>NW_024096561.1:362500-1562500 GCF_016545835.1 Crotalus tigris
CACTACTCCCATTCCTGATGGTGGAGTACAGGTAAGTCTCATTCAGCAACCAAAATTGGTACCAGCAATTCAATCGTTAAGTGAAAACCAGCCACTAACATGACTATGTTTATGATCTTACTTCTATTTTCTTTTGTTTTTGTGGAGCTGCAAAGGTCATAAATGTGAGGATTGGCTACAAAGTTTCATCACCGTCATTACTGAATGGTATTTGTACAAGGTAGTCGCTAAACGAGAACTGCCTGTAACAAAAAAAACCTAGCATTCTCCATACAAAACAGAAATAAAATTGCAAGGACACCCATCCTGTTGGCATTTCCAACTACATGTATTTCCGTGTATCTGCCAAATAAATTTAAAAAGTTGCTATGATGGAGAGCTCTATCAAGGGAAATGGATTGTAAAGAAAAGTACAGGAAACCTCTAAAGGCTTCTTAACCACTTTATCATCCTTCTTCTGTTATACTTAACATTCCCTAGCAGTTGTGAAGGCAAAATGGAAGCATAAGGACAGTTTTGCAGCTTGACATTTCCCCCAATAATTATGGCCATAGTTGCATGTTGCTGGGGGCTGGACTGGGGAGAAGGCAGATAAGTTCTAGCCAATTTGTACAGGAAGACAGACGTTCTAGGAACATGAGGCTGAACCTCTCTAAGGGGGGAACAGATGTGAGTAAAAACTGGTAGGACCTCAGGAAAAGGAGCAACACTAAAATTCCTATGAATGGAAAGACAGCCACTCACAAGGCCTGCGAGGTACAAAAAGTCAAAGCACAAGTTTCCCCCAAAGCAGCTTTCCCGAGTTTTTCTCAAAAACCAACAACATCTCCAAGTTAATCAGGTCTGGAGCTGGTCCCAAAATGGCATACAGCCCTAATCTAACATTTGCTTAGTTTCATGATGAAAGATCACTTTGTTCTCCCAAGCCATGCCTCTTGTTAGCTTTGGAATGTCTCATTTAATAGATGATTCCAGTTTTGTTTAAATAAAAAGCTGAACTGGAAAAAAAGTGGATCACACCATGAGGGCAAGATGACCTTGTCTCCAATCAGGAGAAAGTGCAGAAGATGCAAGGCCAGGGGACAATTGCATCATCCTGATGAGACTTGCAATATAACTATTTAGAACACTTTCACCCAGACAAGACAAAACAAAATTTAGGTTAGCCTTGCTTAAATTAGGCTCCACTGCTTTCAAGAATCTAAAGAGGCCAAGCATAACATTCGCCTTCCCCAGCCTGGTACCTTTCCATTTTTTTAGACTACAACTCCCATTATCCTTGATAACACCCATGGAGAAGCATTGCCTATGGCTGGTAAAAACAGAATTGAAATATCTGAAAGTCAGCCAGAAGGCTGTTTTGTAGGTACAAGTAGTCCTCAACTTACAATAGTTCATTTAGTGACCGTTCAAAGTTACAAGGGCACTGAAAAAAGTGACTTATGATCGTTTTTCACATTCATGACATCCCCACAGTCACAGGACTAAAATTCAGATGCAGGGCAACTGCATCATAGCTCAATTGTGGTTGTTAGTCCAGGACTATCTGCACGTTCAGCTGAAATAAAGAAGAAATGCATCGGAAACAGCCTGTGCTGCCTTAATGTCAGAATACCTGTCACAGTGTGAGCTCTCTCGCGAGCTACTTCTTCCAGACTCATGCTGGGCATCTAGAAGAATTTTCTCCATGTCACCATTATAAATAGAAACTGAAGCAGGAACTTGTTCCTGGCCGGCTGGCTGGCCACTGTTACCGTTCCCATTGCTGCTAAAGTGCAGTTCTACCCAGGAACCTGCTTGGCAAAAATTTAGAAAGAACAAAAACCACAAAGATTTATTAGGAAATCCAGCACTTAACATTTGTTGACATTCTACTTCACATCTGACTTCACGGTCTCCTTTGCTTGTATTTTGAGAAGGTTCAAAGAATACCCAGCTTACTGCCTGTTAATAATAAAACCCTGTTGCAATGGCAATGGTGTTTCTCTCCCCCCCCCAGCCCGCCAGCAGCGCATAAGCATTTTGTCTCTATCTTGTGACCTGCTGTATTGCTCAGGACAAAAGCTGTGCTTCTATATTTACTATACAAGCAATCTAATGGCTATATGGTATAAAAGGCTTTGCTAAAAGGTTTTTTAACCTGCTTGATTACTTTTATAAATAACTCAAAGGGGGTGAACATATCCAATGCTCTTTCCCTCTATTTTCCCCACAACAAAAACCCTGTGAGGTGAGTTGGGTTGAGAGTCACTGTCTGGTCCAAGGTCACTCAGCTGGCTTTCATGTGGGATTAGAACTTAGAATCTCCTGGTCCCTTAATCAGAAGACCAAACTATATAACCCTGCAGAATAAACAGGTTCTCATTTTAATGTACAGCAAGCTTATTTTCCAAGATGCAACCGTTCTAGTTCTTAATCTTTTCAAGTTTACTTAAAATGTTTATGCATTTTAAAAGAAAACATGATGCAGTCCACAGATAAAAACTTGTAACAATAACATATTGGTATTATCACTGTGGGCAGTAATTGGCTATACCTCTATAGCAGAAAAGATTGTAGGAAACAGGGCAGTCTTTAATTGCTGGAAACATAACCAACTGGAATCCACATGATTTAAATGAGAAAAAGCTAACTTTAAAGTTAGTGGAGTGACATTGTGCTGGAAAATAGGCTTTATGGAACTATAATGAAATGGCATAAGAGAACCGAATTACCAGAAAACATTCCTATATACAAACGTCTGTCTTCCTTTATTTTTTTAATGGACAGCTTTCTGTCCCAACTGTGTATTTTATCATTCTGTTCATTGGCCTACTTTTATGGATTATAATTCTCAGGATGCTGAGGAACAGAAGGCGAAAACAGGAAGTCAAACGGGCAGAAAGAAAGGAGAAGGGGCAATCTGTTGACAGGAAATAGACAATATGGACATCTTTGTTATCAGATCTTAAGATATAAATTGCATCCACCCCAACATATTCCATTTAATTACTTCAGAATGTTACCCCCCAAAAAATTCTTCCCTAGACCAACCGGAAAAATAAACAGCCTAAACTTTGTGAAACACGCCCTCACACAACTATGTTATGTTGCAATCTACTTCCAAGTTTTTCTACATGGGACTATAAATCCCATGATGTCAGCTCTAAACCAGCACAATGTGTCAATAAGTTCCAAGGCCAATTATTTACAACCATAAAAGCTATTAGTAAATGATTGAATCACATAGGCAAAGGTACTATAGCACAGCCCAGAGAACACAGCCACTAAGTTACAACCATAGATCTGCCTCTTTTCCCTTTCCCATAAACACAGGCTATTTTAAAGGCATCCTCCCTTGCTGATTCTGAGCTTGCCAAGGTAAAAACCAACTCAATGCAAGAAAAAGTCCGAAATAGAGAAAAATCTAGAGTTTCATAGCCCCAAGAAACAGAGGAAACCCTGAATAATGGTAACCCCAGGCCATTTGGTATTTCCCCATCCTTTGTTTCTCCTGCCCCCAAGAAACATTCTAAGGGAATTCTAATTACTAGAGGGAATATTAATACAAGCAGCCCTTGACTTACAAGCACAATCGAGCCCAAAATTTCTCTTGCCAAGTGAGACATTTAAGTGAGTTTTGCCCCATTTTACGACCTTCCTTGCCCCAGTTGTTAAATGAATCACTGTAGTTATTAAGTCAGTAACCCAATTGTTAAATGAAACTGGCTTCCCATTGACTTTGGTCGTCAAAACGTGATCTCATGACTTTGGAACCCAGCAACGGTCATAAGTATGAACCAGTTACCACGCCTCTGAATTTGGGGATGCCTCAAAGGTCGTTAAGTGTGAAAAACGGTCATTAAGTCACTTTTGTCAGCACCGTTGTAACTTTGAACCATCACTAAATGAACTGTTGTAAGTCGACGACTACCTGTATTAATCACAGGGCGGGAGGGGGGGGCGGGCTTCAAAACAAGGTGATCTAGAAAGTCTATTTCTGATCAGCCCAGGAAAGTCTTAACTTAAGAGGCCCTTCTTTTAGAGGCCCATTATTTTTAAAAGTCCAAGTTTTCTTTTCTATATATATATATTTTTACAGTTTGCTTTGTTTTAAAGGAGGGAAGGTTCTCTTCTTACCCTGTAGATTCTCTTCTTGCAGCCCCGAGGGCTCGCTCGAGGCCATCGCTGCCAGGAAAGAGGCGCTTCTATTTCGGGCTCCCTCCTGAGTTGCTTGCTGGGTTGCTCCTCTCCGACTCCGCTGACAGTAGCAAGCGCTACCCCCGGACGCGCTGTTTTCACGGCTCGCCCCGGTCAGGCCCCCCGCCCCGACCGCTCGACTCCGGGGAACGATCCCCGCCTGGTATTGTTATTGTTGTCGCCGCTGCAGGTTCTAGAGATTGTGACGTCAAAAAGGAATGGAACGCCCCGATTGGCTGCCGGAACCGATCTTCGGCACGCCCCCCCCCCTCTCCTCTCTTCCCCTCCCCGCTTCGCTGAAGTCAACGGGAGCCGCTTTAGCGGCCGCGGAGGAGAAGAGCGCCTGGGCCGCCGCGGTGATCAGCAGTTGCTCGAATCGATTGGCCTACCCGATCGAGCCGCGATAAGGATCCAGTCTCTAGAAAGCAGCGGGATTTTCCCCAGCGCATGCCCGTTCCGATCCTACACCTAGTCATTTGGTTGGGGACTCAGGCTACGCGGGATCTAAACAAAGAAGCGCCGCCCGCTCCGCTTGTAGCGTCTGCTTGCTTTCTGCGGATTGGCTGAAGTGGCTGGCAAAGCGGGTGGGATTGGTCGGGAGGCGTAGCGTAGCCGTTCTCGATTGGACGAAGGCTTTGAATCCCGCCTCGGCTCTGGTTAAACTTTAGGTGCGCTGAGGACTTCGTGTTCCAATCTTTACCCCGTGCTCTGTTGTTCTCGTGCTGTCCCCGCCAGTGTTGTTTACCCGTTTGGCTCTCAGGGAACATTAACTCTTGGGAACCGGCGGTCCCACTTCCCCCTCGCGGAGGCGGTGATTGACAGGGAAAAGAAGCAGAGTTGGCCTGATCCCAGATCTTTTGCTGCATGATGCCCCGCCCTTAAGTATCAAAAATTGGGGTCGGCTCTAATTGCCGATCGCAGTTATTTGCGGGCAGGGCGTACCGATGATTTCTTTGATGCCCAAGTAAAGATGGCTGAGTTTCTTAAGTCATGTCGTTTCGGCTACTCTGCAAAATCCATTCATAAATGGATCGTCTTTCCAATCCTCTGCTAGACCCAGAAAATGGCTAGTCCCGTTTTCTTTTTCTGTGGCCTTTTTCCTTTCAATCGTGCATTTTCTCAGTGCTGCTACTTGTTTTAATTTCTATTCAGTCGATTGATAGGCAAGGGAAGTTGCGTCTGCCAGAGGTCTAAACTGATGGTTTGCATAGCGTTTTGAAATCAGTCCAAGGTGGCACATTGCTCACCACCAGACTAAAAGTTATGCTAGAAGTGGGCCGCAGAACTGCAAGTAACTACAATAGCTCTGCAAAGAGATACAAAACAATTCAGATCCAATAATTGGCAAAATCTGAAAGACATTCTGAGGTTTTCCATTTCCTGGCAGTTACAATTCTGCAAAGTTGATAAAGCACAGATTTTTCCAGCCCTTCGAAGACCAAAGATAAGGGAATATAGCTATTGTATTTGTGTTGGAGTTCATTGATCTCTTGGAAAAGCCACTCTGGATATGATTGTGTAGCAGCACCTTCAGTTCTCTAAAGCAGGGTTTTTCAACCTTTTTACCCATTGTACCACTTTTAGGATATGGTAACATCCGAGTACCACCAGTCGCCTAGCAAGGTGTCAAAAACTTGACCAAAAAGGAAAAAAGTGATAAAGTACAGATAATCCTTGACTTACAACAGTTTGCTTAGTGACTGTTCAAAGTTACAATGGCACTGAAAAAAGTGCCCCCCAAGCCACAGCCGAGCAAGACACTTGCCTGCCTACCTGGCGGCGTTCTTCCTCCTGTCCGAGGTTTTCATTGTTGTGAGCATTTATGTTGAGGATTGGCAGCGGGGGTGGGGTGGGGGGGTGTTTGGTTTTTATTATCCCCGTCTACTGGGTGGTTGCAGCAGATTTTGGTCACTTCACATGACCCTGGGACATTGTGACCATCATAAATATGAATCAGTTGCCAAGCATCTGAATGTAAATCACAAGACCTTGGAGATGCTGCAACATTCCAGCTGATCTGTGCGTCTTCTGGGCTCAGCAGAAGCGCCAGGATCAGTGCTGCTTTCCAGCTGGAGCTTGGCGCTGATCCTGGTGCTTCCACTGAGCCCTGACAGCCCTGAAGAAGTGCCAATCAGCTGGAAAGCGGCGCTGATCCTGGTGCTTCCACTGAGTCCTGACAGCCTTGCAGCTCCAGCCGTCTCTCGCTCAGGCTTGTGCAGTGCTGCTACTGGTTCAGCAACTGGTTCCTATTTATGACGATCACAGTGTCCCGGGACCTTCTGACAAGCAAAGTCAATGGGGGCAAGCCAGATTCACTTAACAACAGCTGCAGTGATTCACTTAACTGTGGCAAGAAAAGTTATACCAGTCATCCCCAATCTTTCTAGCTTGGCAGTCAGGCCCAGCGGGAGGATGCATTTGGGTGGCAGGCACATGCACACATGCGCAGCTCAATTTGTGCAAGCATCGCACATGCATGGAGGGGGCTTGCGCTCATGCGCAAAGCTCCACCTGCGCGAGTGCAGGACACTTGAGCGGAGGGCCCGTGTGCTCGTGTATGAAGCTCCATTCAAGCGGAGGGGGTTAGCACATGAAGCTCCGTTCTCATGAGTGGAGCTTTGCACACGAATGCAAGTGCCCTCTGCTCACACGCTTGCCCATCTCTCCCAGTTTCGAACAGGGCACGACCCTTAAGTGGGCTGTGACCCTGGGTTTGCAGACCCCTGGATTATACAATGGGTCTAAACTCACTTAACTAATGTCTCGCTTAGCAAGAGAAATTTGGGGCTCAGTAGTGGTCATAAATCGAGGACTGCCTGTATGCTGAATGTCTATAGTGCAATTCAGCACTATGTATGTTTCAAAAGAAAGTCCTCAAAGACTTGGAGTTTACCACATAACTATAACAATGGTATAATGGAATAATGAGGATTTCTCCTGTCATTATGATGTTCCTATAATAATCTCAGCCAATAAACTACAACTGCATTCAGTGTTATTAAATGAAAATAAAGAACATACAGAGAACAGCTAGACTCCATAACTAGCTTTTTCCTATGTGTGGGTGCTTTGCAGCAACTTGTATGTTGAGAAATAGTTCAAAACATCTGAAATTCATACAAGAACAGATGTGTATCAGAAATGCCAGATTTGTCACCCATCAGCATGGCACAGTGGCTCCCAACCTTTTCTACACCCCACCCACCTAGAACGCTTCTAATATATTCTCGCACCCCTTACAAAAGTTTGAAATAATGGCAACAAATTATGCATATACACTATAATTTTGAAAAGCCAACTTTTTGCACCCCCTGGAATATCGTCTCGCACCCCTGGTTGGGAACTCCTGGCATAGCATAAAGATTAGTGTATTTTCACTGGAGAAATACAGCGTTAGCTTAACAACTACAAGACTAACTACATCCTATGGTAAACCCCATGCCATAATACTGCCTAGCGTGTTGGGGTTTTGTACTTCTATTTTTTTCACACTTTTGCTGAATTTTAAGAAAGCTCTTCCCCTGCAAAAACAAAAAAACCCACACTCATTGATGGACCACGTATAAACATAATCAGCTGCAGGAACAAAGCTTTCTGTCAGTCGTTAGCACAGAAGACTTGAGTCAGAGACCCAACTCTGTAGCCTTGAAGATTTCCCAATGGCCTGTTTAAACCAGCTGCACAAATAACCAAGAAGGAAATTGGCCAATCTTTTCAGAACTGGTGGGGATAGCTGGAGGCTAAAATAGTCTCTGTTTATGCGTGGGAGATCTGCACATCGCTTATACAAAGTAGGGGATGGCTTCTCCTATATTCTCAGGTTTCTAAATTTCTTTTAAGAGCTGTAACTGTTAGAGGGGAACATAGTAATTCCCGTTAGCCAAGGCTTCTGGTGTTAATTGTTTGTGATTATATTTTTCTTGTGTTTTCTTTTGTTGCACTTGTATTTTGGTCTGTGACCGCAAAATAAAAATTATTATTATAAAGTAGGGCAATGCTATTTTGATGTTAGCAGCCATTCTGAATGTCAGGATGTCCTGGAAGAGTAACCAGACTGACAATAACAGGAATGAATGCCACTAGCAAAAGCTATTCCACAACATGTAAGATTGAATGTAATTGTTGGGCGTTATGAGGTGGCTTGAACAAACATAAAGAGCTTTGGCTATCATTCTTTGTTGAAGTTCAGTCATGATGGAAGGGAGTGGTTTGAATCTTCTCTTCACATAGATGAAGAGGTGAAGGGATGTGCCTTGACAAAGAGCCCTGATTCTTGCAAACTGGGTCAGAATATTTTAAATATTCACAATGTACATATATGCTCAGAAGCCTGTTACAAGAGAGGAAGAGAGGAACCCGAAGCTGCTTCAAGAGACAGTTTTAACTCCAGATTTGATCAAAGCCACATGGCTCTGTGTTAACTAAAAATCACTGTAACATGCTGATTCTAAATATGACAACTTCCTACATTCCTAAAGCACAGAATGAATTTATTCCATCAAAAAAGAGTAATAAGCTTCCAGAGCAATTTAATGAAATATGCAAATTAAAAAAATTGTTTTTTGATATGGGTGTTTTGTTTGTATGCATAGACAATACATGTAGGATCTCGACTAGGAGTTTAGTACAATATGATTGCTACATTCCAATTGTATTTCTGCTCACAGGACGAGGATCTATGGTTATAGCCTGCCAGTGTTATTGAATTGTGGTCTCAGCACATCTTGGCCTTAGTTTGCTGACAATATAATTCAGCAACATTTTATAAGCCACAAATTCATCACCCCCCACCCCCTTCTAAGCAAGGAAGGGCTTATAGATCTCTATAGGAAAATGTTAGAAAGAACAGAGCTTTGAAAAAACTAGAAAAGGAGAGAATTACAATTTTAATTAGTTTAAATGAAGAAATAACAACTCCTTTGCCAGCAACTGCAGCTGAAGTATTGTTGACATCATTATATATGGTATATATAATGAAATGATACCTACATATAAGCATTAGCATGGTGTGTGCATGCATTTGTGTATATGTGTAAATGATACAGGTGGTCTTTGACGTAAACCATTTAATGACCGTAGTTACAACAGTACTGAGAAAAAGGGACTTGTGACCAGTTTCACATGTACAACAACCGTTGCGGCACCCCCATCGCATGTATTTATGACAACTTCATTTCCCGGGGTCATGTGATCACCATTTGTAACCTTCCCAGCCAGCTTCCAACAAAGTCAATGGGGGGGGGGAAACCAGATTCATTTAATGACCACATGATTCACTTAACAACTGCAGTTATTTGTTTAACAACCATAGCAAAAATGTTATGAAATGGGATAAAACTCAACTTCCTTGCTTAGCAATGGAAATTTTGTGCTCAATTATAGATAGATACTGTAGATAGATATAGATAGAAGATATAGATAGATAGATAGATAGATAGATAGATAGATAGATAGATAGATAGATAGACAGACAGACAGACAGACAGACAGACAGACAGACAGACAGACAGACAGACAGACAGACAGACACATATCTTCAGAGGGAGTTAGTGTTTCTTCTGTCATCTTGCAGTTATACAGTAATCCTGAAAGGTAAGTTTTTATCTTGCTGGTGGGATAGGAGCCAGATACTGTGATTTGCAAGAGACCATCTAATAAAAGAGACCTTGAACTCTAAAAGTGCAAATCTGATGCAGCAGATTGACTTCCAGAAACATTAGGAGGGTAGGCTTTAAATTTAATTAATGTCAGAAGATTGCATAAAATGGAAGAACTTTTTTTTTTCTCTGAAAGAAAAAATATAGCCCTGTCTATTGGCAATCAAGCTATAGTGAAGTGCTGACTCTGCTACTGGAGTCCTTTTTAATACACTTCATCATTTGACTGTCATAAGGAGGAAGTGAGATTTTGAGATAAGGAAATGAGCTGGAATAGAGAATCATACAGTATATTTCTGCAGTAACTAAAACTAATGCCAAGCTCTGCAAATAAAACAATTTATACCAGACTTCCTCAATTTAGTGCCTCCCAAAAAAGTTGAAATTCTCCAAATGGGAATGTTGGGTGTTGAATTCCAAGCCCTCTGGAAAGCCAAAGTATGGGAAACGAGTTTATTCTCTGGCACTTACTTCCTACAGTGAAGTAATATCCAATTAGTAACTCAGATGAAGATATATTCATCCTTCAGTCTCCAAGAATCCCAGCTGACTTAAATGGCATGTTTTAGTAACTAGATTTCTGAAACATCATTTATGGTTATCTAAAAAGAAGAAACTTGCATTCTGGAACAACATTGGTGAATGCATTTCTTTATAATGATGCATCTGCTTTTATTTGTGGGTAGACCTTCCTTACTGATTGATCACTTGTTCAGTGACTGACATTGTGCTGGTGCTGAATGAGTGATATTTACTCATCCAGTCCTCAAAGTTCCAGCTGTTTGCAGCAGCCCATAATCACATGATCACCATTTGTGACTTCCCCTGCCAGTTTCCCACAAGCAAAATCAGTGGGAAAGCCAGCAGGGAAAGTTGTAGGTCAGGGGTTCTCAACCCTGGCAACTTTAAGACTTGTGGACTTCAACTCCCAGAATTCCTCAGCCAGCAAAGCTGGCTGAGGAATTCTGGGAGTTGAAGTCCACAAGTCTTAAAGTTGCCAAGGTTGAGAACCCCTGTTGTAGGTCAAAGTCAATGGGGAAGCCAGCAAGGAAGATTGTAAGTCGCTCTGGTAAATCTCCCAAATCCATCCATGCCTCCTGCATTTGCAGCCTGTACTATCCTCCCCCAACTGATAGGATGACTAGGGAGACTTACCAGAGTTACTTCCTTGTTGGCTTTCCCATTGGCTTTGCTTATGGGAAACTGGCAAGGAGGGTCTTAAAACCTGTGGATCAGAATAGGGTGAGCACTGATTCCCATGTGCAGGTAGGCAATTATGTATCTAACCTGTAGGTCAGCCACTTTTTCCGGCCCTGGGCATCGCACATAATAGCTTGCATTTCTCCCCACCAAATTCATGCACTAGTCTTGGGCAAGACCATATGACTCCAGTATTCTTGCAGGAACAATCTTACGAAATGTTGTCATTAAAAAGAAGGGTCTTGCAAAATTCTGGAACCCCTCTTCTGGAGCCTCACAAATTAGCCTAGTCATCTAAGTTGCGCAACAACCGCTTTACTTGCCAAAAGACATACAGCAAAATGTCACAACATGGACTCTCCTGCTCAGGATTGCAGCCCTCCAACAGTGGTTTCCCTTCCTTCTTGTCACTGAGGGGTACCTAGGCTCAGGTCCTCCAAAACAAATTTTCTAAATGATGGTTGCACTTCTGAAAAGTGTGGATTTTCACCAAGTTTGTTTGCTGATGTCTTTCTCTTTAGCTTGGTGTACCCTTTGTTGAAGATGA
The DNA here is from genome assembly GCF_016545835.1 of Crotalus tigris. NCBI lineage: Eukaryota > Metazoa > Chordata > Lepidosauria > Squamata > Viperidae > Crotalus > Crotalus tigris. The sequence goes on from NW_024096561.1 coordinate 374,084, forward strand.
AGCAATACCTCTTTCCTTCTTTTATCTTACTAACCAACAAAGGCATTGAGTAGGGATAGCAAGCACAAGACTCCCCCTTTTTTTCATTTTTCTTCGCTGTTTACTCCTGAAATGACTTTTGGCAATGGTCTTCTGCATCAGACCCGTGTTACTGAGACCCAATGTTCTCTGTTATTTCAAACTGAATTCTAGTTAGAGATGGTGGGAAGTGAAGCTGAGATTTTAACATGCAAAGCAGGTAGTCTACCACTGAACTCTGGACCATCCCTAGTACCTCAGCGAAGCACACTTGGTTTTTCTCTTTTAAAATGAGGCATCTGCCTGGGATCTATTTCCTAAAACGTTTTATCATTTCTGGACATGTGCATCTACTAGAAAACCTAGTAATTCTATATTTTGATTTACTAAATTACTAAGCTTGCAGATATTTTAAGAGAAATTGTAAAATTTCGGATTGTTCTTTCTTGGAACTATATATAAATTAGTGGAATTTTCAGTAGCTCTCCATCGCCCTCTGCTGCCCCAAAACAAATATGACTGCATAAATGGGAAGGCACAATCAGTTCTGAACAGCGTTATGCTGGATTTTTATGTTCGCTTTCCAGGAGAAAGAGCAAGTATTAGTTCCCAGTTGTGGGATTCAGCCAGGTCACACCACTTCGGCAGAACTGATAATTCTTTGTTGCCCAGACCCAGAACGGACTTCCGGAAGTGGCATCCACACAGAGAACCGGTTGTTTACATATTTTGAACCCCACCACTGCTGGTCCCCATATAAATACAAAGATGGTTCCTTTCTCAGAATATGTATATGCTACAATGAATCTGAAAAGTAGCCTGATGATATTTGGATTGCTGATTAAATATATGATAACCTCTTAGGAAGCCATCTGTAACAAACTAATTTGAATTAATACATTGTCTGACAAAGTGGAGCTCCTGTCTTACAATTCTGATCACGCAGATATTTCAGCAAAGGAAGTAAAAGAGATCTGTTCCACAAAAGGGGATGTGAGCAAAATTGTGCTCTAGGCCACTAACAATTTGGAGATTAGAAATGATGTTTTAGAAAAAGTGATTCTGGGGAAGGATGTGTTCCCCCGCAAAAGGTCACATATTGGGATAATTGGCTTGAAAAGAAATATAAGGAGACATTTTGCTTTTTCAAGTTGGTAGAGGACATCGATAGTAGACATATCTTAGCAAGAACCTTAATTGGATCATTTGTTAAATTGCCATTAAAATAGGGGGTGGTGGAAAGTAGGTAAAATGTATCCGGATTGAGTAGATGATGGAACATGATCCAAAGTTTGGCTCTGGCAGAGTTTTGTCTTTCATATTTGTGAATATAGAAATACGTTAGGGTGTTACATGTGATAGTGATATCATCAAAATAATAAAACAGGGATGGAGTATCTTCCTTTTTCAGTCAGGGATCACCTTCTGTAATGGTTAATCTGTAGACTGTTCATGTTAAGTAGAGTCCCTTCGCCCTCTGTATAGATACTTCAACAAGTAATCTTGGGAAAGCACATGTTATTTTTGAAAGACGTCTCAACAGGTCTTTTGCTTTGAGGATTTCAGTTAGATCAAGATACTTGTGAGATTAGCCTCTGCATTGGAATGTCAAGCTCACACTGGGAGCCTAAAGCCTGATTGCTGAGGAAATTCCCTAAAATATTTCTGTGCCACATGGATTTAGAACTGATATATCTGTTCCAATTCTCTGTTTCCTCTTTTATTGCATAAAAATGGCATATGCTAAAATATGGATGAGCATCCGCTTGACCAGCAAATGTCAGGATATATTGATCGATTAATTGTTTACTTGTTTATTCTAGTGTTATATCAGTGTTATCCAGATTCAGTTCCTGGAGTAAGAAAAATTCTGCCAAATGGCTCCTAAATTTGTTCTAAAAAGGTAATGTACCTTTTTAATGAGGCTAAGAAGAAGTACTATCTGACAACTTTTAAGAAGCTAAAAAAGCATTGAATTGAATGAAAGACTTCCACAGCCATAAGCTAGGCCAGACATGTCAAACTCGCAACATCACATGACCTTGCGCAATGTATCAGGATGGTTTTGCCATTGCCGGCAATGGGGTGGGCACGGCTTCTGGATGACGCATCCAGCCTGCGGGCCGGAGTTTGACACTCCAGGGCTAGACTAAAAGAGAGGGAGGGGGAAGAGAGAGAGAAAGAGAGAGAGAGAGACTCTCAGAAAAAAATGCGAACTGCTGCCAAGGAAATTAGGAACTGAGCTCAACTTGAAAACTTTTTTTTAATGAGAATAAATTTTATGAAACACTGATTAAAGTAACACCTATATCCTTTAGTTGCATTATCTCTTTGGCCTTCAGTAAATTCCAAATATGTGTCCAAGGATGTTTGAGCTACACAGCTTCTCTTAATAGCTGCCTGTTCCAAAGCTATATGAACTGCACCATAATATAATTGCATAACTGTACAGTTATGAATAATGCAAACATCTTTTGATTTAGCCATTCAGGCTAGTGCAGAATTCACCATACAGTACAGTGAGCATCCCTTCCTTCTGGAAGTCATACTGAAATATCAATGAATCCTACATATGTAGAAAATACTTCAGATCTTCAGCAAGCGGGTGTGTGTGTATGTGTTCAACACAAGCACTGTCATTCTTTTGTATGATAAGCAATATAATACCTCTTATAAAATACCATATCCGAAATAACAGCATGACAGAGGAACAAATGGTGGACTGAATATGGTTCTGTAAAAAGCAAAGCCAATGACTATGGGAAAAAACGAAGAGCCAGCAAGTAAACTGGTTCTTCAAACCTCTTCGGACAAGGACAGGAGTTGAGATCACTCATAAATACTCCAGACAGCTGCTCCTCATGAGGAGACCACAAGTTAAGGAGACTTTATAATCATAAAGGTACACCCACGTGTCACCTATCCTCCGCGAGCTGCACTGACTTCCTGTGGGTCTCTGGACGCAATTCAAGGTATTGGTTATCACCTTTAAAGCCCTTCATGGCTTAGGACCAGGTTACTTACAGGACCGCATACTGCCCAGAGACTGGTGAGGTCCCACAGATTGGGCTTCCTTCAGGTCCCGTCGGCTAGTCAATGTCGGCTGGCGGGCCCTCAGGAAAGGGCCTTTTCTGTGGTGGCTCCGACGTGGTGGAATCAACTTCCCCCCGAGATTCGAACTACTCCCACCTTGCCGGCAGGCCTGGGGTTGATGTCCCCGGGGGTGCCGAGATACGATTGGGACATGCTGTATGAATGCATTTATTTTTATTGTTATATTTATTGTTTTAATTTTGTATGCCGCCCTGAGTCCCTAGGGATTGGGCGGCATATAAATTTTATTAATAAATAAATAAACAATTCTAATTGTCAAATCCCAAAATTAATATAGCATTTCTTTTGGTTTCTAGTAAAAAGACCAGAAGTGACATCCATATAGAAATAAAGCTAGACAAAGGCTTATCTGAGGGTGGAGGTTTGTTCTCCAAGTTTATGGACTGGTTTCCGAACATTTCATTTTCAGACTAGGTAGCATCTTCAGTGGAATTTAGAGAATGTCAGTGAACTGTGACCCACATCCCTTAAAGTGACTGACAGTCCCTAAACTCCACTGAAGATGTTACCTAGCCTGGTAATGAAACATTCGGAAACCAGCCCACAAGTTGAGAGAACAAACCTCCACCCTCCTCCTTGCACCCAAACTACAGATAATCACCCCTATCACAAAGGCTTATCTTTAATATTGATAGTTAATTTTGTCATCTCAGCCAGTTCCATTCATTTCACCATCCATTCTTCCATTGTGGGAATCTGTAAGTCTTTCCATCTCTGTGCAGGAGTAAAATATTCTAACATTGCTAACAAGGATATTTTTGAAAAATGGATTCAGAAGCTAATATTAATAACATCAACAGAGACATCTGCCTCTTTAGAGAAACTATATCAAAAAAATAATATAGAAGAATGATGGATTTTGCCTGCGAAGTTTGAGACTATGTTGGATGGATTTACAAATGACAGGTGACAAGAATGACAAGGAAAATGCTGTTACACTGAATATGCAAAAGAAGCTAGCTGATTTCTTAATATAAAGGGATATGCAAATAACAAACCAAGAGAGTGAATTGGATAATTTTCCTGTAGAATTTACCAAAGGAGCTTGTTAAGAATGTTTTGAAGAATCTCATGAGAAGAGACAAAGAAAAAATGAAAAATAAAAGTACTACATTATTTGAATGAACTAAGGATTATGATTATTAGAAGTAAAAGGAAAGAAGATAAAATTGGTTTATTCAATCGTAGTTAAAATAGATATATTGTTATTTCTGGTAATCTTTTATGGATTTTTGCTGACACCAGCACTGAAATAACAATACTTTATGGATTTGTTTATAGATCTCTTGTAGATAAGAGAGGGTGTGTTGGAAGATTAGATCATTTTAAGAAATCTTCTATTTTAAGAGAAGGTGATAAGTTTCTAAAATGGTTTATATTTGTGATGAAGGTGGGAGGTCACTTCTGCACATATTTCTTTTCTTTTTCTGCATTCTATTCTTTTCTTTCTTTTCTATTTTTCTTTTTCTTGCTGCACCTTCCATTTTTTTTATTCTCCTAAATTTCTTTTAGTTTTTAGTCTTTTAGTTTTTTACTATTGGAATTATAATCTTTAATAAAATGGCTTTCAAAAAAACAATGGCAGAGGTACTTCTTTTTCACATTTGACAAATTCTGAGTTTAAAGTTGCAGTAGCAGCTTCATTCATCTTTGTCTTTTTCCATCTTTTGGGAAAGGAAAAATGTGATGAAAAGAAGATGGCTGAGCTGTTCATATTTCAAAAAGGAAGGAAGGAAGGAAGGAAGGAAGGAAGGAAGGAAGGAAGGAAGGAAGGAAGGAAGGAAGGAAGGAAGGAAGGAACATTTTTTTCCCAAAGGTGCATCACAGCTTATTCTATAATGAGACATTTTCTAGAAACTGGCACACTCAGTTCATAATTCATGTTAGAAGGCAGATCCCTCAACAGGGATCTTTGTAGTCAGATCAACTCTGCTAAGTGGAAGAAGTGATGACAGCATTGTTAACAAATTCTCATTTTTGTATAAACACAAATAAGGCCCTTAGTGGTTTCTTCTTTTTTTCTCTCTCTTTCTCTCTCTAGCTGTGATGTTATTTCACAAATCAGAAGTTGAAATTGCCTTCAGGAAATACAGCAGGGAACATACAGTGTAGCCCGATTGGGAATATATATATATATTTCACACTTTGGAGTGCAAAAATAGCAATATTAAGGTTGAAAGCTTCTTGGGGAAATGATCCAGCCTCTTTTTACACTATTTATTCAACAGTGTCTTTTGTCTTCTCTAACTGTAAACATGAGGAGACACAAGCATACTGTTGCGTCCTTCGCGAAATGGCAAGACACGAGAAACAGTTGTAGTTCTCAGGAAACTTCTTTATTCAGTTCAGCATACAAGGTACAAGACGCTGACAACGCCCAAAACTCTCGGCCTCTTTTATAGGCCTTTCCCAGGTCAATCTGCAACTTTTGGCGTGCCAGCACTTGCGCATGCGCACAAGTACTGGCGACAGCCTGTCTGGTCCCGGGCAACTTGCACCTGCCCAGAACCATTTGCAATGCCCCGAGCCTGCTTGCACAGGCTCAGGACATAACACCCCTTCCCCCCGGGTTAAAACTATTAACCATGCCATAGTAACACATAACCCATTGCGAGTGTAGTGCCATACTACCCAATGCCAGGTATTACTTTTGCTTCCATTAGTCTAAGTGTTCTGTTCCCTCTGTTAACTCTGTTTTGCCAATAGAGTTACAAAATCTTCTAAATACTTAGGAGATTTCCTGGCTCTCTGTGACCTCCTAACTTCTGGGTACCTGCCAAGTACCCCTTGACTGAGGGGTGATGCGTGTCTGTCCCCCCTATTACACCCTGGAGGTTCCCAAGGACTGTGCTCCAATGCCTGGCCTGCTTGCTTGCCCACTGGGCTCGTCAGGCCAGGGCTTCTTTCTTTGTTTGACCTGGTTGTCCTGCCTTGCTGCAGGCTCTCTGGCCCCTCTAAGTGACTGTCACTGTTGGGCGATTCTGTAGAACCTCCAAGGTCCGTCCAAGACCTGTCAGGAGGTTGTCTGTCCTCTGGTTCCCGTTCTGTCCCCAGGCTTGTGGGGTTTTCAGTACTGTCCCAAAACTCAGTTGTCCCCTGAGTGGAGTCAGAGATGTTGTAGTCGGGATTTGGTTCCACGACCACCTCCCTGTGTGTTTGCCCCCTTCTAGGGACAGGGGTAGTGTCGGGCCAACTAGAAGGAGTGTGTGCCAGCTCTCTTGCGGGGAATGGTCTATTGGGATGCTCCCGGGTATCCTCCCTGACTGGAGTACTGTGTGATGCGGGTGAGTAGTGATTATGCCCCCGGAGTGACTCCCTGGCTGGAGTAGGCGTTGATGCCTGGTATCTAGTTGGGCTCCTTGAATTCCTGTTTGGAGCACTCGCAGAATCTTGAGATGAGCCGTTTGTGGCTTCCTCATTGATAATGGGCAGCAGCCCATGCCCTTCCCCTTGCCCAAAGGGTTCCCCCTCCCCCCCTGGAAAAGACCCAGGAGTCTCAGCGGGAAGGTCCCGTCTAGGGCGAAGTTGGTCAATGTGTCGACGCAGGACACGACCGTTGTCCAGGGACACCTCGTAAGACAGAGGACCTGTGACCCTGGATATAGAAGCGGGGACCCATGAATGACCAGGCCCATAATTACGAGTCCAAACCAGGGCACCCACAAGGAGTTGTCTAGGTGCCCTGGGGGGTGTGTAAGAAGAAGGCAGTCTATCCGGATGCAACCGGTCAAGCTTGGTAGTCAGTTTGCGCCCCCAACAAAGTTCAGCTGGGCTCCTCCCCGTAGAAGTGGACGGTGTAGTGCGATAAGAAAGGAGGAAGTCAGCCAACCTGTGATGCCAGTCTCCGTAGGTAATTTTCTTCAAGGCGTCCTTAGTGATGCGAACCATGCGTTCAGCCATACCGTTGGTGGACGGGTGGAATGGTGCAGAGGTGGCATGACGAATCATGTTAGCCTGTAAGAAAGCTTGGAATTCGGAAGAAGTGAATTGAGGGCCGTTGTCAGACACGAGGACATCTGGAAGCCCGTGTGCAGCAAAAATCCCCCTCAGTACTTGAATAGTCTTTGCAGCGGTGGTGGAAGATACAGGTACAACCTCAAGCCATTTTGAATGGCTGTCAACTAGGACCAAGAAGAATTGACCCTGAAAGGGCCCAGCGTAGTCAATGTGCATCCTAGACCATGGAGACTGTGTTTCCTCCCATCTACGTACAGGAGCTCGTGGCATTTCGGGGCGCGAGCGTTGGCAAAGGTGGCATGCATGTACCTTAGCTTCAATGTCACTATCTAGCCCAGGCCACCACAAGTGGCTGCGCGCGAGCGCCTTCATGCGTACAATGCCAGGGTGACCCTCGTGGAGGGAACCTAAGACCCTAGTCCTCATTGAGGTAGGAATGACAACTCTGCTTCCCCAAAGCAGACAACCCTGGAAAGTGGACAACTCGTTCCTTTTAGACCAGAAACTCTGAAACTCAGTGCCCGGACAGCTCTCTGGCCATCCAGATAAAACCCAAGAAAGGACACGTGAAAGTGTGTGATCTGTGCCTGATTCAGCGGCTACATCTCTGGCATTCAAAGGAGACTCGGGCAAGGCCTGAATGGAGAGAAGATTGATAGCTGGTGCAGGGTCAGCTTCTATTACCGGCAGGGGTAACCTACTGAGGCCATCAGCATGGCCCATTTGCTTCCCAAGTTTATGAAATAGGGAGGAATCATAGGCAGAAAGAAAGATAGACCATCTTAGCATTCTGGGGGAGATGATTTGGGGAGTTTGCTTATGTGTGGTAAACAGTCCCAACAAAGGCTTATGGTCAGTGAAGACCATGAAATGCCTGCCATATAAAAAATCATGGAATTTTATAATTCCAGCAGCCACAGCTAAAGCCTCCCTGTCTATTTGAGCATAATTACGCTCAGCAGAAGACAAGGTTCTGGAGTAGTATGCAACAGGAACCTGAGTTCCATCTGCCCTGAGGTGGCTTAGTACAGCTCCTACCCCATAAGAAGAAGCATCACAAGCGATGCACACAGGAAGGGATTCATTGAAATGTGCGAGTACACTGTTAGAAGTGAGTAAGGCTTTGACCTCATTGAAACTTGCCTCATGTTTTTGTGACCACTGCCACACTGCCTGTTTGTCTAATAGCCTGTGAAGAGGCTCAGCTACACTAGCCTTATGTGGAAGAAAGGAATTGTAGAAATTCAGAAGGCCCAGGAAAGCCTGTAGTTCGGCCTTAGACTTTGGCCTGGGAGCATGCATAATAGCTTTCAGTTTGGATTCAGCAGGGTGAATCCCAGTAGCATCAATTTTGAATCCCAGAAAATCAGTAGAAGGCACCCCAATTTTACATTTGTCCTTCTTAAGCTTGAGGCCCGTTTTCCTGAACCTTAACAGGACAGCCCTTAATCTCTCAGCTAAATTGTGTGTAGAATCTCCTGCAATTAAGACATCATCAAAATAGGGGCAAACCCCTGGTATACCCCGTAGTATGTTTCCATTATGCTTTGGAAAATTCCAGGAGCGACATTTACTCCAAATTGTAGCCTTTTCACCTTGAAGGCCCCTCTGTGGGTCACAATGGTCTGCGCTACAGCAGCATCATCATCAACAGGCAGCTGTTGATATGCCTGAGCTAGGTCAAGCTTTGCAAAAACGCGCCCCCCCCTTGAGGGAGGCCAGAATATGACTGACCACAGGAACAGGATAGGCATGTTGCTGCAATGCCTTATTCAGAGTGCATTTGTAATCAGCACAGATGCGAATGTCCCCATTTGCCTTGAGAGGCGTGACAATGGGGGTTTCCCAGGGACTGGAGTCAACAGGTTCTAGAACTCCTTGCTGAATCAGTTTGTCCAACTCAGTGTCAATTTTACTTTTTAAAGCAAAAGGGACCCTTCTTGCTTTAATTCTAATGGGAGTGACAGTGGGGTCTAGTTTTAATGACACAGGGGGTCCTTGTATGTGCCCAGCTGGGGGCTGAAGACATCTGCAAATTCTTTGCAGACTTCTTGTAGGTCAAGTGTTTGCAGACTATTGAGCCCTGTGACGTGTATTCCCAAGGCCTCAAACCAATCGAGTCCTATGAGACTCGTTCGTTCACCCCCTACTACTATTAGGTCTAGTGGACCTTCAAAATCCTTATACTGTATGTTAAGGGTGGCCTCCCCCTTAACACACACTCTGGAGTTTTGAAAGTCTGTTAACACAATGTCAGAAGGCCTCAGCTTGGCCTGAGTTCCACTACCGGAACAAATCTTCCTAAACGTTTGCATGGAAATGATTGAAAGTGCAGACCCCGTGTCCAGTTCCATAGTTAATGGAACCCCTTGTAGCTTCACCTTGAGTGACAGCTTTTTCTTAATGGGCTTGTGTGTGCCTGTCCTATAGATGCTTCTTCGCGAAACGCAAAACCCCACCTGTTTGGGCTGGGAACCCTGGTACCTTTCAGGCGCAATTCTTCCTGAGGGTGTACCTTCTGACGGCCCAGGCACACAGCTGCAATGTGTCCTTGTTTTCCGCATGCTCTGCAGATAGCGGAGCGGAACTTGCAGTCGGTTCTCTTGTGGCGACCTCCACAACCAAGGCACTTGGGGGGAGCTGAAGAGCTTCCTTTCTGTTTCCCTTCCTTCGTGGGGTAGAGACAGTCCACTTCATCGTCAGGATCCTCCTCAGAGTTTCTTTGGACTCCTTCCTGGTGCACGGACGCAGCATCTGGAATGCTTCTGATCGGCCGCATGTTCTTGATGGCGCCACCCACTGCTTCTTCTGCAGTGACCTCTCTCAAGGCATCTTGGAATGATAAGTCTTCTTTGGCAAAAAGTCTCTGCTGTATCTCTCTATGCCTTAGTCCACATACAAATCTGTCTCTCAGTCGTTCTTCGAGATCCTTGAACTCGCAGTGTTTAGCGGCTTTTCTCAGCGCAGCAATGTATTCTTTGGCCGATTCTCCAGGTCGTTGATCCCTCTGTTCGAAGGTGTAACGCCATGCGATGACGGACAACTTGGGCTGGAAGTGCTCCTTTAGTAGCTTTTTTAGATCTGCGTAGCTGACAGAGTCTAGAGGAACAGGTGCTGCAATGTTCTCAGCTATTTCGAATGCGTCTTGACCGCAAACGCACAGCAGGGTGGCAGCCTTTAAACTATCTTCCCTTACTTGATTTACCTTGAGATAGTTTTCCACCCTGGCTGCGTAGGACTCCCATCTCTCCGGATGTGAGACGTCGAATTCCGAAAGCCTTCCAATTTTTGCCATTTTGTAGAAAGGAAGGGTCTATCAGCCAGCCTACCCCCGATACTTGGTGGATTGGCGGGTAGCTGCTGAGTCAACGCCGTTCCTGCCGCTCAGGACTCACTCGGGTAAGCTTACACCTTTCTTCTGTCGATGTAAGGCATCCCATCCTCGTTGCCAGTGTTGCGTCCTTCGCGAAATGGCAAGACACGAGAAACAGTTGTAGTTCTCAGGAAACTTCTTTATTCAGTTCAGCATACACGGTACAAGACGCCGACAACGCCCAAAACTCTTGGCCTCTTATATAGGCCATTCCCGGGTCAATCTGCAACTTTTGGCGTGCCAGCACTTGCGCATGCGCACAAGTACTGGTGACAGCCTGTCTGGTCCCGGGCAACTTGCACCTACCCGGAACCGTTTGCAATGCCCCGAGCCTGCTTGCACAGGCTCAGGACATAACACATACATTAGGCATAGCCATCCTGGATGAAGAGAGAGAAAAGCTTTTGTGTTCCTACCAATAGTAATGAATCTACTCCAGAGAATCCTGGGCCTCTCAGGATCTCTCTACATCATTAGCAGCTGATGAGGGGGTGGCTTCTGAGGAGAGAAGAATAACAGTAACAGATTTGGAAGGGACCTTGGAGGTCTTCAAGTCCAATCCCCTGTTTTCGCAGGAAAGACCTATACTATTTCTGATAAATGGCTGTCCAGTCTCTTCTTAAAAGCCTCCAGTGATTGGGCACCCACACTTCCAAAGGCAATTTGTTCCACTGGTTAATTGTTCTCTCTGTTAAGAAATTTCTCCTTAGTTCTAGGTTGCATCTCTCCTTGGCTAGTTTCCATCCATTGTTTCTTGTCCTACCTACAGGTGCATTGGTAAATAAGTTGGTCCCCTCTTCCTTAGGGCAGCCCCTCAAGTATTGGAAGACTGCTATTATGTCACCCCCTGGTCCTTTTTTTCACTAGACTAGGTATACCCAGTTCCTGCAAATGTTCTTCGTAACAATTAAGGAGTGAGAGGCAATGATTAAGAGGAAACTTAGCCCAGATATTATGTGCGAGAGAAAGAAGGTAAAGACACTCCCATATCTAATAGTTCACATAGTATATTATAGATGCCGATAGTAGAGTCCTCAGTCTGGCAGGATTATGTCTATAAATGTGAAAAAAAGAAAGAACATCACTTGGAAGAATTATTATGTTTCATTCTTGATTTCGGGCCTGACCACAGCAAAGTCAAAGGAGGAGACGTAGAAGGGAAACTTACCAGCTTTCTTACCAACTCCTAACCCCCAAGGTGTTCCCTACCATATGCATACCATTAGGAGGAAAAAGCAAGCTGAGTGAAAAATAGAAGATGGAAAAGTGATCTGGTTCTGCGGTCTCTTGCTTCTGGGTAAAGCCTCCTTCAAGATGAGAGTTGAGAGTTCTCAAGGTTGATGCTATATCGAACAAAACTGTGGCTGAATCTGGAAGTTTTGCTATCCAAAGCAGAACATCCAGATTCAGCCACAGTTTTCTTCCATATAGCATCAACCTTGTGAACTCTCAAGTTTCCTCTTTCCACTATGTATTCAAAGTGGACAGTGATTAATATTTAATGTATATATATGTGTGTATGGATGTAGATATATATAACCACATATATACATGCTACGTACATATACTCCTACACCTACACACACATATACACACACACACACACAGAGAGAGAGAGAGAGAGAGAGAGAGAGAGAGAGAGAGAGAGAGAGAGAGAGAATGTGTATATGTGTGTTATGTATGTGTATGGGTAGATATGTACTTTCTTTTAAGAGCAGGCAACAGAATTTCCTTTTTAATGTAGGCCACTGAGTTCTTGGTAAAAAATGACAATAAAGGTTATTTTATCTTAGTTTTCTTGGGCACCAGCACAGATCCCTGGATTGCCACTGTCAGCTTCAGGGATATATTTTTTTTCTAATCTTCGAGTCTAGCTAAATTACTTCTTGTGGATCCCCACCCAATTATAACCATATCTAATGTTATGAAAGCACCAGTTTGATGCAGTCATTAAGGCACTCAGCCAGAAGATGATGAGTTCTAGTCCTGCTCAACGCTCAAAGCCCTCTGGATGGCCTTGGGCCAGCCACTCTCTCTCAACTCTAGGAATGAGGCAATGGTAAACCACTTCTGAAAAATCTTGCCAAAAAAACTACAGGGATTTGCCCGAGCAGTCATCTGGAGTTGAAATTGACTACAACAGGGGTCCCCAACTACCGGGCCGTGGAACTGGGCCACACAGGTGATGGGTGAAAGTGCATGTGTGAAGCTCCATTCCTGTGAGTGGCATGTGTGTGCGCACCTGCCATTCACTCGCCTGCTGTCTGCATAATTAAGCTGCACGCACGTGTCCACTCACCCGCTGCTTGCATGGAACCATCCCCTATTTTCCCCTCCCCCCGGCCGCTGCCACCAGTCCACAAAGCCAAAAAGGTTGGGGATCACTGGACTAGAAGGAACCATGAGACATGTTGTGAAGTTCCAAATAACCACTAGATGGCAGTTACACTTTTCTGCACCTCTTTGCTGCCATATAATGGTTCTCTTTTTTCAAGATAGATAGCAGCCCCTTTCATCTATAGTGGATAACTCCTGAATAAGAACCACATAACACAGTAGGAACATTCTAAGATCATCTCTGAGGGCAGGCAAATGAAACTCTGAAGACTTTGCTTTAAATATTTCCAATTTTATAAGTTTCTAGTTGTAATTAATTGTAATTAATTATATTATTGTAATTTGTTTACTGGTTTTCTTTGTTTAACCTGCTGGTTTAATTTATTAGAACTGCTTTTCTTAATCTTTAAGGGCCTTTGCCTTAACTTGTTTCTTCATTCAGTTGCAGATCAAAACCATTCCACTTTTCAAACATAAAACCCAAAACATAGGAATTGCTTCCTTATAAGGCTGTAACATATTTAATTGAATTCCTGAATGAATGGGGAAAAATTGAGTAGAGTGGGAATAGGCAGTGGCTCTTTTCTATTGAATCTACCATTTCATTAATGAAGTGTACATTTGATTGGTAAGAACTCTGTCACAAATCTGTGCAACCAATTGGTTCTGTCATTCATTTCCTGATTGGATAAGGCTGAAATAGAAGCAACTCTCACACCTGCATGATTTGTATAAGATATAGACTTATTTGTTTGACTACCTGCATTTCTACTCACTTGAATCCTTAGGGTTATAAGCCACAATTAAATAGAGATCACAAAATAAAAATAGGAAGCATAAATTAAAACTGTTGTGCAAATGAATTTCCTTCTGCATAGGATCTACTGTTGACTGAACAAATAATTATGCTTCAACTCAATTATGTTTTAACTCAATTATCTACTCATGTAAAAAGTTCTGTAAAACCTGAAGAACATTATAGTGCATGAGCTGTGCAATTTGTTTCTGGTGGTCATTTATTTCAATTCATGAGTTATTACATTTACATTTGATAATGCAATATTAGTTTGGGTGTTTTTGCTGTACTGGAATAAATTGCTTCATTTTGGTCATTAACTGAAAAATAAAAAAATGAACAACTCATGATGTTGCATTGATTTATTGTTTATTCAAGCTTCTGCTGAATTTTAAACTATCTTTAGACATCCTCGGGAGAACAAATACACAAACAAAATATCCCTAAAATGGGTAATCTATATAAATAAAAATGTAAATGTTTGTTTGTTCAAAATCTTAAATCTCCGAAAGTTCTTCACCGATTGCTTTGAAATTTTGACACAACGTTACATTCGAATACGCAGGTGTTTTTATGTTTTTATATAACTACTATTATATAGATGTCACACTTGTGACAGATAAAAACATGCTTTTTTGAAAAACAGCACCATCTGTTGGATGTAAAAGCAACACACGCTACGATTTCAGACAATCTCTATATCTGCACAGACAATGGAACAACAAAAAATATTGTATACCCACAAGCATTGTGAAATTAAACATATCACAAACGTGCACTTTCTCTTTTCTTTCTTTTCCATTTAACCAGACTGAGCCACAGCAATGTGTGGCTGGGTACAGCTAGTACAAAATAATCCAGTAGAAATAGCAGGACTAGAAGAGAGAAAGAAAAAGAACAGTGCTAATCACAAGTAGCTCAGAGAAGATAAATGAGCTTAGCTTCACTTGGCCTGACTTCAGTGATAATAGTGATAATGCCAGTTGAATTTATATAGGCTCTACATAGTTTTAAAGTCAGAATGCTTCAACATTCTGAAACAGAATGTCTCTGTTTCAAACATTCTATTTCAGAATTTTGCAGCGAGCTTTGTTTTCCTTTGTTCCGTTCTCAGTTCTTTTCTATTTGAAGCACTCCAGCTTCAAACTGAGGGGCCACCAGGAATCCTTCACCATTACATATGCTTGCCAAAGTAAGTAGAGTAAAAGTGGTCCAAACGAAGTAGCAATTGTCAATATTTTTTTTGTTGCTCAATAGATTCAGATAATTCTACAGAAGGGCCCAGGACTCTCACTATAACTGAGGAAAATACTTGTTTCAAAATTGGTCCTGTTTAGGACTTGATTGGTGAAAGCAACTCTTTGAAATGTGCCTTGAATTTGTTGGGAGGAACTCCCCCGTTCGGTCCTTCCAGCCGGGATTCCCCTTGACGGCGCGGCGCAGAAGAAATAGATTGTGAAGCCAGCTACCGGAAAGAGGTTTAATTTCGAGGATCAGTGTTGAGTGACAATTCAGCTCGAGTCCCTGGCTAGCTAGACAGAGTGATCTTTAAATAGGGGTTTTTATACCTTTTTGTGGTTTCCAAACTTGTCATTTCTGATTGGTAACAAACTTATCATTTCTAATTGGTGAGTTAAAATTTGTCTTTCTTGATTTGCTGGCTTGTGACTATTGTTAGTCTCTTTTTCTTGCCTAAAAGGTGTTAATTACTTCTATTGTTGTGTGTTAATCCTGATTGCTGCTAGCTGGTTCCTCATTATGTGTGTCAAGTGTTTGCTGTTTTAGCCTTAGGCTGATGTTAACTCAGGTTAGTTTGATTGAGGGTTTTTCCAGATTATTCCTTCATTGAGGTGGGGAGAGGGTGTCCAGCTCCCATCAATTCCCCCATTTTGGGCTATTACTGATGTATTAGTAATTAGCCCAACTGGTTCATATGTTCAGTAGTGATGATCAATTTGGCACATCATGAGAGATGTCTTTCTGTCCTGTTCTCTGTCCTTAATGGGAGTTGTACAGACCTTTAGGCATTTTAACCCTAAAGGTGCTAATTGGCATAGGCAACAAAGGAGGGCTCCACCTATTGCGACTGTGATTATACTAACAATGAGGATTCTTATCCAGTGGAAGTCTGGCAACCATGAGAAGAGCCAGGAAAGGTCCCAGGATGACTGGTTGTGCCCAATGTTTTGTGCTAATTCTTTTAGGTTTTTGATATCTTGCTCAATTAGTCCAGATTGGTCAGAGAAATTGAAGCAGCAGAGCCCTCGGAATTCTTCACAGCCATGATTGTGCCTCAACAATAGGTAGTCAATGGGTGCTCTATTCTCGAGGGTGGCTTCTCTAACTTGCCTTAATTCTCTGTTTAAGGCGTCCAGGGCATGGGAAGTTGTGTTTAAACTTTTAGCTAGGGTACATGCCAGGCTGTTTATATTCCTTGAGTTTCATGCTGCAAGCCCTGGCACTCCCACTAGGGAGACAGCCAATGCGATATATTCAGTTTTTGTGAGAAGGGAGGTTTTGGAATCACAGTCAGGAGGCAACGTGTGGAAGCTCCTTCTTTGTCGCCTTTGTAAGGAGGGCATTAGCATGGTCAGTCGTCCTAACGTGCAAGGGCCCCCAGTGGCATTTGCAGGCAGGTAGGAATAAGCTCTCAGGCCACATAACAGAAACCATCCTGTAGAAAGTTTCACATAGCCGTATGAGAAGGTGATGGCCTCGGTGTTGTTACAGGCTAGTTCAGTGTTTCTGAGGTTGTAACAGCTGTAGACTTTAGGCTGATGGCATCCAGTCAGTGTGAAACAAGTAGCTGCTTGGGTTACCGTTGCTACTTGTAGTGTGTACATGCTGTGGTCCTTTATGTATGTACTGGCTCCCCAGTCAAAAATGTTGTAATATGAGGCTACCAACGGGTTCTCCCTTAATTTAGTGTCATTGGTGATAGCCTTGGGTGCTGTTGCTACTCCCATCAGGCATGTGGTTAGGATGTCTTTCACTGACCTTCCTCCAGCAAGGCAAAAGTCTGTAGTGTTCAGCACTTCCTTTGCTAAATACTCCCACACGTTCCCCTTTTCCGGAAATAGTTTTGGTTCTATGAACCCAGAGGTACATTTCAAATATAAAAACATCATACAAGTTGCATATAAGATTCTAACAAAGGTAAACTTAATTCCCTCCCCCATTTGTTTCAATCTCAAAAAACGTTTTTAGTGTCCATTCTTCAGTTTCGGGGGTTTTCTTGAGCTTCAGGGGTAGAACCTTGGGTGTTGTCTCAGGTGTAATGCTGTGGTCTACGACTGCTGGTTTGATGTGGGTCCAGTGGATCCAAGCATTTCTTTCAGCTACCTTGATTGCTGTTTGGGTGGTTAGTAGAACTTGAAAGGGTCCATTCCACTTTGGTTGCAGTGGTGACTTGCGGCTGTATGACTTTATCCAGATCCAATCCCCTGGTTCAAAATGGTGTAGATTTTCTTCTAGCGGTAAAGTCTGCGTCAGGGCGCTTTGCTTCCACAGTTCTCTGAGCCTCTGGTGCAGAGCTGTAAGATAGGATGATAAGACTACCTCCCCTTTCTCCAAGCAGAGGGACTGGGGGTCCAGGCCTTTGAGTGTGTCAGGTGGTCCCAAGCAGCAGTTCGAAGGGGGAGATGCCTATGTCTCGTCTTGGTCGGGTTCTCAGATGGAACAAAGCTATGGGTAATGCTTGGGGCCAGGGCAGGTGGGTTTCCTGACAGAGTTTGCCTAGGAGAGTCTTTAATTCTCTATTTTGTCTTTCCACCCCCCCTGAGGAGCTAGGGTGTCCGGGTGCATGCAGTTCTTGCCTGATACCCAATGCTTGGAGAACATGTGTGATTACCTGTGACACAAAGTGTGTGCCCCTGTCCATGTCTAAAACACTTGGGATTCCAAACCTGGGCACAAGTTCCTTTAGCAGGTGTCTGGCAGTTTCCAGAGCTGTGGCATGGCGGCATGGATAAGCCTCCACCCAGTGAGTCAGCTGGTCCCTGCAGACTAGCACGTATTGGTAGCCATTACTTTTAGGGAGCTGAATGTAATCCAGCTGGAGTTTCTCAAAGGGGCATTGGGCCCATGCTCTTCCCCCTGTGTGTGTGGCCTTTCTTGAGGAAGCATTATTTGCTTGGCATACCTGACGGGTTTTAGCTATACGAGTGGCCTCACTATAGACTCCTGGGGCATACCACACCCTCCTTATGGCATCTACTATTGCCTGTATCCCACAGTGCCCCTTAGAGTGTAACTGTTGATAGATCAGCCGTAGCAGACGTCTGGGGGCTATGGATCTTCCATCCGGGACCCACCAAAATCCTTCCTTATGTATTGCCTCGCATTTTTCCTCCCATAATTTCTCTTCCCCAGGTTCCAGCAATTCTTGGTATTGTGCTACTGGTCTTAATTGTAATGTGGGGAGCATGGTGAATGCCTTCAGGGGTTGAGTGGCAGCCCACTTAGCCGTGAGGTCAGCAAAGTGGTTCCCTTTCGTGATCCTTGAATCGTCCCTTTGGTGTGCTTTGCAATGGATGACTGCTAGGAATGAGGGTAGATGGATAGCTTTCAACAGATCAGATATGAGGTCCGCGTGAGCAATTGGCTGGCCGCTGGACGTAAAAAACCCTCTCTGTTTCCAAAGGGCACCGGTCGCATGGCAGACTCCAAAAGCGTATCTGGAGTCCGTATATATATTGGCAGACTGGTTTTTGGCTATTTCACATGCCTTCTTTAATGCAATGAGCTCGGCCGCTTGAGCGCCGTAATGCGGAAGCAAGGGGGAAGCCCAGACTGACTCATGCAGAGAGACGACCGCTGCTCCCGTTACGCGGGTCCCATCCAAAAGGTAGGAAGAGCCGTCAGTAAATAATTCTAGGTCTGGGTTAGTAAGAGGGTTATCCGTTAAATCAGGACGTGGTAGTTTGGCGTCCTGGACTAGGTGTAAGCAGTCATGTAACGCTTTGTCTTTCAGGTTAATTGGCAATAGTGTGGCCGGGTTAAGCGTGTTACAGCGTTCAAAGGAAATATTTTCTGACGTGAGTAGTTCTGCTTCATATTGGGCCAGGCGTTGTTGGGTAAATGCCTGAGTTTGAGATTTTAAGAGTATTGCAAACACATCATGGGGAACCCTTAGTGTGAGGGGGTATCCCAAAACCAGGTCCTTTGATCGCTTAACTAGCTCTACCGTGGCGGCCACGTATCTCAGGCATGGAACGGCTCCCCTGGCTACTGGATCTAGCTGGACTGAATAATAGGCTACTGGTCTAAGGTTTGGACCAAACTTCTGCGCCAACACTCCTGAACCTATGCCTTTGCATTCGTGAATAAAAAGGAAAAAGGTATAGTTAGGGAGACCCAGAGCTGGGGCTGAGGCTAGGGTTTGCTTTATTTTCTCTAGGGTATTTGCCAATTCCTTCGTCCATGCAATAGGATCAGATTGGTCCTTTTTTGTTAGTTGGACTAAAGGTTTTGCTAATTCCCCAAAGGCTGGTATCCAGGGTCGGCAGAATCCTAAAGACCCCTAACAGGGCACGCACCTGGCGTTTTGTTTGTGGGTGCTTCATTCTTAGGATGGTCTCGACTCTTTCGGGTGCTAACTTTCGGACCCCAGGGGCAATAATATACCCTAAATAGGACACTTCCCCTTTTAAGTACTGTAATTTAAAAGGGGACGCTTTATGCCCCTTTCCCCCCAGACATTTCAGTAGGTGGTAGGTATCTGCCCTACAGATTTCCTCAGCTTTGGAAGCTATCAGTAGGTCATCCACATATTGGATAAGTGTGGATTTGCATGGTAGAAGGATGGAAGCTAAGTCTTCCCTTAAAATCTGTGAGAACAAAGTGGGAGACTCCGTATAGCCCTGCGGCAATCGAGTCAAAGGCGTATTGTTGCTTATCCCATGTGAAGGCGAAGAGGTATTGCAATGCAGGGTCCACAGGGATGCTGAAAAAGGCTGCACAGAGATCATTTACTGTGAAATAGGTGGCTGACGCTGGTACTTCTGTAATTATGGTAGCTGGGTTTGGTACTACCGGTGCTCTGGGTATTATATGATTGTTCATGGCTCTCATATCATGCACAAAGCGATAAATGGGGTTCCCTTCATTGTCTACCTTTGGCTTTCGAACCGGAAAGATTGGGGTGTTGCAAGGGGAAGTGCATTTACGCAGCACCCCCTGCTCTAGGTATGCTGTTACCAGTTTTTGAATTGGTTCTATCGCTTCCGGTTGTATCTTGTACTGGGGAATACATGGTGGTGGTCCTGGCTTAACTTGGATCGTAACCAGGGTAGCTGCTTTTAGCAGCCCCACTTCGGTAGGGTCCCAACCCCACAGAGAGGCTGGCAAGCTTCGGAGATCCATAGGCAGTTGGATCTCCTTGCCGGTTGAACATACCATGGAGAAATGTGCCCATTTGACTGGGATGTCTAAGTGGAGCCCTTCTGCAGTACATTTAATAGTCGCTCCAAGTTTGCAAAGCAAATCCCTACCTAGGAGGGATAAGGGGGATTGAGGACAAACAGTAAACGGGTGTTCTAAGGAGAAGGGGCCAACTTCTACCTTCAAATTATCTGTAAATTCGACTGGGATAAGTTTTCCTCCAACCCCCATTACATTGTCTTTGGCCCCAGGCATTATTGAATCCTTAAAGGGTGCCGTTGTGAGAAGGGAGGAGGTTGCTCCGGTATCAATGAGGCATTCATATGTCTTCCCCCCTACAGTGATTGTCAACAGGGGCTCTCCATCGGGGCCGCCCTTTAAGGGAATAGCTAGCCCCTGAAATGTGGCCTTATAATCAGTTTCTAGTCAGGCTAGATCGTGTTCTAGTTGTTCCCATCGGGGTGTATTTTGTTCCCTTCTCTCACTCCGATGATGAGGGGCTTCCCTTGGGAAGGGGGGTCTTGGTGGGTGACCTTGATTCCAGGTTTCCCCATTTTGACCCTCCCCACAGAGTCTCCTGGTATGCCCCTCCCCTCCACAGCGGAAACAATGCCGGCAGAAGGACTTTCCCTCGACCTCGCATCACCAGCATATTGCTCCCTTTGCGGGAGGTCTTCAGTATCTTCTCCCATTGTCCCTATTTATCGTGGCAAAACCTTGCAAGTCCTCCCTTCTTTCCATTCTGCGTCTTTTCTCTTTCTCCCTTTCTCGTTCTGCTTCCTTCCTTTCTCTCTCTTCTTCTGCTAACCTCTCCCTCTGGTCAAATACAAAGTTTGCGATCCTGCGCAACTCTGAGATATCTAAAGTGGACCAGTTGGAAACTATCTTGTGGAAGTGCTCCCGGATATCGCTCACAGATTGGTTAACGAAGGCGGCTGCCAGAATGTTCTTATCCTTCAGGCAGCTTATGTCTAGATGTGCGAACGTGGTTCCAGCCTCTAAGACGCAGACCCAGAAGGCATCCAGGGTCTCCTTGTCCCTTTGCTTTGTCTTTTAGAATTCAGCCCAATTGAGGGGCTTTTTCCCTATCTCCTGGAGGGCTTCCATTAGATTGGTTTTCACCCTGGTATAATCATCCCAGTGGTTCTGATTATTATAGTCCCAGTCTGGGCGGTTGAGTGGCCAGGCGACCTTGGCAGGGGCTACTTGCCCAGGCGCAGATATTACGGGACGCCTGGCAATCTCTTCCGTTTTTTCAAAAAGTTTCATTAATTCGTCTTTGGTCAGAAACACGTGCAGTAGTTGAGTCATGTCTGCCCAAGACGGATTGTGGGTGTCTACAATAGACTTTATGGTTTCTATAACGGCCTGGGGATCCGCACGGAAGGTGGCAGTATCCTTCTTCCAAATAACCAAATCGGACGGGAGAAAGGGGTGTGGGTTAAAATGTGTCCTGTCTGGCCCCTCGGTCGCCCAGGTATGGGCCTGTTCAACAAGGGGGCCATGAAGGTTGGTTCAGGGTGATCTAAGGGAGACTGGAGGTTCAAGTCGACTTGAATCGGGGTTCTCTGTCTGGATAGTTCAGCCCAGCAATACCAGTAGGGTAGTTGGGTTGGTTCTATCCTTGACCTAAGTGCTTTTAGTATTTTGATTTCTAGAGTACCACCATCGGGCCAAATTTGTCTTCCATTTTCATCTTTAAGCAAAGCCCGTTTCTTACATAATTCCTTTAATCGTTTCTTCTTCATCCCGGCCTGGACAGGAAGCTGATTCCTGTCCCAGGCCACGAGCAAGCTTTCAACCGGGAAACCTACGTCTGCCCTTGAATTGGAACCTCCCATGTTTCTATAACGGGATTTCCTTACTGCTAAAGGGCACTACACGTCAGAAGCCTCCTTGTGAGACTTCTTCCTACCACCACGATTTTGTGAGTCCGGAAAAAAGGGGACTCACGGAGCTTCTCTGGATCCCTCTCAGAGTTCGTGGGCTCCTCCGAGGGATCCTCCACATTTTCAGACCAAAAAGGGGTCTGCAGAGGCCTTCCAGTTTCCCTCAGAAGGTACAGGCTACTCTTCGACCGACCGGCTTTACCCCACTGTTTACGGACACCTGGGCCTCCAGTGTCCGCGGGCACCTCCACCTGCTCTCAGAGGTAGGTGGTCGCTCCCTTTTTGGGGCTATTGCTTAAATTTTTTACTAATGGAAGGGGTTCTAACTTGCCCAGAATAGAGTTTTCTCTCTCTTTCTCTGCCCGCTCGGTCCTCCTCTCTCACCAGAAGGTCTCACGCTCCGATGTCCCCCCCTTGCTTTCCCGAATCCTGCCGGTCACGGCTCCAGTGGAGCTAGCAGCAGGCCGGGGTGCGGCTAGAGGGCACACGGAGGAAGTGAGCTTCAGCTGGTTCTAAGAGGAGAATGCCTCACACACACACTCATACATTCTTCCTTTCATTCCCCCAGACCCTTTAACCTAATAGATCTAAAATTGGTGGTACTTACCCTCTTTCTCGGTAGCTGTTCGAGCGTAAGACTCAAGAACTCCCTTTACTACCCGATGCCGACCAGGCAGGGTCCGGGGAGGCTTTCCCGTGGATCAAAGTGTCCGCTGCCAGCTGGGTGATGGCTCTTCCGGGCCCGGTCCGGTTGCTGGGTGAGCTGGAAGTCCCTTCGTGGGTCACCAGATTGTTGGGAGGAACTCCCCCGTTTGGTCCTTCCAGCCGGGATTCCCCTTGACGGCACGGCGCAGAAGAAATAGATCGTGAAGCCAGCTACCGAAAAGAGGTTTAATTTCGAGGATCAGTGTTGAGTGACAATTCAGCTCGAGTCCACGGCTAGCTAGACAGAGTGATCTTTAAATAGGGGTTTTTATACCTTTTTGTGGTTTCCAAACTTGTCATTTCTGATTGGTAACAAACTTATCATTTCTAATTGGTGAGTTAAAATTTGTCTTTCTTGATTTGCTGGTTTGTGACTATTGTTAGTCTCTTTTTCTTGCCTAAAAGGTGTTAATTACTTCTATTGTTGTGTGTTAATCCTGATTGCTGCTAGCTGGTTCCTCATTATGTGTGTCAAGTGTTTGCTGTTTTAGCCTTAGGCTGCTCAGGTTAGTTTGATTGAGGGTTTTTCCAGATTATCCCTTCATTGAGGTGGGGAGAGGGTGTCCAGCTCCCATCAAATTGATTTAGGAACCATCACTGTCTTCCATTATGATCATTAAAATTGGCCTTTTAGCAAACTTATTCTGAATCAATTGAAACTTCCAAACAGTTTTCACAGAGAGTGCCACACATAACAGACAGGCAGACATCTCTTTTCTGAGAAGGAGCCACAACGGTCATCCCAACTAAAGTTAATAAAAGGTACTGCTTCCTATCGAATCTCCATAAGCACAACTAAATCTCAAAACTTCCCAAAGAATCATTCTATTTTTCATAATCTTATACAATTAAACATTCTATTCGATGTCTTATAAGATCTTATAAGGTCTTAAATATAAGGTCTATATTTACTGTCACACCTGGACAATATCCCCAAACTAGGTTGTATATTATTGTGATATTATTTCTGTCATTATCATCATTATATTGACATGACTGACCATCATAGATTTTGGGAAGTTTGCATAACATAAAATAAAGTGAGATAATAATTTAGAAATACATTTAAAATGCAGTTTCCTTCTGGTCAACTTCCAAGCAGTCATTTAGCTGCTTTTTTTTTTTTAAATTACCCAGTGAAAACTCTGGTTTAATTGTTAGATCAAGGAAAACCTATTTTCAGGAGATGTTGTGGTCCAGTAGTTATGGTATTGGACTAGGATTGGGGACAAATAAAGGAGAATATTTGTAGCCCAGGGTTGTAATGAGGTTCTTGGTGCTTTCTGAGCTTGGTTATTTTCTTGCAGTCATTTTATTATCTGAGAGCAAGCCCACTCCTTACTAGCACTTACTTACTATTCTTTAGTTGGGGTAATGAAATGTCTGCAAGAAAAAAAAAACAAGCTTAGAAAACACCTAGGATTGGGGAGATCCAGATCCAAGTGTACCTTTAACTGTGGAAATTAACTGGGTGACTTGTGGTCAGTCACTCTCAAATCAACCATTTTTCATAGGAGTAATAATGTGGGATTACAATAAAGAAGTGATCTTGTGCTCTTGAAGGAGATGCTGGGTATGGAATCCATTGAATAAAATAATAGTTGAAAAGACATTAGCTAATAAAAACATATTAAACTCCTTCTGAAAAGTTATAAATTCAATGATTATTGATCCTCTCTGGAGAAGTTGTTTTCTAATTAATTGTTAGCTAGGAACGACAGCATTTCTAGAAATAATTTAAAGATTAGGTAGATGTTAATGGGGAAAGGTGATTTTTCAAGTAGTTCGATTTTCAAGCTTTCAGAGTTTTCAGGACGAAA
Source organism: Crotalus tigris (assembly GCF_016545835.1). NCBI lineage: Eukaryota > Metazoa > Chordata > Lepidosauria > Squamata > Viperidae > Crotalus > Crotalus tigris. The sequence continues at coordinate 398,474 of NW_024096561.1, forward strand.
ACCAATACTTTTAACTAAGGGCTCAAAAATAGAACTGTCCCATGCATTAATAAATCATTGGCCTCATATGAATATATGAATATATTATTGGATAATGTGAATGAATCAGCGATGCATGCAAATAATTTTGACCAGTTGCTATTTCTAGTTCATTAAATGCAGACCTATATATAACATATTGCAATAGTCTAAACGGGAATGTATCAAACATAATTAAAACAATATAAAGTTTGCAGGCCTGCTTCTTGAATAGGCACATGACCTACTGAAACTGAGTTAGATATTGACTGAATAGGAAATCCACCACTGACAATGGTATTTCCATCTTGCTTGAAATGTCTTATTGATTCACTCTCATTGGGTCCATTGCAACATCCAACAACAGCTCCATAAAATTGCAGTTTTATCTCCAGAACGTTGGGTGCCATCTACATATTAATATTATCAAAGACCAAATATCTGGATATGTTATTTTAGTAGATTCATATGGACAGCAAACAGCATTGAAGTTGGGGAACTGGGGAATCCAGTTGAATGAGTCACACACATCTATGTTTATCCATAGTAATTATTTGCATTATATTATTACTAATTATTTGCATTATATTATTACTACAAGTATATCCCTTTTTCAAAGAGGACACATAGTTTGCTGGATTAGGGAATGGAGTGCCCCTGAAAGTGTAAATGTACTAAGTGACATTCAGCCAATTAATATTTTCAAACCCAACCCAATGTCACAGGGTTATCACTGTGAGGATAAACTTAAAGAACAGAGTACCATACCATTATTCCCTTTTGGCATTTTCAGTAACTCACCGGAAGCATCGAGAAAGACTTGGTCAATTGTGGGCCACTAATCCTGAAAGAACAACAATGCCAATGTTAGAAGTGTTCGCAATCTGAGTGTGTCATAGTGCAGACTGCAGGGCTGGGTTCTGTGGGAAGAATGACTTGTGTACCAAATTCATAATTCTACATTCTAACGTGATGTGTTTCTAGAAATGGACCTTCTAGAAGAATTGATTTGCAGGATTCCCAAAATCTGGATCAGCACATTGTAGAAGAAAAATGGAACATTCAGAGAGAAAAATCACATATTCTATCTCTGAACATTTTGCACATCTATAGACCTAACAGGCACCAGCCCAGAACTGATCAGCAATAGTGGACTGTGAGAGAGTCTTAGCCATCTAGGGATTAAGTAAACACACAATTTGCTTTCTTTAGTAATCAGGCCATTCTTGTAAACCCTGATATTTCTTGAATCATCTGGATTTGGGTGCTTGATTGCCTGGTGATTGTACTTTTACTTGATGCCTTCAAACTGGTGGAAGAACCAGTAGTTACAAGATTTATTCTGCTTGCTTACTCTTCTGTGGTGGTCTAATTTTCATGCTGCCTATTTGGAATTGTTTGACCGTGCTTCTTGAGCCAATAGAATAAGTGCCCTCTTTACCTATGTATTACTGAATATAAACTTGCTCTTCTGCCAAGTCCTTATATAATCCAAACGACACAACTACTGACAGCAGAAAGAAGGGAAATCACAAGTTTTCCAGCAGTACAATTTTGGGAAGAGACGTTGTGATATTCTGATAATTAAATATGTCTAGAGAGATGTGGACTCCAGAAGATGGTAGAGGACAGGAAGGCCTGGAGGGACGTTGTCCATGGGGTCGTGATGAGTTGGACACGATTTCGCAACTAACAACAACAACAGAGATATGTGGGGAGAGATTGTGGGGGAGGGAAAGAGAAACAGAAACAGAATGGAATATCTTAGAATTTAATGTTACATTCTACCCTGCCACATTTTGCTCATGTCCTGTTTCTCTCAGAGTTAATTTACACCAGGGGTAATAATGATAATAATGATTTCTCAGACGAAGTAGGGAATCTCTGCATTGGGGGGGAGGGAATCATTGGTATTTTCTTTTATTCCACACTTTTAAACTTTGCAAAAAAAAAACAGCTGCTAATTTGTTCTTTTTCTCCCCCCCCCTCCCCCTTGGGCAAGCAAATTGTTCACTTTTTCTTTTTTTTAATCCCACCTTTATTATTTTTATAAATAACTCAAGGTGGCAAACATACCTAATGCTCCTTTTCTCCTCCTACTTTCCTCACAACAGCCTTGTGAAGTGGGTTGGGCTGATAGAGACAGAGTGACTGGCCCAACGCTGCCCAGCCAACTTTTATGCCTAAGGCAAGACTAAAACTCACAGTCTCCTGGTTTCTAGGCTGGTGCTTGAACCACAAGACTCAACCCACTCTTTTTCTTGTTTTGGCAAGCAAATTTCCCTTTGTGAACGAAATTTAACAATGACTTTTATTTTACTTTTATTGAATAAGATCAGTCTTTTAATAGCCTGAGGATTTCTCCCCCGACAGGCGTGTCATCACTCCCGGGCTGAGGCAAATGCCAAAGGAGCTGTGGAGTTCTCTCAGTATCAGCATCCTTCCAGCCTGCATATGTGCTTGGCAGCAGGGAAAAGGGAGGGGGGAAAGATCTTGGTAGCCTTGGCAACGCCCAGAGTGAAAGCAAGAATTCACACCCTGCCCAGGATGCTTGAGCAGAATAATGCTGCCTTTTTTTTCTTCTTTTCTCTCAGCAAACCATTCAGCAAACAACTGCGTGGTTGCCTTGCGAGAGAGCTTGTTGCTCAGTGCGCAATGCCCTCCTTCAAAGTGGCGTTTTGCTCCCGAAAGGGAGGGCCAACTTTTCAAAGTGAGCTCCTCCGATGACGTGCCTAGAGGCTGCTGCCTAGCTGCAGTGTCACTGCAATGGCTGAGGGGCTGGGGCTTGGATGCTTACAATGAGCTCATTTTCCCAGGAGGAAGAAAAAGCAAGGATCAGGGGGCATCTCCGGGCTACTGCAACCTTCTTGTGAAAATTCCCTTCTAGCTCCTTCCTTAGTTAACCTGGCCTGGTTCTTCCTTGTAAGACTGTGCGCATGGTGAGCAGATTTTTCCTTAAAAAAAAAAAAAGCCAAACGGGGGCAAACCCCCCCCCCGCACAATTGATTCTCAGCCCTTTCTCATCTTTTCCTCCTTTTCTTCTCTCCTCTCAATGCTTTCTCAGACTGGCTTGCCGAATCACCCTCTCAACTATTTGGAGGATAAAAAATATAGCATCTGGAGCAGTCAGGGATGGAGTGGACCTTTTGAATTGATTTTTCAAAATTATAAAATGAGGTAAATGGCAAAACGTCCCAAAAATCAAACAAAAAAACCCCAAACCAAACACTCCAAATTACAATCTGTCTTCTAGAAACGGCCGACAGGCTCTAGGATGAAGCATACTGCAAATGCATGGACTGACACTTTCACCAGGTAAAGCAAACAAGGAAAGCTGGAGCATGTCTGTAAGGTTAGTTTCCATACTGATTTGTTTTCTCTTTCTTTTGATCTGAGTGGAATTGGTATCCTGGCACAGTGTTATATAAAACCTGTTCTTGTACGTTTCTTTCAAGCAAGCGGTTGCCAGATCCTGTTTTGCATGTACTGCTGACAAAATATGTCTATGTAGCAAAGTAACTGAAAGGTCCCTATTAAATGCAGAAAGCTTTTCCTCTTGTCACTGAAGATAATCAGAATGGTGGGGACTGGAGAAAAACAGGTCTTTCCAATTCCACCTTATATTTTATTGCATAAGACAGCTTCATTCCAATACTTCAGACTTAAGGATTGGGTTGAGTTGAACTGCCTGTACAAGATGTTGTGTATACTTTTTTCAGATTAGCACCGATGTCATTAACAGCCTCTAACAGATTCCAGAGAGCTCTTTTTCCTGGGAACGTGACACAGGCAATTCCCTGACACAGCTGACATTCCATTTATGGCCAATGAAACCCATTGGGATTAAATCCTAGATCAAAGTGGATTTTCTTATTTTATTGCCTCTTTTTCTCTTCTCGATGAAACCCGCCGGGATTGAATCCTAGATCAACATGGAAATTCTTGTTTTATGGCCAGCTTTTCCCTTGTTGATTATAAATAGCACTTTGACCTGTTAAGTGTCATATATTTCAAGGGTAGAACTAAAAATGCTGTGCTTAATTTGTAGGCAGTCACAGGGTAAAAACTATGCCTTTTATTTGTGCTACTGTTTTTTAACCTCTGAGCATCCTGGGACTATGCGATATATGAATTATTTTCTAGGAAGAACTGAACTCTGCTGATCCTAGTTGATGTGTGGAAAGCTGTGTGTTTTCAGCCAGGTTCTGTGCTATGCATTAAAGAAATATTTGCAGGAACTTTTGTGTGCATGTGAAATAATGCAAGGGGCTGGAGATAAGAGGTAGCACTTACTTCAAAGTTTAATAACCCTCTCGTGCATGTGTTAAGACAAGGAGGACAATACTGATGAGAAAGGGAAAGGATGATCCATCTGGAAAAATTAGAAGAGCAATTTCAGAAAGGTGCTGATGGTAAAATTCTGGACATCCATAACTGGTAGCCTTCATTGAAATCAATAGGATTTACTTATTTGTATATGATAAGGCTATTTTGAAAAGAAGGAATAACTGTACAGATCAAATATATAATTATGAAAAGAAAAAAATGTTAGATTTTTTTTCCAGTTAGCTGCAATCTAAGCTTATCTACTCTTGAGAGGAAAAGGTTATGGATTGCACAATATTGTCTGAAAGATGTTACTTTGGATGTTTTCAATTTTCCTTTAATTCTTTGAATTTTTGTTATGTATATTGGTTGTACTTCAGTAGAGGTACCATTTACTCAAATCATTAAGCTTTGTTGCTTCAAAGGAAATTTTTGGAAGTTTTCAAATCTTATCTTGGTATTTATGAGTAACATTTCCTTAGGGAAATTAAGACATTTATCTTTCAGGAAGAGCTAGCAAGAAGCAAATGGGTTTTTAACAATAACAGCATTCACTGAGCCATACTCTTAAATCTCTGCAATATACATGGTCCAAAAGCATATTGTTGCCATTTTTTATCTATTCTGGTCATTGTTTTTTTTTTTTTTTTTTTGCAACATGCATGATCAGTCCCTAATAATGGTGAAATAAATATATAGATGGTCAGTTACACTTGTACTGTTAATGCAATACAGATAGTATGCCATATTGTGTTGTTCAAAAACCATAACGCATAATATAGTGATTTATAGAGTACGTTATTTAGAAAAGCTATTAGAAAATATTACTTATAGACCTCACAGTAAAATTACAATGTGCAGCATAGACTTCCACTGATTCTATGATATATCAATATTGTCTGAATGTTGGTGTTCAGTGCTTCAGTGGATTACAAGTATCAGTGTTTGCTCACTGCATAATATGCCACTTAAGAATACTTCTCCATTCATACTCATTTGTAAATATGTTCTTCTTTTTATGTTATGTCCGCTTTTCAGAAAGTTTTGTCGGACGTTATTGAAAATGCACAAAATCTGGCATGCTTTGCCGAAACTCTTCATCCGAGTTCTCATTTTTCTCCTCTCACAAGTGCTGCTTTTACTGTTGCAGATATCTGTTTTTATTACATAGAGATACAGAGATGAAGTACAGAGATTAAATTTATTCATTCCACGTGACTAATGTATTAGGCTGCTGCTAGGCAGCGGCAACTGCCACATGTCAGTGCAAAGATGTGGAAAATGTTTCTCATCTCTCATTTTTCTGCAGATGTCTTTGAACTACTACTATTTCTCAAAAGGTTTTTTAACTACTATTCCCAGAATCCTTATCTTTTATGGACATGCTAGCTGTGTTTGATGTGAATTATACTTCAGCAACATCTGAAAGACTCATTTTAGTTTACCGTATTTTCCAGCATATAAGATGACTTTTTTTTTTTATTGAAAGTTTTATAAATTTTACAAAAAGACAAAAACAATACAAAACGAAAACAACATATACAAAAAAAAAAACTAAACATTACATATAAAAAAAACCCCAACCCCCACTCCTCACCATAAACCCTCCCTTCCCCCCCCCCTGAGCTTCCCAGAGCAGAATATAGGCTTAATTGAAAATTAACAAATAAAAAATTAAATTAAAAAATTTATATAATATCTATAAGTAACATTAAAATATATATATAAGTATATATATCTCTCTATATATAAAGATAAAAATTATGAAAAAGCTATATAATATTTTTTTGTACCCAATCTAAATTGTATAAATTTTATCCATTTATCCCAAACGACAAGAAACTTCTCTTGCGTTTGTTGCTTTAGGAAAGCCGAAATCTTTGCCATTTCCGCCAAATAAGCTACTTTAAGAAACCATTCCTGCAATGTAGGCAAAGACTCCTTCTTCCAGTATTGTCCAACTAACAGCCTCGCGGCTGTAATCAAATTTAACATCAATACAACCTCCTTTGTATCACAATCTGTAACTATACCATCTCTTTACTTAGGACTTGGAGAAAATATTATAAAAGTGATTTTAAAGTTCCATTATGGGCTATACCTTGGCATGCGATAGAAGGAATAAAAAGAGGTGTAAGAATGGATATGGTGTCTTATAGTCAGCTACTTAGATGGGATGGGCAAAACTGGCAGTTAAGATTACGGGAAGACTTAGCGCAAGAAAATATTATTTATTCTTGGTTCCAATATAGGCAACTAGTAGATAAATGGAAGGTGGATTGTAAATTGGGTTTTCTTAGAGAAGATGAAAATCTTATTAAGCAAGTTAAGGATCAAAGACAAACCCATATTAAGAGAATCTATGGGGTATTAGTTGAAATGGATTCAGAATCGGAATTAATTAAAGACTGTATGATTAGATGGGCGCAGAATTTTGGTGTCCCAGTCTCATTGGATATCTGGGAAACCATCTGGGTGAGAAATGTCAAATTTACACAAGCACAGAACTTAAGGGAGAATTTTTATAAAATGTTTTATAGATGGCACCTTGATCCACAAAAAATGTCTCTTATGTACCCTGACATACAACCCAAATGTTGGAGATGTGGCTATATGGATGCTTCTTATTATCATATTTGGTGGTCATGTAGAGAGATAAAAGCATTTTGGATTAAGATATGGTGGAATATCCAGAGAATTTTTAAAAGGAAGATGACTTTTTAAAGTGTTGAAATCGGCGCCGAAGTTGGGGGTCGTCTTATATGCCGAGTCAACTTATATGCCAGAAATTACGGTAGTTTCCAGTGTATAAGATGACTTTCTAGGCATGCAACTCGGCACCGAAGTCGGGGATTGTCTTATACGCCGGGTCGCTTTATACACCAGAAAATACAGTAGTTGCAGAAACAGTCGATAAATGCATCTAATTTGGCACATGACATCTCAAAATGGCCTTGCCCTACTTCACATGGTCATTATGTTTTATGTGTTTAATATAACAGAGACTTTTATTGCTTAATATTTTATTTGATGTTAGATGGCCTAAAATGCATTTTAATTTACTTGCCCTGTGTCATGACTAAAAGAGAAAGTAGAAATATATTAAAGGATAATGATGAAAGGATTTTTCTTCATTTCCTTGGCCTCTGCAGTTCTTTAAGAGGTATAATAAACCCTTATATATTCGACAGACTGTATTTCTTTATATGACTTTGTACATATAAGTTCCTTTTAAGGATTTGTAATGTCAACAATGTCCTTGAATAATGCTATTCTTTTCTTTCCATTCTAAATTTTCATTAGAATTTCCTTGCTTATATTGACTTTTTCTGGAAGATAAGGGCATATCATGGAAAGAAAATTTAAACTGATTTATCCTGCTTTAATACATTTCCTTCATTTTATACTTAAACCTATGATCCTAAGTATGCATCCTTGACTTCAACAAACATTCTTTTCATTAAACATGATTAGTGTTGTGCTTTTACAATTCAGTCCAATTCGTATTGATTTGAATATAAACACTTTTAAGCTCCACAGCTTCAAATAACATGTCATCATTAATGCTAAAGCTTTTGTTGCTGATTATTATAATATATGAATGAATGAGTTCTAAGATGTTGTAGTGCATTGGCTTATAGTATATGTGTGGATCCAAGCCATTTGGCCTTTTGTATTGACATATGGAAATTCTGACAATGTGCAGATTTTCTAAGTGCCGTTCCAAGACTTTTTGTCCAATGGAACCACCATGTCCAGTTTATGCCATAAATCTTTCAACTTCGATTTTCAGATCTTGATGATCTTCTCAAATTCTTTGATTTGAATTCCACTATTCCCTAGTGTTGCCACATGCATTAACCACACTTTCTTCTTTTCAACCAAAGTTAAATCTGGTGTGTTTTGCACCAAGACTTTATCTGTTTGCTTTTGGAAATCCCATCAAGTTCCATCAATTTTTCATTATTGGTACATGATACTTTTAAAGACGTTTCAGTTAATCATTTTGGTGACTGTGTTTTATTATTGTTCATAGTCAATTAGTGCAATCTTCTTGCATAAGCTGAATATATGATCTTACTTTTTCTTCTGCTTCTTTGCACAATCTGTACTTTGAATCATGTGATGATTACTCAATTTTGGCCTTGATTGCATTAGTTCAAATAGCTTGCTTTTGAGCAGTCAAAATCAAATCCTTGAGTTTCATTTATTAGTGTTCCAGCTGTAACCCATTGCTAGATTTTATCTTCATCCACTTTCCCCTTCATCTTTTATAGAAATTGATCATATGATGCTTTTATTTGCCAGCATTCTGTTCATGATTTTAATTATATTATTTTGATGTTCATGTATTGTTTTTTATACATTCAGTAAGTTCTAATTTTTAATTTGCATTAATACTTGTTCTTGATTGGCTTTTACATAATCAGACAATGCAAGTTTTTTTTTTCAACAGTTTGACTTGAAGTAAATCTCTGCCTCCATTTTTCAGGGCAGGTATAGTCTATCAATTTCACTATTCACTAGTGGACAATACTGAATGGTCATCATTTTTCCCCTTTCAGTCCAAATTGTCAAGTTCAGCTTGTGTCCAGTTAATAATTCCAGTAATGTATCATATCACTAGTACAGCACAGATATTGATGGTTTTCATGATGTTTCAACCATTCAGTTTTCTCAGTCTTTGGATGTATTCTTTACATTTTTAATTTATTCCTGCTTGATGTTATCCAACTGTAAAATACTGTAATTGTAGTCTTCATCCTTATGGCTCCTGGTGATTTGACCATTCGGTATTTCAATTCTCATACTGTTCATGATTTAACCCAGATTTATTATTACTATGGCACATTTCTCTAGGTCAAATTCCATTGCTACATCTGTGCTAAAAATTCTTACAGTGTTTGTCTATTATTGGATTTCAATGTCTGGTTTTCCATAAAGTTTCAGATCATCCCTGTAAAGCAAATATGAGATTCATTAGCATTTTTTGCTGTTTGATAGTCAAGATTTGTTTTCTTCAAAATCATTGAAAGTGGATCCTAGCAATGACAAATAATAAGGGTGATAATGGGTAACCCTGGAAGATGCCCCTTCTAATGTTGACAGGCCCATATTTTTCATTTCCAACCACCAATTCTGTATTCGTCTGCTTCATTATTTTTTCTATAAACATTCTTTCCAATTGTTTCCAGACATTTGGTAATCAATTTTGCAGTAATGAATAAAAACACTTTTTATAATCAATATAGACCTATTATTATTATATATTTATTATGATATGTTGGCCATTATCTTTCACCATAAAAAACAAAATCCTGAGTTCTTAAAACATGCCATTTGGGAGTTGGATCAAATTCCAAAGGAATTTACTTCCAGTTAGTATGTTCAAGTGAGTGAATATTTTCTAATACTGAGATTCAGTAAATAATGAATCCTTTGGTTCATGTGGATGATCTCATTGTAACATGTGCATTTGAAATCATTCGAGATTTTACGATTTATATGGTTGGTCCTTCATTCCCCCCTTGCCTGGAAATTCCTTCTCTTCCCTCCCTAAGCCTAAGCCCCCCTTTGTATTATTATTCAGTCACAAATTAAGCCATTTTGTGTCTCATCAAAAAAAAATTGTTAAGTGAAAATCTGAAGCTAGTAATAATCACACTCCACATTTCATGATGAACCTGGTGGTCTTCTATAGTACTCAACTCTTCATTCATTATTTAAATGATTCTTTTCCCACACTGATTATGTGCCAGACATTTGGTGACAAAACTGATGTTCAGATCAATGATGAAGCCTTGATCAGTGATGGCAAACCTGGCCCCACCCCCACTCCACCCCCTGCCCCACCCCACCCTGCCTGCCTGCAGGGCCACGCCTCCAAGGCCCACCGCAGACCACCCAGGCAGCCCAGCAGCACCATTGTGGCCATGCCCTCTGTCCGCGCCCCACAGCATCAACTGTGCACGATGGGGCGTGAGGGCAGAGTTTTTTCTACACTGCCTGGCTGCCATGTCTTTGGCTGCATTGCTCCACCTGGGCCACGCTCGGGGGCGACTGTCCTCCAGGGGGGCTGCTGGTGAGAAAGGGGTCATGGGAGGAAGCAAGGCTGGGGCAACGGCACATGTGCCCACATGTGCTAAAGCATCTGTTACATCTGGGTGGTTCAGTCAGTCCCTTTCTGTATAAAGTTCTGAGTGCAAAATGCATCCAAGGGTATAAACCAATATTATAGTTCTCATTCTAGTGTTGGGTGGTATGCTCCAACATTGGATGGTGGAAACTAGGTTCTGATTCTATCCCACATTTTTCTCCCATTCCCATAGGTTTTTGAAGCCAAGAAAACTGAATTTTGTGTCAAAGGGGGATTTAATAGGATGCATTTTGTACAGAGGTAAAGGAGTCTTATATCTTAGATTCCTCTAGCTTTCTATTACTAGTCCATATTAAATCAGAACAGCTCAGGATTTATTTCCTTTCATTACATACAATAGAGGAATTGTTGTGTTACTGTTTTACTAGGAACAAACCCAAACCTAGGAAGAACAATAAACACTATTCATGACTTATTTCATCTTGCTGGTCTGTTGGTGGTGGGACACTTAAAAATAGGTTTGCTTGATGAATACAGAATTCAATATAATTCATCTGCTGAAAGCTGGTTAGCATAATGGTCATTTATTTATTTTTTAAATTATTTCATAAAGTGAGAAAAACCTTTTTAAAATATGATTCATTAAATGTGACAATAACTTTAGTTTAAGCCTGCTTTTTTATGAGGCTTAAAGTTTATGAAAGCATGAAAACTCATAAATAGTGTTACTACAATAGCTGCTGCTGCTACTGCTACTACTGCTGCTGCTGCTACTACTACTACTACTACTACTACTACTACTCATTGGGGATTTGAATTCAGCAAGAGTCCTTGTCAGAGTATGTGCTCCAGATCATATGCAGAATATTGAAAGAATATTGAAAATTAGGAGCCTGGTTGCACCTTTCTAGATTAACAAAGGTTATTTAAAGGTCTAAGCATTCAGGAATCTGTTACCAAGCATTTTCTAATTTTTGGCTTCCATAGACTATGACAGCTCATTTCCTGAATAAAAGGAAGGAACACTAATTAAATTGGAAAGAATAGACTCGTACTATACCGTAGTTGTCTTGTATGCAGAACTTGGAATTAGCCCAGCTATCACTGAATGCTAACAGATGGTCCTTATATTTGAAATGTAGATTTATTCAGAAATAGACTAGGACAGACAAGCCTACCTAAGGCATGTTGACAAGGAGAGAAGGAAAGAGGAATCTTCCCTTTATCCTTTTAAGCACAGAGATTTATTTAGTCCAGGTAAGAAACAGATACAGAAATGATAATGTTCCTTCTTCTCATCTATCTCCACCATTCACCCAAGGGACCGTAGGTGTAAAGAGCTGATGCCATCTTCAAACATTTACCATTATTATTAGCTTATTAATTTTTACAACTATATAATTGTTCCAGTAGCTGAAAAGAGCATGCTTTGATATCTTCGCTATAGCATGTTTAAGCATTCTAATAGTAGTATGACAAATCTTTACTTTATGTTTCCTTGTTCTTCTCTAAATCCCAACAAAATTTAAAAATGTCTAATTTTATACACAAAGTACAGAAATAAAATTGAGGAGCAGGTTTTTCATCTCAAAATGCTGATTTTAGTTGAACCTTTGTCTTCTCTGTCATAAATTGGCTTATATTATAGCTGCTCAGAGTCATTTGGTTGAGTTGGATGGCTATAGAAATTGAATAAGTGACGAATGAATGAATGAATGAATGAATGAATGAATGAATGAACGAATAAATAAATAAATATACCGTGTCTAATTTTTTAAACAATACAATGAATAAATCCTTGAGTAGAGTGGATGCCTTTATATTGCCAAAAAAAGACACCATGGCTTTCCTAAAATGTTATATGCTAGGTTGCAAGTGTTAACATAAATTTATAGATTGCTATAATTGAAATAGAAAATGCATTATTATATGTAACCATCTAACTAACCAATTAGCCATCCAGGGGCTAATTCTGGATGGGCAGCATCATAGTTCCTCTTAACAGCTTTTAAAATTATTGTTATTGTTGCTATTGGATCAAAGAATAACACAGTTGGATTAACTCATAAATATACAAACCAATTATGGCAGCAGCATCTAGATTGTGAATGGAATTACAAATCAGAAAAATATTTATCAGGTAAATACAGGATTTGTAGTTCTACCAGGACATTCACTATAGGTTCAGTGCACTCTAAATTATACAATAGTGAAATTTCTGTTTATTATGACAGTGCACACACTGATAACCATTTGGCATTATTACAGGTCATAAGCACACCGAATGTATCAGAATTAAAACAATGCAATAAAATATGGTAAAATGAGAAAATGAACAGAAAGACGTGAAAAAGATATAGTAGAATGAGAGCAAAGGAGCAGAAGGAAATGCTACACAATACCCGCTCTACATTATATAACCTAAAATTAACCCCAAATTAATTTGCTATTAATAAAGCATGCATTTAGCAGGCTGCAAATGCAAACTTAGCAATGGCTTGGGTTCTCTTGAGACCTTGGCCTACCAAAAGGAGATTTACATATGGTCATCCAGGGAATGGCTTAACGGATGTTAAGAGCTTGCTAGGCTTATCTCTACAGCATAGAAACATATGGGCCAGCGATTCAATGTTCCATGACTGAGGGTGAGAAATCCTTTTAGCATGGGCATTTTTTGAAAACTTGCACTCAAATGTAGTTGACAACCAGGTGCCAAAGCTCAGAAGAGTAAAGGTCCCATGAGGTTTATTAACTATAAGCTGGTTAAGATACCAGACTGCTTTTAAGTGGAACGTACTGTGTTCCAATTGTATTCCAGCTGTCACTTTCCTATGTTTGGTTTGCTATTCTATAGCCAGGATCCTTTGACTCAAAATTGCCATTATCTGTTTTTGCCTCACACTGTATTTGTAATCAGCAGTGCCTTTGGTGCAAAGCCCATTTCCTGAATTCATGTCTCCCATTTGAATGTTTCTAGCTGGACTGAAATCGGACTAGCGAGATAAGAGATGTTAAACCTTGGATGGAAGCAGTGGTGAGATTCAGCCAGTTCGCACCATTTTGGCAGAACCGGCAGCTAATTTTTTGTTGTCCAGGCCCAGAATGGACATCCGGAAGCGGCATCCACATAGAGAACCGGTTGTTCACATATTTGAATCCCACCACTGGGTGGAAAGTTAATTTTTACCCAGTATTGGAAAATGTTTAGCTATGCCCTTGTCTCAACCATCAGCAGACCTGCCTCCAAAAGTAGAACTACATAACAGACATGCTGATTGAGGAATTCTGGGAGTTGATGACCTGGGGAATTCTGGGAGCTGAAGTCCACACATCTTAAAGCTGTTAAGGTTGAAAAACATTGATGTAACTGATAACTGGATTTAGCAGAGCCCTGTATAGAAGCTGGCCACTATTTGGCCATCTACAAATGCAGTGGAATCGAGATAAATTCTAAGGAATAATTGCTGCTGAGCTTCTCAGGGCATCCAATGAAATGTGTACAGTATAGTCATTTCACTCCCTGTGATGTTGCAGCACAGATCCCTTTAAAAAAAACACTTGTCTGATTAGTTTCCCATTATGTCACTACAGCATTTTTTTTATAAACCCTTCCAAAGTGCATGACATTAGTTAACTCATAATTGATTTGCTGTAAATAATCCTTGCAGAAAACAGGTAATCGCCCCATGGTTCTTCTTACCCAAGTAAGTGTTGGTGATAACATTGATATGTCATCTGCATGTAAAAGTACATCTATTGATCTATTTGCCAACTTTGGAGGGTGATGCCCTTCTCTATTTAAATACTCCATGATTGCATTAAGGTAATAATTAAATAAAAAATATTTAATAAAGCCAGCATACACCATTGCTTATCTTCCTTGTTGGTTACATCTAAAACAGTGGTTCTCAACCTTTTTAATGCCGTGACCCCCAACCGGTCGTAAGTCGAGGACTACTCAACCGATCGTAAGTCAAGGACTACTCAACTGGTGCAGCACCGTTTGCAGAATGGGACTTTTGGCGGGCTCAGCAGGGCAGAGACAGCCTGGACAATTCCTATTGGCTTTTGAAAGCCAATAGAATTAGACTCTATTCAAGAGAGTCTATTCTATTGGCTTTCAAAAGCCAATAGAATAAAAGGGAGTAGCACAGCTAAGGAAAAGGGGAAAAAATGGCGGACTGCGTTGTTTGGCGACCCCCGTGAAATGATCGTTCGACCCCAAATGGGGTCCCGACCCACAGGTTGAGAACCACTGATCTAAAGATGACCCATGGTGCTTCATCTCCCCCTTAGTTTGGTATTGCAATTCATATAAAAAGCATAAGAAGCCATCTATTGCAGAAGATTCAAGCGTTATGTCAAACTTTCCCCCTGGCAATTGATCAAAGGCCTACTTGAAACTTCCAAGAAGAATGAGTGGAACTGATTTAGGAGCCTGAGCAAAATGATATCAGATCCTGATCTAGTACAGATAGTCCTCGATTTACAACAGTTTGTTTAGTGACCATTCAGAGTTACAAAAAAAGTGACTTATGACTGTTTTTCACATTTACAACCATTGTAGCATCCCCATGGTCATGTGATCAAAATTTGGATGTTAGGCAAACTGATTCGTATTTATGATGGTTGCAGGATCCCAGGATCATGTGATCACCTTTTGCGACCTTTTGACAAGCAGAAATCAATGGGGGAAGCCAGATTCACTTAACAACCATGTTCCTAACTTAACCACTGCAGTGATTCACTTAAGGACTGTAGCAAGAAAGGTCGTAAAATGGGACAAAACTCCCTTAACAACTGTTTCCCTTAACAACATAAATTTTGGGCTCAGTTGTGATTGTCAGTCGAGGGCTATCTGTATAAAGTGACCCCCTCTGAACCATTCCTGTTCCTTAGCTATCAGTTTTTCATCTTCTAGCCATTCCAGAAGTTTCCAATAAATATGTCTAACATAGATCTTACTAATTATATTAAAAGGCACACATTACGTGAATACAGTAGACATGGTTGCTTTAAAGACACAACTTTACTGCTTTCTTCATGATATCAGCCACATCTTTTTTGCCCATATGCCTTTTTCATTATCGAAGGAGCTTGAGAGTTAAAACAGCTTGTATGAAATCAATGCTTTGATGAAGAGCAGAGAGATATTGTACCTATATAAACTCCAAAATATTTCTTCCAATTTATTTTCAGACCATGGACAGCTCTACTATTTATATCTGTAGAATGTTCAAACAAATAATTACATCTTATATAACAATATTGCTTAGTGTGTTTCATTAATGGGCCATAACCCAGTATAGATTTAAAAGTAAAAAGCTTGTTGATTTCAAATAGGATAAATATGCACATATGTTTTATATCATTTGAATCCAATTAAGTTATGGAAAGCTGAATAATTTCATGTTAATGTTTATAAAATAAAATATATTTTCAAATCCAGTATACACAATTGCTTTGGACAGAAAAAATAAATAAATCTATCCATCTTATTTTTCCCTCTATTAATTATTCCAGTAGTTTGGAGATAACTAAGACAGAGCTTTTCAACCTTTTCACCCATTGTACCACTTTTAGGATATGGCAATATCCGAGTACCACCAGTCGCCTAGCAAGGTGTTAGAAACTTGATGACCAAAAAAAAAATAAATAAATAAAAGGAAAAAAGTGATAAAGTACAGGTAGTCCTCAACTTACAACAGTTCACTTAATGACTGTTTGAAGTTACAATGGCAGTGAAAAAAGTGCCCCCCAAGCCACAGCCAAGCAAGACAACTGCCTGCCCGCCAGGCGGTGCTCTTCCTCCTGTCGGAGATTTTAATTGTGAGCATTTCTGTTGAGGATTGGCAGCGGAGGTGGGGTGGGGGGGTGTTTGGTTTTTATTTCCCCCATCTGCTGGGTGGTTGCAGCAGGTTTTAGTCACTTCACATGACCCTGGGACACTGTGAACATCATAAATATGAATCAGTTGCCAAGCATCTGAATGTAAATCCAAGACCCTGGAGATGCTGCAACATTCCAGCTGATCGGCGCTTCTTCTGGGCTCAGCAGAAGCGTCAGGATCAGTGCTGCTTTCCAGCTCATTGGTGCTTCTTCAGGGCTCAGCAGAAGCACCAGGATCAGCGCCAAGCTCCAGCTGGAGCCTGGTGCTGATCCTGGTGCTTCCACTGAGCCCTGACAGCCCTGAAGAAGTGCCAATCAGCTGGAAAGCAGCACTAATCCTGGTGCTTCCACTGAGCCCTGACAGCCCTGCAGCTCCAGCCATCTCTCGCTCAGGCTTGTGTGGTGCTGCCACTGGTTCAGCTCATTCCCCTCCCCCACTACCACTTTTCTAGGATGGTTGCGTACCACCTGCCAGGTGCCAATGTACCACAGGTGGTACCCGTACCACTGGTTGAAAAGTCCTGAACTAAGATATTGAAAATAATTGCAAATTAATATATCTTTCAAGTAGACCCATCACTGGGAACTGCGAATTCATATTTCTTGATCAGTTGAATACAGATAATTCCCCAGAAATATGATGTTGCAGTGTGTGGGGTTGTTTTTTTATTGTTGTTATATATCCATTTGCATAGTTTATATTGATTAATGCCTTATATTGCACAGTTTGGGTATAATGCTGAATCATAGTACATTTTCTCTGATATGTATCTTTGCTAAGGTTCTGTAATCTTCCGATAAGACTGTCTCTTGGAAGTCAAACTATATAAGTATCCAGTTTGACAGTTGTTCTATTAGTTGGCTTTCTGGGGATAAATGATTAGCACTGTGGTATTAGAAATCTTGAACTAAATAAATCTTTGATTTCACCCTAAAAAAGTGCTTCTTATATACTTAGCATTTTTGTGATGGGCACTGGTTCTAATAGTAGTGATACTGGGAAAATAATGACAATATATTGCTTTCTGACATTATTGTTACCAGCAGCCCAACTAAATGGGTACTTTTTAAGGCAAAATTTGCTCAGTTACCAAACAATTTGTTAGGGTATCTATTTTATATGTGCTGAAGGAAAAAGTGGACCATATTATTAGCCCTCGCTAATCTTTCACCCTTTGTACTAGCCAATGTGTATTAGTACTAATTCAAATTTTTGGCTGCAACAAACTATGAAATGTATAATTATCAGCACCTAAGAAAAGTACTGTTGAACCAGTTCCTTTGCAGGCAACCAAATCCTTCCAGGAGATTAGAAGCAGAGATAAAACACAAGACTCTTCCATACAAGATCTCTTATGGCAAAAACCAAACTCTGTAATATTCCTGTGTGGTCGTGAGTCCAAAAACCATTGGATTTGAGTCCTTATATATATTTACTATATAATTTCTTGGGACCACATCAGGTTGAAAGGTAGACTAGAAATGCATTCATATTTGTATCATTATGACTATCAACAGCAGCATCATTCTTATGCCTATGATGATTTGCTTAATTAGAATATTAATGTAATACGTGTAAGATTAAGTCATTTCTAATCTTAATAATTAAAAAAAATCCCCCAAGTGTTTTGAATGTTGACAACAGCAAGTTGGTTATACTTTTCCCCCTTGATCTTTTTTCACTTAAATTTACATTTGAGCATGAGCTTTAAATCTGTAAGATGGCTTCATTAAGAATTTAGAAATCAATTTCTATCCAAATTGAATTTTCTGCAAATATTCCAATTTTATGGGTGACCCACCATAAAGTCCTCTTTAGGTATCCCTTCAATGAAGACCAACCTATAGTAAGCCATTTTTAGAACTAATCAGTGAATAAGGCCTGTTTAAAGGGCCAGGCAAACAAACACTTGTTCTGCTGTTGTTTAAATCTATTTCTTGGGGGAGGGGAAGAGGGAATGTTCCTATGTGTGTTTATGCATGCTATGAGTCCTTAATATGCATGTGTGCATATATATATGTAGGACACTTGAATCCTTGCAGAGCAAAATGAGTTAAACTTGTTTTAAATAAATTATGTAGCTATTCTTTAACAGTACAGTGGTACCTTGGTACTCAACTGCTTTGAAACTCATCAAATTTGGTACTCGTCTCATTCTGACACAAAATGTTTTTCGTAGTACTCATCGTTTGTTTCATATTCAATGCATAAGATAAAACATGTTGGTGTCAGCTGCCTTGTGACTTAGTATATTATTCCTTATGGGGAAAAATGATTGGTACTCATTGTTTTTGATATTCATTGCGCCTCCCAGAAAAATTAACGAGTACTGAAGTACTACTATATTTATTTGGGTGGACAAACCATGATAGACACTACTACTTATAAATGTTCTCTGTCAGGTTTCTGCTTGGATCTCTGAGGATGCAATGAAAAAGGAATGGATATAGTTAGAATGCACCAAGTATGCATTTCACATAGTATATTATATACAATACAATAAATCTAGATGGTCTTTGCATTCTAAATATATCCAGGAACTTTGAGAGATTTAACTTCTTTCACATTTTTATTCAAATATTCTGAGGATGATACTTCAAACTCCTGCGGGAATGATCAATAGAAGACTTAAAATCAATACAATTCAATTTAATCAGTGTGTTCAAGAGTTATGGATCATGTACTGTACTGTATATCTAGGATAACTGTATGCATTACCAAAAAAAGAGACAAGGGTCTATAGAAATTTGCACATCTCTATATACTAATCTCTACAAATTTGCAAATTTAGCAATAAATTATTGCAACAATGGTACATCACATCATGTCAGAGAGACCAAGAAAGTGAGCCTTGTGTTGTCCAATTGCCAACTTCCATGGTTCCTGCATTCTTTCCTTTTTTAGAAGAGATGAACTGCACATCTTTAAACTAGTATTTTCAGCAAATTAAGGCACAAATAAGTACCTCTTTATAAATTTCTAGGTATTAAACTGTCACTATTATGCCATAACTAAAAAAGATAAAATCTGGACAACATAATTTTCCAAGGCACCAGAAGGCAAGACAAGAAACAACGGATGGAAAGTAATCAAGAAGAGAAGCAACCTAGAACTAAGGAGAAATTTCCTAATGGTGAGAACAATTAACCAGTGGAACAGCCTGCCTTCAGAAGTTGTGGGTACTTCATCAGGGGGATGGGGGGTTAAGAAGAGACTGGAAAGCCACTAGTCTGGAATGGTACAGGATCTCCTGCTTGAACAGAAGGTTGCACTAGTGAATAGAAGACCTCCCTTCCATCTCTGTTATTCTATTAATTCTGGACCATGTTTTAGAAGTCCCACTAGTCCAGGGGTAGGCAACCAAAACACTCAAAGAGCCACTTGGACCCATTTCCCACCGAAAACAAAACACCGGGAGTCGCAAAACCCTTTTGATATCTAAAATGAAGATAACACTGCATATATCCTTTTTTACCTTTATTATAGGTGTGTGTGTGTGTGTGTATGTGTGTGTGTATGTGTGTGTGTTTGTGTGTATATGTGTATGTATATATATACACATACACACACAGGTAAAAAAGGATATATGCAGTGTTATCTTCATTTTAGATGTCAAAAGGGTCTCTCTCTCTCTGTCTCTCTCTCTCCCTCCCTCTCTCTCTATCTGCCTTTGGTCTGCCAGTCCTCTTCTCTCTCTATCTATCTATCTATCTATCTCTCTCTCTCCCCCCTCTCTCCCTCTCTCCTATCTGCTGCTCACCTGGCAAGCTGGCTTCAAGCTGTTCTCCAACAAGCTCAGGAGAAGGCAACCTCGGCTCTTTTATGACTCATGGACTTCAACTCCCAGAATTCCTGAGTCAGCATCGCTGGGCTAGGTATCTCTCTCCTGCCCTTCCTGCTTCCTGCTTCCTGCAGAGACGCAGCAATTGCCTCTCTCTGTCTCTGTCTCTCTCTGCAAATGGCAGAGGAGGCTGGGAGCCACATGGGAAGGCTCAAAGAGCCGTATGCGGCTCCGGAGCCGCAGGTTCCCGACCTGTGCACTAGCCCCTTCGAAGTGATGTTTAAGTATTACAACCTGTAAGCAGGGATTACTGACAGCATCGAGGAGTTGCCAATAAGAAATAGATGCTGGAACTGGTCTATTTTAATGAGATTCATGAATGCTACTAACATGAGTGTCAACTTGGGGGACCTGAAGTCTGCATATGTTGACATAAAAAATGAGGGCCGCAGATATATGTGGCATTTACATGCGTATATCAAACTCACAGACATATACACACATGCCATATAGAAGTACACATTTTCCTTTCATTTTCACATATTGGTGGTTTCTCAAATATAAGATCCCTAATGTGGCCTTTTTATACTCAAGACTACTCTGACCCCAAATCATCACTGATGATTATCTGTAGCCCAGTATTTTAGTAGTGTGTCTACTTCTCCAGAAAAAGATAAGAAAAGTAGTAGGCAGGGAGTGTTTTGGGATGCCTGGGCTTTGTCCAAGTGAGCACCCATACAGTATACATTCTGCCCTTAAATATGCTTAAGGGTTCAGGATTCTACAGAAATTTCTTTTGGTCATTATTTGACTGCCTGTCTTCTTACTTTTGAAGTTATGATTTTTTTTAAAATGAAGATTTGGGATACTGTAAGGGAGAACATTATCTCTGTTTACAAGAAATATTTGGCCATAGGTGTGTGTGGGTGTGTGTGTGTGTATAATTCTGCCAACTGCTAGCAGATCAATCCTGACCAGCTCAAGTTGACTCAGCCTTCCATCCTTCCAAGGTCAGTAAAATGAGGACCCAGATTGTTGGGGGCAATATGCTGATCCTGTAAACCACTTAGAGAGGGCTGTAAAGCACCATGAAGCAGTATATTTATTTATTTATTTATTTATTTATGAGACTTATATACCGCTTTAAGTGCAAGAACTCTCTAAGCGGTGTACACCAGTAAGCAATGTGTATATATATATATTTACATTGCCCCCAACAATCTGGGTCCTCATTTTACCTACCTCGGAAGGATGGAAGGCTGAGTCAACCTTGAGCCGGTGAGATTTGAACCACTGACCTGCTGAACACAGTCAGCTAAAGTGGCCTGCAGTACTGCACTCTAACTGCTGCGCCACTAAGTCTAAGTGCTGTTGCTAAGTGCTATTGCTATTGTATCTGCCCACCTGGTATTTTCAGGCAGGTCTCTTCAATTAAATGCTGCTATCTTATATAGGACCAATAAAGCATACCTTCTGTGCTGCAGTCCCTGCCCTGTGGAACAACATTTTCCCCAAAAGTATGGAAAACCATCTATATATGTATCTCAGAATGCCCTTAAGACATGGTTCTGTTCCCAGGCTTGGCTACAGAATGAGAGGAGCTGCTGAGTATCTTTGTATACTGAACTTGAGGAAAGAACAGCAGCCCTAGGCCAAGTCAATCTATAGAATGGAATAAAGAGGAGTTAACTACACCTCCCCATGGTGATTTCATTGAACATGAGACTAGGAACATAAATGAAGCACTCTCTGGACCCTAAGGCAAACCTCTCGGATCTCTCTCTCTGCTGCCTTCGCCTCCATCATTAGTCATTAGAGCTAATGGCTATATTTGAGGGCACCTGTTCTGGTGCCTGGGGCTTGCATATATAAAGTACTCTCAGGAAAGAGAAAAGTACTCTGGTTCAAAGTGCTCTTGTGGGGGTGAAGTGAAAGCAGCAGGCTTATTTCAATATAGCAAGAATCCAGACATCTGTTAGCATTTCTGAATGTTTTTGCTAGTAGCCACCCTAGTTGGTTGTGGTGAGCTGTAAACTGTTTTTTTTCTGCCATTCCACCCATCATACAGTCCTAAACTGTGTTTGGGGGGGGGGGTCCAGCCCTACAGCAGACCTAGATCAGATATTCTTTTCCTTAAAAGTTGCAAGCCTGGTCAGAACCTCCTGAGTTATAACCTGACTCTGGTCTTAATCAGTCCTGCGTTACTGAAGCTGTATTCTCCTTGAGACGTGGCTCACAAAAACAGCCATTATGCGCAGCCATCATGATGAGTGTGTTGTACTAGAGTGCTTCGTTCTAAGCCTGGAACTGCAAAGTGATGAATTCATTCAGTTTTGGAGCCTAATATTTTAGCTCACTTCCCATCTCTGTTTTCCTGGGAATTGAGTTAACACCTGCTGAGTACATTTTGATTTATCACTTCCTTAGCCTATTATAGTCTCAGGTTGTAATGAAGTTTTTTAATGGATTTAGGAATATCACAAAGAATCATAGTAGAACAGAGCAAAGGGCCAGATAGGCAAATATTCTGTTTCTTGTATAGGCTGTTTGTGAGAAATTGACAGCAGGAGTTTTCCTATCTTATTTGGCTTCTTCCTGATAATCCAAGGAGTGCTGCCTCTGAACTTAGCAGTTTCATTATATCTATATATAGATATATAGATATTTCTAAAATTTGGATTGCTAGCAATTGTCTGGTTGAAAAGAACTAAAAAGTTCGAAATAGTTATCCCAGTTCTCCCTTAATTCTTTGCTAGCAATCCAAATTTTAGAAATATATATGGTGTCGCAGTTGCGACTGCTGCCTGTGGATGGCTCTAGTTCAGTGGTTCTCAACCTTTTTAATGCCGCGACCGCCAACCGGTCGTAAGTCGAGGACTACTCAACCGGTCATAAGTCGAGGATTACTCAACTGGTGCAGCACTGTTTGCAGAATGGGACTTTTGGCAGGCTCAGCAGGGCAGAGACAGCCTCGACCATTCCTATTGGTTTTTGAAAGCCAATAGAATTAGACTCTATTCAAGAGAGTCTATTCTATTGGCTTTCAAAAGCCAATAGAATAAAAGAGAATAGCACAGCTAAGGAAAAGGGGAAAAAATGGCGGACTGCATTGTTTGGCGACCCCCGTGAAATGGTTGTTCGACCCCAAATGGGGTCCCGACCCACAGGTTGAGAACCACTGATCTAGTTTGAGCTGATACAAGGCAAAAGACTTCTCTCTCCCATATTTCGGCAACATGGTGTAGCATACAGCACTGTAAATATATAGATATAGATGTATATGTGTAGGTGTATGTGTAGGCATAGACATATGCGTATGCATATGTGTATATACGTACATACATACATACATATAAACACACATACATACATATACACAGAGCTAAGCACCATGCCCTAGAGTTGGATACGATTGACAAGGAAACCTTTACCTTCTTTTATATAACAGATATAAATTAATACAAAATATTTTGTGTTAATTTATTATTTATTAATTAACAAAACATTCTGCACAAAGATATCATAGTGAACAAAGCACCAAACCAGGATCTGGTTTGCAAGCAACAGAAAGTTTCTGTGGCTCATGTTCCCTCTACTGAAGTGGATTTAATAAAAAGCCAGAAGGGGGGGGGGAAACAAGTTAAGGGTCCTCCTAATAACTCCCCCTGGCTGTGACTTGCTTTTTGATTTCTTTCAAACTGTTGTTAGGCCTAAAGAGAATGAGGCAGAAAACATGGTTCAAATGACCTGTCTCCTAAATTCACTCCTCCTTTTTTCCTAGGGTGCACGATGACTCAGTGGTTAAAGACACTGAGCTTGTGAGCTGGAGAGCTGACTGCCCAGGTTTGAGACCCAAACTCCGCACAACAGGGAGAGCTCCCATTACTTGCCCCAGCTCGTGCCCACCTAGCACTTCGAAAGCTTGCAAATGAGAGTAGATAAATAGGTGTCACTTCATTGTGAAGGTAACAGGGCACCTTTGGCATATAACCATGCTGGCCACATGACCATGGAAATTGTCTTCGGAAAATGCTGGCTCCCTTAGCCACAGAGATAAGCCCTGTGCCCTAGACCAGTGGTTCTCAACCTTTTTAATGCCGCGATCCCCAACCAGTCGTAAGTCGAGGACTACTCAACCGGTCATAAGTCGAGGACTACTCAACTGGTGCAGCACCGTTTGCAGAATGGGACTTTTGGCGTGCTCAGCAGGGCAGAGACAGCCTGGACAATTCCTATTGGCTTTTGAAAGCCAATAGAATTAGACTCTATTCAAGAGAGTCTATTCTATTGGCTTTCAAAAGCCAATAGAATAAAAGGGAGTAGCACAGCTAAGGAAAAGGGGGAAAAATGGCAGACTGCGTTGTTTGGCGACCCCCCGTGAAATGGTCGTTCGACCCCAAATGGGGTCCAGACCCACAGGTTGAGAACCACTGCCCTAGACTTTTTTTTAAAAAACTGTTTTTTTCTATTTAAGTCACTATCTAAATCTCATGAAACCTGGTGGGTCTCATTTCTGATTAGATAGGAACTGACATGGAGAAGATACTTTGCTTCATTACTGCTTTGCAATTTTATAACAACAGATTATCATTACTGGAAACTTTCATTTCTACATGACCTTTTCTGATGACCATAATCTAGCAAAGTGGTGGTGAACCTATGGCACGGGTGCCAGAGGTGGCACTTGGAGCCCTCTCTGGGGGCACACGTGCCATTGCCCCAGCCTTGCCTCCACCTGCGACCCCCTCCTCACCAGCAGCCCCTCTGGAGGAGAGTCGCCCCTGAGCGTGGCCCACATGGAGCAACACAGCCAAGGACATGGCAGCCAGGCAGTGTAGACAAAACTCTGCCCTCATACCCCAATGCGCACAGATGATGCTGCGGGGGGTAGGCAGAAGGCATGGCCGCCATGGCACTGCTGGGCTGCCTGGGCAATCTGCGGCAGGCCCTCGAGGCGGTGAGTGGCCTTGCGGGCAGGCAGAGTGGGGCAGAGTGGGGGTGGGGCAGAGGGTGGAGCGGGGGCAGGGCAGGGGGTGGAATGGGGGCAGGGCCAGTTTTTGGGCACTCGGTCTCTAAAAGGTTTGCTATCACTGATCTAGCATTTCCAACAGTGGAGAGCAATCCCTGGAAAAGATGCCACTTCTTCAAAGAATGGCTACATTGAATCCTCTTTTCCTCTTTGAATTCAAATGGCCGATTTCCCAATGCAGCTTTTCTGTATGATACCTTTAAGGTATTTAACCCTTTATTTTGGATCAAATAGCAAATATTTATTCTTAGATGTGGCAATACAGACAAGGTTTGCAATGGGAAACCTGTATTCTCACAGTCACACAAGGCATATAGACAGTTCCTCTTCCCTTGTTTGGAAAGTTCTCAGAATGAACGGAGTAGCCAATGATGGTTGTCTCCTTTTCATCATGCCCTTATTCTTCCCCTTATTACATTTTGGTGCAGGTTCCTATTTATTCTCATATAAATCAAAGCAAGTCTTTCATTCCACTTTTTTATATATAAAAAAACCCTTGTCTTTTAAAACATTGCTATCATTAACCACAGGTTCTAGCTACCGTGCAGAAGAGAATCTAAGGCACATGTGTCCCTATGGGGAATAGATACAGGTAGTCCTCAACTTACAACAGTTCATTTAGTGACCATTCAAAGTTACAGCATCACTGACAAAAGTGGCTTTTGACCATTTTTCTCATTTATAACCATTGCAGCATCCCCATGGTCACGTGATCAAAATTTGGATGCAGGCCAACTGGTTCATGTTTATGACGGTTGCAGTGTCCTGGGGTCATGTGATCTCCTTTTGTGCTCTTCTGACAAGCAAAGTCAATGGGGAAACCTGATTCACTTAACAACCTTGTTACTAACTTAACAGCAGTGATTCATTTAGGAACTTTGGCAAGATAGGTCATAAAATGGGGCAAAATTCACTTAACAACTGTCTCACTTAGCAACAGAAATGTTGGGCTCAGTTGTGGTGATAAGTCAAGGACTACCTGTATTGTATTTCTTTGTATTGTTAGATTTCTAGAATCACCATTCCTCCTTTATACAGTTTCACACCATGCAGTGTTAAGCTGACATACGGGCTAATCATATGTGGTACTAAATTGTTGATCTACAGCCCAGTCCTTCCATCAAGTGTGTGCAAAAATCCTCTCATTGGAAAACACAATACAGTACAAGAAGAGGATATTTCCGCACATGTGGTCCATGTTTCCTAGCAACTGCAACCATTCAGTTGTGGAAGGTTTTAAATATTCAGGAAAGTTATTTTTTTCTCTCTCTTATTGTGTTGACAAAATGATCTTTCTATATTTCCTGTACAGTTTCTTTCTTACCTTTTCTTTAAAAAGGAAGGTGGGTAAAGGGGAAGGGAAAAGGAAAAGGGAAAGGGAAGGAAAAGGGGAGAGGAGAGGATTATAATTTTTGGAGGGTGGGAATAGGATTAAACTGATTGCACTCTTTCAGATATCTAGGCTCTTTGGTCTAAGAAATAAGAATATAAGCATTCCAAATATTTTAATCATGTTAAAGAACCCCTCCAAATAGTATCACTGGAATTGCCCTATACTTTTTTTGAAAAAAAAAGTAGTACAATTTTATAGTACTGCATCTATAAATATACTTGAAATTAGAAGCTCTACCATAAAATAAACTCATTAATTTTCAAAATAATTAAGGCCATAATTGTATGAACACTTAGTTGAGGCTGACTAGCACTGAAATAATTGGGATTTTATTTTAAATCAACACACATCACATTTATTTATTGGACTATGACATTTAAACATTTAAACTGCAGTTTTGCAGAAACACTGTGTGTTGAATCATCAAATATGCTGTTAATATATTTAATCCAAAGTGAGGCATATATCAGTTTCAAAAATGCATTTTATACTTCAAAGCTGTCACAACTAAGCTAAAAAAATTGCATTGCATTTTAAGAAAATACCCATAAATGTTCTTGTGCTTTGAGGAAACAATATTGAAACAATATTTCAACTTGTCTGTGGCCTGGTTTTATGATAGTCATCTGAACAGAATATTTCAAGAGTTATGACAGTGGTTAGAAATTTATTTTGCTTATTTTATCAATTCCTATTATTTATTCCTAACATTTCTGTTGATTATTCCTTCATTTTTTTCTCCAAGTCAGTATGATTCTAAC
Organism: Crotalus tigris; assembly: GCF_016545835.1. NCBI lineage: Eukaryota > Metazoa > Chordata > Lepidosauria > Squamata > Viperidae > Crotalus > Crotalus tigris. Next base: position 425,769 of record NW_024096561.1, read on the forward strand.
TTAATCGAAACTTAATTCCCTGTATTATTTACTTGTTCTTCCTATTGTAAAGTCTTAGTGATTGTTGGTCTGTCTCCCTATCTATGCATTTGCTTATTGTCTTATCTTTTAACTTTTTAACCTTGTTCATCCATGATTTCATAATGTTGTGGATGAACTTAGATTTAACTTTAGAGTTTTCTGCTTTGATCTCTACATATTTCTCTAGCCTCTAATTAGTCTAGTGGTTTCTACTACATTTATTATGTAGCATGTAGCTGATCTTACTGGCTTGACTTTCTGTTTTGGAAGTGTGCAGAATTCCAGTCTGGATAAACATAGTTACCCCCAATTCCAAATTCTTTTCAATTCTGCATAGGACAGAATGGAAACTGAATATTAGCATATCTAATACTCCATATCATTAAAAATAAAATAAGTAGAGTTTGCTGCCTTATATATAACAAGCATGTGCAATTTGATCTTCCGACTGCACTTATGCATGTCATAGTCTGCCCCTCACTCACCCCACCCAATTTCAGATAAATTTTTCATCTCTGTTCAGATAAATGAGGTATGTATCCAATGATGGTAGAGGACAGGAAGACCTGGAGGAACGTTGTCCATGGGGTCGCGATGGGTCGGACACGACTTCACAATTAACAACAACAACAATCCAATGATGCAGCAGCAATCAATCAATAGGATCTAAATTGGTCTACTTATATCCCATCCTCCGGATGTAATTTAAACAAATACTGTATGTAATGTCTTGATTGAGATTGAAGCCCCACCAATGTGGCAGAGCTAGGGTTAGCCTCCCCCGTACTTTTCAACATCCAATAAACCCTTATTTACAAGAGGTGTAAAAATAAAAGTAGGTTTGAAGGCCTTAGAAACCCAATATTCAAGAGTGCTCTAGACTAGAGGTCCCCAACTTTTTGAGCACCAGGGACAGGTTATGTGGAGAGAGGTTTTTCCGCAGACCTGAGGGGATGTGATTTTGTGGGCTGCCTGCATTCTGTGGATGGGGCTTTCCTTGTTTGTGCGGACTGGTTGCTGGCATGCTGCGGCCCGGTACTGGCCCACGGACCGGGGGATGGGGACCCCTCTCTAGACTACCCTTGTTTTCCTCGAGGTTGGAATAGAAAGAGACCTAACTCTGTGTTCAATTTACTTCTGGTTTTGCTGGACACAAACTGGCCCAGTAAAGCTAAGTAATTCCAAACTAATCCAGGAACATTTGGATTGCTTGAGACCTAATCGTAATCTGAATATGGCTGATAGGAATGGTTTCCTAGCTCAGGTAAAGTCTATCTTATGACAAGGCAGTGACCTTAAAAGGAAATAATGAAAATAATTTGGTAATGATGGTGGTGTTATTACTTCTACTAGAATGTCAGAGAAAATGTTGAACTTCTACTGGGCTTGTACAAGGGAATGGGTTTTTTTACAATAAGAAGCATCTTTTCTGTTAGTGTTTTTAGTACTGATTTATTTACAGGTGGTCCTTGACTTAAATAGTTCATTTAGCGAACGTTCGAAGTTACAACGGCCCTGAAAAAAGTGACTTCTGATCATTTTTCACATGACTGTTGCAGCATCCCCACGGTCATGTGATTTACATTCCAATGCTTGACAGCTACTTCATATTTATGATGGCTGCAATGTCCCCAGGGTCACATGATCATATTTTGTGACCATCTTATCCACAAAGTCAAGGGGGAATCCGGATTTACCTTACAACGGTGTCGCTAAGCTCACAACTGCAGTGATCCACTTAACAAACGTGGCAAGGAAAGTCATAAAAATGGGGCAAAATTCACTTAACACATTTCTCCCTTAGCAACATAAATTTTAGGTTCGATTGTGGTCGTAACTCGAGGACCACCTTTTTTTCTTTCTTTTCTCCTTTCTTTCCTTCTTCCTTCCTTCCTTCCTTCCTTCTTTCATAACTGATTATTGTGAAACACGCTGTCAGGAGAATTGGAGGGTCTTTATCTGAGCCGGGCGTTTGCAAGAAGGATGCCAAATGTACCGTGTGGAAAGGAGGTCGTTTATTTTCAAGAGCAAAGGATCTGCCCTCAAAAGGAGGATAAATTAGCAATTTGATGACTGGGCTTCTGATTTCTATCTTTCAAAGAGGCTTCTGGATAATTACTGCTCTATCTATATGGCTCAATATCCCTCCCACACTTACAATCAAAAGGTTTTTTCATTGCCCTGGGCCTGTTTTCAAAGTCTTGCAGCTCTTGGTTCTCATCTCTGCCACTCATTCCTAATATGGGTCATTGAGAAGAAGGGCTGACTTTGAAAAACGCTAATGCTTTGCAATGGGAGAGACAGACAGCCTCGGGACAAGCGCAGACTTGAAGAAGCAACACTTGAACGCTTCACTTCTCTTCTCCTTCATGTCCAGAAGAGATACAGTTTGTCTTCTCCTCCTCCTCCTCCTCCTCCTCCTCCTCCATCATCATCTTTTTCTTCTTTTAATTCATAAAGGCTTGAAATTTATATTCTTGCCGCTGCTTGTGCTCTGTTACTGAATAGCCCAAAAAAGGCAAGGATTTCTAAAAGTCTATTTGCTTGCTACAGGTAGTCCTTGACTTACGACCACAATTGAGCCCAAAACTTCTGTTGCTAAGCGAGACTGCTGTTAAGTGAGTTTTGTCCCTGTTTTACGACCTTTCTTGCCGTAGCTGTTAAGTGCATCACTGCAGTTGTTAAGTTAGTAAGGCGGTTGTTAAATAAATGTGGTTTTCCCATTGACTTCTGCTTGTCAGAAGTCACAAAAGGGGATCACATAACTCTGGGACACGGCAACCGTCGTAAATATGAGTCAGTTGCTAAGAATCTGAATTTGGATCACATGATCATGGGGCTGCTGCAATGGTCGTAAGTGTGAAAAATGGTCATAAATCACTTTTTTCAGTGCTGTTGTAACTTGAACTGTCACTAAATGAACTGTTGTAAGTCAATAACTACCTGTATAGTAAAAAAACAAAACAAAACAAGGAGTCTTAAATAACTTAAGCAATTGCATTTTTAGGATTCAGATCTAAAGTATTTGAAAGAACAATGATAAGACTTACCAAAAGTTGAATTCCCTATTTTAACTACAAACTACCTTTGACATCTGGCTTTTCCCAAATGAGGCCTTGGAATGCTACTTCATTGCTCTGGACTACAGTGCAGAATCTCATGCAATTTTTCACCCAAACATCCTAACTATAAGAGCAGTTCAGCATCCAGAAGCGGAGTCACTTATCCAGACATAATACCATCCTTGAAAGAGAGGGCATCAGAAAAGGCAAGATGCTATTTGCACAGTGCAAGACCTGCCTTTTTGTATGTGTGTTCAACATCAACACACATTCAAAAATGGCAGAGTTTGCATTGTGCTGCCATAACATTATATTGATTTGTTGATACCTTCCTTGCCTGTTCCAATTGTGTACAGTTGCCCCCCCCCCAATTCCTAGATCAAGGGCTCCCTCATGGTCATCATATCCTAGTCATTTCCTAATTGGATTACTATAATGAATTCTTCATGGGGCTGCTATTGAAGAATATCTTGGAAGCTTCAGCTGGTACAGTTGTGTGCTAGAACTGTTCATATGTTACATCTCTGCTCTGAGAACTGCAAAAGCTGCCAGTTTGCTTCTGGTCCAATTCAAGATGCTGTTTTCAATCTTTAAAGCCCTTCAGAGCATGTGATTGACATCATCTGAGGGATCATCTCTCCTCAGTTACGTCAGCCTATCCCCCATCAGGTCAGGTAGAGAAAACATGCTGTGGGCCTGGGTCCTGTCCACTAGGGATCTCCGGTCCTCTTGGGTGGCTCCCATGCGGTAGACCTTCTCTGCCATGGCACCCATTTCATGGAGCTTTCTTCCCCCACCCTAAAGTTAGGTTGCCTCTATCCCTGCTAATATTCAGAAAGTCCTTCAAGATGTGGCTTTGTCATCCCAGGGAAATGATGAAATCTGATGATGGTTCCATCATTGTGAATGACATTCAGTCTCACCTGTGGTTTTATTTATTTTAATAATGACTATTTAATATTTTTAATAACAATTGTTTTATACACTTGTTGTTTTAATTCATTGCTGAACACTGCCCAGAGTCACTTTTTGTGAGACTGGTGGCCATATAAATTTAATAAATAAATTTATCAAATTTATATGGCCGCCTATCACACAAAAAATGACTTTAATTTGGATTCCTACAGCAAGCAGGGACTCAGCAGTCTAAATGTCCCTTCCAAAGCAGTGACACAACAGGTGGATGTATTTTTGGCTTGTCAGAAATTGCTTTTTACTTAAAGAAATTACGCTTTATGCTCAAACTTACTTTTGAACATATTTTAGGCCAAGCAAAAAGCAAAAGTTAGTTTTGTTCTTGAGACAAAAGTTCTTTCTGCCCTTGTCAAGATGCAGCAAAGTAACTGTAATCATTTCAAAGTAGATAAGGATTGAAGGCCAGACTAGACCTAAGTCTGTATGAGCCCACAGGGAGAACTATTCTGTCATTTCTCTTTTCATTTCTGAATATTCTCAGGGAAAGAATTGTGTGAGTGACACATCAGTTATAAAAAGATTTGAACCTTGTCTGGCAATCAGAAAACATTGTTCCACTGCTGGCCTTTGAGAAATGTCCCATCAATATCTCAGACTGATTATACTAGAATATCCCAATCTTGTTCCTTTCCATTTTCTTGGGTAACAAAAAAACATTATCCTCAGGCAACAATTTCCCCAACTCATATACATGAATCCATACCATTTCCATTATCACTTCTATAGAATATAAAACGTGTTTGTTAGACAGGTAGGTCAAATATATTACATTTAAAAAGAGAACGGGGAGATTAGAAGATTCAGGGAAGTTTAACACCATTCCAGTTAAACCGCCAGCACAATAGTTAAAAAATAAATGTAATATATTATTAAACCTTTCCCCTCAGTTTTTCTCCTTCTTATTACTGGACAGCCACCAAAATAGTTTTGCTTAACATTAAATACATTCATTATCCAAGATATATGATATTCAAATAGGCCACACATCTAACTGGCTGACCAAATACTTTGATCCTTGCATTTATTTTTATAATTTCACAATTAACAAATAAACATATGTGGTTGTTGTCTATGGAGATTCCCAGTCTTCCAGGTCATGGCTGTCCCAAAGGTGCTTTTTCAAGAGGCAACTGGACCTTTTTTGTTTTTCCTTGAAGACATTTCACCTCTCATCCTAGAAGCTTCTTCAGTTATTCAGTCAGCACCTTTGGGACATAAGTAGTTGTTACAACTTTTTTAGTGATTTTTCTCACCAGATATGTGAAAATGACATGTTCACCACGATTGCAATGATATGTTCACATTACACATTGATACAAAACCAAAATAAGCCAGCCTATGACTGAATGTAATGTGCAAACACAGCTATATGTCATCTAAGCTTTTCCAACCATCGTCTCCTCCAAATATCTAGACTTCCACAATTTTCAATGCAGGTCATGTTGGGTGGCCAATTCTGGGAGTTATATAACTCCATTGCTTATATCAAGATCAAAAATCTGGACAACGTTTGATTCAGTTTATTTATAATATCAATCTATGATATAATGCTGTGAGATCAGGACAAGATAAGCCTTTGACTCTCAAAGGCTCTTAGTTTTATGACCTCAATCATAGCCATGAAAAGATCCTCAGCATTCACAATTTCAACTTTTCCTTTAATCACAATTTAGTATGATCCTCAACTCTGCTACGTTTGTTGAAACAAAGCAGTTTTTAAACGACAGTTGATTTGGCTCCTTTTAGTTAGTTGTGTTTTAGAATAAAGGCATTTGCTGAATTCACCCAAAAGCTTTTTGAGAAGTGAGGGCCACAGTAAGGATGCCCATGATATTTGTGTGGAAAAAGTCAAGATGTTTTCCTTTGGGGGAAAAGAATATGGAGAGGGTTTTTTTTAAAAAAATTGGTTATTTTCCCTATATTAAGTCTAATTTAGAGAACTAGTTTGGTGTAGCAGTTAAGGCATCAGGCTAGAAACTGGGAGACCGTGAGTTCTAGTTCCACTTTAGACACAAAGTTAGTTGGACGACCTGAGCAAACTGTCATGTTTAAAGAATAAAGCAAATTGAAGTTAAACTTCAGTAAAAATTAAAATACCCTCCTAGGTTTGATACTATGTTTTAACCAGTTTCCTATTTTTGGAATACCCTCAAATGGGAATAGATGGCTACTTTCAGCTAGTTTACAAACTCCCCATCTCCAGTTTTTTTGAGCATTATTTTCCCCTGCCCATCCAATTTCCTCTTTGTTTCTTTCCTTTTCCAGATCCACAGCATGTTATGTGAAAAATATATATGGTAATTTCTAAGTGACATTCTGTGTGAATTGTTTTTCCCTGCTCTTTGCTGGATGAAAACCAACGTTCCCTGTTTTCATAGCATAGGAAGAGATGGGGGAGAAGCAACCAGCATTGCTTCAGAGATACCGTTCAGCTCTGGATGGTGACAGCCGAACCACCCCTTAATGTCTTATCGTGTTGGTAAGTTCCATCTGAAAAATAAAATCAGATCCCTTTGCTGAGTCATAGATGCTTCCGAGCTGCAGTTTAGAAAGCCAAGAAATGGTTACTGTGAGGTGAGGAGAGTGTCTTCTGAATATATTGTGGTGGTTGTTGTGTTCACGGAGTTGTGCAGGCTTTAAAATTGCAATCCCTGCTTTAAATATTAATTCAGTCGGCCCTCTCCTTTCTATTAGAGCTTTATAGTAATTGCAATGCATGCTGTTTTTGAGAAATACTGCTTTCTAAGTCTAACAACACCCACTCCTACCTCCGTGGGGAGAAATGCAAAGGATACCTCTGCAACATGACATTTTAGGCATGAGATGCTTGCACATTGACTTGGATGCAGGCTCCACTGTGCATAGGATTTCAGCCATATTTAATGCCCATCAGATGCTCTTCTCATCTCACAGTGAAGCTGCCTGGTTCGTAGAATGCATGACTAAAGAATAAGTTCCACCCAGAGCAGTAAAGGCTTATGCTCAAGCAGACACAGAGTTCTGGCATGTACTCTTGGTGCATTTACCATCCAGAGGAGTTGTGTGTACAAAGTAGCTGGGATGCCTGTGAACAGATAAATCTGCTTAACAGGGAAGGGCAGATGATAAGTAATTAGGAGAAATGGGTAGTATATAGAATACATTCTGTTAATTTGCTTTCAAAAGTCTTGGAAAATGGGGCAAAAGCCTATAATCTCAAAAATAAACATTAATTGCTTTTGCAGAATTAATCATTGCTATATCTATTTGTTCATTTTTTAAAAACTCTTCTTGAAGGACTAAAATTATAAACTCTCTAAAAGGGGAGGGGGGAGATTTATATCCTTTTAAAATTTGTATTGTCAACCTGTTTGCCATCCTTTCTGAGAATGGCTTCATTTACTTCAAGTTTCAAGGCCAAAGGAGATGTGGTACCATATGCATAATATGCATTTTAAAAAAAAGAAAAAGAAAAAAAACTGTTTCACCTTGAAGGAATGTAGCTGGTAAACCAACATTGAGAAGAACAATTGTCCAAGACAGAAATGAATTAAATGCTCACCCCATACTGGTACTCAAAATTTCTTGGTTACTCTTCCACTTTCTCTACTTGACTCATGCGTCCCAACTAGCTTCGTGTTAAGAGTTGGATGAGGACTGGGGAGACTTTAGTTCAAATCTATCTTCAGCCATGGAAGTTCACTGGATGATCTGGGACCAATTACTGTCTCTGAGTCCAATGTATTTTCTTCTTGGGGGAAATTGGAGGAGGGAGTATTAGGAATGAAATACTTGATTATTTTATTTTATTGTTCTATTAATATTTTTGGATCCACTCAATTCTAAAAAAAGGCTCTGGGCAGCTTGCAATATTTCAAATACATAGTTGAAAAACATGGCTGCCTGAACGAAATAACATCAATAACTTTCAGGAATGATTTGACCCACAAATATACTAACCCAAATTTTAGGAACAGTGCCAGGTTTTCAGCAATTTCCAGAACATTTGGAGAATGGAAGTTGTATATTTCTCCCATGGAATGCTGTTTGGAGGGCAGGGGTTGTGACAGAAAATGCTGCCTCAATCCTACAAGATGGCAACATTTAATTGAAGGGTCCTGGAGGGTACCAGATGAGCAGGAAAAACCGGAGATAGGCATTTCCTGAGATGATCAGACTTTATGCTCTGAAGGACTTTGCAGGTGATGACCAGCACCCAGAAGCTGAATGGCTACCAATGTAGCTCACATAGCAACAATAACACATGGACATAGTAAGGAATGCCCACTACTGCCTGCACTGTTGCATTTTGGACTTATAGCTTCCAATTCATCTTCAAAGGCAACCACATGTAGAGTACATCTCAGTATTCCAATTGTGAGATTACTAGAGTATATGTGACCATCTATAGGGCCTCCTGAATGAGAAAAGTCCCTCATGGCCAAAACTGGCTTCTGTCTTTTGAAGAATATCTGCGAGTCCAAAAGGACTCCCAAGTTGCACACTAACTTTAACTGGGAAAATGCAGCCTCATTTAAGACCAAAGGCAAATATGCACAAAGCCATTGCCAGCTTTATCAAGACTGAGTCAATCTTTTCCTCCACATCTAGACCCAACTAATTTCCAGATGATGGGTCAGTTTAGTCAATTGATAGCTTTACCTGCACAATCCTGGTTGTGATGTACAATCAGGTATCATCAATGTACTGATACCAAATCCCAAATTGAATGATGACCTCACCCAGTGGTTTCATATATTGTAGATATTAAAAAGAGGGAGTAACAGCATTGAACATTGAAGTACTCCACAAGTTTGGATGTAATCTCTTCCCTCCTGTACTGGAATCAGCCACTGAAGCACAGCACTCCTCCACTCCCAAGCCCTGAAGCCAGTCCACTCCTCCATGGTCAATGGTATAGAAAGCTACTAAGAGATCAAGAAGCACAAGGATGAATGCCCCCATCCCAGGCCCACCACAAATTATCCACAAGCGCTACCAGTACTGTCTTTCTACTATATCTTGGCCTCAGACTTGGCTGAAACAGATCCAGATAATCAACTTCCTCCAAGTCCTTCTAAAACTGCTATCCAGCCACCTTCTCAAACAACCTTCCACACAAGGAGAGAAATTCCTAGAATGGAGGAATCCAGTGATAGCTCCTTGAGAAGGAAGCACACCATTGCTAGGAGTGAATGCACACTCCACTACAACCTTTATCTAGTCTCTCCAATTCTTGTGTAGAGAATAGTCACTAGAGGGATAAATAATTGAAAGGTGGAAAAAACTAAATATTTCCTGGAAATTATTATATTCATAGATGAAAACTATTCATATTCTACATCTATAGTTTAAATATCTCTAACATGGCTTGAGTCAACTTTTCATTTAATTTAACTTAAATTGTTCTCAGGCTTTTAAAAGAATCCATATTAAAACCAAGCCGATACAGAGAACTGAGAAGTTGGTTATCCTCCATTGTTCATACCTTGACAGGTATTGATTAAAACTGGATGTGAAAATACAACTCCACTCCTAGTTCCAATAAACTGGAAGTAAGACTCATGGAATTCAGTGGAATTACTTCTTGTTTATTTATTAACCTGCTATGCTGCCTATCCCAATTGTGTACTTCATCTTAGTTTGGCACACCTGGAGCAGACAAATACTCATGTACAAATGCTGTTTGTTGATTTTAGTTTGGCATTCAACACAATCATTCCTCACATTTGGTGAAGTTGATGAAATATTATGTATGCACATACAGAATTAGTTTCTATGTACACAAGTGTATGCACATGTCCAGACATGTCACAACTTTAACATGTCTGGACATGCGCAAGTTCTACCTAGACATGCCTGGACACTCCACCCCATCCTCCCCTTTTTATATTCCATGACTGACTTGTATACATGCCTAGAATTATGGTTATGACATGTCTAGACATGTCAATAATAAATATCATTGTTGGATACTCACTGCTTGTTTGGTTGCTGTGTGTATGCTGGAGGAAGGTGGAAAAAGCTTAAAAAGGTCATGCTTCAAAATGTTTACATGCATTTGTGTATTTGTGTAATCAGCTAAATTTGCAAACATATGGGTGTGGGTGTAGTGGGATGGATGCATGACAGTGGGTGTATTTTCAAGCAGATTTGCAAATGATGTTTCTTTAACTTTTACAAAAGGTAAAGCTGTCTATGATTTTTACTTCACTTAGGCCTTATTTGAATCCAAATAGGATTAGAGTTGGGATTAGGATTAAATTAATCACTCTGGGGCTGCTAGGATTTAAGTTGTTTTTTTCCCCTTCATTTGAAAAAATGATTTTAAAACCACATAGAAATAAAACCTTTTAGAAAAAGGGAGCAAATACAGATTGTGGCTGCATTTTAGGGAATTCCTTTTCCTACATTCAAGGCACTGATTTTATAACTCCACAAAAATTAAAAGCATGATTAAGCTATTATTTATTTCATAACGCACAAAGTAGGTTTTGCTTCCCAATAAAGTGCAGCTTAGGGTTGTGTTAATTATGCAGTTAATTTTGGTTTGAATCCATATAGGAGTAGGACTAGATTTGGGGTTAACTGTATTCTTGGGTTAACTGTTACATTTTGGTTGATATGTGCAGTAGATATGGACCCTGTGATTCAACATCATGTGTGAAAAACAGACATGTTATTTTTTTCAGTGTTGTTGTAACTTTGAACAATTATGGAACAAATGGTTGTAAGTTACACACGACCTGTAATAAATCATACTAAGTCATAGGACTAATTTGGCATAATTATAGAGCTATCATATCTGGGCAACAGATATAGATTAGATGGTAGCAAAGAATTAAATATTTCTACTTCTTGTTCTTTCTCTCTAATAGGACTTGAATTTATTCAGTGCAAATTTGCTCAATAGACAATGATTTTACATAGAACATATCTCATTCAAGAAATGAAATGAAGGGAAAGGAGACACCTGCATGAGAGTTCTTTTTTCATGACTATTGAATCCACGATACATAGATAAAATACTGAAATGGTTCTTGATCTTTTTTAAAAAAATTAAATGTAGTTTGGTTTTAGCCATTTTCCAAAGCACCTGAAGGCAGGACAAGAAGCAACGGATGGAAACTAATCAAGGAGAGAAGCAATCTAGAACTAAGGAGAAATTTCCTAACAGTGAGAACAATTAACCAATAGACTGACTTGCCTCCAGAAGGTGTGGATGTTCCAAAACTGGAGCTTTTTAAGAAAAGATTTGATAATCCTTTGTCTGAAATGGCATAGGGTTTCCTGCCTGAGCAGGGGGTTGGACTAGAAGACCTCCAAGGTCCCTTCCAACTCTGTTATTCTGTTAAAGATTTAACTATTTCCATTATATATGTAAGACAAAGTAGGCTAAGCTACACTAGTAACTATTTTATCTGCTTCTTTCAAATGGCACAGAATTAACTCCTCCTTCTATCACTATTTGTCTCTCAATCTTTAATTTTTTCCCCCAGACTATTTTCAACAGTGAATAATATTTCTAGGGCTAAGTCCATTGTATGTTCCAATCGAGAGGTATTAGAATACTTGCCAATGAAAGTGTATTCAAAACTGTCAAGTCTGTTACATCTGGAAATTAAATGCAATTTTTGCTTTCCCCCTCTTCCTTTGATATCAGGAGACAGTAGATAGAGATTTCAGAACAGGGAAGCCTGACTTTAAAAAAAAAAAAAAGAGGCTCTTTTTCATTCTGCACTTAATATCTATAGAACTATGAATAATTATAAAACTTTCATTTTTAAAAATTGCATTCTTTCACAGTTTTGCACTTGACCATGCAATTTTCAAACTTCAAATTTCAGAAAAAAATGCCTAACCTGAAATGGTAAGATTATATTTCTTTTGCAACAATAGCATTATCATGTGCTGCAGACCCTTATTTTCTCTCACAATTGCAGCACTAGACAGTGGTTTGTTAAATGTCCATGTGCTATATTAAATATACAAAACACACATGCACACATTAGCACAGCCATATCTCTGAAATGAAGGGGCTCCAGTACAGACTCTGCGGTTGATAACTGCTAACTTCTTAAGAAACCATTCATTGACGCTTCTCGTGATTCTTTGTCATCTTGAATGACATTTGCATTCTCTCTAATAAAGACCAAAAATATAACATGAAAGCTACGGCATTTGCTTGTTAGACAACCTGGTAATAGGTAATTTGCTATTATTTACAATGGGTGTTCCACTGTAGTTAATTACTAATAACTTTTTATGGGTCTGTGTGCATTAGGAAGTTTGGCTTCAGTAGCACTGAGATGGTTTGTGATTGGCTTTTATCAGCGTATTTTCGAAAACCACACCAGTTTTTCATTTGATCTGAAGTATGTTGCTTCCTGGTTTCCAAATGCAATATTTCCTGTTTGGTTAAAGACCAGATATAATCCATCATCTCACTAATTGTTAATAAAAGATAAAATGGAAGCAACAGCACATCCTGATCAATGAAACTAGCCTGGAAATACAGAGATCAAGCATTACTTCCCCCCCCCCTTCTATTTTGAGCTTGTTGGATGTACTTCTTTTTATCACAACAGTGTCATATAATTGATGCTGCGTCTGTATGGACTGAATGACTGGTTTTGTGCTTTCTTAGGGACCATGAAGTTAGACCTTTGCAAGGATAATTTTTTTCCCAATTATACACAGCCTGAAAACAAAGTCCACTTGAATACTACCCACATTAACAAATTCACTCTCTGTCAATTGCAAAATGCAGCTTGGCTCTGAACAGGCTTACATCCTACTACAACAATACCACCATCGATCAACATCTCCCTATCCGAAGTCCTCAGGAAGGACTTGATAGGTGGGTTAAATGACAAGTTCAGTTTAAACATCCGGGCTGCTTGTGCGACCAGCCAAAATAAAAATAAAATTATAATAAAATAAAAATATAATCAGTTTGCTCCAGTGGCTAAGGTACCAGACTAGAAACCAGGAGACTGTGAGTTCTAATCATGAAAGTTGATTGGGAGACTGGGTGACTCTTAGGTGGAGAAAGGAATATTAGGTAGATTTGCCACCTTGAGTTATTTATAAAAATAATAAAGGTGGGATAAAAATAAACCAAAATTAGCAAAAATAATAGACATCCTGAACTATTACTCCATCAGAATGTGGCATATATTGACAATAGTGCAACCACCACATTTTTCCAGTTCAAAAATACTTAATGTCTTCCAGCAGACAGAGAAAGTCTGTATATCAAGGCAACACAGAACATTGCTTATTCTGTTTTCAGATCTACATGCATACATCAATTGCTTCAAGCGTTCTTTTTATGGATATGTCTTGACAGTTTCTGTCTACTTTTAGCAACCTCAGATTCACCTTTATAAAGCAGTCATTCTTACTCCCTTTGTCTCACCTATTGAAATAGCAAAGCAATTCATAACAAAATACTTCATATATTTTATTATATTTGTTTTATAACACAATAATTTTTGTCTAATAATTTCTCTATTTTCAATTTTCACTATAAACATGTATTAAGAAATCTTGGGTGAGAAGGGCAGTTTTTAAACAAGCATGAAGGCTCCTTTTTTGCAACAAAAATATTTTTTGTGTATGGCTATTTTTATATATAACATGCCTATGTATTTATGTATATAGATAGGTAACTTTACACCTAGAAAATCCTCAGTTATTAATACAGATCAGAATAACAAAATGTTTATAAGAGATAAACTGGGAAAATAGAAGCTAGCTTATCCTTGCTGATTGAAAATGGTGAGAACTGTAGTTTGGAACATTTAGATGACTTCAAATTACAGAAATGTAAACCAAATTGTTAGACTATAAATGTAATAATCAGCATGATAATCTCTCTTAATCAATGAATGCAATAACCAGCATGGGAATTTCTCTTTAGCCATGACACTAGTTGAATGAGCCGAGGTGGCGCAGCAGTTAGAGTGCAGTACTGCAGGCCACTTTAGCTGACTGTGTTCAGCAGGTAGCGGTTCAAATCTCACCGGCTCAAGGTTGACTCAGCCTTCCATCCTTCTGAGGTAGGTAAAATGAGGACCCAGATTGTTGGGCGCAATGTAAATATATATATACATTGCTTACGGGTGTACACCGCTTAGAGAGTGCTTGCACTTAAAAGCGGTATATAAGTCTCATAAATAAATAATAAATAAATAAATGACTATGGGTCATTCTCAGAATCTGTTAATGTCCTTGAACAGAATATGGAACCAATTTATATTTTTATTAATTTTATTAATTTATTAATTATTTTTATTGATCTGGTAACGTGCATTTGGTTTAAAAATGCAGGAGAATTAAGGAGTGATTGAAAGATAATTGATCTTAATATCCATATACATTACTTATATGTGTTCTACAGTGCTGACTATTTAAATATATAAATATTTAAATATACCTATGAGGACTTTCTCTGTGCATCCATTCCACAGGATGTCCTAATTTCATTTTTCATTTTTGTCATATATAAAGTACTATTATGCATAGCAAAAAATATATGGTATATCAACAAAGCATTCACTGGAGTATTGGTTAGAACTATGATATTTAATATTAATTTATGGATCTAATAATATCAAGTTTGTGCGACTGGAGGTTCTTCTTTTTGGTTCATAAATTGTTTCTTTTATTTCTTGTAAATGAAATTAAAGGAAGAATTACCAAAGATGCATAGTCTACATGCTGTAAAATGTAAAGCTGTCACTTGAATGTGAAATTCTCTTATCTTAGTCTCCTTATGTTATAAAGGAAATAGGTAAGTTGTACTGTTCCCCATTTACTGGAGTCAATTTCTTTTTTTTAGATACATGTATCTCATCTTTTTTTCCCTATATTCTTTTGGGAAGCCTGATTAAACATATTGAGAACATATCCTATCCTATCCTAGCAAAGTTGTGAGTTATTGAATCATAGTTCTTAATGCTTTTAAAATAATTATTATATAATGGGTTTAGATAATGACTGTTTTATGTTTCTACTGTCTTTTTGGATTGTTACATAGTACAGTATGCTACCCAGAGTCACTTTTCATGAAATGGGTCATAGCCATATTTATTTATTAAATATTTTCCCCACCTTTATTATTTTATAGGTAACTCAAGGCAATGAAGCTAATCTGGTTAGAGTTTGTCTCTTGTGTGCCTCATACTCACTATATCACTTTCATAAAACCAAGTTGCAATTTATTAATTTATTTATAAGATTTATAAGTTCTGCCCAACCATTGAGTTCAAAATGATCGTCATAGTTTCACTCTTCACCCTTGTTTCTTGGCATAGTCTCTCGGGAGGGGGGACACACAACTTGTGTGATGCTATCACTCTTCTTTGCCTCAATTCCCTCTTCAAAACTGAGCATTTAGCACATGGTATTCAACCCCTTGCTACAAGCCAGCCTTAACAGGAAACATATTCTTCCTTATCTGTTCCTGTCTCATCATCTTCCCCTTCTTCTAATATCTCCCTGTCATTGGCAAGTTTAAGGGATTTTTTATTCTGTAAAAACACTTTGTACATTGATTAATATATAAATAGTATTTTTAATGGGAAACATTCTGGCTTAGAGTCTGACATCTGAGCTGCCCATTGCTTTCTCTTCCCAGACATAATGTGGCCGTTGGCCAAAGTCTCGGCTAGAAAGTTGGTTTCCTAATGTAAATACAGTTAATTTATACAAATCTTGCGCATGGTGCCTTAGCTCGATACTGACATATGTTTTCTAAAATCCAGCTGTGTTTTATATTTCAACAGAAATAATTTATGGAACTAAGAAGTTAAGAGTAATTTTGGCTTACTCTTGATTTGGTAAAAATAAATTCATAAATATCTGTAGCGTCTACTGATGTTGTCTTTGTTTATACTGATTAGAGTTAATTATACTGGGAAAGCTTTCCAATGGAACTGTGCTTAAGATAATTGGATCTTGTCAGATGCTGTTAAAAAAGGCAAAATTGAGCTAAATTCAATGGCTATTTTCACAGATAATTATTATTTGCCTTTTGATCTTAAGCATGTTTATCCTGCTGTTCAGATAGAAAGCATCTCAGAGCACATCGCTTACAAGCAAAATAAGTACAAGCCAGTTTGGTATGGTGATTAAGTTGTTGGCCTAGAAATTCTAATCCTGACTTAGGCATGAAAGCCAGCTGAGTGATTTTTGGCCAATTACTCTCTCTCAACCCAACTCGTAATAAAACAGAACAGAACAGAATAGAATTCTTTATTGGCCAAGTGTGATTGGACACATAAGGAATTTGTCCACAATGCATAAGCTCTTAGTGTGCATACAAACCACAAAGTGATACATTGTAGCAGTGCTTTTTTGGTTAAAAAAAAAAAAAAAAGTTGCCGGAACTCACACACATCATGCAACCCACCTTACTTACCTACAAGGTTTACCTTTGTAGTTGAAAAAAAACCCCTTCAAATTTTAATTTATCTAAAAGATTTGGATTTTATTCAAGGTTAATACTATTAATGTTACCATGGCCTGTGTGGCTTTAAATTACAAGAAGGCATTTTATTAATCTTTTGGGACATTTACCACTGGCATGCCCATTTAGTTTAATGAGTGGAAATGTCAGTTTTCTATGTGGAATGAAATTGGCCCAATAAAACAAAATTTGGTTGCTTGTAAAATATTGAATTATTTTTAAGAAGTTGTCAAACAAGGTGGAAAAATTTACATTTGGAGTTTAATATGGATATTGACTTGAAAAAAATTAAAGTTGAAACTTTGTCAGTGAACAGATTACTTTTAATTTGCCTTTAAGTTAAACCCAATTTAATAAATAGATCTGATTAAACCTCATACTGTAGGTCTACCTTTACATCTTACCAATACATAATTAATATATATTATTAATAATAATAGTGAAAAATGGCCTCCATGTTTATGTGTCTTTCACCGCCACCATCGGCTTCCACACTACATGGTCCAACCCAGCCAATCAAGCCATGCTCTGGCTGTGGTGCTCCAGCGCTTCATGGCTCCTCCTAGAGGAGAGACAGCACCAGAGGGGACCCCACTTGCACTGTACCACCAGCAGGGCATTTTCAAAAGCAAACGAGGATAAGAAGGGAAACAATAGGAAAAAATCGCAACTCTGGAATATCCATCAAAAAAAGATGCCGGAACTCTGTTCCGGTGCAATCTATGACAAAAAAGCCCAGCATCATAGATCATAAATCATAGATACAATCACTAACCATAAGGTACAAACAACTGATAAATCATAATATATCAATAGGAGAAGATAGTAGGAAAAATGAGAAGATGAGAAAAGATGAGAAGGATGAGATGAGGCATAAGACAGTGCTGTGGATATTGTATGTTCAGCAGAGTGATGGCACGGGAGAAAAAACTACCTTTGTATTTAGTTGTCTCAGCATGCAAAATCCTATAGCCAGTGGTGGGATTCAAATATGTGAACAACTGGTTCTCTGTGTGGATGCCGCTTCCGGAAGTCCATACTGGGCCTGGGCAACAAAAAAATAGTTGCTGGTTCTGGCAAAGTGGTGCGAACCAGCTGAATCCCACCACTACCTATAGCAGCATTCTGAAGGGAGAAGCTGAAACAGTTTATGTCCAGGATGTGAGGGGTCTGTAGATATTTTCTCAGCTCTCTTCCTGACTTGTGCAGTATAGATCCTCAATGGAAGGCAAACTGGTTGCAATTGTTTTTTCTGCAGTCCTAACTATCCATTGAAGTCTGTCCTGTCCTGTTTGGTTGCTATGCCAAACCAAACAGTTATTGAGATACAAATGACAGTCTCTATAGAATTCCTCTATAGAACTATATCAGCAGATCCTTGGACAATCTGAGCTTTCTGAGTTGATGCAGGAAGAACACTAGGCTGTTGGGGGGGAGGGAAATAGGAGGGGGAAGGAGTAGTAAGCTCTATATGAAAAAAAAGATTAAAAATCTAAATAAAAAAAGCAGTGAACAAAAAGAAGGCCTTTGTTCAAAAGCTTAAAAATCTAGAAAGGGTGAAATATAAGAAAGAAGGAAGAGAAACCAGAATTCATGTACCAGGTTTAAAACGGTACATGTTTTTTCATGGCAACTCTGAGAGAGGATGAGCATGGTGCATTAATAGTAACAGTAGTAGTAGCAGTAGTTGGATGATAATGATGATGATGATGATGATGATGATGATGATGATGATGATGCAAAGATAATACCAGTAGTAATATGTGTCTTGGGTGCTGTCCCAATACAACTGGAATATCACTTGAATCCCATCGGCAACTTTACTTGGAACAGCTGATATCCTGCGATCATACCTTTAATATTATTGAACAACAACAGGTCCTTGGGAAGGGCTCAATTGGTGAACAAAACTGCTTAGAGCTCAAAGTGGCCTACATAACTGTATCTCTTGCTTTACCCCAAAACAGCAATTCTATGAGATAGGTTCCAATGGGAGGGTAACTGGCCCAAATTTGGCCCACATTCATCCAGAGAACTCCGGTATCAAGCCAGGACTTGCAACTGGTCTTCCCTTATTCAAATTCCAAGTTACCCACTATAATGCTTATTTGGTTTTTTTTAGTGGGTCTGATAGAACGTTTTTTCTTCTTAACTCAGTTCCTTCTTAGAGCAGTCAAATCCGTTCACCCTTAGAACAATTAATCAGTGAAACAATTTGTCTCCAGAAGTTCTGAGTACACTGACAGTGGTGGTTTTTAAGAAGAGATTGGACAACTATTTGTTTGAAATGTTATAGGGTTTCCTGCTTCTGCAGGGGGTTGGACTAGAAGACCTACAAGATCCCTTCCAGCTCTTGTTATTCTGTGATTCCATTATTCTTAATGTTGCTGACTAAAATGACCATTACACAGCTTTCCATCGCATTTTTATGTAGATGGAAGTAAGTATAAATTCCTTATTAAAAAAAACACAAAATGAATGAAATATTTGTTCTCTTACCTTTCTATGTTACAATGACTCTCCTTTGTGAAAATGATTTTTTATCTTTTGTACTGCATTATAAGCAGGCTCTGCCATTACTTTGCTTATAATTAGGCTTTGGATACCTGGGAAATGAGTTTGAGCCTGCTCATCATAAGGAAGTATCTAAGCATAGCAAGATGTGATTTAGATCTATGTTCTTCCCAGTTAGGTAGTGTAATTTTAATGAGAGAGGAAGAATTATAACTGTGCTTATAACTGCTGTAAAGAAAATTGGAAGTTCCTTCTTGAATTTTCCTTTTCTTATCTGTATTACTTTTTGCACTTTTTCTTAACTTTATTTCAGGGTCAAGTAACAGTAAATTCAACTTTTTGGGGAGGGAGGGGTGCACTCCACCTATCTTTAAGAACTTGATAGGCCTTCCCTTCATCAGACGCCAAAGTTGGACCCAGCCACACACACCTTCTCCTAGATGCCTTAGCACGCTGGATAACTTGAAAACCGTTTCCAGTTTTACTCTCCAGGGAAGTTTGTTGAAAAGATGGTTAGGCTGAAGCTTCAGAGGTCTTGGGAAGAAGAGCATTATTTACATTTCTTTGAATCAGGTTTCAGGCCTGGACCCACCACTGAAAAGGCATTGATTGTACTTGGTGATCTATAAGTAGATCAGGGCAAGGATTGTGAATCCATCCTGGCCTGCCTTGGTGTCTCGCTGGTTTTTGATACCATCAGTCAGGGTGTCCCTATGGACTGGTCCAGGGGATTTAGAGTGGGAGATGTGGTATTGTGATTCTAGTCAGTGTGATACCTTGCCAGTTCCTATTGGCTACTTCATGGTGTTGAAGACTGCTTCAGGTATGCCCTCTCCCTTTCAGCATCGAGCAGTGTTGTGACTTGGGCTGCAGGAGAGATCAGATATGTAACTTCTGCAGAGGGATCAGTCTACCTAATGCCAAAAAAGCATTAGACATTGCATAGAACCTTATATACACTGCATTTAGCACACTTTTGAAAGAATGATACACCTGCATTTTTAAATGAGAAGGCATTAGTTCTGTATTGAATAGAATATTGATTTAAATCAGAAAAAAGAACCGGGTTCTGCTAGCTACATGTTGATGTTTGGTCCCACATGAGCGCATTGTAACTTCCTTGATGCTTTGCCAATCAATACATCCATACCTTTTACTCCTTTGAGGAGAGGCACTGTTTCCTACTCCTATGACATTTTGCTTATTCCACAGGTTACTTCTGAGTGCTATCCTCTACAAGGTCAGAACTGTCATTTGCTGGAGGAATTACCATCCATTTTCAGCAAACCACAGAATAAATCTAGGTTCAATTAGTCATTCATTCCCATATACACATTCCCATCAGTGCAAATTTATCCTCTGCTCCTGCCTGATTGATAGGGTACAAACCCAAGAAGTATAAAGTGGAACAAACCTGTGGCCTGTCATTAGACTATTTTTCACACACAGGGCTTTCAGTTTTTCAAAAGAGGGCTAAATCCAGATTTAAATAGCAGGTCAGAAAAATCAAAATAGGGCAAAGAAATTGGACATTTCCATAGATTAAGGTAGTCAGCAGGAAAGCTGCAAGTCCAAATGGCTGAATTAAATGAATAATGCAGATATTAAGCAACTGAGCCACTTTCAGAGTATGTTCATTAGAAGAACAGATAAGTGAAAGCAGTGTGGGAGACTACAGACTCTGATGAGAATATAGAAAAGGGATCTTCAAACTTGGCCCTTTTATGACTTGTGGACCTCAGCACACTGGTTGAGGAATTCTGGGAGTTGAAGTCCACAAGTCACAAAAGGGCCAAGTTTGAAGACCCCTGATATAGAAGATAAGACTATCACTCTGAACCTTTGCCACATTCAATCCGGTTCATCACTGAAAACAGTAGGGCAGTGTTTCTGAACCTTGACAATTTTAAGATGCGTGGACTTAGGCTCCAAGAATTCCTCAGCCAGCATGTTCACTCAGGAATTCTGGGAGTAGAAGTTCACATGTCTTAAAGTTGCTAAGGCTGAGAAACACTTCAGTAGGGAAAGGTAGCCTTACACTTACAAATCCCCACACAACAAAAGTTACCAATCTTCTTTTATGGACATTATCCAGTATCTATCTGTGATGACAACTGACCTGATCTTTGCAAAACTAGAGTATTTCACCTGCGATATCAGTACTGGTTTCTGCCATATGAATTTGTTTGAATGGTTTATCCCTCTTATTAAATATAAATTGCAATGCCTAATGATGGGCATGGACTTGAAGTATTTCAGGGGAAATTCAACAGACTCTTAGATAAAAATAGACTCTTTGCCTATGTGAAGATAATTACAGATGAAATCCTAATTGTTGGAAAAAGGACAAATGATGCAAATCTTGAAAAAGATCCATGAGGCCCCAGTCCTTTCTTCAGAGCTGCATAGAGTAGAACATCAAACTGAATATAGAAAAAGCATTTTCAGAAAACCAGCTAGCTACAACCATGTTCTTGCCCCGGCTCCTGCCAACCTAGCAGTTTGAAAGCATGCAAATGCAAGTAGATAAATAGGTATCACTTCAGTGAGAAAGTAATAGCACTCTGTGATATCATGCTGGCCACATGACTGCAGAAATGTCTTCAGACAGCACTGGTTCAATGGCCTTGAAATGGAGATGAGCACTATCCCCTACAGATGGCAATGATTAGCGGAGTAAAATCCATGGGGAGTCTTTACCTTTCCTTACCTACTCAGCTTCAGCTTAAAGCCAGCCCTGTGTATGGTGAGTATTGACTGGATCATGTGCCATAAAGTAAGGGTTGACTCTTCTTCTTTATGCCGATCTGTCCATAATCCAGCAATGTACTCTTCCACTATGTTCTTTTCTTACCTTCCACCTATCCCAACATTTGCATCATTCATCTAGCTGATTCTTTGCATAATGTGTCCTAAAAAGGATGGATTTGACCACAGTTTATTTGTTTGATGATCCGCTTGTTTGTTTTCCATAGTATTCTTAGGAGTCTTCTCAAAGACCAAAGCTCAAAAGCCACAATAGTCTTCATATTCTGCTTCTTCAAAGTTCAACTTTTACTTCCAAAGAGTGCCACAGGGAATACCACGGCCTGCATAATTCTGATCTTTGTAGGTGTAGATCAGGGGTAGTCAACCTTGACTCTTTTATGACTCGTGGACTTCAACTCCCAGAATTCCTGAGCCACTGTCAATTCTAAAAGATGAATATAACTATTAGAATTTTTAAGTTTTCATTAAATAAAGCCTTCACATTGTTTTTCATAATGTAAAGAAGCTAATATTTATTTTTAAGAGGAGACAGGGAGTAGCAAGGTATAGAACTTGGAAGAAAAAGGGGTGGGCCAGGAAACATTTGTGAATAAAAACAGTTATTATAAAACAATGTGATAACTGTATATTATTAATTGTAATAATTAAAAACAACCATAACAATTTCAAATAGCATTCCTCAGAACAAGACTTAGGTTATTGCTGAATTCCAGTGACAGACAGACGATAGTTTGGCAAAATAATGAGAAAGAGACCTTGAATAGAAACTACTATTATGTTGCTTTTCAAATCCCTTTTTTACTATCACTGATCACAAGAAAATCATATGTCACTACGATGATGATGATGATGATTTAGATTTAATATAGCCACCCATTCCAGAAAAAAGTGCAGTGGTGCTTATTCTCAGGTATGTATATAAATGACAATGATTTATTGGTTACTATACTACTATAATTTCATGGAAAGTTCACTATTAACAGTTCATTCTTCCATTATTGATCCACATATTAAGATAGATGGCATAATGAGATCTGTTCACATACTGCACATACATTCATCCCTTTGTCTACTCTATCAGCTCAATGAACATTTCAAAAATTATTAGGAACAAGTATTTTGGACTTCACAGATGCAACACCTCTCTGCTTTTCATTAAAGCAGGCCAATATTTTTCAGTTTTCACATGAACTCATTACAATCAATACAACTCTTAGAGCACTAGATCCCTTTTTACAGACTGTTGTAGTTGCCTGAAAAAACGTTGGTTGACAACAACAGAGAGATGTTGTGTTTACGAAGTATTTTCTTTGAATCATTTTCAAAGCATGCATAGCCTATTATCTATATAACTTACATTTTTATTATGAAAACCAAGACTTCACCTATTTCAGATGTCCTAATCAAGTATCTTATTTCTTTTATTTCTATTCTGCTCTCCTCCCCAGGCCATTAGTAGCATCACATAGCCTCACAAATCCCATGTAACAGCCTTGCTGATGCACCGCAACTTCCTGATGTCCAAGCCCATTAATCAAATGTGTATAGATTTTCTACTCAGCTGGAGCCAGATTTCCAATTCAAATGCCAACAAAGTCACTAAGTAATTTTTAAGAGAGATATTTGCACTACAATAATCACACAAAGGGATTTCATTCATGACAGGAAGCTTATCTCATATGCAGGAAAAATTTACTTTCTTGAATTGATATTCTAAGTTCAGTTTAAAATCATAGAGAAAATCTAAAGTTATTTTTCTTTTTTTTAAGTATATTTGAGAGGGAAAATAAACATATATGAAAATCCACAAGAGAGGGAGATTAACACTGTCAAAATGGTGGATACAATTGTGTCAATTTCAAGCCTTACCTTTTATGTGGATGTGATGTTGTTGAGACTCATTATTCAAAAGAAATGGGCTTCAGCTGCCTACTATTTTGATGCTCAATGTTGATGCATTTGATACATTTTTCTATCCTATTTTGATTTTTCATCAGATCACAGGCCTCTTACATAAATATATTTCCTTGACAGGAAAATGGGTTTCAGACCATTGCTTTGAATTTTCCAGTTATGAGACTAAGATGTTTCAGGTAGGTGAGTGTACTTAGAGTCACAGTTCCAACAAACTACATTTAAATCTTACCTTATTAGAAATCTTGCATAAAATGGAAGCATATTTGCTGTTTCCTTAGAATGATAGCAGGGCAGCCATACAAGTATGTAACATTTAGGAGTGCAAACAGATGTTAATGAAGATGAATTGAGAACTCTAATTTTAAAATGCAGTTAATTGAATTGGTTGTCCAGCTTTCGCAGCTAGGCATGGTAGCCCTAACCCAGACTACAAAGATTAATTATTTTACCTATTATACATGTAATATAATGGCACTCTTAAAAGGTGTGCATAAACAAAAACAAATCAACAATATGTTGATTCAATCAACAAATGTCTATAAAAGCAAATTCCACAGAGTTCAGTAAACTTGCTGCAAGTCTGTTATGTGCTAGAACTGAAACATAAATATTTAATCGCAAAAAATAAAAAATAGGTTTGAAAAGCAGGGATTTTTCTCACATATTATTCACACTTTTTTCTTTAATGTGATATTATTTTATCTCAGTGTCCAATCCTAGCTTTGCGGATACATTAGGACTGTAAATCACAAAATTTCCCCCTTACATAGTTAACAGCACCCTCAACCTATTGGAGGATTTCAAATTGGAGAAGACTAAATTTGCAGAATCAGATCTTTTTCATGTGGCTTTCAATGAGTGTTGATATTTCACTGGCACAATAGAGGAGCCTCCGTCAAACTCTGTGACATTTGCAGTCAGATGTTCTATCAGTTTCTACAGTTCGGCCACATGGCCAATCTTGTTCATGTGATACGAGGGAGCGATACTCATTTCATGCTGGCAAAGTCCACCAGTGGCCAGATGGCCTTAATTAATCATCCAGGCATACAGACATGCATAAACGATTCTCTTTCTTCATACATAACAAAGAAGGCTTAAAGAAGAGATAAATTCTGAAATAGTATACAATCAAACACCAATCCTTTCATTGTTTTCAACAATGCTTCACCCTGTATAGAGATAGAAAGACTACATATCCCCCATCAGAAAGTTGCTTTCAGAATAATGTCCATTTTGTTCCTTTTTTTGTTTTACATATTCCAAAGAACTGTTAACATCTGTCTGTAAAATTTGATCACATGTTTTGGTACAGTGTTCCTTTTATCATCAATCTCAAATTATTTAATCTGAGGCTTTTCTTCTCATCTAATTCTGAATTATATCTTGAGTTTGACAGTTGGGTAATTTTAACGAGCACTAGTATTTAATCCTCTTGCTCTCTAGAGCTTAGTTTGAATGTTGAATGTGGATTAATATTATAGGAATATTAATTCCAACATACAGCCGAACAGGATAATTTTTCAATTAATGTTGATATTTCTGTTTTTTTAATGTCCTGATATAGGCACAATAAAAGATAACATTATCATAATACCCCAATAATAAGAATGTGAAAATAGTATCTCTTCCACCTTTTTTTTTCATCTTCTTATTAATCAACATTGTTGTTGTTAATTGCGAAGTCGTGTCCGACCCATCGCGAGCCCATGGACAATGTTCCTCCAGGTCTTCCTGTCCTCTACCATCTTCTGGAGTCCATTTAAATTCACACTTACTGCTTCAGTGACTCCATTCAGCCATCTCATTCTCTGTCTTCCCCTTCTTCTATTGCCCTCAATCTTTCCCAGCATTAGGCCCTTCTCCAGTGAGTCCTTCCTTCTCATTAGGTGGCCAAAGTATTTGAGTTTAACTTCAGGATCTGGCCTTCTAAAGAGCAGTCGGGGTTGATCTCTTCTAGGACTGACCGGTTTGAACGCCTTGCAGTCCGTCTTCTCCAGCACCATAGCAACATTACAATGTTACAATCTTTGAAATGGTATCCTGGACGCCATGTAATTAAATTCACTGCATTTTGATTGGAGAAAAGATCCTACATCTCAGAAGAGAAATCCATCATGGGATTATTATTTTTCTTCTACTCTTGTTTTTTACTTTTCTTTTCTTTTCTTTTTTTCTTTTCTTTTCTTTTCTTTTCTTTTCTTTTCTTTTCTTTTCTTTTCTTGCTAGCCTCCAAAAATGGGTTTTTCAGGGACAGAGAAATTCTGACATTGGGAAAACTTAAAAGGAATCCTGATCAGATTGCATACATTAGTAGACATAAGAGCAGGGGTGTCAAACTAACGGCTCACAGGTTGGATGCGTCACCTGCAGGCCACGCCCACCCTGGCTTCGCAAAGGCAAAAAACATCACGATATGTCACGTGACACGATCGAGTTTGACACCCGTGCCTGAGAGACATTACTGACTTCCCTGCCTCTATCACATCTGCATGGAAGAGGCCAACATTATTTTTCCATACTATGAGCTATTTCCTTCCCCAAGGTTTTAGAACCAGGAAGCTGACTCTAGATTATGATATACAGATGGTCCTTGACTTTAAAACAGTTCATTTAGCGACTGTTCAAAATTGCAACGGCACTGAAAAAAGTGACTTATGATAGTTTTTTATACTTAAGATCATTGCAACATCCCCATGGTCACGTGAACAAAGTTCAGATGCTTGGCAACTGGTTCCTATTTATCACACTTGTGGTGTCCTGGGGTCACGTGATCACCTTTTGTGACCTTCTGACAAACAAAGTCAATGGGGCAGCCAGATTCACTTAACAACCATTTTCCTAACTTAGCAACAGCCACGATTCACTTAGCAAATGTGGCAAGAAAGGTCGTAAAATGGGGCAAAATTTAATTAACTGATGTCTCAGCCACAGATATTTTGGGCTCAATTGTGGTCGTAAGTCAAGGACTATCTGTAACGGGAACAATTTGCAAACAGTTAATCAGACCAGTCTCAGGATGGGCTTTAGAGCTTTGGTATGTCAAAAGAGCATAACCTCATCAATCGATTAACATGCTTTTTTTCTGGATTTCTTTCAACTAATAGATCTTGATGAAGTGGATTGGGTATCTGAGGAAATAAATATCACAGCCTGTGTACTTGACCCTTACCTCTTGATGCTGATTAAAGCAAACACCATTTTGACCCCATGGCTAAGCAGGATAAATAATGCCTCTTTTTAGAAAGGATGTTTTTCCCAAGGGAAATCCTAAAGGAGGCGATAATAGGATCTTTATCAAAGAAGACTTCTCTTGACCTGACTGACCTCTAAAATTTTATGCCTATCTCAGATGTTTCATTTTGGGGAAGGGTGATTGAGCAGGCAGTAGCCTAATAGCTCCTGGCACATAGAATGATACTGATTTTCTGATTTCCTTTGGACTTTCAACCTGAAAATGGCTTTGAAACTGTTTTATCAACTTGATGGATGATCTGTGCTGGAAACTAGGCAGGGGAAATATAGCCATTTTAATTCTCCTGGACCTCTCACTTCTGGATAACCTGCTGGAACTAGGACTGTCACTATTTTAAAATAGCTTTGATGCTTCTTGTCAGATCTCTTAACATTCTCTCACCTACTTTCAGCTGTCCATCATGGATGCTTCTCCTTAAGCCATTATGAAGAAGTCACATTGCTATAACCAATTCATCAGAGATGTGCAACATGTTGAGGGTTGGTAACAGCCTGTCAAGTTTTGGGAATATGTTGGTGACTCCTAGTGGCTGTGGGAAAGGGGAAGCAAATATATCCAAAGAAAAACTACATTCTTTAAAATCCTGTCCATGGTACTGTTCCTCCCTATCCCTCTGTTTCCTCCTCCATCATATTCAGCCTTAAATTATTAACATTTAATTTTAGCCTATCAAGATTCCTTAGGACAAATGGCAGTAAACATAAAAATGTCTGTCAAAAAAAAAACCCCTATCTTAATCCTAGCTTAGGATATTGCAGCATTACAGATTTGCTTGATGTTAATTGGTTAAAACAGGAAAAAATAGTAGAAAGAAAATACATGTGGATTTTAATCAAATTTTTAATGTTTTTATGAATCACCCTAATCTTCCAGTTTTGTTATGTTAATGGCAGTATTTTCTTTTTCTTTTTAAAATCTTAATTCAAAAGTTCTGTGTTAATTTTCTTGTAGGTTTTTTTTCCTGCCCTTTAGTAAGGCATATTATTTCATGATTGTTCAGAAAAGCCAATTTACTTACTAGAAAATGTCAATATACAGTTAAAATATTTTCAGCTCAAAAATATCCCCTAAACAAGCAGAACAACCAAGAAAGAAGGAAAAGAATACACCCCCAGACCCAGCCCAAATCCACCCACTGCAATATGAAGACAACTTCATTGAAGATCATGGAAGATAACCTAGCAAAGAGGAAGCAAATTTCATTATATAACAGTTAAATTGATATTAATATTGTGATATACTATTTCTGTTTGTATTTTGATTCTTTCTTTGTGCTTGTTTTTTCATGCATTGACGTTCAAGGATCATCCAAACTTTGAAACTTATCTTTAAAACTCTGTTTATGGAAGATTTGGATAGATGCTGAGATTTTTATATTTGGTCAATTGTTGAATGATAGCAATTTTTACTCATTTCCTACCTTAAAGGATAAATATAATTTGTCTTTTGCCACCTACTGACAGTGTTTATAATTACAACATTTATTGAGATCTCAGTTTGGGTTAATGCAGTGTTTCTCAACCTTGACAATTTTAAGGCATGTGGACTTCAACTCCCAGAATTCCACAGCCAGCATTGCTGGCTGTGGAATTCTGGGAGTTGAAGTCCATATGCCTTAAAATTGTCAAGGTTGAGAAACACTGGGTTAATGGAACATTCAGCTTCAGAAATGCCTAAATCAGACATTATTATCAAACCTTGTGGGACTAAAAAAAACACCTAAGCTTAATCTTTATGAATACCGTTGTTTATAAATCAATTTGATGTACAAATTTTAAAGACTGGAATAAGGAATTAAAAATCCTTGTTTTGTCTAAACAGTGGGAGATGGTCTAAATTTCTGCTTCAAAAATTTCAACCAATCTTAGATTTGGCTTTTTAAACAACAACAAGAATAACTATTTTGTCCAGTACATTGTGTCCAAGTTCAGGCATCAAGACAAGCTGTAGACAATCTGAAATAGAAGTGAATGGACAATTTTTTCAGCAGTGCCAGAGAATAAACAATTTTTTCAGCAGTGCCAGAGAATAAAAAAGGAGGAGAACATGAAAGTTTAAGATCTGCTTGATTTTTCCTTCTCCCTCTCCCTCTCCCACTCCCTCTCCTTCTCCCTCTCCTTTCCCTCTCCTCCCCTTTCCCCTTCCTCTTCCACTTCCCCTCCCCTCCTCTTCCTTTTCCCAATTTCTAACTGTGTATATGAGAAGACCTCTGTTGCATCCTGAGCTCAAATCACTATGAGACTCAGAATAAAATGGCATAGTAGATATTTAAAAACCATGAGATAACAGTTTTCAAAGTTATATTGGTTTGTTTATTGGAGCCTAATTCATTATAACTTAAGATGGGCAGACTGGATCTGAAGGGATAATGTGCCTATAGCACCGACCAACAATTCCTGAAATCCAACACATTGTTTCTTAGGATCCCAGGGCAGCTATGGAGGGCAGTTAAACTCTTCCAGGAAAATAAAATTGTTGTAAAGAGTTTTTGGTGGGTGCTTCATAAACACCCCTGCATGCTCTGAACCTCTATATTCTCCCCTTGGATCTGATGCCCTGAACAGCCCTAATATAAATCATACAGAAACAGAGTTTACTTAAAAAAAAAAAGACTGGCAATGAGACAAGCAAAATGTCACAGGGCTTTGGCTGGCTCTCTTTAAAAATCCAATGAAATCCCCCACCCCAAACTCCTGCAGATTTCTTCAGTTATAGCTTTTAGCCATAACCTTTTAAAATTTGCAAAACTTTGTTGAGAGGCCACCTGGCATTTTTAATAAATAGTGAATATAAGATGTTTGATCCCTCTCTGAGTGTTGCCCTTCTCCTCAACACTTTTCTACCCTTTAAGCTCAATGTGTGCTAGTGACAATCTTTCTTGGATTCACCACAATGGTTATTTCTCTTCATTCAGGGAAGACAAACTATGTCGTGGAAGAGAATCAAGGACTAGATGAGAACGGAAAGTTCTTTCTGCCTGGGCTTATACCCCTCTCGCCAGACCGTCTCACGATGTCAAAGAAGGGTGCCAGCTTTCGAGCTAAAGGAGAAAAACCGGATGCTTTAGCCACCTTGCAAGCTGCTAATGAAGAGCTCAGGGCAAAGCTCACAGATATTCAAATTGAACTTCAGCAAGAAAAGAGTAAGGTGTGCATCTTTCCCATTCCCATTCCCAGCAAAATGAAAGTTGTCGAGCTATTTACTTCTTGCTCTCATAAGTAAACTTGCATGTGAAAAATAAGATAAGAGATGATAGATAGATAGATAGATAGATAGATAGATAGATAGATAGATAGATAGATAAGATAACCTTTTTTGTCACTTTTTTCTGTGAACACACTGGCACACATTAAAAAAATTAAATTCTGATGCCCACTCTCAAAGAATACACACATACACACATATACACAAACACACAATTCTGGACTTCTGGTGGATCTGCGCGCGCGATGGCGGCTACTTTGTAGCCGTCCTCCTGGGAAAGTGTTAGAACTGCTATGAACAGCAGACATCAGCTGTTCTGCAGTTCAAAATCTCCTTCCCGGGCAAAGGGAGGGAGAAGAGTATCATCTGAATAGTGGTAGAGCCTCTTATGCACTCCCAAGGTTTTCTTTTGGGGGGTGAAAAGAGTGCTCCCACGGAGTTCAGATTGTCTCCGCTTCCCAGCTGTTTTTGTCTCTAGGGACAAAACAAGCCGCTGCAACCACCTCCGTGATTAAAGTGACCTGGTGAATTTTTTAAAAAAAGCGGACAGAGCTGAATAGAGGATTTTGTTTTTTCCGATTTTATTTGGATTTTAAATTTAAAGATTTACTTTTATTCCCTCTTTTTGTTTTCTTCTTTTGTTGAAAGGGAAAGCAAAATGGCGATCGGTAGGTTTTTTGGTGTTTTTTTTTTAAACAATTGGAACGGAATGGAATGGATTTGATTATTTATAATGATTTTTTGATGTTGGGTTTGGATTTTAGGAGGGTTATTTTCCCTTTCTGTTTAATTTTTTTTTATCTTTTGGAGGATTTTTTTTTGTTTTTTGTATTTCTAAAAAACAACGGAACGGATTTCTTTTATTTAATTTTTTTTCTTTCCTTTTCCTTCTTTTTTTTAATTTTTTTTTTATTATAATGATCTCCTTTTGAAGGATTTTTTGATTTTTTGGAGTCAATCTCCCTTCTTTTTTTCTTTTCCTTTTTTTTTTTTGCTTAACT
Source organism: Crotalus tigris (assembly GCF_016545835.1). Taxonomy (NCBI): domain Eukaryota; kingdom Metazoa; phylum Chordata; class Lepidosauria; order Squamata; family Viperidae; genus Crotalus; species Crotalus tigris. The sequence continues at coordinate 456,942 of NW_024096561.1, forward strand.
TTTCTTTCCCTCTTTTTTCTGGATAATTTTTAAGAAGGAGTAAAGATTCTCTAAGATGGCTCCAAAGCGTCCAGTAATTCCTACAGCTCCTAAGGTGGTTTCTTCTTTGGCGATATCATCAGTGCAACAATCTAAATCAATAGCTTCACCCTCTCCTTTGGCACAGTTATTAACGGTAAAGGATTTGCAAGACATAATGGGAAATGCTATATCTCAAATCAGGGGTGAAGTGAAAGAGATTTTACTGGAAAATAATAGGATTCTGAGGCAAGATATAGTTTTGGCTTTAAAAGGATTTGCCTCTGTTCTTGAAAAGTTGAACTTTTGTGTAGAAGAGGTTGAAGACAAAGTGGAGCTCTTGGACGGAAAATTTGAAGGTATGGAAAAAGAGATGGAAAATTTTCAAGATGAGATTCTTATGCTTCAATATAGAGAAATGGAATATGCTTTAAGAATTAGAGGCTTGAAAGAGTCTCTGCAAGGAGATCTGAGAGAGATGGTTGCAAATGACTTTGCTGTGATTCTGGACAGAGAAAAAGAGGAAATATTTAGTGAAATTGAAAAAACATTTAGAGTTAACTCTGTAGTGGCAAAGCAAAAAAACCTGCCAAGAGATGTGGTTATTTATTTTGGGAAAAGATCCCTGCGCAATGAAATTATACAAGCTTTTTACAACAAGAGGTTTCAGATTGCTTCACAAGACGTTATAATTTTAAAGGAGACCCCATCTAAAATTTTAAGAAGAAGAAAGGAGTTTGCTTTTTTAGCAGATGAACTTAAAAAGAGGCGAATGTTGTTCAGATGGGACGTTCCGACTGGAATGGTGGTGAACTATCTGGGGATACGTTATAGACTTAATACTGTTTTCAAAGCAAAAGAGTTTTACACTTCAGTCCTGGGGGTATGTTCATCGCCACTTATTATGTCTAAAATTTTGGAAGAAAAGAAGGTAGAATCGCAGTCTGAAGAGCCTATATTGATGAAAATTGGGAAATTTCAGACTGAGGGGTCTCAACAAGTTGAGATGAAGGAGCAGAGGATAACCTGTGTAACATATGAACGTAAAGAAAAGGAGCAACAGAAGAAGGATGTTAAGGAAGCCTCACAAGTATTTGTTTCCGAGCCAGTGGGAGAAGCAAGATCTACAAACTTTTTGGAGCAACCTTTAAGGGCAGATTTCCAAGCACTTCTCTCGAGGTTCTTGGATAAGAGAGATTGATTAAGAATGTATAGATTGTTTTTAGGTTATTGATAGATTACAGTTCACTGTGGATGGAATTGGTTATTGGTAAAGAGGAGAGAAGATTATGGAGAGTGAATGAAAATTTTAGATAAGAAGTTTAACTTTAGTAATTTAAGGAGTATTCAAAAGAGTATTTTGTTTTAATGGTATAACTAACGTTTATATGTTTATTTTTGTGTTTGATGATAAAGAAAGAGGGATAGACTAGATTTTATATAATATAAGTATGATATTATGTTTAACTTTAGTAATTTAAGGAGTATTCAAAAGAGTATTTTGTTTTAATGGTATAACTAACGTTTATATGTTTATTTTTGTGTTTGATGATAAAGAAAGAGGGATAGATTAGATTTTATATAATATAAGTATGATATTATGGAGATTGAATGAAAATTTTAGATAGGTAGTGTATGTTTAGATATCTAAGGAGCATTTAAAGGAATATTTTGTTTTAAATATGTATAAGGGAACTTTAATGTTATAAGTAATGTTTATATGTGTGTTTTTGAGGGTGTTTATAAAGAATGATGGATAAACTTTAAATAATATAAGTATGACATTAGAAAATGTTTAGTTTTTTTCTGAATAATTTATAAAGAGGAGAGAAGATTATGGAGATTGAATGAAAATTCTAGATAAGAAGTTTAAGTTTAATAATTTAAGGAGTATTTAAAAGAATATTCTGTTTTAATGGTATAATTAATGTTTATATGTGTATTTTTGAGTTTGATGACAAAGAAAGAGGGATAGATTTTATATAATATAAGTATGATATTATGGAGATTGAATGAAAATTTTAGATAGGTAGTGTATGTTTAGATATAATTTTTTTTGTTTTTTATATATTGGTCTTAAAGTATTTTATAATTTGTTTAATTATTGTAATTAATTGCTTATGGTTTACATGTGTTTAAAATTTTTTCTTTTAAGTTTTAATTAAGCCTGTATTCAGCTCTGGGAAGGTTGGGGGAGGGTTGGGGTGGGTTGGGAGGGTTTGGGGAGGGGAATTTTTTTTTCTTCTGTAAAATTTCAAAAAACTTTCAATAAAAAAAAATTAAATTCTGATGCCCACTCTCAAAAGAATACACACACACACACACATATACACACACACACATGCTATACATATACATATGCTATACACGCACAGAGAAGGCAACAAAAAAACCCGATCAATACTGCACACTCTAATTAAGCAGCGCTTAGATGCTATGTCCTGGATAGAAGGAAATGAACTTCCAATGATCTTTTCTGCTGTCCTCACCACTCTCTGCATAGGCTTCCTGTCCGAAGCAGTAATACTTCCAAAACAAATAGTAATACAATATGACAGGATGCTTTCAGTTGTCCCTCTATATAAAATGGCAAGAATAGGAGAAGGAAGATGTTCTCTTCCCGTATGATGCAGAAAATGAGATATTGCTGTGCCTATTTCACCAGTGTCTCACTGTTGAATGACCAAGCTAACCTGCTCATCAGCTGCACACCCAGACACTTAACACTACTAACCACCTCCACAGATGAATTGTTAATACACAGAGGCAGTGGTGGGATTCAGCCAATTCACACCACTTCGGCAGAACCAGTAGCTAATTTTTTATTGCCCAGGCCCAGAATGGACTTTCAGAAGTGGCATCCACACAGAGCACCGGTTATTCACATATTTGAATCCCACCACTGCACAGAGGTGTATGACTGTACTTACCTTTTTTGAAATTGACAATGATCTCTTTTGTTCTTCCTACATTTAAAACCAGGCTGTTTTTATTATACCAATTCATCAAACCCTCTACCTCCTCCCAGTAGTCACTCTTATTAGCATCCTGAATAAGGCCCACTAAATAGACATTGTTTTGTAATAGGATATAGCATAAGACTCCAATTGCAGAAAGATGTGGTGAACTTTAAACAAAGTATTATTCTTCAATATTACTCTGGAGGAATGAAGTCTGAAGATTGATTTGGAGCCATTCTTTATAGAATGTGCATTTTGATCAATTATTCAGAGCACTCTCTAATTGGTCCCCTTTGGAGGCAAAAGTAGCTGCATTGTCAGCATGTACTGTACATCAAGAAGTAGAACTGCCAGGATGGTCTTGGAAAGGGGGGCAAAGAGATAAATCCTTTCACAGAAGATATCTGATTTGCTAATTTGGCAATTTCTATAGGGAAAAAAAATCAAGCTATGGTTATGGGGCAAGGTGAAGCATGAAGTATGCATTCGCTCTTAGACTAGTCAACCAAATCTGAAGATGTATTTTGTCAAATATTTGTTTTCTGTACAAACTGAGTGTTTTTGTGAAATTTCCGTATCTCTCTGTCCCCACTTTAGCTAGGTTGGGTCACAGCTTCTTCCAGTTTCTTCGCCACAATGTATGACCACTCCAAGCTTTATTCCAAAACAGAATGAGAAAATAACATAATAACATGATGCAGCAATTAAAGAATATTCAAGAATTTTACCGTATTTTCTGTTTGCATGACTTGCCAAAAGAAATAATTTTTGCAGAGGTTCACAGTTTACTGAACAGTTTTGGTGTAAGTTATTCCAATTCACTGGACTAGGGCTTCACTTGTCCGCTACACATTGCCTCATTTAGAAGGGTAAATAAAGCATACCAGGGCCATGCTAGAACACCCATTCTTGGCAGGTTGTCCTCATTTTTTTTAACATCCTTCACAGCAGACTTCCCTTTTATAAAACTATGGTACCATACTTACTTTTTGCTGGATTTCACACCTATGTGTCCACATTAGTTCAGTTATAACTTCCTGCTCTATATGTGTATATATGCATGTGTAAGTTCATGTGTACATATAGTACTACATTGATTGGGAGATACATGTAGTTCCTATGTGCCAAGAGTTTCTTTTGGGGGGGGGGGATGTGCCAATAGGATGGTTGACAGAAGATCCTGTCAGGAATACCAATGATCAGGAGTTGATTTCCAGTTTCCATAAACCATGAATGTAGGGTACATGGAATCCAAGGAATCTGAGTTGTAGTTGTACAACTAGTTGTAGGTCTGTTGAGCTTCAATTAACTCTGAATGGGAAATAATGGATTCTCTGCTGGAATAACTTCTTCAACAGTCTACTTTGAAACTTGGGGGCATGCCTGCAATACAAATTCCTGGTCCTTGGGATGAACTTAACAACCACTGCTTGTTAGGGTTTGGACTGTAGGAATGGCCCCTTGTTACACAGAAGAAAACTAAACCTGATTTAGACCTTCCTAGACTAAACTAAATAAAAAAATGCTAGAGAAGCTTGGCAATTAGATGAATCAGCCATCAATAAACATATAGAGATAAACCACATTTACACACCATTCCAAAGAGAATAAAAAAAGGTGTGAAGGAAATGAAAAGACCAGAATACATCCTGTCCGGCAATCAACATCCAAATAAGCAGGGATTAACACTAGATAAAAAACCAAGCAGAAAACAATATCCACAGGATTTCCAAGGAGAAAACCACATCCCCACCAACACTGGCCAGGCAAGCTACTCTATATAAACAGGAAGCAAAGCCTACACTTATGCACAGTGAGAGTGCTACCTAGTCAGGTAATGAAATATCTGCAAGCCAAATAGAGAGCACCAAGAACTCCACACTTCACTGTGAGCTATATATAGATGTAGCGCACAGAGTCACTTCATGGTAAGATGGGCAGCAAATAAATCAAATAAAAAAACCTGATTTACTTTATGAGAACTCCTTTTTTAAATTTTTAAATCCTTCAATCTGTTGGGGTAATTGTGCTTGTGATAATAAAGCTAATGGTAAGGTTCCAGAAAATCTGGATTATATATTTCTATTGGAGAAAAGTTTTTAACACAGCAAGTTGTCATCTGTCCTATAGTAACCTTTCTTTGGCTGAGGTTTGTAATAATAGTACTATCTGTTGTTCAAAAACTGAGACACAAACCTTCCTATCGGGGAAGACATGGCCAAGAACCCTAACATGCTTAAAATAATCTTTTGGATCCCAGATAATATAAATCAGGGGTGTCAAACTGCCAGCCCGCGTCATGCAAAAACCGCGCCCACCCCATTGCTGGCAATGGAAAAAAAGTCACAATACGTCGTGACACGTCAAGTGACATCGCAAGTTTGACACCCATGATCTAAATCAGTCTTTCACAAAGGTAGGAGGACATTTCCCATAAATTTTTGAAATTGTAATCCAATCCATCTAGAGAATGTGCGATCAAGAAAAGCCACTAATAGTTACCATTTTTAACTATACCTGAAAAAAATCCTAAATATTTTAGTGAAGAATATACTTGAGCTGCCACCTAAACAACCCAATTCATATTTAAGAATTAGATACTACTTCTTGAGGGAAGAACCCTGTAGAATTAAAAGCATCTAGGTCAGGGGTAGGCAACCTTGGCTCTTTTATGACTTGTGGACTTCAACTCCCAAAATTTCTGAGCCAGCATGGCTCAGCTTGGAAACCTCTCCCTTTCCCTTCAGCATGGCTGGCTCAGGAATTCTGGGAGTTGAAATCCACGAGTCATAAAAGAGCCAAGGTTGCCTACCCCTGATCTAGGTGCTTTGCAATTCACATATATTATCCTACTATTTCCTACTATTCCTGTGCAAGTTCATCTTAAAATTTAAAGCATCATCCTGTCCAGCTGTAACAGTGATGTGGATTAAATGAAAGCTATTTCAGTATACAGTATTGATTATATTGGACGTTGCTATAGCTGGCAACATAATCAGCTTGCATAGCAAACCAAGTTGTCACTAATGAAAAATAAGCCATCTGTTAGGGTTAGGATGTTGTTAATACCAGCAGCAGACAAGCAGTTATAGACCAATGTTCTGCAATTATGCATATTTTTCTAACTTCTAATTAGGAGATTTAATGTTACTCCAAATTCTTGTGCAAATTATATTTTGAATAACTCAGCAGTATTGTAATATTAAATTCCTGCTTGCAACAGTTTCATTTCTAACAGAACACTACTAAAAGATCATTTGTATGTTATTTAAAAGCATGGTTCAAGCAAGTCATATTTTCATCTCTGGCACTGTTTACTAACTGATGAGAAAGCTCAGAATTGTTCCACATGAAATGAAATCAGTTTCTGATACTGGAAAATAGGAAAGTACATGAATTTCTGATATTAGAGGAATCCACAATCAGCTCATTATGGGATCTTCCAGGAAGGGCAAAAGTCCACAAGATACACCAGTCCTGTTATACACTGCTACATTGATTTGGAATTTTATCATATATAGAATTCACACACAATTTTTTTTTCTCTGACTGCTTGCCATTGGAGGAATTTCCAATAGAAAAAAAAATAGGAGGCTTTGATGTCAAAACTCTGAAAAAGGACTTAGGGTGGCCCACCAACACAAGTTTCTTTTGATCTTTTTTGAACTGAGGGATTATCACTCAGCCAATTTATTCATAAGAATTTTCTGTAATACATGGAATAATACGTATAATTCTGTGGTAAGATGCTGTTATAACATGCTGAAGGTTCTTTTCTTTTAGGCCAGCAAATTGGAGAGGGAGAAAAATCAAGAAGCTCGGCAGATTAAAGAACACGAACAGCATAAAAACACAGTCATTGTAACGGAACTCAAGGCTAAACTTCACGAAGAAAAAATGAAAGAGCTCCAAGGTGTTCGCGAAGGACTTTTAAGACAGCACGAGGCTGAGCTTCTTAGAGTTATCAAAATTAAAGATAATGAAATTCAAAGACTCCAGACTTTGCTTAACGCTGTACGAGACGGGACCCCTGACAAGGTTAAGACAGTGCTCTACTCTGAAGCAAAAGAAGAGGCCAAGAAAGGATTTGAAGTGGAGAAAATTAAAATGCAGCAGGAAATTTCAGAACTGAAGGTGGCTAAGAAACAAGTGGAGGAAGCTTTATCTGTAGTCATTCAAGCCGACAAAATAAAAGCGGCAGAGATACGGAGCATTTATCACCTACATCAAGAAGAAATCGCCCGGATAAAGAGAGACTGCGATCGGGAAATTCGCAGGCTGGTATGCAGTTTTCCATCATTTTGATGATTTTAATAAGGGGGGAAGTGAATGTTCTTTCCATGTTGTTTACCCTAAAATAATTTAATACAGATGGCCAAGCATCCTCCTTTTAGACAGTTAATCTAGATAGATTCTTCAGATCTTTATCCAATACTAATGAAAAGCTCATTAAATGTGGTTATCTCTGCAATAGATGCTCTGTGACCTTTTGTCACAGGCTGTAGCTGGCTGAAAGATTTGATTCTGGTTGTCGATTGTTTTGTTGCCATGTCATCTGTTCCAAATATAATTTATTTCATCTGGGTTATGAGCTTCACACAAAAATGGGTTAGTATTCTGCAAAAGTTGGACTTCCTTTCTAACTTTCCAAACTTGAAAAACAGGCATGTGATATTATTGTAAGGATATATTTTTTTGCAGTTCTTGTATTATGTATTGATTATGTAAATCAGGACATTTCCTTTTCAGTCTCTTGGGTGTGCAGATTTTAAATTTACCTGGGTAAATTATTGGTTGCTTTATTGTTCTTATCATGGAGTAATAGAAGTGGAGTGAAGTATCTAAATATATATGGTGGGGAAAGTGTTTCAACTCTGGCTTGAGCATATTTGCTTTATTGTCAGAGGTTTCTAAAAGGAGCATTGCTGAGAGTAGATCTGGACATAAATTATTATTTTATACTGTCTCTGTTTTTCATAATTATTTTCTGCATTAGTGTATTCTTTAGCATGAATCTAGACAGCCTAAAATGTAGAAAAAGCAATGTACAAGGAAGAAAACAAAGAAAAAGCTATGTTCTATCCCATTACTGTTTTTTCACCCCTTCTCTTCATAATCATTATTATCAGGATGAAGTAGGGAGGATATCCAAGAAATGTCCACAATACATCTTGGTAGCATCTTATCCTGGGATCTACATTGTGAAGAAAGAAACTGTGACAATGAAAGTTTTCTACTTCAGAACTTTGCCTGTTACTAATATGCTACCTCTGTTTCATCTGATATTGCCTGTTTTAGAATGCTGGAAGAAGGCTATTTAAAACTGTAGTTGTATCTTTCAAGATAGCAGAAAAATGTACTGATCAATATTATGATGTAGTTTTAATGAATTGTAGTGGCTGGGATGTAAAGTCAGTAGGATCACCTCCTCAACAAATGATAATGCTGTTCTCATCAGCACCAAAGAAGCAGAAACAGTGTCTGGGTCATCTGTATAATTTATCCAATTTCTATACTGCCCATCACATTTGCATGACTCTAAGCAGTTTACAAATGAAAACAATCCATAATTTGTACTTGTAATGCTTCATTTTGTTAAGGTAGGTAAAAACGAAAGCCTCCTTCAGGTGAGAATCAGCTCCTGATGACTACAAGGTCATATATTGTTTTTTTCGAAGTGGCACAGAAGAGGTTTGCCATTGTCTTCTTTAAAAATATGTCCTCCCCCCCTCAATTTTAGGATATATCTCTGGGAAATACTTGGAATCTTCCATCAATTATTATGTCAGAAAGCCTTGCTTGGCTTTTCAAAATTAACCTGATAAGGTGTTGTCACCTGATATAGAGCAGAGTTCACTTCAATTTGTTCTTTGACAAATATGACAATCTCCTAGTTTGGGTATGGGACATTGTGTCCCTATATCATCTGTTTTTTTCCCAAATATTTCATCTTTTCCCAAACAAATTGCAGATCTGCCATTGATTTCATAAAGTAATTATAAATTAAAAATGTCTCCATGTGCAATTACACAACTAGTTATATGTTTCAGGATAAGTATGAGATTAGAGAAGTTTGGAAATTCTAAAGTGAGAACTTAGCTCTTATTATACAGTATTATTGAATCTATCCCATGTAACAGTCTTTTGCCTGGTAGTGAAACTGTCAGATTGGCCCCAATCTGTTCCCTAGGAAACAATGCCCCTTGACTCTATAGGTGTTAGAGAAAAGGTAATTTTACTAGAGAGGTTGAGTGCAGCGTGAACGAGGCAAGCTCTGAAGAAAAACAGCACAAAAATCATATATTGAAAGCAATCCCCAATGTCCAAAACCCTCCCCCTGGAAGAGCAGTCCAATCAGGTCTTGTTGCAATGTTTGGGAATACAGTACCTCCGGCGCCATAGAAAATTCCTTTCCCAGAGCCAGTGTCCTTCAAGGCAGAAAGATGACTCGGTTTAGCTCCTCTGGTTCCTCTCAGCGTCCATACTCCCCAATTTCCCAAAAGATTCTTTCACACTCTTTCCCTCCCAAGTGACCCTCCCCCTGATTATGGCAGTTGCTAGCGAGCTTCAAAGAAGATGAAGATAGGCAGCTGACAGGAATAAAACATATATTTTTTGTAGCTTATAACTGTTTAAGGCCCAAAGTTCCATATACAAAATATCTCTATCAGGAAAAACATCATTCTTTAATTTCAAAGCTATCAGTTCTGTGATGGTCTCCTGATAAGAATTTTAATTCAGAAACTTTATAAAGTTCAGAAACTTTAATGGTGTGTTGAAATCTCTCTTCTCCAATGCTTTTTCCCTTTTTTTGATTAGTTTTCTTTTTGCCCTCAACCTGCTTGAGAATTTCTTTTGAAGTCTTCTTTTAGAGTAGCAGAAACAAAAATGTGCTTTGTTTTGAACATGAAACAAGCATTTTGTGGTATGTGGGAATTACCTTGGGAGACAGGAGAAAGAGCTGCAGCCTAAGAGGGGTCATTCAAAAGGTATCTCAGCCCAGAGAAGCAGAAAGGTAGTAGGAAGAGTTTTAAAAACACCCTTCCTATTTTTCTGGAAAATAAGGGAGGGGAAAAATACTTTCAAACTTGCAATATTCTGTTACTGTAATGTTTCAGTAAAGTTTTGTGCTTCTTGTCTGGACAACTTCAAAGGGCTGACACTGTCAGTTTGCTAAACCCTTCTGGGAGGACTGCAATTCAGCAGAACAGAACCTAGAATATTTTGGATATCCTGAGTTTCAGAGGAGTTTGAAAGATATGTAAAGCCAAACTGAAAGCCTCCTCCTCCTCCTCCTCTTCCTGTCTGCCCATCAATCTTCCCAGTACCTTTCCCAAGCTTCCAATAGGAAAGATTGAAGGGCTCAGATTGGAAAAGGGATTGGTTATGTTATGTTTGAAGTTGAGGCAGCTAAGGGGTAGGGAGTATGGGAAGAGGGGGAATGAGTTGGTTGGATATGTAGCAGGAATGGTGCAGTGACTCCTGCAATTTGAAGGGGGTTGGACTTGATGACTTCTAAGGTCTTTTCAACTCTATGATTCTATAATATTGGGCAATTAAAGCTACAAAAAAGGTCCTTGGGGTTTTTTTTCCCTCTAAGACATCTCTGCCTAGAAGTACAAGTTTCATATGAATGTTTTATGCGTGAAATATTTTGCACACCCCTGTCTCTCATTCTGTCAGAAATGGTGAAGGTTCTCCTGATAACTTTGCTCTTTTCTTTATAGAGACTTCCCTAACTCTCTGAGAGTCCATCCTTCCGATCTGAAAATAGCACAATGGGAAGAATCCCTTAACTGAAGCCCAGGAAAGCCGAAAAGCTGGTCACTTTTTTTATCCTTGGCCATCTTGTAACTAAGCAAGCACAAAACCTCTGCACTCAAGGGAATTTCACTAATACTTTCATCTGAAAAAAGAATTTAAAAGACAATTCTCTTTAATGAGAACTGATAAGGAAAATTATTCGGTCCCATCAGTTTTTTGTGGCTATAGATATTCCCATCAGGCAAATTTAGGAAAATGGTAAGGGCCAACAAAAAGTGTTACAGCTAATATTCTCCTGGAAAAATGCAGCTATTTTATCTAAAATGTTAGATAAAATATTAGTTTACTAATCAGGCAAGTGGGTGACATTTTAATGTTTATATTAATGACCCCATTCAGTCATAAACCTTGAATTGCTTGCATCTATGAAAATTGTACAGAGAAAAAAGTTTGATTGTATGCTGATATATTTTGGCATTTTAGATAATGCCACAGAAAAAAATCAGGGAAGCAAATCATATGATGCAGTAATTATTTATAATGTTTTCTCTTTCTCATATCATCCAGAGACCGCATATTAATCAGCTTGCTACTGAATTATTATAGATTCATTAAATCATAAAACATATGATTGAACAAAATATTAAAGAGGTAGGGGATCACCGGGAATTTTCTATCTAACTATAATTGATCAAAACATTTTTTTCTGCTGGATTTAATAGAATTTAAAATAATTTCTTTACATTCTGTTTAGAACCACAATGAATACATACTTTTTGATCACTCCTTTAATGCAGTTGTCAAATATGTGCTAATTTATCAAAGCTCTTGAGCTCATTCTAGTTTCCATATTCTGGATAAAAGTTCATACTATGCATAATACATTTGGGAAAAAAATACAAAAGAAATTATGACTATGAAGATATTTCCTCTTCATTTAATACCACATACAGTCATATCACATGCGTCATCCTATTTCTGTTGCTTCTTTCATCCACACAGCACCTAGACACAAACTAGGAATTGATTAAAACAAAAAATAAAAAATAAAAATCACAAAAAAATACTTGTCCTTCAGAAGAGATCCATTTATTTTCAGTTATTTATTGCAAATATTAAGTGAAGCATTAGGTAAATGGCTTGTATTTCTGATTTTTCGCACAATTATTTATTCTTTCACAGGCCACTGCTGAAGCCACCCTATTGTCTCCTTAATTTTCTTTTTCCTGATCAAAAGCAGCATTAGATTGATCTGCCATTATTCTAGGGCATTAGGTCAAAAATTTAAGGAGCAAAATTCACCTATGTCCACTAAGGAATCTGCCATGCAAGAAAATCACCAGAGGAAATTTGTGAAATGACAGGTTTGATTGAACTGTGCAATTTGAGTCCCATATGATTAAACTTTATTGGGAGCATGGGAAGATTGTATGCTATCATTTGGTGCTTCAATATCAGGAGAAAAAATTGATATGTCAGGTGTTGTGGTTCCGGCTAATGAAACACTTCAAAGATTCTCCAGGCATTGATTTTCCTAAAAGTATAGAATTGTATATTCTTGCTTTGACATCAGGTAGCCCAAAACATTTAACACAAGACAGTAATTTATTTCAAACATCTTAATGAGGAATGGGGCTGTTACATCAGATTCTCATACCTATGAATTGCTGTTATAAGAGCAATAGCACTTGATTTATGTACCACTTCCTAGTGCTTTACAGCCCTCTCTAAGCAGTTTATAGAGTCAGCATATTGCCCCCAATAATCTGGGTCCTCATTTTACAGTCCTTGGAAGGATGGAAGGCTGAGTCAATCTTGAGCTACTCAGAATTGAACTCCTGGAGTGAGCAGTGAATTGGCCTGTAGTACTGCATTCTAACCACTGCACCACCAGGCTTAGTGTCATACAATGCTAAGGTCAGGGTTTAGGGAGCCCTGGGTACAATCCCTCAGTGCTGCCGCAATCTGGAATATTATCGCCCATCCTCTTTCATACAGACATACGAACTTGCATGGGAACCTGGGTCACAATGAATCCAGAAATTAAGGCACTTTTCCAGATGTGCAGCTCTGTCTTTAAATTATAGTATCGCCCAATTTATCAAGATGGATCTATACTGGTAGACTGAGATTTATTACTTATAATATATAACATGAAAAAATATTCTAAAGGCAAAAACCCACAGAGAGACCATAATAATAGGAAATGTTTACATGACTTTTCCCTAGGTATGCTTAGAAAATGGGAAAAAACTGTAAGGCACAGTTTTAATGTGTCAAAGGACCCCAGTTCCATCTTCAGCATTTGCAAAAGATTTCAAGCCATTGCTACAAAATAAGAATTATTTGAGGGCTCTTTCGATAAATAGACAGCTAGATGAATCAATTATTATTTTGGCCTCGTGTCATGTGATCAGCTGCCTTCTAAATGACATATTGCTGGTTTTCCCAACCTGATCACTTCTAGATAGGATGGACTATAGCTTCTATCATTTCAAACCAGGGACAAACTGACGTATTGACTAACATAGTTATTTATTTTCTACTGTCTCAGAATCTTAGTCACTCCTTTATTAATAACCAACTAAAATATATGAAAAGGTCTTTGAAAGACAGACTTCTGATGCTACATTCCTGAAATACTCCATTAAATTTTTTCCTGCAGAAAAGAAGGAAGCTATATATTAGTCAATGACCAGGGATGGATTTTCTTACTGACAACCAATAGCTGTGCCCAGGAAAAGTCTGGGTGATCTTTTGTTTTGTACAGAGATGTTTCACATTAAAAATATAGCCTTTTCTTTTCTGCAGCTTCTGCTGGTATATGCTGTTAGCAATGCTAATAAAGACCACCATGCTATAAACAATTGACACAGCATTACAAATTACATGTTGGTTTTAATGCAGCCTGATAAATAATAGCCATAACTCTGAAAGCCAGCTGAATTAAAAAAAAATACTAATAAAGATTGCAGAGACTGGAGAGAGAAAAAGAGGGAGCACAGAAAAATAGCCCATATTTCATAGCACAATGTTTCCATAATTGACAGTAGTAGGGCTCGCAAGCTGTTTATTAATTAAAACACAGTCTTGGTAGAGGCAACCTGCTAAATGCAAACTGGAAGTAGCCATGCTGTTAAGCAAGGCATTTCCTTAAAGATGATTGGTTATTACTCTCATGTATATTCATTGAGTCTATTTCACAAGTAGGCCGGTTACTGAAAGTAGGTGGTAAAAATTCCAAGCAAGGCAAGACATGGAGAGCATTGCTTTCTAGAGCGATGAATGAAAGGCATGGGATAGTTTTGGGTGGGAGACACACCTGAACGCTGATGCAGCCCTCCCAGTGAGTTGTTTTTCATCATACGTCTTCTTTGTCTTGCTGCTTGTATGAAGCAAAATATGTTGCAAGAAAGTGTTTGCTTGAATGTGTTTTTGTATTGGTATGCATAGCTGTATATGTCATTTTTCTAACGTGCTCTCTATATAATCTAACTTTTTAAAATTTGTGCTGTCATTGTTTTAAATAATCCTCTTAATAGTCATCCTATAGTAACCATAGAAAATGTGCTTTGTGTTGATTTGCTATGTGTGGTCTTTTTAATGCACAAAAATACACAATCCTTTTTTCTTTGCAGAAATGAAAATATTGGTAAGAAGCAATGTTACTGACTGATCTTTTTTGTCCTTTTTAATTTTTGATATGCATTTCTGTTAAAAGGGATTTTGAGATGAATGGAAATTTAGCAGCCTTCTTTTTTTAAAGAAATAATCCCTCCTTTATAAGTATAGCTATGATAGAGCGTTCTAATACACGTAAAAAAAAATGACAAAAGACAGAGTTTGTAGTATGACAACCTAAATGTATATTTATATATAGTATTATAATGTGGTCTAAGGAATGTATGCTTGGGGGAGTAGTGCGATTAAGAGTTTAGTTTCATTACAGATGTGCAAATAAATTATCTCCTCTATTCTTGTGTATATTTCCTTGGAATGTAGTGACTAAATGATGTTCTGTGGGTAATGTTTTCTCTAGGGTGATATAATGGTACGTGGGAATGAACCAGGGAGGTGGGGAAGAGATATTGGTTATGGAACAGTCTGATACAAAAGACCATAATCCACAGCTACATAATGGATGGAGAAAGAGACTCAGAAGGGACTCCATCCCCATGTTTTCAGGCTGTAAAGGAGATGATGGATATTTGTACATTCAGACTTGCAAGATTCTGTTAATGTAACATTACAATAAAGTAGAATTAGCTCATTTTATTGTGTTTCCTGTTTGTTCTACCTGGGAAGGCCGACAGGTATGTTCAAACAAAACCACAAAGGGAAAACAAAGACAGCATAGCCTAGAACAGTGGTTCTCAACCTTTCTAATGCCGCGACCCCATAATACAATTCCCCATGTTGTGGTGACCCCCAACCACTTATACATCACTGGGTGCCAGGGGCATGGCCAAAGAAAAGGGGAAAAAATTGCGGACAGCCTTGTTTGGCGACCCCCGTGAAATGGTCGTTCGACCCCAAATGGGGTCCCGACCCACAGGTTGAGAACCACTGGCCTAGAAGCTTTTCATAGTGCATGCATGCAATTTCTACCACTATTACTACTACCCCCACCCCCAAAATAAAATCTGCCAAAGACCCCTATTTAAAAAAATATCATGCCCAAATGTTTTGTTTGCATTTCCCCTGTATAGCATGTGACACAAGAAGGGGGAAAGGAACTAGCAGAAAACTGAAATTTGCCTAAGTAGAAATTTCCAAGTTGAATGGCTTCCCAACTTTCAGATTCTACAAAGGATGAATTGGCCTTACATCTTGACCCATTAATCTGTACTTTTCCATCAACAGTTTGCATGGGTTTCACCAGCATTCATAAAAGTATCAAACTGTCATTACACTGTTCAGACCAACTTAATTTGTTTTAAATTTAGCTTTTTCTACTGCCTCTTTAGTTTGTAATTAATCCCTTTTATCCAACCCTCCAAAAACTAGGTTTGAAAGCTGTTGTTAACTAATTAGTCCTAGGAAAAAATATCATGTATGTTGTCTCACTATATTGAAGCTCACAATTGGCTGCCTAAGTTCAATTTGCATAAACAAATGCCTTTTCAATATCTACTATATATACCAAACTATGTACACTCTCTGCTATTCAGAGAATAAGGTTTGAATCTGCTGAATTTAAGATACTGACAAGTGAAAATAATTTTATATTAGAATTTATGAGAACCTTGAAGAACTTCTAAAAGGGACTGGAATCTATTGGATAGGTTGTAGCTGTTAAAGTTTTGCATCAAGTATGGGATTGAATTAGATCAAGGAACACAAACTGAAGATGTGCCTCCAAAGCTTAGACAGAATTCATTCAGAACTTTCTGGTTTTATGTTTAATGTGATAGGAAATAAACCATTAAATGTATGACTAAAAATATTACTGTATCTGCATTAAATTTTAGTAACTTAATTTCACATAGGTTTAAGCAAAATGATGTTTTTGCTATGGACCTGCCTCCTTTTTAAAGAATTCCCTACAACATGCCACGTTCATCCTATGACTTCTAAATTGTTGCTTTCCTCAAAGTAATCAGTCTTTAAGTCTTCTTCTAACTATCATTCTAACATTTGGTATCAGCCTTCCTAAATCTGGTATACAACAGATAGGTTGAATTACAGTCCACATTAGTGTCCAGCCACACTCATATTGGTGAAGTTTTTAAGAATTGGTCCAATACAACAGGAAGATACCAGATTGGCTAATACTATTTATACAGAAAAAAATAAGAGGCATGGCTAAAATTTCTTGTGAATTCAGAATGAATTTTAACTCGTGCTTCAGATTTTTCTATCATCCTTAGGCAGTAAAGCAAATTAGAATTCCTCCACAGAAATAGAAATGTTTAAAGCATAAATTATTTTCCTTACTTAAATTCCAAATGGAAGGCATTGTATGCATGTATTACTATAGGTCACACAGCCAGATATTATTATTATTATTATTATTATTATTATTATTATTTACACAACAATGTGAAATCATAGTTTCCAGTTCTGTAACTAATGTTGGCCTTCATATGCATCAATTTTTCCCAAAAACCTAGGATGTCATAATATATTGGTGTAGTATATGTGCAGATTCAAGCCATGTGGTCTTTTCTAATTGACACCTGAAAATATTGTCAATGCACAAAGTGCATAACCAAAATGTTTTGGGTATGGCACTGGTGTGACAATAACCATAGTGATCACCATGGCAGGTTTATGCCATAATCTTTCAATTTTGGTTTTTCAGATCTTGATACTTTATGACCTCCAATTCTTTGTCTTCTTTCTACTTTCTCCTGGAATTGCCACATCAACTAGCTACACTTTCTTTTTGAACACAATTAAATTTGATGTGCTATGAAGCAAAGCTTTTCCAGTTTCTATTCAGAAATCCCACAATCTGCTCTTTCTTGACTACTTTTTCAACTCTGTATTACCACGTTTCATTACCGTTCCGTGTTTCATTACCGGCATATGTTCATTTTTACAGATATTCCAGTGAATCATTTATCACTGTGTTATATTAATGATGATGATGATAAAGAATTATACCTACGTCAAAAGACTTTTATTGCAGCATTCTCAGATCTGATTTTGCTAATAATAGCGGGTTTGAAATCTATAGAATTGGATCCAGTGTTTATTCACCGCTGTCTGTAATTTAACATGTTCCCCAAGCTAGGATGCTGCCAGTTTCCATGGCAACTGAAGAACTGTACTGTATGTGATTGTATTTTATTCTCCTTGTAGATGGAGGAGATCAAATTTAAAGACAGAGCAGTCTACGTGCTGGAAAAAGAGTTAGGGATTCAAGCTGGGCATACTCAGAGACTTCAACTCCAAAAGGAGGCTTTAGATGAACAGCTGTCCCAGCTCAAAGAGGCTGACCGGCATCTGAGTAGTCCCAAGCGGGAAGTTCCTCATCCAAGTGGTGCAGGAGACACTTCAGATCACTCAGGAAGTCCTGTAAGCACTTTCTAGTAGTTTTCCCTAAAACCACAAATTGTGCCAAAATCTTGATGAGTGAATGCCCCGACCAGCAAGGTTGGTTTTGATTGGTTTGCTTGCTTGCTTGTTTTAAAAAGCAAGTAGGGTTGAGGAAACCCTGATGATTTCAGCTCAGATGTACTCAGATGACACCCTGAGTTTCTGGTTTGCTTTTATTTTGCCAGCCGTTAAAACAAAAGCAAAAAACTGCTTAGCTTTTTTTTTTTTAAGCAACTGTACCTTACCTTGAATGTGTGCCTAGTTTGACATTGTGAGACTCACAACACAAACTTATAAGTTAACCTAATTAATAGCTGTCTGCTTGTTTTCAAGGAAGCCTACAAATTTCTGTGAAAAAGAATGGTATCCTAAGTCTCATGACTAATCCTGATGGATTGATTGTGCTTTTGATGTTAGTCAGTGCTCTAGACTCTAGAGAATAAATGAGATGCCAATTAATATGCTTTTTCTTCCATACTTTACAATTTCTTACACCATTCAGTCTAAATTCACCCTTTTTTACGTAACTATGCCACCTCTTCCAGCTTCTGTCTTAATTTGCTAACTGCAGATTTTTTTGTGACATTTGTTAAACTTTTCTTTGTTGAATCTCATCAAGGTTTCCTTTGTATTGCTGCTTAATTTGACCTATAGAATTTTTTTTTCAAAAACATAAACAGAGATATTGTGTCCCCTTTGTTCCAAGCCTCTCCTGCACCTGTTGAATGAAGAATCCTAGCCCTGTTGAGTTACTTTGGTCCCTAGGTGCTCATGTTTGCTTGAAGTAAAGCAGGGGTAGTCAACCTTGGCTCTTTTATGACTCGTGGACTTCAATTCCCAGAATTCCTGAGCCAGCTAAGTCCACGAGTCATAAAAGAGCCAAGGTTGACTACCCCTGAAGTAAAGGGTCATACCTAAAACTTTCCAAGTAAATTAAAATTGCTACTAAATGGAAAAACAGGGTAAACGGAAATGTTATTATAACTAAATTGCTTTTTTGCTCAAAACAAATGAAACTGACTATTCTTATATCTATATTAAAGCGACCCATGTCAGTGCTCTGTTAAATTCACAGTTTCCATGGGAGCCAAATGGATAAGTTGGTTTGTTGCACACACTTAATACAAGTTATATGTCAGTATTAATAAATATATTATCATAGGAAAATGATACATGGCTCATTTAAAGTTCTCAATTCAACAGTGGCACAAATATGAAACATTGTAGCAATTCTCAATCATTTATTTCACATTTCCAAAGCAACACTTGTGAATCTGTATTTGTTTACATATTTTGTTTTCATTTGCCTCTTCTCTTGCATAATAGTTTCTTTCTTAATTTCTGTTAGTCTCATCTTTTTAGTGTTAAGGTACAGATTTTTTAGAATTAGTAATGGATGGAATCTGACAAGGAAGACGATGGGAGTTGGTAGAAAGTTCTAAAAGGGGGTTTCTTACCGAACAGTTATTTGCAGTTGTTTTTTGTTTTAGGAACAGCAGTTGGACGAAAGGGATGCTCGGCGTTTCCAACTTAAAATTGCTGAATTAAGCGCCATCATCAGAAAACTCGAAGATCGGAATGCACTGTTGTCAGAAGAACGAAATGAACTTGTAAGAAATCATGTGTTTCTAATTTTTTTTAAAAAAGAAAATCTTAGTTGGCTAATAGTAGATCTGTAGGAGAGGAGCCAAGTTAGTCTCTTGGCTCTGGAAATCAAAAATTAGGAGGATTTGGGTAGCATCTTTTTGGATTAATGAATTTGATGAAAATTGTGCTTATGTCTTTCAATAAAATGTGTTAGTCTGAAAAGGAGCTTCCAGGCTTCTGGTTTCCTTTTGACTAAGTTAATGAAGGGGTTAATACACTGTGGAAGCACAACAAGGTGACAAATGACCAAGTGTCTTAAGGGTAAATTTAAACAAACATTCCTCGGATTAAAATAACTCCACTCAATCAGTTGGGCGGTGGGGAAAAAAACTGTATCCCAGTTAAAGTGTTGTATATACTTTGTCCTCCAAGAAAAAGAGATGAAGAGAAAAATTGCCTGAAAAAGCAAGCTTTTGCATATTATGGACTATACTTCTGCCCTCTCTGCACATTTCCATGTTGATCTGTAGAAGGATGGGATGGGAAAATATGGCTCTTCTGATCTTGCTTGATCTCTCAGTGGACTTTTATACCATCAATTATGAAGCCATTGGGTGAGGGAGCTAATGAGGAACATTAATGCACAGTTGAGTCAATTGCATGGAGTTTGGCTTTCTCATGAAGATCTGGCTTGTAATTTGGGAATCACAGCTGGACTCTCAGCTCCTGCTTAAAAAACAAGTAGCAGGGATAGCTAGGAGGTCTTTGTACTGATTCATGTTGTGCACCGGTTGCACTCACACCTTGTTCACTTCTTGTTTGATTTGCAATGTGCTATACCTGGAGCTTCTGTTGGAGACAACCCAGGAATTATATTTGGCCCAGAATGCATCACCTTGTGCATTTGTAGTCATTAGTATTTGTCCATATGAATTAGCTTTGCTAATAAATGAATTATTTACATTTATTTAAATAAAGGCAATTAGATATTTAGTCAAATAAATATTTTATTTAAAATATTTAAATATTCCATTAGATGAGGCGAGGCTACCAGACTCTGTGCTGGATCTGATTTGGATGCCATCATTCATCCTTTGTTATTTAAATTGGTATTTTTTTTAAAAGGAAATTATCTTCTAATTTATGGTTCATCGCTTTTTTAATGTAATTTATTGTATCTGTATCATTCGTTTAGCATAATGAGTTGCCAGTTGCCTGTAAAAAGAGGTTAAAAACTAACCTTTGCAATGAATTGACAATTGAATTACATTAACCAATTACTCACTGAGACAGAATTATATAACTCTTCAAAAACCCATATTTGGAGATAATAAATTCATACTTATTTTATAAAGCAATTTCAAAGTTGGGAGTGAGTGGTCACAGGAAAGATTTTTACTTTTTAATCATTCAGCAGAGGAGAGGAATAATGATGTTGTTGAGATATAATCTCAATTGCTGTGGCTTGTTTCATTGACTTTTTCAATGTGCAGCCACAACTTAGAACTAGTTAAATACATTTTCATCTAGCCAACCATTCCTTAATGCAACTCTCTTCAAGCTGACAAGTTACACTGTTGACATTTTCTTCCCATGTCTGAATAAAATTCCATTTAAAGGCTAGTTAATGGCATCTGTGGGGGTAAAGCTTATCTTTCACAGAGCTAATACTATAAACCATAATGGCATATGGAGGGGGGAGACAGAATAAATTTATAGAGGTCATTAAAGCAGCAGATCTGTATTTGGATCTGGGACTATGTATGGGATTTGTGTAGTAGAGGAGGCAGCTGCAAGGCTTTCTCTCCAAGTTCCTTAATGAAATTTTAGCCGTGCAACTGAATATTTTCACCAATATATTCCATTCAAAAATAGTGTGAGAACATTTTTCAAACGCTAATATTGGTATCCCTATATCACCCAAATTGGTAATTAAGTATGCAGCTCATAGATTGTCTTGCATACAGTTATGGGTTCCATCTCAGGAAGCAAATAAAGCCATTTCTATAAAATAGGTTGTGTAAACAACCTCTGCTTCTCCAAACACCTAGCCTAAGGAAGGAAGGGAGGGAGGGAAGGAGGGAGGGAGGGAGGAAGGAAGGAAGGAAGGAAGGAAGGAAGGAAGGAAGGAAGGAAGGAAGGAAGGAGGGAAGGAAGAAGGAAGGAAGGAAGGAAGGAAGGAAGGAAGGATAGGTACAATTAAACATGGCACTCCACAAGCAATTCCATCAACAGACACATCAACCTATAACTAGCCTACGAACCCCTCAGAATTCAAATCAACCACACAGCCAACCAGAAACAGCACTGACCCTCAATCAATCCACACACACATACCAATCTCCCCCTGTACCAGCAGTTTACCTCCCAATGACCGTGACCTGATGTAATCTTCCCATCACAAGACCCATCACAAGACTCACTGTTGACTCACATCTGACCCATCACAAGACCCTCACTTGACACCCCCACACCTGAAGCCCTTATAAACAGAAGAACACTGACATCCCCTAAACTCTGCTGAAGATGTTACCTAGCCTGGTAACAAAATGCTCAGAAACCAACCCACAAACTAGGAGAACGAACCTTCACCCTCATAATTAAATATTTTGGGATTATTTCAACATAAGTTTTCATTGATTGTTTGTCAGTGTATGCTTTGAAAAACAAAACATAAACCTGTGTACATTTCAATCTGCTAATATGTATTAGGTTTTTAAAAGGTATAAGGCAGCTATTCTGTAGATATGCTACTCAAAACAAAAAAAACTGATGCAATTTCCAGACAAGATGATATTTGCAGCAGTCCAACACATCTGGCAGGAAACAGATTAGGAAAGGCTGATGTGAGGTTGCATCATTACTATAATCTGACTGCTAATGATTCAGTGGTCACCTTTGTTGTGATTTTTAGAATATTTCTGTTAAAAAAAGCTTCAAAAGAGTATAGAAGCTTTTCCCCATGAACCAATATGTTCATGTACACAGAATAATACAATAATCTAGTGTTTGCCACAGCATGCAACCTGAAAGGAATGTTACATGCAAATCTATCCTGTGTAATAATTGTTTGATAATTGTTTTCAGTGAATTTGCCCCAGAGCAATAGAGGAGACTTGGAAAGGGGTATTATTACCTCACTCCAAATTGATTGCAACCATCACTATCCAACCAGAAGGGCACAAATGGAATTTTAATAGCCTTTGGGGATATATGTCATATTTTAATCAATAACACCCCTAAATCCAGTTACAAACCACCTGAAACAGAGACATTTAGTATCAATAAAAAAAACCATATGGAACAAAGACCTAGAGAAAATTCAGATAAGCTAAAAAAAAAATTCTAGGAGTTGAATTAAACCATTATAACCTTCCATAGGACAATGAGGAAAATGAAAAAGCTTGGTGAAGTGTAAATAATTGTCATCCAAAGCAGTTTTACCTGACTTAACTTCCTCCAGATCAGTGGTTCTCAACCTGTGGTCGGGACCCCATTTGGGGTCGAACGACCATTTCACGGGGGTCGCCAAACAACGCAGTCTGCCATTTTTTTCCCCTTTTCCTTAGCTGTGCTACTCCCTTTTATTCTATTGGCTTTTGAAAGCCAATAGAATAGACTCTCTTGAATAGAGTCTAAGTCTATTGGCTTTCAAAAGCCAATAGGAATTGTCCAGGCTGTCTCTGCCCTGCTGAGCCCGCCAAAAGTCCCATTCTGCAAACGGTGCTGCAAGTTGTCTGCAGTGAAGGCGAGCTGTCTGGAAGTTTCCACCCCTCCCTGCTGAGCAACTATTAAAAATGTAAGTAAAAGAGGGCCAGGATGGGAGGTGGGAGGCCAGCGGGCGCAGGGAGGGTTGCTGGTGCGCATATGGCCCGGCGGGTGCCTTACCTCCCTTGGGCTGGGCCAGCTGGTGGCCCAGCCAGTGGTCGGCCTGTGCCATCTCTGCCGCTTGCCAGCTACACCTTGGCCGGTGCAGGGGGCGGCACCACGCATGCGCGGTGCTCCCGGGCAGGGAAAGTCCTCGACTTACGACCGGTTGGGTAGTCCTCGACTTATGATCGGTTTGGCAGTCCTCGACTTACGACCGGTTGGGGTCGCGGCATTAAAAAGGTTGAGAACCACTGCTCCAGATGAACTCCAATTGAAACACCCAACTAGCTAGGATAATGCAGAGTGCCAGGCTGAAGAAGGTAGATCTAAAGACTCACAGAAAGAAATGTAAGACCACTACTGAAAAGGACAAATTGTGTTTCTGATGGCAAAGGGATTTAGAACAAGAGTAGAAAGTGGGAACACTCAAATAGAAGTCTGTGGAGATTATCAGTCATGGTTGTCTCAAAAGTGTTTTTTCAAAAGGCAACTGGATTTTTTTCCCCCTTGAAGACGTTTCACTTCTCATCCAATAGAAGTGAAGAAGCTTCTTGGATAAGAACTTGTACATCTTCAAGGAAAAACGAAGTCCAGTTGCCATTTGAAAAAACACCTTTGGGACTCAAATAGGAGAAGAACTTAACTCCAAACTCTCATAGGTTCGGAAAATTGTGGTTGTTTTGGAACAGCCTCCCACCTGAGACCTTAGGGATTCCCTGCCATTTTACCTTTGCAGAGAGCTGTGAAGACCTGGATTTCCTTCCAAGAATTGATTGGGCTAAGGTGGTGGTTGAGTTGCAAGGTCTGGCACCTGGAAGAATTACTATTTGCTTTTAACCATATTTAATGGATTGTTGTGAGCCATATACAGTCCTTATATGAGATAGGCTGCCATATGGGTCCTTAAATAAAATTAAGTCACCTCGTTTAGCAATAGCAATCCCTATAAATGCATTGGATTTTGTACAGCAGCCACATGTACACAACCATATGTAAATATTTTTTTGTTCCTCTACTTTTCAGCTGAAACGTGTCAGAGAAGCTGAGAGCCAGTACAAACCACTGCTTGACAAAAATAAACGTCTAAGTAGGAAAAATGAGGACTTATCCCATGCCTTACGTCGTATGGAAAACAAACTGAAATTTGTAACACAAGAGAACTTAGAAATGGTAAGTTCTTATACAAAAGAATATGAGATCACTACAAGGTTCATTAGTGATAAGTTGTGAGTTTTAAATTAGAAAAAAACTTTGAGCAAAATATTATTGTTATCTAAAATTTTGTTGGCAATCTGAATTCCTCAAACCAATTCAGTTTTCAACTCTGAATTGAAATAGAGCAACTTCAGTTTTGACAGTTTTTAAATGTGAAAAGATGAGGTGAACACTATTCCAAAATGATTCTGAGCACATTCCAGACTATTCAGTTTGATTAAAATGAATAATGCTTTCCGGGGAGAAGATGAATGGAACCAAACGAGAAAGAACCAGAACAAATGGTGGCGCAGCAGTTAGAGTGCAGTACTGCAGGCCACTTTAGCTGACTGTGTTCAACAGGTCAGCGGTTCAAATCTCACCGGCTCAAGGTTGACTCAGCCTTCCATCCTTCCGAGGTAGGTAAACTGAGGACCCAGATTGTTGGGGGCAATGTAAATATATACATACATTGCTTACTGGTGTACACCACTTAGAGAGTGCTTGCACTTAAAGCGGTATATAAGTCTCATAAATAAATAAATAAATAAATAAATGAAATTCTCCAGTGTTTCTAGGACTGTTTTCTAAAAGTATATAATATATAACTCATTGCACTGACATGTTTAGTTAAGGATGCAGGAACTGTTGTTGTAGCACATAAGGGCCAATTTAAAGTAGTGGAAATCATATATAGTCTTCACCAAGCATGGTAATAGATAAATACATTCCTCCAATAAATAAATAAGCATTCTAGCAATTTCTCAATGTTTGTTCTGTTCCTTTAGAGACAAAGAGTGAAGACAATAAGAAGACCAAGTTCTTTAAATGATCTTGATCAGAATCAAGATGAAAGGGAAGTTGACTTTTTGCGGCTACAGATCATAGAGCAGCAGAATATCATAGATGAACTTTCGAAGGTAACCAAAATCTTTCTCTTTCTCTCTAACATTGGTTAGACTCTCTCCTTCTGTGTAGGGTTGGGTTTGGATGGGGGAAAATAAGACCTTAACTTAATTTACACAATATAAGATGAAAGTTATTAAGCAGCACTAAGTAGAAAGATTGAAAATCATCTGATAATTGCTGTATTATCTAGACAGATGAACAAGGCTAAATTTCTGAGCTATTAACTATGTAATTAATTGAAGCCAAATGTAATCATTGTTTTTTTCTTGGCAAAAATCTACCTTTCAGGTTCAGTAATAAAGAAAGCTCTATTGTATCTCACTTCATGCTATAAAAATAAAGGGCATGATAAAAACTAAACTAAAAAAGGGCATGATAAAAACTAAACACTTAACTCATGTTTCTACATTTGGGGATTTGCTCAGTGAGAGAAAAATTACTTTCCTCCCTTGTGGCATCATAGTAGACAACTTTATCTTGCTAGAGTTAGAAGAAGAGATTTTTCCAAAATTTGGAGGGTATGTAGTCAATTGCCTTACCAATCTCTTGTTTGTTTCAGTTCCATTAAGATGAAATTAATGTATCAGTACATTGCCCTGCTCTACCCAATCTGATGTTGTCCAGATATATTTGATCACAATTCCTAAAATGCTGGGTTCAAGAGATCATAGGAATTGTGATCCAACACGTCAAGAATTTATCTGTTGTCAGAACGAAACTTCCACAAATTTCTTCAAAGAAATGTAAAAGCCATGGAACTTGAGGATTAGAGTTCTTTAAAACCAGAGTTACCACTGGGTAGAAAAAAAAATCCCTACTATTAAATCTTAGATATTTTAGGCATTTGGAAACTTATGTCAGGATTCCCACCAAGCATTCTTGTTGATCATCCAGACAGAGCCATTTGCACAATAACTATGTGCCACAAAATGTGTGTGGAAGGAAACAAAATGAGCACATGCAAAATCTTTATTGCAATTGTAACACCTTAACTTTTTCTTTTAATTCTTTTAAACAAGACTCTAGAAACTGCTGGCTATGTGAAGAGTGTAAGAGTAAGTAAAATTCCCATTTGACTTTGATTTTCATATATGCTTCCCAGTGTTCTGCTTGGGATTATTTAGCTATACAGATAGTCCTCAATTTACAACAGTTCATTTAGTGACCAAAGTTACAACAGCACTGAAAAAAAGACTTATGACCATTTTTCACACTTACAACCATTGCAGCATCCTTGTGGTCACATGAACAAAATTCAGAGGCTTGGCAATTGGTTCATATTTATGATGGTTGCAGGGTCCTGGGCTCATATGATCCCCTTTTATGACCTTCTGACAAGTAAAGTCAGTGTGGAAGCTTGATTCCGAGTTCCTAACTTAACAACTGTAGTGATTCACTTAACAAATATGGCAAGAAAGGTCCTAAAATAGGACAAAATTCACTTAACAAATGTCTCACTTAGCAACAGAAATTTTTGATTCAATTGTAGTCGTAAGTCAAGGACTAGCTGTAGATATTTAGTGATATTATGTATTAATAGCAAAACAATTTATTCAAATTACTAATACAGATATGAGCTACAGAATTCTCTCTAAGATGGTAGAAAATTAAAAGTAAAAACCAAGGACAAATTGTGCTCCTAAAGCCTAAGTATCAAATTTTTAACTTCAAGGTGTTTTGTTTTGTTTTTTGTTTTACTGTATTCTGATTTGCACCATAAATTATCTCTACAATTTGATTGCTAAACTCAATCCTCATTTCACACCTTCTATAAACTATGAACAAACTATTGTTTGTTCATTTCTTTTGGACAGGAGCGTGACAAGCTTTTAAGATACAAGAAACAAAGGAAGAAATTTGCAAAATTTCCCAAGGTAAGTGAATAATGTAAAAAAGCTTATTTTCGAGCATATATTATGAGAGATTTGATGGAATAATGAAATATACCATCTGGCCGAGCATCTGGATTCGCACAGATTTAACCAGACGCTTTTGAGAAATTTATAAACAGAGTGGGAATGTAGATCTTTCCCCACTATTAATTCACAGCTTCACTTGCCCTTCAAAACTACACTAACTCAATCTAAACATGAAGACTTTTATTAAAATAGCATCATCAAAGTCACTCCAGTCAGGTGCAGCTCTAATATAAAATTATACAGACAAATACCATTAAGAATGTCAAAAATTTACTGATAACTTATTCCAATATTTAAATTAATTCAAATTGTGCTTTCTCTAAACTCTTCTGGATAAATTTTACAGAGAGACATATACTTTAACTGAAATGTTAAAAGCTCAGTTGAACGGTGAACTCAAATTGATTTTCAGAATGTTCAAAATCTCTTCAAAAAATCCTTTTTGAATTAAAATGTCACTGATCTAAACTGATCTCTGGGCATCTGCAGTGCATGTCCACACAAGAGTGGACCTTCGCTCTCCACGGCTAGTTTCTTTCTGTTTGGGGGACCCTAGATTGGTCCAAAGTTGCCCCGGAGAGGTGACTCTGAAGGAGGGGCGCCCCACTGATCACGAAACAACGGCAATTGCTTCGTTTGATCCAGGGAAAGCCCTCCAAACCCAACAGGAGAAAGGCTAGCATGAGATCAGTGTCTACCCCAAGCTGCTTGTAGCCGAAGTCCCAGAGCATGAACCTAGACATCGGTGAACAGCGTGCTTGGAATTGGTGAGAGTACTGATCTTCTTTCTTCTATCTACTATTTAAATCCTTGAAAAGATCCCCAAAGCAAGAAAACCTCCAGAAGTGAAGGAAGGGAACTATATCCCCATTCCCGTACAGATGGAAGCGGCGAATTAACATAAAAGGTAGAAAGAGATATACTAAAATTTGATTTAAAATATTTCAGTCTGGACAAATCTAGGAACTAAAAAACTGTCATACCCTAAAAAAATTCTGATGGAATTATAAAAATATATAACAAAAATAACTTTTTGATTGAAAGAAAAAAAACTGAAAAAAGAAACAACTGCTGACATCTAGTGGAGAATCAGAGACTAGAACACTAACAGTAAGGACTCAGAAATTGGCAGAATGCCCAGAAACATAGAAAAAGCTGTTCCTTTGAATTGCAAATAACCTTGAAGACAGCTGGGAACAAAGGAAGAACCAACTATAAAATTAAAAAGTGTTTGAAAGAAAAAAGAAAGAAAGAAAACACCTGGACTGTTGCTTAAACCTAAGAACTGTTTATGGGGGGGGAGGGGAAACTTAGCTTTTGGCTAATTTTTTAGAGGAGAATTTGCAGGAAGGATTTAAAGTGGCTTAATATACTGAATCTGTAATTTCAATTGACTGATAAATTGACTTTTGAATTAAAACATCGATGAAAGATTATTTGAAGAGGAGAGACAACATGGATATCAAATACGTATCAAAAAATGACAGGATGCTACATTCAATATTTTCTCTTGAAGGACTTCGCCTGGAAAATCAAGGGCCTCCAGAAACAATACTTCAAGACAAGAAAAATACTTTCCCGGAGGAAATATATGTAATGTTAGGACAAATACAAATGATAATAGATTCAAACCACGATGAAATTCGAAACAACTTTGAGGATTTAAATAAGCAAATTTCCAATCTAAATCTACAATTAAAAAATACCCAGGAAATAATAACAAAGGAACAAACAAATCAGACATCAGATTACAAACTAGAAGAGTAGGATCAAATTGATAAAATAACAAAGGAAAAGAATTACAATTTGACACAAACAGGAAAAAATCTACAAGGTTCTCATACAACAGGAAAAATGGAATTATTAGGAGAACTATTAAAGTTTGGGGGACAGAAAGAATTTATCTTTCTTACTTCATCTTTTGTATTCCTAACAACATTTGTAAAAATACAGGAACTGTTGGGAAAGCGGATTACATCAACTTGGAAAATTACTTGGCAAAAGAAGAAAATCAGAGACAGATATAAGAGATTTGACTTGCCCTACCAGATGGACTATTATGTGAATAAACATTTGTTTGAATATGGCTAAAAGAACATAGAATTTCGAACATAAAGGGGCCTTATAACAAGAAGGATAATGAGATTTAAATCAGTGGTTCTCAACCTGACCATTTCACGGGGGTCGCCAAACAACGCAGTCCGCCATTTTTTCCCCTTTTCCTTAGCTGTGCTACTTCCTTTTATTCTATTGGCTTTTGAAAGCCAATAGAATAGACTCTCTTGAATAGAGTCTAATTCTATTGGCTTTCAAAAGCCAATAGGAATTGTCCAGGCTGTCTATGCCCTGCTGAGCCTGCCAAAAGTCCCATTCTGCAAACGGTGCTGCACCAGTTGAGTAGTCCTCGACTTACGACCGGTTGAGTAGTCCTCGACTTACGACCGGTTGGGGGTCGCGGCATTAAAAAGGTTGAGAACCACTGATTTAAATAATATAGTATGTTTTATAATATATTAAATGTTAAAATAGTAGGTTGATATAAGTTTTATTAATATATAAGTAAAATATAAACTGATTAAAAAGGATGTTATATCTAGATACTATAAGACAGATAAAAAGTATAGTATTTTTATAATGCATGACATAAGATATTGGGATGATGTATCTAAATGGGAAAATTTAGACAGTGAGATGATTAATATGAAGAAATTATGACTGATAAGAGTTGGATTTAATATAACGGAATCTAAGTGAACAAAAATTATAAAAATAGGATGCATGCTGAACTAATGAGATGATGGTTATGAGAATAATATAAGCTGAAAAAATGTTATATAAAGAGATAATTATTATTTGTATAAATATAAAAAATGTCTATACCTAATCATTTATATATTGAAAATATTAAGAATTATATTTTGGCTAAGGTTGAAGAAGGAAAATATAAATGGGAGAAGGGAAGATCAAAGAAATGTATTATTAAGTAGCATATTATGGAATTATCAAATTTAATCATTATTGACTGTTAATTAATTATTACTGTCCTTTTTTTCTTGTTAAAATATAAACCAAGACAACATGCTGTGCACTAGGCACTGGAGATTGTTATAGTTAAAAACCAATAAAATATCTATAAAAAAATAAAAATAAACTGATCTCTGTATATGAGTCTATCAGTCTTTATTCCAGAACATCTGGCAACAACTTCTTAGAAGGCGGAAGAGCTAAGCAAATCTCAGCTATTTCCTCAACATTTCTCCCTAAATTTCAGAAGTTTAAACATCTCCCCGTAGTGAATTGCAGCAAAGTGAATTCCAAGGAATTGCTACTTGCTTTCTTATCTTGATTCTTGACTAAAATAAGCACTTTCTTCTTTGCTCATTTGGAGTTATTTAATGGAAAGATATTTCCCTCCTCCATGAGTAAAATATCCCCAACTCTTTAGAATACCGAAAATTGAGATAGTTTTATATATTTTCAAACAGTATATATGAAATGATGCCAATCCGTTCTCTTATTATCTTTTAATTTAAAGACAATATAAGTCCTACCATAGAGCTTTTTCATCCCTACCAGTCCCTAAATCAATTATTTTGCAAAACCTTCCATTCTGACACCCTCCTTCCCCCATCCATTCCTTCTCAATTTATACCCCCTCCTCTTATCCCCTTTTTAGCTGTTCTTCCTAAACATCTTTATCTCTATGAAAGTCTATTTAAAGATTTTCTTCCAGTTCACAATCCCTTTTTTTATGCATCGAGAGAATACTCATAGATGATAGTGCCAATTTTTTTTATCCCACGATAGATTAAATATCAAGTTTACTCTCATTTGTGATGATTCTCTATTGAAATTATAGAAGATTTATGCTGGCTGAAAAGCAGCTTCAGTATTCATTAATGATTAGAAAACTATGAATTGTACTTGATGGATAATTATTACTTACTCTGCTGCCCATTTATATGGCAGATCTGATAAGCTACTGTATAATGAGAAAAGTGCTGAAATTCATAAACAGCACTGCAGTCCAGAAGAAAGAAATCTAATCATTCCTTATGTCTGTTATGCTTAACATCTTTGCAACTTTGGCTTGTTTGTACTTACACATTGTCATTTGGTCAGAAGCCAGTGGTGGAAACATTTTTTGGGTACGATGAAGAAGCATCTCTTGAATCTGACGGCTCTTCAATCTCATACCAAACGGATCGAACAGATCAAACTCCCTGCACACCAGATGATGACTTGGAAGAGGTAATTTATGATATGTATAATGTTCAAAAAGGAATTTATGCTTAAAGAGATATTATATGGAATGTAATTAAATGTATTCTTGTTTTAGTAGTAGTAATATAAACTTTGCAGGGAGATCATTGCAGTATACCATTGACCATGAGCAACAAGGTCTCTTCTAGAGCTGACTTCAAAATGGAGAATATTTAAGTCATACATGGAAGACTTTTCTATCTTATATTTAGAGTGAGGTGTGGTGACTCAGTGGCTTAATGACACTGAGATCGTCTCAGCTCCAACCGTTCAAGCTCTAGCACTGCATAGCAGGGTGAGCTTCTGTTACTCACCTCAGCTTCTTTCCACCTGATAGTTCGAAAGCATGTTTGATGCAAGTAAATAAATAGGGACCATTTTGGTGGGGAGATGAGCTGGTACTGTGTGCAGTAGGCAGATTCCTGACGGCTCCGAACCTTCTCAGTTGAGGCTCCTGTTTGCAAGGCAACCCCGGGAAGGGAAGGGGCCTTGGGTGATGCTGGAAGAAGAGCCACTCATCTCTCTGGTGTGAAGCCAGCTGACCCTCCTGTGGTGCACCTTGGGAAGCACACAAGTATTTCCTATAATAGGGCTAGTACCTTGGTAAGCCAAACTACTATTCTGCAATAGCATTGTAGTCTCCTGGCTACTATAACAATACCATATGCTAATAATAATAATAATAATAATAATAATAATAATAATAATAATAATATCTGAAGAACAATGATGAAGATGCACTGAAATTAGTATATCAGGAAGGCTTACTAACTACTGGAGAGACCAAACTGGCCTACAAGAAAGACCAAATGAAGAACAGAATAGAGGCATGGGAAGACAAATCACTACATGGCCAATACATGAAAAAAATAGATGGGAAAGCAGATAATAATAAAACCTGGCAATGGCTAAGAGCAGGAAAATTGAAGAAAGAGACCGAGGGATTAATTCTGGCTGCACAAGACCAAGCCTTAAGGACAAATGCATACAAAGTCAAAATTGAGAAGACAGCAACAGACAGTAAGGGCCGCCTATGCAAAGAAGCTGAAGAAACAGTGGACCACTTGGTAAGCTGTTGCAAGAAGATTGCACAAACTGATTACAAGCAGCGGCATGACAAAGTAGCAACAATGGTGCATTGGAAGATCTGCAAAAAAGATCATTTGCCTGTAAGCAAAAACTGGTGGGATCATAAAATAGAGAAAGTCATAGAAAATGATAAAATTAAACTGCTCTGGGACTTCAGAATTCAAACAGACAAGCACCTGCAACTTAACACCCCAGACTTAACAATTGTCGATAAGAAAGACAAAAAAGTCTGGATAGTGGACGTGGCAGTGCCTGGAGACAGCAGAATAGACGAGGAAGAACTGGAGAAGATAACAAAATACAAAGACCTACAAATAGAAATAGAAAGACTGTGGCAAAAGCAAGCAAAGGTAGTACCAATAGTCATAGGCGCCTTGGGTGCAATCCCAAAACAACTGGAGCACCACTTGAACACCATTGACATTGACAAATTCGCTATTAGTCAATTGCAAAAAGCGGCCTTACTAGGAACTGCTTCCATCCTGCGACGATATCTGTAATACCATCAAACATCCACATCTGCCTATCCCAGGTCCTGGGTAAGGACTCGATAGGTAGACAAAATGCCATATCCAGTCTGAACATCTGCCTGACTGTGCAATGATCCATAATAATAATAATAATAAATTATGTTTAGAGAAATGTTACTTTAAATTGATTATATGCGATCATTGTTGACTCTTAGTGACCACATAGATTAGCTCCATAGTATCTGTTAAGTTGGACTCTGGTCCAAGAAAAATCATTGGTAGACTTTAAGCTGCGGTTCCTAGTTTGGTCATGTAATTTGGAGACTAGCACAGATTTGGCATTAAAAATATTTTCTGTTAATCCATTAATAACATTTTTTATAATTCTTTCACTGCGTGATTTCATAGAAGAGTTTATACTGTTCATAAACACACTGATGAATGCTTTATTGGGGTCATTGCATCTCCAGTTCAGTTTTGTATTCCTTCTCATACTAGGGTATGGCCAAAGAAGAAACAGAATTAAGATTCAGGCAACTGACAATGGAATATCAAGCTTTACAGAGGGCATATGCACTGTTGCAAGAACAAGTTGGAGGGACGTTGGATGCTGAACGAGAAGTTAAGGTCTAAATGGCTTATATTACATGAAAGTAAAGACTTGTAACCATATCATGTTGCTCTTAAACTTTCTACAAATTTTCCAGTTCCCCTCCCTCTCACTTTTAGAACAGGTGTGTTCATCCTTGGCAACTTTAAGACTTGTGGACTTCAATTCCCAGAATTCCCCAGCCAGCCAAGTCTTAAAATTGCCAAGCTTGGACCCCCCCTCTTCTTTAGAGGGACCTATTTAAAAAGATATGCTGAGAATGGGGCATTAAAGATACACTGTATAGATTTATGCTTTACTGGGAACCACTCCATGTGTGTTAAAAGCTGGGAAGCTAGATAAACATTTTAAATAAAAACCAAACAAATAAATAAATTGTGAGAGGGAGTTGTGTGAAATTATAGGAATGCTTGACATTTAACAAACTTGCTTTGCTTCTCCCACCAATAAATTAAAAACTACACTTATTAAGAAATCCTTTGATTATTGCATTGCAAGTCACATATTTCCAGCATCCCACCAGTAAATCCAGAGCATCTAAATCATGGCTTTCAATCTCTTTTTCTTTTCCTGGCATACTACAACATTTTTTGTTGATTTAAATTTGGAATAAAATTACAATTGTCTGTCTAAGGATGAAGGAAATTACTAAAAATTTACATATAAGCATACACCAAGAAAGCCCTTATTAGCTTGAAAACAGTGCTTAAAGGAAAACCCTTGACATTAAAATCTGTGGAAATTCTAATCCATGTCCTTGAATATTAAATGCCCATACACATTTCATAAAAATATATTCTAAACTGAATAATTTGAGCATGCTGATTTCTGTTTTCTCTTCCTTGTGGATCACCTTTTTTGGAAAAGTACCTTATACACATCTCTGACAAAGTAACTATTTATGATCGCGAAATATATATTTTTATCTCTTTCATTTTTATTCCTATTGCTAAAAGAATTGTTGTGCATGGAAGTTGGAAAGAAGCTTTTCTAGCAAACTAAGCTTCTTTTCCAAAGTAGATAAGTCTGCCAGAACTTTCTAGTGTGTAAGGGTATCAATTTTCCATGGCAAGGAACTGTTTCTTTCAAGTATCATATCTGACTTGGCTAAATATTAAGGCTACACAGTAATAAGGTAATCAGATAACAGGAGGAGAACATTCCCATAATAACTTCCTAGGACCAAATTCTTCACCTGTTCCTTCCACTCCCCACTTATTTATGTTATGATGTGACAATAAGTACCAAATATCAAGGTGGCACAGCAGTTAGAGTGCAGTACTGCAGGCCACTTTAGCTGACTGTGTTCAGCAGGTCAGCGGTTCAAATCTCACCGGCTCAAGGTTGACTCAGCCTTCCATCCTTCCGGGGTAGGTAAAATGAGGACCCAGATTGTTGGGGGCAATGTAAATATATAGATACATTGCTTACTGGTGTACACCGCTTAGAGAGTGCTTGCACTTAAAGCGGTATATAAGTCTCATAAATAAATAAATAAATACCAGGTCTCTGGTAGGTGGGGCAGTCAGCAGGAGGCTTGTCCTGTGGGGTGAGGTGAGGCAAGGTGAGGCAGGGCTGGGGTACCATTGTTGCAGGGTGAGGGAGGGGCCGGGGCGGCTGCTGCCTGACACCATCGGCCCCTGGACACAGAGGCCAGCGAGCGCATGGGGGCCAACAGTGTCCGTCAGCAGCCACAGCCTGCCAGCCCCTCGACTGGCGCACTCTGTGGTTCCACAGCCTGCCACTAGCAGTTCAGAGAAGCCGCCTCTGAGCTGGACAGCTGGCCAACAGCTGAGGAGGCGATGCAGTGGGTCGTGCCCGGGAAAAGGAGAGCATGCGAGGCCAGGAGGGATGAGACAGAGGGGAGAGAAACCAGCTGTGCTGGGATGCATCCAGCCACGTGGAACCTCGGCAAGTTAGCGAGCGACTGCTTGAAGAGGGATTGTTGCCATCTCCGGGGCATGGCATGCGTGCCCACAGAGAGGGCTCCGAGTGTCGCCTCTGGCACGTGTGCCATAGGTTCGCCACCACTGTCCTAGGCACTGGTCTTGAAATGTGATTTTTTGTTTAAACATAAAATTTCAGGGAGTAAACTAGATATTTAAATTTGATAATTATGCATTCTAGCCATGTTGCATGATAATAATAATGAATCTTATAATAATAATAACAAGACCAGTTTCCTTTCTTTTCTGGACATGTGACAAGACCAACTGGTATTTTTCCTCTGCCTCCACGATATAGGATTTATCTATGGAATAATATCTCATGGAATATCAGATGTAATAAATCTAAGGTCTCTGAAAGTAAGCAATTTGCATATATAACCTTATTTATTTGTTTATAACTTTATATGCTGTCTCTCTCACTGATAAGACAACTCTGGACAGCATATAAATTTAATAAATGAATAAATGAATGAATGAATATGAAAGCCTGAGTTTTTAAACAAGAGGAATAAAACTTTTGGAATATGATCTTTGTGGATTTCAATACTGCAGAAATGGAAATCTGATCACATAATTATCGATCTGCTTCCATATTTTCCAGTGTTCCAGTACAATTCCCAATTTAAAAATATATGAAATTTTTTTCTGAGATATGTCTTGAAGATCA
This sequence comes from Crotalus tigris, assembly GCF_016545835.1. Classification (NCBI taxonomy): domain Eukaryota; kingdom Metazoa; phylum Chordata; class Lepidosauria; order Squamata; family Viperidae; genus Crotalus; species Crotalus tigris. Next base: position 493,255 of record NW_024096561.1, read on the forward strand.
ATGTGTTTATACATGCATATGTGAATATATAATTAAATATATAATTAAACATTAAATGAAATTGCCGTAAAGTGGAAAATACTAACCAACTCATCCCCAGCTAAGAAGTAAACATCCCTAATGAAAACATGTTTATTTTTAACAAATTTCCTGAATGAAATTGGAATTCAATGGCATTGTAGATGCTAGAAAATAAAAAAAGTAAATGAAGGGTTATTAGTAAAGTTGTACAGGCACATAATTTTTCACCGTTTTGTAACCAATTTCCTATGGTTACTGACAGGTATTACATGAAATCAGTTTTTAATAATCTAAAAGAAATAGGTGATACAGGATGATGAACATGAAAATGTGCCCCTGAAGTATTGGAATTGGTATAAGAAAGCTATGCTGTCTTTAGCATGTATCAGTTCCAATTTCTTATCCTTCCATGAAAACATGTCCTAGGGATAAAATGAATGTACAATTGATTTATTTGAGTGTGTGACTAAATATTCAAGTGTCTGCAATATTTGCTTAGGCCAGGGGTAGACAACCTTGGCTCTTTTATGACTTGTGGACTTCAACTCCCAGAATTCCTGAGCTGGCTCAGGAATTCTGGGAGTTGAAGTCCACGAGTCACAAAAGAGCCAAGGTTGCCTGCCTTAGGCCATTCAGTTTGGTAAGATTGCATTGTAATTTAGCATAGCAGCAATCAGAGTAAGTTTGACATTTCTTCAATCCCATCCTACAGACTCGTGAGCAGCTTCAGGCAGAAATTCAGAGATCCCAAGCTCAAATAGAGGATCTAGAAAAGGCACTTGCTGAACAAGGACAGGTAATATACATTGGGAAAAAAGTGCTTTGTGCTAGTTCACATTATTGTAACAAATTTATCAAAAGTTATCACTATAAGATAACTAACAATAGGACAGTTCACAAGGAAGCAGTGCTTTTTTTGTAAAAAAAAAAAAAAAAAAAAGTGCCTGAACTCACACATGTCATACAACCCGCCTTGACTACCCTACAAGGTTCCATCCAAAAAAGGTGCCGAAACTCCTTTCTGGGTGTTCTATGACAAAAAAAAGCTCTGCATGGAAGTATGAGCAAAATCCAATTCCCTGTGCATTCCAAGCTTTCCTAGAGATTGTCCAAGTTTTCCAAAAATTAATCTGCTGAATTGAAAATGGTTCTGAACATTGCGTTTGGGATGAAGCAGGCTTGTTTTCGGGTTGAACTATGTCTGTAATCTTATACCCCTTTTCCATTTCACGGGATTAATTTCTGGAAAATCACTGAATGATCTAGAGGAGGAGTGAATTTAATTCTGAATTAATTTTCCTGATAATTCCATTCATGGGACATACCGTAAGTCTGAAATATTTCTGTATTTCTATATTTCTAAAGCTAAATCAGTTTATATGTATAAAATAGTCCAAGTAAAATCTCTCCTTCTTTACTGGAAACAGAAATAGAATTCAGTTCCACATTTTCTGATTCCTTCGTTCCACTAACCTGCAAGTTATAATTTAAATTATAGTTAAATACACCAGTTCCAAATTCTGGACAGGTTAGATCTTAGTTTACTATAAACCATATTTCCTGGTTTTATTTATTATTTATTTAAATTAATAATAAACAAGTAAGTTTGTTTATTTATTAGATTTATATCCTGCCTTTATTCCAAGAGCTCAAGGCAGCATGCATAGCATTGTATCCTTGAATTTTCCCCATAGAAACAAATCTGTGAGATAAGTTTGGTGAGAGAGCTATTGGATCAAAATCCCCTAGTGAGCTGAAGGTTGATTCAAGTCCAGCACCTTCCATACTATATCACATAATGAGCCATGGTGGCACAGTGGTTAGAATGCAGTATTGCAGGCTAACACTGCCCACTGCCAGGAGTTTGATCCTGACCGAGGTCTTCCATTCTTCCGAGATCAGGAAAATGAGAACCAGATTGTTGGAGGCAATATGCTGATTCTGTAAATTGCTTAAAGAGGGCTGTAAAACGCTATGAAGTGGTATGTAAGTCTAAGTGTTATTGCTATTAATATTTGAAATGTGCTGCAATCCTGCAGTCCATTTTTATTCATGCTCCCTTTCTGTCCATTAAACAATGCTTTATTATTTTGTGTGAATGGAGCAATGAGTATTAAAATTCAAAGCAGCGCAGGCAGAGAGAGAAAGATGATCTCAGAAAAAAGACAAATGGCAGAAAACGAGAACTGTCCATCAAATACCATGGCTCAAAATCCAAATCCAGCAATTTGAATTATACTTGAAAATCAACAAGAAGTTAGTGTAGAATGTTCTGAATATAACTTAGGTTCTGTCCTTAAAATTTACTGAATTTTGTGTTTCAATCTATCAGAATAAACACTGTATAAAAAAACATAATAAGCTTCTATATTGAATGCATTTTATGCAGTTCTGACATCAACATTTCTATATCAATATAAATCAATATTTTATCAGTTATATATGCTTTTCATTTGATTTATTGCCCTTAAAAACAGAACTTCATGATTTCCATTCATATCATGATCTCTTTTTGGAGTTTATATTGTATAGGCTGCTCAACATCCAGTTGTTTTCCTCTAAATCAAATACACTCACAATTTTTTTTTGCTTTAACCATTTTGTTACTTAAATCTAGTACTTGCCAGATGAGTTGGACCTTTATTACTAACCTTTTAATATCTCTAGCCAGAATGGAAAGTGCCATAATGACAGGTATTATATAAAGGTTGAGAGAGGTTGGATCTCTGTTTCATGTATATTTATATATTGTGTTTTTCCAATTCAATTGTTTCCATTTTTTTCTGGAAAAGGTGAGCCGAAATTTAGAAGAAATGTCAGAAAATTGATTTTCAATTGTTCAAATATTACAACTGAAGTGTGGAGAGATGTGTCCTAATTAACCTGAAGAGAAATTCTTTTAAAAATACCAGAGCTTGGCTGATTCTTATAAAACTTGTAAAACCCACTTACCTAACAGAAGAAACTTTAAGTGATTAATATGGAGCAGTGGCAAGAAAAATATTCCTTTAACGTCTCTCACCCTCCTAATTGGTCAAATAGTACCAGAATGCCTCACCCCTTTTATTTTATTCATTTATTGTTAAATTTATTTGCCACCTACCTCTCCATGGGGCTACACTAAGTGGCTTACAACAATAATAATGGAGAAATGTTAAGAGGTGTAAATATAATAGTAACAAAGTAATGGGACAATAGAATAAACAATAAGAAAGAAAACAATGAGACTACAGCGATATAAGAATAAAAGATGAATGGGTAGGGAAGCAGGGAACCAGGAGAGAAGTGGGGTTTGGTATCAATCTAATAGCCACCTCTGGTATGATTTTGTCTTTAACAGTCTGTCTTTTGTCACATTGTTGTAGGAGTCAAGCTACTCAGATTCTTTGTGGTTTCTTTTCACTTTTCAGGGTGAACCTCTCATTTTCTCTCCTGTCCTTATCATCATCCTAGAATTGTTGAGACTTGGCAGCCTTTGTTGGACAATCTAGAAATGTCCAAACACCTGCTGTCCGTGTTCATACTCATCCTTCCTTGCTGCACATTTAAAAGTCCTTTGACTTTTTTTTCCTTTTCAAGCATTGCCTCTACCTAAAGCTGCTGCCAATCTCATTTCCAGGGAGAGATTGATTTGATTCTTATTTGAGCTCTATTTATTTTGTTTTGTATGAGAAATTTTTATTATAGTCCTAGAGAAAAGATTTTTTTTTCTCCCAGAAATGCACTTACTAAATCTATAGCTTAGTTCTTGATCTCATTTAGTTTTAAGCTCAATTTTGGCTATAAAACTGAGATTTTGGAAGGTAACTTGGATGTATATATTATTGAGGGTTCCTTAGTGCTCTCTGAGTTTGGTTGTTTTCTTGCAGATGTTTCATTACCCAAACTAGGTAACACCATCAGTAGATAGTTAGGAGTGGGGTTTGCTCTCAGTTTATATTCGTGTGGCTTGCCCTGTCAGTGTTGGGCAGGGGTGTTGTCTTATAGATCTTTGCTTGGCCTGTTTACTGTTGGCTTCTTTGGTCATTCCTTGTTTGTGGTATTGTTTATTTATTGTTGATCTGATGTTAATCTTTGTGTTCATCTGGGTGCTGATTGATGGGGAGGTGTTTTGATCTTTTTTTGCTTGTTGATTGTCTCTTTTGCATAGTATGGAAATATTGTTTATGTCTATGGGTCTATTGATGGCTAATTTGTCAGAATGCCAATGTTTCTAGAAATTCCCTAGCATTTTGGACTTGGCTTAGTCTAAGATGGTTACAGTTTCCCAATTGAAACTATGGTTACGTCTGTCTATATGTTGTGAAATTAAAGAGTTTTCACCATGTCTTCTGACTGCTGTTGGTGTTCATGGATGTATTCTGCTAGTCTTCTGCCTGATTATCCTACAAAGTCGCTGTTGCAGTCATTACACTGTATGTTGTTAGATGACTCCTGTTTTTTTCTTTAGCTGCTGCTGGGTATTTGGCTTACTTGGGATGTTTTGAAGGGTTTTAGTTGGCTTGGTTCCTAAGCTGATTCCATGTGGATGTAGTAGTCCAGGAGTCTTCAAACTTGGCCCTTTTATGACTTGTGGACTTCAATTCCCAAAAATCCTTAGCCAGTGTGCCAGGCTGAAGAATTCTGAGAGTTGAAGTCCACAAGTCATAAAAGGGCCAAGTTTGAAGACCCCTGTAGTAGTCTGTTGGTGGTTTCTGAGATGTTCGATTCATGGCAACTAAGCTCAGAGGGCATTAAAGACGACTCATTTCAACTCTGAGCTACAAATATTTTCCTTTATTGGTATATATTATTGGTGTATAATCCAGAAACACAGTCCTTTGGGTTAGCTCTTTCTCTTGAACAGATGCTTTGTTCTTGCTTTGTTCCCTCTATTTTTCTTATTTTTTCTTATTTTATCATAGAAAATAAAATATAAAACAGTAAAACAAAAACAAACAAAATGAAACAAAAGCATACATTCAACCCTAACAACAACAACAAAAAGAAAAAAAATAGTGTGTTTCATTTCAGTGATCTTCAAAGGACAGATCATCAGCTGTTGGAAAGTCAAAATGTATTTTTCTCTAGAAACTACTGAAGCCAAATCAGGAAGACAAATTTCAGCTGTGCTTTCCTAGTTTCTTATGCACGTATATTCTCTCTTCAAATGTTTTGCCTTTTTAAAAGATTCATGGTGTTTTCCCATCTCTTTTCTCTAACACTAATTTTTTTTTTAAGGACATGAAGTGGATTGAAGAAAAGCAGGCTTTATACAAAAGAAACCAAGAGCTTGTGGAAAAGGTATCTTCCACTTTCATAAGAAACATAAAAATAAGTGTAAATGTATCAGTAAAGAAAAATCCTAAGGCAAAAGAGCATTTCATGAAATGTATTTGTTTGGTGAAGTCCTTTGTGAAAAGGGTATATTATTTGAGTCCAAACTTATAGAAGAATTGTCACCAGACAGAAATGGTGGGGTTTTTTTGTATTCTCAATGTTGTTTAGACATCTTCATTCCTATTTCAATTCTGAAGATTAAAATAACATAAACTATAAAATTGTGACTTTCATTTTTTGTAGAATGACAACAACATTTAGCCTTTCTAGTTTTCACATATACCTCAGCTCTGACATTTGTTTTTAAAATTGGTTAATACTATTATCTACATATAGAAGTGTGAGGATGAGCAGTGGTGGTTTGATATAGTATAATCCTGAGTTAATGGCTGCAGCAGAATTAGAGATCACACTCTTAGCTTCCATAATCTGTTCTCTAGTCATTGTATAATAAAAACAAGCTATTGACAAAAAAAGGGGGAAATCCTTCTGCTTTTCTAGATAAAACAAATGGAAGTAGAAGAAGCTCGGCTAAAGCATGAGGTTCAGGATGCTAAAGATCAAAATGAACTGTTGGAATTTAGAATATTAGAACTTGAGGTAAGTAAGTACCAGAAGTTTTGAGTTCTATCATGTTTCCAAGTTTTGTCATGTGTTCCTCATTCACTATGGCTCATGGGACATTATTGGAGTATAGGAGGTCATCTAGGAAGCTCTGCCAGAGTAGTTTCAATATAAGGCATGATTACATTAATCACTTGGTTCCATATATTGGGCAAATTCATGTATTGGTCTTCAGTGTATTCTGGTTTGCCAAGTGCAGTTTCCATCACCCTTCAGGTTCCTCCCCTCTTCCTTCTGTTGGGTCATCATTTTAGACAAAACAAATGGTGTTTGCTAGCATTGGCATATTTAAACAACTATTTATCACTGCAATTCCTAGCAGGGTGACAAGTTGTGTTAAGTGGAAATAAATGCTGATAAGATGATCAATGTAAGCCTGATGCTTCCTTTCATTAGCTTTAGCTTGCATGAGCCTTATTAAATTAGGGCTTATATGTCTTTCTCAACCTGGTGGTCTTCAGATAGGTCAGACTGCAACTCCCCTCATCCTCCAGCTTGCTTTAGGTTAGACTAATTTTGCTTTTTAAGAGAACAAGCAGTAAATGTGCAACCTTCTATATTAGTGATGGCAAACCTTTTAGAGACCGAGTGCCCAAAAACTGGCCACGCCCCCGCTCCACCCCCCTGCCCTGCCCCTGCTCTACGCCCCCGCCCCGTCTGCCCACACGACCACTCACCGCCTCCAGGGCCCGCCACAGATCGCCCAGGCAACCTAGCAGCACTATGGTGGCCAGACGCTCTGCCCGCACCCTGCAGGATCAACTGCATGATGGGGTGTGAGGGCAGAGTCTTGTCTAAGCTGCATGGCTGCCATGTCCTTGGCTGTGCTGCTCCGTGTGGGCCACGCTTGAGGGTGACTCTCCTTCAGGGAGGCTGCTGGAGAGGAGGGGGTCACGGGGGGAGGCAAGACTGGGGCAATGGCACATGTGCCCACAGAGAGGGCTCCGAGTGCTGCCTCTGGCACCTGTGGCATAGGTTCGCCACCACTGTTCTATAAAATAGATCTAAGCAGCTTTGAATGTAAAAAAAAAACAAATACAGGTAGTCCTCAACTTACAACCACAATTGAGCCCAAAAGTTCTGTAAGAATAGAATAGAATAGAATAGAATAGAATAGAATAGAATAGAATAGAATAGAATAGAATGCAATGCAATGCATTGGAAGGGACTTGGAGGTCATCTAGTCCAACCCCCTGCTCAGGCAGGAATCCCTATACCATTTCAGACAAATGGTTGTCTAACCTCTTCTTAAAAACTTCCAATGATGGAGCATTCACAACTTCTGGAGGCAGAAATTAATTGTTAATTGTTCTAACTGTCAGGAAATTTCTCCTTAGTTCTTGGTTGCTTCTCTCTTTGATTAGTTTCCATCCGTTGCTTCTTGTCCTGCCTTCAGGTGCTTTGGAGAATAGCTTGACTCCCTCTTCTTTGTGGCAGCCCCTGAGATATTGGAACACTGCTAATATGTCCCCCCTCATCTTCTCTTCGTTAAACTAGACATACCCAATTCCAGCAACCAGTCTTTATATATTTTAGCCTCCAGTCCCCTAATCATCTTTGTTGCTCTTCTCTGTACTCTTTCTAGAGTCTCAACATCTTTTTTACATCGTGGTGACCAAAACTGGGTGCAGTATTCCAGGTGTAGCCTTACCAAGGCCTTGTAAAGTGATATTAACACTTCACGGGATCTTGATTCTATCCCTCTGTTAATGCAGCCTAGAACTGTGTTGGCTTTTTTGGCAGCTGCAGTACACTGCTGACTCATATTTAAGTGATTGTCCACCAGGACTCCAAGATCCCTCTCACAGTTACTATTGAGCAAGGTACCACCTATACTGTACCTGTGCAATAGAGGTACCAGTTCTGTTGTTAAGTGAGACATTTGTTAAGTGAGGTTTGCCCCATTTTACAACCTTTCTTGCCATAGTTATTAAGTGAATCATTGCAGTTTTTAAATTAGTAACCTGGTTGTTAAGTGAATCTGGCTTCCCCGTTGACTTTGCTTGTGAGAAGGTTGCAAAGGTTGATCACATGACGCTGGGACACCACAACTGTCATAAATATGAACCAGTTACCAAACGTCTGAATTCTGATCATATGCCCATAGGGATGCTGCAACAGTGGTGTGAAAAATGGTCATAAATCACTGTTTTCAGTGTTGAGGTAACTGTGAATGGTCACTAAATGAACTGTTGTAAGTTGAGGACTACCTGTACATATCCCATCTTGTCCTTTGACCCACCCCTTTGTCTGTTTGTAGAAGTGTTGCCTTTGAAGAAACATTATGAATGAGTATCGTGAGTCTGTACATCATGCCAACCCAACCCATCATTCTCCCTGCTTCCCCAAAACTACTTTAAGGGCTGAAATTAAGCAATTGCTGTCTCCTCCTCCAAGTCAATCACTGTTCCTAATTTGATTTATGTCATTAAAAACTGGAGTTTAAGATTTTTTAAAACTTGGTAAAAATAAAAGGAAGGTAATAACAGGTATAAGCCTAAAAACCTTGTATCTTTTGTCTTTGGGTTGATGAAATAACTTCTGATCTGGCTACCAAGATAATACGATGCTTCCCAGTTCTTTCACCTCTATTTCTTCATTAAGCTTCTTTAAAATCACTTGCCTGTCCTTATTTTGGTAACCCTTCTGCAGTTTGACTTGATTATCTTTTCTTTTGGCACACATGCACCCACTTTAGAACTGGTTATGTTTATGTACCCTAGAGTGGGCTTCTTACAGTGCTATAGTTTTCATATTTTTGCATTTGTAGCTTTTACTGGGAGATAGTTTTACAAGTAGTTTCCTCTAGCCAGGATTTTTCAGCAATCAGGAAATCATTTTTCTTCTCTGCCACACTGTTGTGTTCTGGGCTGGGGTATGGTCCACAATAGTGTCGTGCACAATCCCTTGCCTTTTTGGCTACCTTGGCCTGCCATATATTTGCACCCACCCCAATAACTCCTGCAGTTTTTTCTTAAATGTATTGCTTACTAAAGCTGCATCTTCTGTGAATATTTCCAGTATTTTTCCTGAACAGGTAGTAAAAGAAAAAAGAGGAAAAATCATAGATAAAAAGTCAATAGGTATTAACTTCTACTTGGCATAGCAATTTACATTGGCTCACAGAAGTCCCTGTGCATTAAGATTGAGACCCAGCTTAAATGAAAGCAAATATAACTCCTGATCCAGGACATATCTCTGTATTAGTAAAATTGGACATCTTTCCTGCACTTTATGCACAATGGAATTTCACAATGTCTCCACTAGTCCTCAGTTTACAACAATTCATTTAGTGACCGTTCAAAGTTACAACGGCAGTGAAAAAAGTGACTTATGACCTTTTTTCACACCTCTGACTGTTGCAGCATCCCCATGGTCATGTGATCAAAATTCAGACACTTGGCAACCGACTCATATTTATAACCGTTGCAGTGCCCCAAGGTCATGTGATCCCCTTCTGCGACCTTTTGACAAGCAAAGGATCTGGGGAAACCGGATTCCCTTAACAACTGTGTTACTAACTGAACAACTGCAGTGATTCACTTAACAACGGTGCCGAGAAAGGTTGTAAGACAGGACGAAACTCACTTAACAAATGTTTTGCTTAGCAACAGAAATTTTGGGCTCAATTGTGGTCGTAGGTTGAGGGCTACTTGGTACTATCTGAGAGCAATTTGTACCCATCTGCTAAATAAATGGCAGATTTCTATCTGGTACCTACTTCTGTAAATCTTACCTTCTCTTTGTAAGAGTGACGGCTGCCCCAGAATCAAAACTGATGCCATCTGGTGGTTCATGAGGAGTTCATCACTTTGTCTGGTTTGTTTTCATATGTCTTTCCTAAGGTTCTGCTGCAGCCCAAGGTGCACAATCCAGTATGATGAGCTTTTACAGTGAAAGTGAGGAAAGCCTAACCTTCTCAGACTTTGTATTCCCAGCATATTAGAAACATAAACATGATATTACTTATTTGGGGGGGGGACATTGTAGCTTTTGGTCTTAGTCCCTTCCAGACAGCCACCTATTGTCAGGAGCATTTTTGTGATGCTTCATTATAGCACTTTAATGTTCTGACAATTTCCCTCTGGCCAATGGGAAGGGGCTAAAAATAGCAGCTTGCCCTGGCCTGCCGTCTTCTTCATTCACTCTTCATCAAGTTTGCTTTTTGTGATGAGGAAAAGGAAAGAAAAGCAGCGCCAAGAAACCAGCCACTAAGAAGGGATGCAGCAAAGCCATCTAGAGCTGAAGACAAAGCGCCATCTTCACCTAAGGTGCAAAAACCCTCCGAGAATCATGAGGGAAAAATCTCCTCAGAAACTCTCTTTCTCTCTTCTTCTTCTTCTTCTTCTTCTTCTTCTTCTTCTTCTTCTTCTTCTTCTTCTTCTTCTTCTTCTTCTTCTTCTTCTTCTTCTTCTTCTTCTTCTTCTTCTTCTTCTTCTTCTTCTTTTCGCATTTCTTCAGGAGCAGCAGTGCAGCTAATAATTTTCTGCCACTCAAAGTGGCCAAAACACAATCCTTAAACAAAGTTTCTAATTTATCAACTTAAATAGTTGATATTTTTTGTAGCTTACATTGGAAAATTAACTAATGAAATTGTATTGTCGGCTAAGCTGATGATTTTTTTTTTTGCACAAATAATTTGATTGTAGGAGAGAGAGAGAAGATCACCAGCAATTAATTTTCATCACATTCCTTTTACGGAAGGGAAAAGTCCCCTCCAAGTCTATTGCGAGGCAGAAGGCGTAACAGTAAGTAATTCCCAGTTGCTCTTGTTACAGTTTTTAATTCTTGTTTCTCGTTTGGTCTAATATTGTGTTCTTTTCACATGACCATTTCTTTCCCGCTAGGATATACTAGTAGCAGAGTTGATGAAAAAGCTGGATATTTTAGGGGATAACGCCGTAAGTGTATGTTCCTTTAATTAATTGTGCATGTTTCAGTGAATGTGTTTTGTTCTTTTGCTCAAGCTGCATTAAATGTGATTGATTTTATTTGTTATAATTAAGTAACATTTTGACATGGAGAAGTCTTTGTTTCAGATCGATACTTCATCATACCTAGTTTATAAAGAATGTCAATTATATAAGTCAGGGTTAGGTAGACACAGGTCACATGCAATCTCCCAGTCCTCCCCATCCCCTAGAGACCCCCTGAAATGGAAAGAACAACAGTGTTTAGATTAGGGTTTAGGGGAGGATTAAATATTTTTGTCTGGATGAAGTAGCTAAGGGCTGAAAACAGATGCATTAACCCTTATATCACCCACTTGTGTGATATCATTATACCAACAACCAGTGCTTTTTTTGTAAAAAAAAAAAAAAAAAGGTGCCAGAACTCACACACATCATACAACCCGCCTTGCCTACCCTACAAGGTTCCATCCAAAAAAGATGCCGGAACTCCGTTCTGGGCGTTCTATGACAAAAAAAACGCCCTGCCAACAACCATTATACTGCCTCCAATCTATTATCTTATGGAATAAGACAGAAGTTGGTAACAAATAATCTATAGGCCACTATCGCCTCTCCCAGTATCCTATCAGAAACCCTGGAGAGAGTTAAATTTGGGAGTGTGTGTATGTCACAATGATGATTATGACCATGATGCCACTGGGTGTACCTTTCCATGTTGCATCTGTCAGGTAAGGTACAACATGGAAAGTAATTTTCAGGCACAATAAAGTTACTTACACCTTGACAAGCTATGTCAAGGTTCTGATAGACAAGACCAAATAAATCAGAACTCTAAGGCTTGAGATTTCCTCAAAGAACATGTTTATTGGTTACATAGTATTGGCACAATCAAAAGTGAAACCAAGACTAAAGTTCCCTTCAGAAAGCAACAATATTACAAAGTTGAATTTCCCCTCCCCTCCCCAGCGCTATGCAATTCCCCAGTAGAAGAGTTTGATGGACTTTCTAACTAAATGCTCCTGCCCCTATCTAACTGACAGAAATGACCTTGGTTCCCACAGGACAGTAAAATGTTTAGACTAGTAGAAATCCTCCATCCCCCTCCCAATCCTGTGGCAACTTGGAACAAAGAAAGTGGCTGTAGCCAGGTTCCTTGTAGAGTTGACAAGCTAACTTAATATTGTAATTTGGGGATTGGATATTTTTTTACTAGTGTTTTGCTAGTGTTCTACTATTCTTTGCTACTTTTAAAAATCTTTTAATTGTATAAAGAATTATGTTTTAGAACATACCACAGTTTGAGACAGAAGCATGACTGAAATGAATTAATTTTTGTTTATGTTGAGATGGTCTGTACAATCCAATGCCTGTTGGCTTCATCTGGACCCCAAATCCTTTTCTAGAGCCTCCTCAACATATTTATTTATTTATTTGTGTTATTTATTTGTTTGTTTATTAAATGTACTGCTTATGGCACCATTTAATTTTCCCAATATGTCACGGCAACATCTAATTGGAAGCAAAGAAAAGCAGGGTAGACTTTTCTTTCATTTAAGAGAAGTTATGTTTGTCTGAGCCTTAATCATATATTCTTCCCTTTCCAGATGTTTTAAAAACATTATTTAAAGAATTTATAGGTATGTCCAACTTGAACAAGGTGGCTCTGGCAGCTTACAGAAAACTATCAAGATTTAAAAAACAACAATCAGCCATAAAAATCAGAAACAGGCAAACTGGCCCACATTCACACCCTCTCTCGTGAATTTATTCATCCCAGCCCCAACCCTGGCGGGAATAGTCATGTTTTTATGTTTTCCTAAATACCAGCAGGGCTGTGGCCAAATGAATGTTGAGAATGAGAGAGACTATTCCAAAGGGCAGATTTTCCATTTTGCCGAGATTGATCTAGGCATCAGCAGTTAGCAGATTTACACTGATGAGAGGGAAGTGGAGTGGGTCATAAATTAGGCTTCTCATTTCTTTCTAGTGATTAATTTGCAGATACTGAGGCATTTATGGGCAGATGTTCAATGCAACCAATAGGCAATTATTTTCAGAGGAGAGGATTGGAGAACTCCAGATCTTTTTTGTGAAGTCAGGGAGGGGGGGAATAAAGTGCAAATGAGCTTCTTATAAACAAATAAAAAGACTGTTTTTTCAGGATACCTTCAAATGACTTCAGGATTTGTTCCCTGTATTGTTTCATAAAATCAAAGATGTGATTTACTGTTGCTGTTCCAGATTTCCAAGTTCTAACATCTGGAAGCGAATAGATCTAAATAAATAATGTTATTTATTTACATCATCATGTTTCTTCTCATATTTATTGAGAATTCATAATTGATACTTCAGAGATGGAGTAAGACAACGTCTGTGTATTTATCTGAAGTGGCTTGCAGAGATCAACCCATTTCAACACCCCCTGATCGTGGAATGTTATCTTGAAATTACAATCTGTACTATCCTGAGAAAGTACTATTTTTGATTTATAGTTTTAAGAAATGTTTAAATATTCAGGACAAGAGCAGCCTCGGGAAGGGAAAAACAATGCAGAGACGTAGGCTGTGATAATACTTTTATTCTGCTCTTAATTTAGAACTTAACGAATGAGGAGCAAGTTGTAGTCATACAAGCAAGAACAGTTTTGACACTGGCAGAAAAGGTAATGGGGATGTCGTTTCTTTTGCCGAGAGGGATTCAGTGTCCAGTTACATTAGCATAACTTATTCTCTGATGCAACACTACTGTGTCATGATTTATAAAAGTAGAGGAAATATAACAGGTTTGACATCCTCTTTAACCTTGCCTTCAAAAACGTATCTAAGATTTGATCATACTGTGTTTCCCTGAAAATAAGACTGGTCTTTTTTTTTTTTTTCCTCCAAAAGAGGCACCAGGTCTTATTTGTGGGGAGTGTCTTTTATACTCACCTTTGGCACTGACAATACCATCCAGCCGTCCACTTCTCCTGCGGCCGAAGGAGCAGCTTCATTCTGCAGCTGCATTCCGACCTGCATTTAGGAGTCACGCTTTTTTGGAAGGCCTATGCAGCCAAGTACCAAGCTATGGATTCAATTCATATCTCAGTTCTCGGCTGCAGTGGCCATCTGGAAAGGCCTGTGACTGAGAAATGCAGGCCTGGCTGCAGAAGACGCGGCAGAAGAAGTGGGCTGGCTAGGAGAGGCCTGGCTGCAAGGAAGTGGGTGCAGGGGATGTGGGGCAGCTCCACACCCTCACCCCAGCTTGATTTTTAGGTGTGTGCCTCGCCCCCAAAATAGGGCTTATTTTGGGAGTAGGTCTTATATTAGGGCCACCCCAAAACATCAAGTTAGGGCTTGTTTGGGGGGTAGGTCTTACTTTCAGGGAAACAGAGTACAAATTACTTTTATCATTGCCTGAAAATGACATTCAGAGCTCCATGTCACCAGTATAACTGGTAGGGTGGCTGTCAGGTCATATTCTGCATCATACTGAAACAATTTTGTCTGTATGTATAGTTGCTGGGATGCTGGGATGAAGTAACCAAAATTTAGAGTAACTAAAGCTGTAAATACCATTTCCAACCAAATTCCTTTTAAATATCTATGGCTATTAAATTGATATGAGTGGGATAAGCAACAAAATGAAGCAAAGTGGTATGTTCATAGCTAGTATCTTTAAAATAATTTAAGCTGTTCCCTCTATCCCTAATTTTCTATTCTCTCTTACAAAACGTTTTTAAGAATATTTGCTTGCTGATCAGTGCCTGGTTTGGCTCAGTTACATTCACCTAAATATTTTTTTTTCATGTTTGTAAAATGGAAGTGCCTTAGATTTGGGTACAGAAATATCATACTATAACTTAGACTTACAGTTAGTATCTAACAATATAACTATGCAGGCATTGTGTTCGGCTCCTTTATGTGAGAGATTGAGTCCAAAGATCAGATTATCTGTGCTAAATCACAATGCTTAAATAAGATTGTGATAACTGAATTGCCAAATTTAAAGATCTTGAGCATAATGAGATATTTTGTTATAAAACCAACAGTCAGAGTTATGCAGTGTCTGATATGCTCAATGTTTGTCAGACTTGGAAACCTTAAGCTGTGTGGATTTCAGCTCCCAGAATTTCCCAGCCAGCATACTAGCAGAGGAATTCTGGGAGCTGAAGTTCGTACATGACTTCTTTGAGCTTGGGTGTGTTCTTGCAGACGTTTCATTACTTCACACCTTACTAGCACTGATTTAGGTTACCTAGTTTGGGTAATGAAATGTCTACAAGAAAATAGCAAAGCTCAGGGAGCACCAAGGGCCCCTCATTTCAACCCTGAGCTACAAATATTCTCCTTTATTGAAGTCCATACTGCTTAAAGTTGCCAAGGTCAACAAACCCTACATATGCCTATCAAATCTGATCTTTCTTCATTTCTCTGCAGTGGCTACAACAGATAGACGTTACAGAATCAGCACTCCAACAAAAGATGATAGACCTAGAAAATGAAAAGGTAGTGCAAAGATTCATCAAACACTTAAAAATCAGTGACTGCATATTGTATTTCCTGAGAAAATCAGTATAACCCAAATCTCCTTGTTTTTAGGACCTATTTAGTAAACAAAAGGGGTATCTGGATGATGAGTTGGATTACAGGAAGCAGTCTTTAGATCAAGCACATAAGGTAGGTATGAAAGTCTATGGACAAAATTTACTTTGGTTCATTTTCCCCGAGTTGGGGGATTCTGGGAGGTGTAATCCCCATACCTTAAAGTTGCCAAGGTTGAGAAACAGTGCCTTAAATTCAAATGAGAACCTCTCCTGAAATCTTTGGGTCACATAGCTTGAAAGACTTTCTATCGCAGAGAAGTAGTGCAAAAGATTCATTAATTAAAGTGAACCTGCATTACATTTGGGATTGGCACACACAGATTTAATTCCTAGGAACTGGTTTTGATTTTTTTTATTGTAATTTGATTATACGAAAATCAGTTAGGATCAAAGTAGGTAAAAAGGAGCTCTCTCCGTTTACAACCTCAAGGCAAAATTTCCAGATGCAATTTCCGAAGTATCTGTTGATATTTTTTTCCTCCGTGAGTAGATTCTGAAAGACAGGGTTGGATCAGGACTACAGATCATCTATCCCATGGACTCTTACCAAAGTATCCCTATACACTGGTAGAAAAGTATAGTAAAGTATATTTACTTTATATAAAATTATATAATGGGGTAGGGAGAATGGTTCAGATGAATCAGATTAAGATAACTGGGACTCGTTTGGTCAAAATATTGGCAACTCAGATTTCTATCACTATGAGCTGGAAAAAGCCATAATTTAATGACTGACTGTATGTAGCCATAGCTGATTAACACTTTGTGCTAATGTAACACTTTGAGAATTTTTGCACATTCACTCTCTCAAATTTAATTTTTAATCCATTGAGAATTTGTTGTTATGCTGCACTCAACACCTAGTCATATATTACAGATTACAAAATGGAGTATGAAGCGTAAAGTCCCCTAGAGACTTTAAATAATTCACATGGAATGGTATGTTGTATTATCATAGGCAATCCCGTGCTGTGATTAGCGTTCCCATTGCAGAGATATGGAAATATCTCAGTTTTTGCTTAGCTCATCAATAAAAGTTTTCTGTGCTATTTCTGGACTTGGAGACAAGATATTCATTCCACAACCTTTTAATTTTTATGGTTGGTAATACAGTTTAGACTGGATTCGGTATTTCTGTCCTTCTATCAAGTGTATCCCAAGGACCATTATTTTATTAGTAGTATTTGTTCACAACAATGTGAAGATTCCTATTATTGATTCTGACTAGGATAGAGATTCTTTGTACGTTCTATTCATATTGAACATGCATGCAGAATTATTGCCTTAGCAGAAAAAAACCAGAATGATTTAAAAAGAGAAATGGTTAAAAAGGAAATGATGGGCTAGTTCAGGGGTAGGCAACCTTGGCTCTTTTATGACTCGTGGACTTCAACTCCCAGAATTCCTGAGCCAGCATGGAATTAGCTGCATTTTTAAATACAGCAGATATACTGTAATGCTTGTTCAATAATATTTTGTCATTTTGCGAAGGGTATTGGGCAGAGATGGTTACACAGCATGGTAAAAATTAAGTTCAGTTGGCAGCTGCTCTGGTGTAATCCATGTTCTGCCTGGCCATAAGAGATCTACCTCCACACCAGAATTCTTCCACAACCCTTTTGAGCAGCAGACACAATCATATTATTATACATAGTGTTGTGGTCATTGAACCATTAAAATATTAATTGTGCCAAAGCTAATGAGTTCATGTGAGAGAGAATAGAAATATTATGAGATTTAGAAGTCCTGTAAATCTTTAGACTACATAACCATATGTATACTTGAGAGTGAGCTTGTGAGTACTATCTAGTGGTGCTATCAATAAGCAATATTTTCACATCTCTCTATGCTACTCTACATTTAAGATTGGAAAATGGAGGATGATTTGAGTAATGACTTGAAAGTGATTCCTTGTCTAAGATCTTGAAATACAGAGTGACAACTGCGTCATCTAAAAAAGATCTGTTGATTGTGATTGAGCTTTAAATAGATGAGCTCTGTAAGAATAACTTTAGTACAACATTAAAGAAGGAAGCAAGAGAAGAGGTCCATTGCCGTGTTTTCAATGAAAGACAAGGAGCAATGGAACAAATGGTCACAAAATATATTAAACCCCCATCATCACCCAAACTTAATGGGAATAAAGTAGCTTGATTTTTCATTCATTTAGCACATTTTGGAATTGGAAGCCATGCTCTATGATGCGCTACAGCAGGAAGCAGGAGCCAAAATGTCTGAAATACTTTCCGAAGAAGAGAGGGAGAAGTTGAAAAATGCTGTGGAACAATGGAAACGGCAGGTTATGAGTGAACTCCGGGAAAGGGACACCCAGATTCTCCGAGAAAGGATGGAGCATATTCAGCATGCACAACAGGTATGACAAAATAAGATACTGTGCCACTAGGAATGCCTCCTGCAACAACAATGACTGTCACTTTTGTTTTGCTTATGCCATTAATAATTTTCACAAATGAAGGCGAATATACATGTCCCAGGATAATATTGCAGGATCCAATTTGGGTTGATCACCAGGACCAGAGGTTTAGTCTTCCAAGCTTTCAGAGGAGGAAGCTTAACCACCAGAATGCAAGAACACAAGTGACTGGTCAGTTGAGGAGACCCAAACTCATTGGTAGCCTCACATTGCAATGAACAAGGACATACATTCAATTTTGCAGCTACTAAGATTGTTGGACGAGCAGGCACAAAAACAGCCAGGGAAGTGATTGAAGCCCCTCATGAGTCAACAGGAGTGCTGATTTACCACCAGCTTATCAAATACTTAGGAGGTGAGGGCTTGGCAGCACAAGGAAACAACAACCAAAGACTTAATAGCCAGCCATCAACACCCCAATCAACAATTAAAAAGCCTCACACAACAGGCACCATATAAATACCACACACAGAATAGCCCAAAGCACACAGTCTGGTAGAGAGAAGTTCCTTGAGGATGTGCTCCAGCATGAGTCTGAAAGCTCAGAAGTCTAAACATCTGGTCCTGGTGACTTCTGGGTAGATTGGAACCCGCATTAATAATTTTACCTTAAATTTATTTACTTATTAAATGTATACGTTGCCCATTTCCCTAATATGGCAACTCTGATAAACAGAACAGCAATTAAAAATGTAAAAACACGGATATTAAAATTGATTTACATTTGATTTAAAAGGCTCATTTAAGGAAGGAGCTACTGCAGCAACAAGCAGCCCTAGAAATGTCCTCAGCCACATCACTCCATTATACACAGTCACTTTCACAGCTTTAATAGTTGCAGACCCTGTAATGATCGCACTGGGAAAACATTTGCAAACAGGCTGCTATAAACCATGAGGCTAGTCTTGAAGCAGGGAGCTCATTTTATGAAGTAAACAATTGTATCTGTGCAAAGGAAAGTTGCTACATGAGTTACTGTATTAGCTTTGAGCATATTGTGGCTCATAATATGTTCCCTTCTCTTCACAAAAGCATAGCGTACCAAAGAGTCAAAAGTAGATTTAAATGAAAGCCTAAAAATGTAGTAATCTTACATAATTCTAATTTTCACAGAGAATTAAGGAGCTAGAAGAAAGAATTGAAGCTCAAAAAAGACAAATAAAGGAATTGGAAGAAAAGGTATGGTTAAAACACTGAAAAGCTTGAAGAATGACATGAAGCTATATTCAAAAAAAGTTGTACAGGTTGTCCTTGATTTACAACAGTTCATTTAGTGGCAGTTCAAAGTTACAACAGTACTGAAAAAGATGACTTATGACCTTTTTTCACACTTATTACTGTTGCAGATCCCCCCCTGGTCACATGATCAAATTCGAATGCTTGACAATTGACCTTTTGTGACCTTCTGACAAGCGAAGTCAATGGGGAAGCCAGATTCACTTGACAACTGTGCTACTACTAACTTAACAACTGTGGTGATTCACTTAACAACTGTGGCAAGAAAGGTCATAAAATGGGACAAGTTTCACTTAACAACTGTCTCACTTAGCAACAGAAATTTTGTTGATGACTACCTGTAAATAACAAGATGCTGGGTTTGAGAAATTTTCTTACATGCAGGTTATTCTTCCTATGAACTTGACTAGACAACATTTGCCTTGGATGTCCAACATTACTACATTTTTTTTAGATTACATATATTTTGAACATAGCACCTGCCAGCAATTCTTTAAAGCAAGATCATACAGTACAATGCAATAGACTATACAAATGTTCTGAAACAAAGTCCAGAAGATTCTTTTGACAATAATTGATTATGTGCCAACAAGTGCCCTTTTCAACTTTTGTCTTCTAGCAATCAGAATCTTCTCCATGACTATCTGTCCCTAACTTGTTCTTTCAATTCTCCAAGCCACAGTTATTGAATCCAGCCACCTTGCTGTTGGTCATCCTCTTCTTCTCTTTCCTTCCACTTTTCCTACCATTAGACCCTTTTACAAAGAGCTGGGTCTTTGCATACTGTGTCTGAAATAGAATAATTTAAGCTTGGTCATTTGTGCCTAGAGCGAGAAGTTTGATGATCCATAGTACCTCTGGTGGTCTTCTCCTGAGTTTATAGGTATCAAAACTTTCTCAAACCTATTTCTTGGTGATCTTCTCCTGAGTTTAAAGGTCTGAATACTTTCTCAGTCTTACTTCTTTAAGATCAACTTTCATTTCCATAGAGCATCATGGGGAATTCAGTGGCTTGCACAATTCTGATCTTTGTAAATATAGACACATTGCAGATTTGAATATCTTTTCCAAGGTTTTCATGGCTAGTCTACCAAGTGCTAGTCAGTGCTGTATTTCTTGACTACTTTCCCCTTGACTGTGGATGGCTGATCCAAAAAGGGAAAAGCTATCCACCACTTTAATATTTTTATTGCCAGTTCTAAGGCTGGTTGTTCTACCTGTTGTCATTAGTTTGGTTTTCTTTAATTTTAGTCCCATTTTTTTCACCGTGTTCTTTGAATTTTAATAGTAGGGCTTGCAGATCCTTTGCATTTTCAGCTATCAGAATAGCATCATCAGCATAGCACAGGTTATTGATATTTCTTCCTCCAGTTTTGCTCATCTTCTTCACAATCTCCTTCCAATCCCTTATTTCAGCATATAGTTAAATAAATAAGGGGAGAGTATGCATCCTTATTGCACTCCTTTGCCAATCTACAACCAGCCCATTGCTCCAAGTTCATCCTTATTGTGACTTCCTGACCTCTATAGGTTTCTCATGAAGACAATGAGATGATCTGGGATTCTCATTTTCTGGGCACTTTCCACAACTTGACATGATTGATACAATCAAAGGCTTTTCTATAATCAATGAAGTACTGACTTCCTTTTGGTATTCTTTGCCTTTCTCAATTTTGCCAGCATGCATCCAGAATAATGTCTTGTATTTTTTCAGAAGTTTCTATAGTAAACATGAACATCTGACATCTCTTTTTTCATGTAGGGCCCTAATCTGCATTGGATGATCTTAAGCATTATTTTGATAACATGTGAAATTAAAAATATTGTACAATAGCCTGCCTTGACATTCTGTCAAGTTTCCTTGTTATTACACTGTAGATTAAATTTTTCTAATCAATTGGCCACTGTGTTGTTCTCTAGATTTGCAAGCACAGCATGGATATACATTTGATTTGCTCTTCTTCTATTGCTTGCCGTATTTCAATGAGTATTCCATCAGTTTCTGTAGCCTTCCAATTTGGTAATGACTAGAGTGCAGATTCGATGTCATCTTCTAGTACAGGAAGCTCTTGTAAGCCAGGAATATCTTCTAAGATGTCTTGGTATCTACCCCTTCCATCGTCCTTTGATCTCCTTTGAATCAGTTACTATCTGTCCATTGGTGTCCTTTTCTATACCAATTTGAGGTTGGAACCTCCTTCTGAGCTTAGAGATCTTTTGGAAGATTTTTTCTTGCTTTTCCATGTTCAGTATTTTTAGGTACGTTTTTGCAATACTGCTTCTTGTTTGTTCTAACAGCTCTTCTCTGAAACTTTTTGTTAAATTCCTTTCTGAGACTGTCTCTTTTTTTTTGGTCTTTGGCTTCTCTTCTTGGCAATTTTCACAGTTTTGTCTGACATGCAATTTGCTTTTTTTTGTTTTCAGAGAAAACAGGCTGTTTTTAGCAGCCTCTTTTCACATTCATTCTCTAAGTTCATTCCATAATCCAGCTGGTTCTCTATCAATGAAGTTCACTTTAAAGTGATTTCTTTGGTTCTCCTTGAAAATTGTGGGTGTATATTCAAGATTATATCATGGAAACCGAGTGGCTTTCTTCTTTCTTACCTTAACTTTGACCATTCACATGAACAATTCATGATCTGCTCTACAGTCAGCACTTGGCCATGTCTTTGATGATTTAACTGAGCTCCTCCACATTTTTTTAACAATAATATAGTTAATTTGATTTCTATATACCCCATTAGGGAGAGATGGCTATTTGAAGACAGCATTAGCTATGAAGAAATCATTGGAGTTACAAAAGTCACTTTCATGCTTCATTTAAATTTCCTAAGCCTTATAATCCAACTGCATTTTCTTCTTTTTTGTTTCCAACTGTTTCCAACAGCCTCCAATCACAAGCAGCACATCTTGCTTATACTGTATACTCTGTCAATTTAAAATTGGATTTATGATGTTCTTCTGCGTCAACAGTTGGAGCATAAATTTGAATGCTCATCATGTTAAAGAGTTATCCATGAAGTCTAATTTATATTATTACTTATTTCATTGTAACTAAATACTGCTCTTTCTATGTTCTTCCTAACTATAAAAACAACACCATTTCATCTATGCTTTTCATGGCCCAGTGCCAATAATGCAGTCATTTATAGATATTGGACACAACATTTTAAAAATGCATTTAATGTTAAAATGCAAAAGTTGTTTCTGTAACACGAAGAAAAAAGAATATTATTTACTTTGGGATTTTGCATTTGGTCTGCAAGATATTTACAGATTTTTTCTAAACTAGCTTTCTGCAGCAAAGTTTTATGTTCCTAAAAACAATGAGAAAACTAGAATTCTTGTATGTTTTTAGCATTACAGTTAGTGTTGCCAGCTTCCTAGAGCCATAAAATTAATAATTATATAAGTAAATGTAATAGACTATGAAGCATCACATAGAAAAGATTTCAAAAAGAAAAAAGGTTACATTTAGTACTTTTAAATAGGTTCATTGGATAGTAAATTTTATTTGGAAAAGATACAATTGCATAGAAGAAGCCTGAAATGGTGTCCTTTCTTCACTAAAAATAAGTCCCATAAAAATGAATAACTACATTTAAGACGAAGTATACTGCAAATATCTGATCGCAGTAATCACAATATAATGATTTTTCTTACTGGTGATTGGTTCATGGAAGTGAATGAAATGGTAGCATTTCATGTTCTGTTTATGTAGATAAAACGGTGTGATGCACTACTAGAC
Organism: Crotalus tigris; assembly: GCF_016545835.1. Taxonomy (NCBI): domain Eukaryota; kingdom Metazoa; phylum Chordata; class Lepidosauria; order Squamata; family Viperidae; genus Crotalus; species Crotalus tigris. Next base: position 516,135 of record NW_024096561.1, read on the forward strand.
CATTATTTTTGCAAGAAGTTAGAGGACCCTCAAACTCCCAGAATTCCTTGCCAAATTTATATGTATAGGGTTTCTTGCTTGAGCAGGGGGTTGGACTAGAAGACCTCCACATTCCCTTCCAATTCTGTTATTCTGTTAAATTTCTATCCTATCAATGGGCCCAGTGGGATTGTGTGCTGGAAATGGATAGGGACAGAGCAAAAAGTAAATGAGAATCTGAGCCATCCTGCATTCTCTGTCTTTCTTATATGTTGTGTTCATGTCAACAGACATGACATCTGTCAGAGGGCAGATTAATTTGGAAAATGTCCTATCCCAGCCTATTTCACAACTTTACAACAGACTATGGCCTCTTACTCTAGAGTCTCATTCTGGTTTCTTACTAGGTGTGCTTTAAAATCTTTCTCTCTTTTTTTCTTTCCATTTTCCTTTCCTCTCTTTTTTTAGTTTTTATTTTTGTTTTTATTCTTTTCTCTAGCTTTCATTCTTTGGTCATAATGTGTCCATCCAGCTACAAGAGGTAAGCATTTTTCTTGCTTATTCTTTCTGCACTCCTTTCATTGAGCCTACTGATGTCTTGTGATCCAGGTGGCTTGGGGTACAATACTGTAAAGGCTTAACTGAAAAGCAGATTTTTTTAAAAAAGACAAGATGACAGATGCCCAGGCAATGCATATAAAAAACAGGCAATGTTTTAACTGCACTGTTGTGGCCACCATCAATTTTCCTTCTAATTTCTAACATATTGGGGGGGGGGTTCTGCAGCTTTTCCCAAACCAGGTATTTGTGCACAGTAATGTAAATTGCAGATACATGTAATAGCAATAAGTTAAAATGTATATTTCTTAGTTAAAGTATAGAAACTATAAAGTATAATAGCATGTCACAAAGATACTTAAAAGTCATGCTTTCAAGTCATTTTCTTTTTATTCCCAACATCCGTCTCCTGTAGTTTTCACAAACAGCTTGCCACATCCTTCACCTGAGAGAGGGACTAGCCCAAAGACACTCATGGCTGTATTTTGCCTAACATAGGACTAGAACTGATAGTATCCTGGTTTCTAGACTGGTGCCTTAACCACTAAATCAAATTAAATTGACTCTACATATATTGCTTACAGATTATAATATAAACCTGCTAATCACTAGTAACTTATAATTACAACTGATATTTTCTTCTTGTTTTAGGGGGGATTTGATATTATAGTGAAATAATTTTTTAGAAGGAAAGCATTACACAGAAAGGATTTAGATAGCCTCTTCTCTCATTTTCCCCCCATTACTTCTCTGGATGTAGTCTGAACTTATTTAAACTTTCATTATTAGTAATTTAAGAATGATTTTTTATCAAGATATGGGCCTTGTGCGGCTCAACAGGTATTAAAGATTTTTTTTTTTTTGAAAGGAGAACATGCACATTAAAAGGAACATAAGCCACCCCCTTGATTTTTTGGGGGGGGGCATTCACTAAAGTTTTCCCTAACGTATCACAAAGTAAGTTGATGCTGAGTTGTTTTATGAAAAGGCAAATAGATATTAACTGAATTCATTAAGGGTTGAAATCAAGTTTCCTTACCAAAAAAATGGGAAATGCTACAGTCTTGTGCATAATGACTTGGGAATAAGTTCGGTTTATCAAAATGAGATCTTTTGAGTAAGCATGCATAATATGTCTGATATAATTCTTATCAACAATAGTCTTTTGTGAGTATATGTGTGCCTTCAAATCAGTCTTGACTTCTGAGAACTGCCTGGACAGCTTCCTTCAGTTTTCTTGGCAAGATTTTGGAAGCAATTTGGCTTTGTCTCCTTCCTAGTGCTGAGAGGAAATAACTAGTTAGCTTCCTACTAGAACTCACAGCCTCCTGGTTTCTAGCCTTAACCATTACACCAAACTGGCATGGAGCATACATAAACCTGTACGCTTCCATGGCTGAAAACATGTCCTTCTAGATCAGACTTAGGAGTTATTTAGAAAGATCATCCATTAGCACCAATGGAGGGCCTAGCACAGGGGTAGGCAACCTTGGCTGTTTTATGACTCGTGGACTTCAACTCCCAGAATTCCTGAGCCAGCCGGCTCAGGAATTCTGGGAGTTGAAGTCCACGAGTCATAAAACAGCCAAGGTTGCCTACCCTGGCCTAGTATATCATAAAAGACAAGAGAGTGAGTGAGGAGAATCAAGAGTTCTATCTGTCCTTCCCTCTCCTATGTTTTAATAGTAATACCTAAAAAGGTAAGAGAATATTAGAAAAGAAAGTCATATTTACGTATCTGTGTCTGTACAAGAGAGCCTTTATTTCAACTACCCAGAGGCATGCAAGCAGGATGGGTGGTAAAGAAATTTGATTAATAAAATAAAAATAAAGCTCCTAACTTTAGCTTCTTCTTCTGTATTATGTTTTCTTTTTTCAGCCCAGAGAGAAGACTAGAAATGTTTATCTTTTAGAACAATGTAACCGTGTATATAACAAAGTTTGGAGAGAAAAATACAATTTCACTACAAGAAAGCAGACTGCTTACTTTATTTTGTCACTGAAGACTGAAGTTCTAATCTTTTGACCATTTTTTATAAAGAAGAACTTGCGTGAATTTTATTTTGAAGTTAAGCTTGATCTTCGGACAAGTATCGCTCTCTAACTTTTTATGAACTAGTATTAAAATTGTCAAAGAAGAAAGCCAAAAAAAGGAAAGAAATATTAGTAATTAGCTGGCTTCCCTGAAGGAAGCCTCATCTGTGCTGCCCAAAACGACTTCAGCTTTACAGGAAAAGCAGTAAACTCGTTCAGATGAAGTGAAAATATTTTAGTTCCCTGCTAAGCAGGCAGTAAACTGCTTCTGTAAAGAAGTGAACTCATCCTGTTTTGTAATTCAGTCCTTGTACTGTTATTTGTAAATGCTTAAATACATGTCTTGAAAGAAGATTGGAAACAGTTCCAGGCTAATCATTGGTGACACTATGAATGAATGAATGGGAATAATGTTTCATTCATGAAAGTGAGGAATTAGTTGCAGTTAGATTGCGTCTTTCCATGATATATTTTAAATTGACTTGTTCGCTAACCATGAAGAACGTGAGAGAAAAAAGTTTGGAACATTTCCCAAACTTTCACTCCATTCTGAAATTTCAGTGAAGCTTGTCTACAGCATGGCCAGGAAAACATAAAAGGCACAATACTTAAAATTTAATGCACTTCGATTCCTGGATGAAGGGAAGTCAGTATTATCAGCGTAAAGGAGAACCAAAGCAAAAGCTAATTGAAAAAGGAAACAAAATTCTTTAAAACTATTAAAACTGTAATGGAAACTTGAAAAAAAAATGTGAGAAATATATTAAGAAAGCACAAGCAGCAGATGGAAATGGATCTCTTGCATTAAATGGTTTGAGAAGAGTTGCTTGTAAATTAAGAAGCAGAGAAACTTGCCGTACATAACAAAATTGTTGCGCAAGCAGTAAATAAAGATTATACAGAGATATATAAGAGACATACCTATATATATCTATCTTCCCCAGCTGTTATTTTAAGATGGAAAGAAGGAGGAGCGCAGGGAGAAAACATCAGCTTTCCAGAAAGTGAGCTTGATATTCAGGAATTATTAAAAGGTGAGGAGGTAGTTTTTATTATTCACCAAATTATAACAAAACTTTTTAATGATCTGTTTCTTCTATTAAAAAGTTTTAAATATGATAAACTGCTTTGCTTTGCTTTGAATTCTAAACAATTATTGTTTATTATTGGCCTTTTTATTATTTTATATATTTATCCATATACAAATTCAATATATATTAAAGACACATGTAGATAACATCAGATTATCATTTGAAGATGTAAAATACTTTGCATTGGTACAGATACACTAATTCATGGAAAAACCAAACTTCTGACTCAATTAAATTCAAATCAAAATCAGTTAAGCTAAAGCCCTAGACCTACATTTTATATTTGTGACTCAACACAACTCAGTAGAATTTGCTACTACCGTAATATAAATTCAGTGGTATGCAATCTAATTCCCTCTATTTATAAATATAAATATAAACAGGCAAAAGAAAAAAAAAGAAAAAGAAAGAAGATTTCTTTCTCTCATATTAGGGCCGACAGGGTGCACCAAGAAACACTCAAGGTAAATCTCCTCCCCCTGTCTCTTCCCTCCCTCACACAAAGTGAGAAGGAGCCTGTGGCCTAGAGGTTAATACAGCTGCCTAACATGCACACAGCCTAGGCTCGAATCTCAGAAGGGTAAGTGTGGCTGAAGAGAGTTAAGAAACTTGAAATAGCTATCCCATTCTCCCTTAATTCTTTGTTAGCAATCCAAATTTTATAATACAAATGATGTCACAGTTGCGACTGCTGCCTGTGGATGGCTCTAGATTGAGCTGATACAGGCAAAAGAAAAAAAAGAAAAAAAAAGAAAAAAAAGAAAAAGAAAGAAGATTTCTTTCTCCCATATTTGGGCCGACAGGGTGCATCAAGAAATACTCAAGGGTAAGTGTGGCTGAAGAGAGTTAGGAAACTCGAAATAGCTATCCCATTCTCCCTTAATTCTTTGTTAGCAATCCAAATTTTATATATATATATATATATATATATATATATATATATATATATATATATATGTCTTTTGTTGTTCGGGTTTTCTCCCGCATAAAATTGGAAGTGTCTTGGCAACGTTTCGACGAAGTCACATTCGTCATCTTCAGGCTGGCGTTTTTAGCTTCTTGCTTTGAGCAGCAATGTGTGGTCTTAGCTGTTTCTTCCTTTTAACTGCCAGTGGGGGTATGAACTGATTGGGTGGGAGCTTGACTGTGTTCTGATTGGGTGGAGGTGTGTTCTGAATGGTTAGGGGCTTGGCTGTGCTCTGATTGGCTGGAGGAGTGTTCTGTTTGGTTGTGCTCAGGTTAGTCTGAGTTGCAGAGGGGTTTAAGATTTTGGGGTTAGGGAGTCGTTTGTCAATAAGGGCAGGTTTCCAAATGGCTGGTAGGCGGGAGGTATCATCTCGCTTGTTCATGCTGTGTGGGCGTTTTTCTATCTCGATGGCTTCTCTGATTATTCTGTTATTAAAATGTTCACTTTTGGCAATGGTTCTGGTATTTTTAAAGTCAATTTCATGTCCTGTGGCTTTAAGGTGTTGGACCAGGGAAGATGTTGGTTCCTCTTTTTTGACTGAGTTCTTATGTTCTTCAATGCGTGCACTTATTCTTCTGTTGGTTTGTCCGATGTATGTGGTGGGACAAGTGGTGCATGGGATTTCGTATACTCCTTGATTTTCTAATTCAATTTTATCTTTGGGGTTTCTAAGGATGGTGGATATTTTTCTGTTGTGCAGAATGCTGTTTTGATGTTGTGTTTATGGAGGATCTTACTGATTCTGTCTGTGGTGCCTTTTATGTATGGGAGGAGGGCTTTGCCGTTTTCTTGTTCTTTGTCTTGGATTTTAGTGGGGGTTTCTTTTTGGATTAGGTTTGTAATCTTATTTCTATGGAATCCATTGGATGTTAGTACATTGGTGAGAGTGTGTAGTTCGGGTTTTAGGTGTTGTTCGTCAGCTAAGCGTTTTGTTCTGGAGATGAGTGTCTTGGCTACAGAGTTGATCTGTGCTGGGTGGTGGTGTGAGAGAGCGTGCAGATAGCGGTTTGTGTGTGTTTTCTTCTGGTAGATGGTGTGTCCTAGGGAGCCATTGGATTTCTTGTAGACTAAGACATCCAGGAAGGGAAGTTGGTTGTTAGCTTCTGTTTCCATGGTGAACTGTATTTTGGGGTGTAGGCTGTTGAGGTGTGTGAGGAAGTTGTCCAGTTTTTCTTTCCCATGTGGCCAGATTATGAAGGTGTCGTCTACGTATCTGAGCCAGAGTTTGGGTTTGTGATCCGATTTTTCTAGAGCTTGGGTTTCAAAGTGTTCCATGTAGAGGTTGGCAATTAAAATTAAAATTTAATTTTAAAATTTTAAAATTTAAAAATTAATTTTTAAAAGTGAACATTTTAATAACAGAATAATCAGAGAAGCCATCGAGATAGAAAAACGTCCACACAGCATGAACAAGCGAGATGATACCTCCCGCCTACCAGCCATTTGGAAACCCGCCCTTATTGACAAACGACTCCCTAACCCCAAAATCTTAAACCCCTCTGCAACTCAGACTAACCTGAGCACAACCAAACAGAACACTCCCCCAGCCAATCAGAGCACAGCCAAGCCCCTAACCATTCAGAACACACCTCCACCCAATCAGAACACAGCCAAGCTCCCACCCAATCAGTTCATACCCCTCACTGGCAGTTAAAAGGAAGAAACAGCTAAGACCACACATTGCTGCTCAAAGCAAGAAGCTAAAAACACCAGCCTGAAGATGACGAATGTGACTTCGTCGAAACGTTGCCAAGACACTTCCAATTTTACGCGGGAGAAAACCCGAACAACCAAAGACCTATATACAAATACCCGCGAAAACCTCAGAATATATATATATATATATATATATATAGATATATATATATGTGTGTGTGTTGTGTGTGTGTTGTGTGTGTGTGTGTGTGTGTGTGTGTGTGTGTGTGTGGTGTGTTATATATATATATATATATATATATATATATATTATTTAAACAATAAAATATACGAACACCAGGAAGTTATAAAACTATAAAAAGCCGGGCGCAAAGAACGCCACACTTATAAATAGCTTCTCCCATCGACTGGAGACTACCCTGATGATGCTGGCAGATGCCAGCGAAAGCTTGGTTTTATTCTGGTTTTATTAAAACTTTTTATAGTTTTATAACTTCCTGGTGTTCGTATATTTTATTGTTTAATATGAGTCTACCCAGGAATCACTGTTTTGTTTTTAATATTCTTAATATATATATATATATTCAATGATGCAATCTTCGATCTCCGGGAAAAGTATACTCCAGTTATTTATTGTTAAAACAACATTTAAAACAATAAAAACAGTTATATACAAGATTAAAACAACTTAGCTTTCGCTAGTCCTCTCCCAGCGTCCTCAGAGTGGGGCTTAGGGGGTGGGAAGTTCTTTTTATCCCCTTGCTGATCCAATTGCCTACTCATTGCCCTCGTGACAGGGCCACTCTTCCTGATTGCCTGTGACTGCCTTAACTGTTCCGCCCTCTCTTTTTTGCAGTCTAACATTGTATTTTTCTGCTTCGTCATCCTTGTGCTGTCTCCCCCTCCCTGCGCTGTTATCATTAACACACTCCTCAATCCCTCCTCTCTGCCCAATGCAATATGCCTCCTCCGATTCGGCAATACATGAGTCCTGTTGGGCTGCTGGTCCGCCTGCCGTTTTTGCATTCCATTGCCAGTTCTTATCTCATCTCCCTCCTCCAACTCCCTAGCCTGCCGATTCATACACCCTTTGTTGTCCATTCCTGTCATCCTTCCCCCCCCGCTTCCTTCAACCCTCCCACCTATTGATTAACATATTGCTCCTGCCTTTCATCAACCATTCCTATTGATGTTCTCTTCCTCAATGTCTTTTCCTTCCTGATCCGCTGCTCTACCTGCTGTTCCTGTTTACCCTCCTCCCCCACTGTCCATCTTCCCCTCTCCAATGTCCTCCCCATAATCTGCTGACTTACCTGTTGTTCATCCATTTCTGTCCATCCTCTCTTTTCTAACATTCCTCCTCCTCTGACCTGCTGTCCTACATGCTGTTCCCACATGCCAACATCCATTCCTATTAAACCCTCCTTCTCAAGCTTTCCTCCCCCCCAATCTGCCGCCCTGCCTGCTATTCTTATCTGCCCTTCTCCTTTCCTGTCAGTCCCACCCTCTCCTGTTTCCTCCCCCCCCTCCAATCCACAGCTCTGTTTGCTGTTCCTTCCAGCATTCTTCCTCCCCTTACCTGCTGTCCTATGTACTGTTCCCATCTACCAACCTGCGTTCCTGTTGGACTCTCCTTCCCAAACTTTCCCTCCCCCAAAACTGCTGTCCTGCCTATTATTCCTGCCTGCCCTTCTCCATTCCTATCAACCCCACCCTCTCCTGTTTCCTCCCCCCCCTCTAATCTGCAGCTCTACCTGCTGTTCCTGGCTATTCTCCTCCATTCTTAATATCCCCTCTCCCCCCATGAATATGCTTCCAATCTTACGTGCCTCATCTTTTCTGTTCTTTTCTCTCTCCCCTTTCCTTTTGATCAGTCCCCTGGAGAGTCGGGCATACCCCTCCCCCGTGTTCTGGGCCGTACAATCAATTCTGCTGTTCCCAAGAGTCTTCCCTGGTCCCCTTCTCCTTGCAGTCCCTCATCATATCCACCTCCTCTTCCTTTACTACCCTTACCTGTCTGTGACCCTAATATTCCCTCATCTGTCTCTACCTGTGACGTGTCTATGGGATCCTCCCTATGTCTAGTCATGTAGTAAATACCCCCCCACCAGTCCTGGTTTCGCCTCTGACAATCGGCATCCGTCTCTTGACATGCTCTTCCTGCACTCTTAGTGCCTGGTACGCCGAGGGCAGTTCTATACATCAGTTGATGGAGTCTGTGTTGGAGAACCAGGCCTCCTTTAGTAAGCGTCCTCCTTTGGAGGCGTCCTGGGCAATGGCTTCTGCCTCCTTGAAATCAAAAGAATGTCTGGTATTAATCATGTGCGTCCATATTTGAAAGTATTGCTCCTGCCTTCTGACAGCCAATTTATGTTCATGTATCCTAGTTTTTATTCGTTTGGCTGTCTCCCCCGTATAATTACATTGGCAGTCTTTGCAATGCACTCTATATACGACCGCTGATGTTTCTTCCTTTGGCAATGGCTCTTTAGGGCGCATGACTTTCATCTGGAGTGTTTGATCAGGCCGGTGAGCAACTTTAATATTATAAGGTGCCAATATACGCGCTGTTGCTTCCGATACTCCCTGGACATACGGTATTGTTGTCCGGGCCATTGTCCCTGGATCATTCGGTGCCCTGCGGGGTTCTTGACGTTTGCTATACCTCCGAATGAAGCTAGTTGGGTAGCCATTCCACTTACACACTTGATAAAGATGCGCACGCTCCCTCTGCTTAGCCCTCCTGGTATTACAGTGCGTGTCTATATGTGCAAATAATGTCCTTACGCATGAGATCTTATGGGCCGCTGGGTGATTGCTCATATAGTGCAACATCCTGTTGGTGTGAGTGGCTTTTCTATACACCGTCGTATGGAGGGCACCATTAATTTGACGTGTAACCAAAACGTCTAGGAAGGCCAAGCTGCCATTGGCCTCCTCCTCCGCCATGAATTGTATATCCGGGAATATTGAGTTAAGTTTCTCCATAAAGGCAGTTTTTCTTGCCCGTTTGACGATGACGAAAGTATCGTCCACATACCTGGCCCAAAACTCCAGTTGGTAGTCGGCCATGGCCCTGCTTTCCAAACACTGTAGGACCGCCTCCGCAATGACCCCGAAATAGGAGATCCCATCGGCGTGTCCTTAATTTGTTCATATATTGTTCCTTGGAATATGAAGTACGTTTTCAAGCATAGCCGTAATAACCTGACACTCTGAGGATGCTGGCAGAGGACCAGCGAAAGCTAAGTTGTTTTAATCTTGTATATAACTGTTTTTATTGTTTTAAATGTTGTTTTAACAATAAATAACTGGAGTATACTCTTCCCGGAGATCGAAGATTGCATCATTGAACAAATATGCCCGGGATTCGTATTTTTATAACCATTAAGGATATATATATGTGTGTGTGTGTGTGTGTGTGTGTGTGTGTGTGTTTTCTGAGGTTTTCGCGGGTGTTTGTATGTAGGTCTTTGGTTGTTCGGGTTTTCTCCCGCGTAAAATTGGAAGTGTCTTGGCGACGTTTCGAAGCACAAAGCTGAAAGCACCAGCCTGAAGATGACGAATGGGACTTCGTCGAAACATCGCCAAGACACTTCCAATTTTACATGGGAGAAAACCGAACAACCAAAGACCTACATATATATATATATATATATATATATATATATATATATATTATATTGAGAAATAAAATGATCACCAGGGTAATAAAACTATAAAATTTATTTAAAAAGCGCCTAGCTTTCGCCGTCACCTGCCAGCATCCTCAGGGCTAGTGCGCCAGGGAGTGAGAGAGTCGCTTTTATAGGTGTACTAAAGTCTGTGCACGACTCCTCGACCTCGTCATCGGGCCTAATTGGTATGACTGCGCAGTCATACCAATTAGGCCCGATGACGAGGTCGAGGAGTCGTGCGCAGACTTTAGTACACCTATAAAAGCGACTCTCTCACTCCCTGGCGCACTAGCCCTAATTTTATAGTTTTATTACCCTGGTGATCATTTTATTTCTCACCATGAATACTCCCAGGGTTCATATTTTTAATTTTCTCAAATATATATATATATATATATATATATATATATATATATATATATATAAGATATGCAGATGATACCACTCTAAATGGCAGAAAGTGAAGAGGAACTAAAGAGCCTCTTGATGCGGGTGAAGAAGGAGAGTGCAAAAGTAGGCTTGAAACTCAACATTAAGAAAACCAAAATCATGGCATCCGGCCCTCTCAATTCCTGGCAAATAGATGGGGAAGAAATGGAGGTAGTGACAGATTTTATTTTTCTGGGCTCCAAGATCACCTCAGGTGGGGACTGCAGCCAAGAAATTAAAAGACGCTTGCTCCTGGGGAGGAAAGCTATGGCAAATCTAGACAGCATACTAAAAAGCAGAGACATCACCCTGCCAACAAAAGTGCGTATAGTCCAGGCCATGGTTTTCCCAGTTGCAATGTATGGCTGTGAAAGTTGGACCATAAGAAAGGCTGAGCGCCAAAGAATTGAGGCCTTTGAACTATGGTGCTGGAGAAGACTCCTGCGAGTCCCTTGGACTGCAAGGCGTTCAAACCGGTCAGTCCTAGAAGAGATCAACCCCGACTGCTCTTTAGAAGGCCAGATCCTGAAGTTGAAACTCAAATACTTTGGCCACCTAATGAGAAGGAAGGACTCACTGGAGAAGGGCCTAATGCTGGGAAAGATTGAGGGCAATAGAAGAACGGGACAACAGGGAATGAGATGGCTGGATGGAGTCACTGAAGCAGTAGGTGTGAACTTAAATGGACTCCAGAAGATGGTAGAGGACAGGAAGACCTGGAGGAACGTTGTCCATTGGGTCGCGATGGGTCGGACATGACTTCGCAATTAACAACACAAATATATATATATATATATAATATATATATATATATATATATATATATATATATAGGTCTTTGGTTATTCGGGTTTTCTCCCACGTAAAATTGGAAGTGGTGCCTTTTATGTAGATCCCACAAACACAACATTAAGACAGCATTCTGCACAAACAGAAAAATATCCACCATCCTTAGAAACCCCAAAGATAAAATTGAATTAGAAAATCAAGGAGTATACGAAATCCCATGCACCACTTGTCCCACCACATACATCGGACAAACCAACAGAAGAATAAGTGCACGCATTGAAGAACATAAGAACTCAGTCAAAAAAGAGGAACCAACATCTTCCCTGGTCCAACACCTTAAAGCCACAGGACATGAAATTGACTTTAAAAATACCAGAACCATTGCCAAAAGTGAACATTTTAATAACAGAATAATCAGAGAAGCCATCGAGATAGAAAAACGCCCACACAGCATGAACAAGCGAGATGATACCTCCCGCCTACCAGCCATTTGGAAACCTGCCCTTATTGACAAACGACTCCCTAACACAAAAAAATGATACCAGACCCACACTCACAAAAACCACACAGGATGTCACCACCACACATCCATGCAAAAAGCAAACCCAAAGCCACACCGATGATGGGGCACGACCACAAACCAGAAGCCAGACCAGAGCTGCATCATTAGCCACTTTAAACCCCTCCAATCCATACATGAAGCAAACTGACACCCTCCATGAAGATGAGGCACGACCACGAACGCGAAGCCAAAAAATAGCAAGGCAGCCCAATATCTTAAACCCCCCTGCAACTCAGACTAACCTGAGCACAACCAAACAGAACACTCCCCCAGCCAATCAGAGCACAGCCAACCCCCTAGCCAATCAGAGCACAGCCAACCCCCCAGCCAATCAGAGCACAGCTAAGCCCCTAACCAATCAGAACACACCTCCACCCAATCAGAACACAGCCAAGCTCCCACCCAATCAGTTCATATCCCCACTGGCAGTTAAAAGGAAGAAACAGCTAAGACCACACATTGATGCTCAAAGCACGAAGCTGAAAACATCAGCCTGAAGATGACGAATGGGACTTCGTCGAAACGTTGCCAAGACACTTCCAATTTTACGCGGGAGAAAACCCGAACAACCAAAGACCTATATGGTACGAATAAAATACGAACACCAGGAGAATATAAATATAAAAATATACTTTACTAAAAGCTGCCAAGCTTTCGTTTGGAAACTCCAAACATCATCAGGGCTAAGGATAGATAGATGGAACTTTGGCTAACCCTCGACACTCCAGGGGCACCCCCGTTTCGCCCGATCAACACCAATACCATTCTAATGACCGTCTGGGGAGGCCACCACTGCTAAACACATGTAATCATCCACCGATGGAAGACCTCCCCCTTCCCCAATATCACCACGATAAATCCCCACCCCTGGAACTTAACAACAACTATGGAGAGTGTAGAAGATCCAGCATGAGGAGTTTACAGCCCGACACTGTGAAGAACGTCGACGGAGATCAAAAGAAAAAGGGGGGAGGAGAAGAACGAAAGCATGGCTCGATCGCCCAGGCATACGGTGAAAGGGAGAGACACGGTATTCTGCCTAGACCCTCCGCAGACAAGGAATACCCCCACCAACGATCCAGCCCCCCCCCCCGGGACGAACACTTTGAAATCCCCCCAAAAATGAGCACAAGAGAGGAGAGTGAGAACGCAGGGAATCAGAATGCAAAGATCCGGAAACCTGGCGTCCACCTGAATGCCGCTCCTACTAGCAATGGGGAAGAGCGTGTGATAGGGAGGAGGGGGGATGATGAATTGAGAGGCGGAGTAAGCACCCGATCATGCAGCAAACAAATGGAACGGTGGAGAACTGTCAACATGAAGATTGCCAGGACGGAGGAGGAAGGCATGGACCCCCAAACATGCAACACCCATATGAGGGTTACCCATGACAGTGGAGGGGCGAGAAGAGAGGGTGTGGAGCAGAGATTGAGAAAAACGTGGGGGGGAGTGTCTGTGATCCCAGAGAGGCTTGTAATACTGATAGAGGAGAAACGGATGCCCCCAGGGTGGAAAATGAAAACAAAAAGGAGATGAGGGTCAGTACTATGGAAGGAAATAAGGATAAAGGGGTGGTGGAGGAGATGAATGTTAGTAATGGAATGGTGGGAGGAATGATCCGGAAGAACCATAGAAGGAAGCGCAAGGAGAGTAATAAAGAAACATCTGGAACACTAATTAACCGGCCGGGACCGGTGACACGGTCCATGAGCCGGGTGCATATGTCAGCCAAACCCATTTAAGTCATCATTGTTTACTGGCTCCTTAGCCCTGATGATGTTTGGAGTTTCCAAACGAAACCTTGGCAGCTTTTAGTAAAGTATATTTTTATATTTATATTCTCCTGGTGTTCATATTTTATTCTTACCATAGACATGCCCAGGAGTCGTATTTTAATGCAAATTTTTATGCAAATTTTCACACACACACACAAATACATACATACATACATGGCTTTTTTTTATCATAGAACGCCCAGAACGGAGTTCCAGCACCTTTTTTGGATGGAATCTTATAGGATAGGCAAGGCGGGTTGTATGATGTGTGAGTTCCAGCACCTTTTTTTTTTTTTTTTACAAAAAAAGCACTCTCTGTGTGTGTGTGTGTGTGTCATAAAGGTAAAAAAAAGGATATATGCAGTGGTATCTTCATTTTAGATGTCAAAAAAGTCTCTCTCTCTGTCTCTCTCTCCCTCCCTCCCTCTCTTTCTCTTCCTCTCTCTCTCTCTCTCTCTCTCTCTCTCTCTTTCTCTCCCCCCCCCCTTTCTTCCTTTCTCCAATCTGCTCACCTGGCAAGCTGGCTTCAAGCTGTTCTCCAGCAAGCTGACACATATTCTTATTGGGCTAGCTCAGGGGTAAGGCAACCTCGGCTCTTTTATGACTCATGGACTTCAACTCCCAGAATTCCTGAGTCAGCTAGCTAGCTCTCTCCTGCCCTTCCTGCTTCCTGCAGAGACACAGCAAAGGGAGGAACCCCGCCCAATAAGCTGTTCAGCTCGTCAGAACAGGGTGAGGCTACTCTCTTTTTTACACATACACACACACACACACACACAGAGAGAGAGAGAGAGAGAGAGAGAGAGAGAGAGAGAGAGAGAGAGAAGCTCTGTCTCTGTCTCTCTCTGCAAATGGCAGAGGAGGCTGGGAGCCGCAGGGGAAGGCTCAAAGAGCTGCATGCGGCTCCAGAGCTGCAGGTTGCCGACCTGTGCTCTAGAAGATCTTAACTAAAGAACTGTAGGGACAGAGTAATGTAGTATTGTTTGTATAAAAATACCACTACACCTCTATTGGATTGAAAAAGGTCAAGAAATAATATGTTGATTCAGACTATGGTTTGCATTATTCACAACCTCAGAACCCATAGAAATTTCTTGAGAGAATTTGAATATTAATAGGCTGCCTAATTTCTTCATTTAATCTATAATCCTAAATACATTGACATGGAAGAAAATTCTACTGACAATAATTTTATTTCCAACTGACTATAGTTAGTCAAACATATTATGAATTTAATTTCATTGGTTTCTTCTCCATAATTTTAACATCCACTTGGGGGAGCTCCAATCAAAAATGAAGAGGAACTATCATTGTTCATATCTACATTATCATCTCCATGTCTACAATTTAAGAAGATTGCTGGAAGCGGTGGCTGCTCAAAATACTAACTGGGTCATCCTTTCTTCTATGGCTTTTTATTCTGTTCTCCCTCAAGATTCCAGTTTTTCTTTTCATTTTTCCCTTTTCTTTTTCCAACTTAAACTTTAATATTCCGAGACCTGGTGAATCTTCATCAGACTTGCTTTCTGGATGCTAATGCTACAGTAGCTTATTTGTAGAAGTATTTCTGTAAACCTTAGAATTTTCACACATATTGTGTGTATTACAACATTGGATTATGGTGCATGACAAATGATTAGCTCATGGGTGATTTATTTATTTTATTGAGCATATTAATATAGCCACCCATCTCACCAAAGGTGGCTCTGGGTGGCACATAAAACATGAGAAGAAATGAAAGAGAAGAACAGAAAATCCAAAAATTTCAGTAGAACAACTACCGTGTTTCCCCAAAATAAGACCTGGTCTTTTATTTATTTATTTATTTATTTATTTATTTATTTATTTATTTATTTTGCACCAAAAGATGCATTAGGGCTTATTTTCAGGGAAACACGATATCAGGATGATCACCCTGGCCAGGCACCCCACCCCCTGACATGAGCACAAGAGGCAGCAAGCGCACGGGGGCCAATGGTGTCTGACAGCAGCCGCATCCTGCAGGATTCTTGGAGCAGCACAGGTAACCTGAAGCATGAAGGCAGAGGCAGCAGGTGGAAGCAGAGGCACGGGGGAGGCAGGTGACACCAATGCACCACCCACTCCATCCCATGGTCTCTTGGCTTGCCTGTGGTGATGCCAAAACAGGCGATCCTGACATGCAAACCGAGAGACAGTGGGACAGAGTGGGGGCATGTCAGGATCGCTTGCCTCCCCCCGTGCCTCTACTTCCACCTGCTGCCAGTGCTGCTGCGTGAGCCTCCCGCAAGCTCTGGTACACCCTAACTCAGGAATAAGTCCCTTACATTCAGAGCTGACATTTGAATGTGTGTGAGTATGTATATGTGTACGAATCTACTGAGAAATAAGCCTTAAGTAAGTAAATGGAAATAGGGATTGACGCCCGTAGAATCACACCATGAAAAGAGGGAGAGGGACTAAGACCTGAACATTCTTTTACTAAATACAGTGGGGAGGGCGGTGATGATGATAGGGCTGTGAGACCAGACAGCATATGGTGCCACCATTTTCTCTGCCTCAGGCCTCCACCGGCTGCTCGTCAACGGGGTTACGCTTTAGAGCTTTGCTTTCACCTTTCCTCAACAGTGCGGAGCAGTGAGAGATTGAAGTGGAGTGGAGAATATATGTGTGAAAGTCAGTGGTTGCAGCCTGATTCCTCCTCTCTCTGGGCTGCTTCTTTTTCAGAACCTGCCTCTGTTGACTGAGGAAGCTCTGGCAAGTGCAGGTGATTCAAAAACATTATTCTGGCTGCCATAAACGTGTGTATGCATAACACAAGGGGGTCTTCCGCACAGCATGATCCAGGTGATCCAGATGCTCTGCACAGTGCATCTGGATCACCTGCCTTCCCCTCGCCTCTGGGACTTACCTGTGCTGTGCAGGCTGTGGCTGCTACCGGAAACATCAGCCCCCATGCACTCATCGCCTCCTGTGCTGGCCACGCCTACTCCCCAGGCTTATTTTGAGGGGAGGGCTTATATTAGGCACACCCTAAAAATCAGGCTAAGACTTCAAACCTTACATTGAGTCCACGCCCCGATCCAGCTAGTACTTATGTTCAAACCTTGCATTGAGTCCATGCGTTCCGTTCACGCCATTCTCATCCCTAATGTCCCACTCAACCTCTTCCTATAATACCCCCTCCCAGTATCCAAGTGTTGTCAGACCCAGCATCCCAGTTCCCATCATTCACAGGGTCACGGTTCCAGCAACATAAGCCATAACAGTTTTAACAGCAGTCGGCTTCTCCATATTCCATTTCTATGTAGCCTCCGTCCGGTTATGTGCTGGCAACATAGGATGTTCATGTGACCCGTTCGGCCGCCGCTGTTGGCGATGTAGCTCACGAAGCTACCGGACTCGGCTGGAACACAGGGTTAACTGGAACATTCTGGACTTTGGAAGGTAAGTATCACGCTGGGTCTGACACTTATTTTCTGAGTGGGTCTTATTTTGGGGGAAACACGGTATCACTTGACTTCACACAGCCATCTGGCAGACTCACCATTGGATCCCCAAGGCTGACAGAGAAACCATATTTTAAGGATTTTCTGGATAGTAAGCAGGGATAGGGCCAGCCTCCCCTCAGCTGGAATGATATTCCAGAGGGCAGGGGTCTCGGCGACAAATGCACAATATCTGGGTCCCACCAGAAGTAGCTTCTTGACAGATGGGACCTGGAGCATACCTCTCCTGCTTAACCTGATGGAATAGGTAGATATGATTGGGAAGAGGTAGTCGTCAAACAACCTGATCCTATATTATGTGGGTGCTGTTATCTCCATCTTGCTAATGAATGGATTAAGAAATATTAAATAGCCTAAGTGGGAGGTTCCTTGTTCCAACAGATTCACTGGAAAATAACACTATCCCAATTTAAAGTAGTGTGCATGTCATCATCTTCCTTTCAAGATGGCCCCGATCCTTCACTGCATTGGTTTCCAAGGCTCAAAGGTTGAGCTCTATCTTCTACATTCAACAATAAGGGGCTAAGCAAGAAATCTTCCAATTTCCCTATAATTAGGGGGTTGACCAGAATATACTGCCACATACTATTTGCCAGGTGTGATTAGATGAAAGCCAAATTGTGGATTCCTCTCCCCCTCCCAATAATGAATAATATAATAAACAAAAAATAAAACTGATGAATCCCCCAACACTCAAAGTATCTTGTGCAATTACCTGTTCCTAGGTGTGATGGTGCCTACGTACTGAAAATATTCTCTCTCCCTTCCTGAAAAATAATGAGGTATCTACTGTTACAACATTCAAGCAACTCCCTTCTCTCCATGAACGCTGGATTAATATGTTTTCTTTCTCTTATTTAATGTATTTTATAATTGTATTTTAAAATATATTAACATTCCTTAAATAATTAAACTAGAACTGTCACAAAGCATTCAGCTCTAGTGTGAACAAAGAACCCTCCTCAAAACCAATGAGTTAACTGTTTCTCCAAAAACTCAGGTCAGCTACTTCAAAGCTTTCCCAGGTTGGCTGTAGATGGGGAGATGACATGGGAAAACCTTTGTAGCAGCTGCGGCAAATCTGCCTAAACATTTCAAGGAGTCATCTTTCCTTAATCCCAGTGTATTTTGCCAAGCATCCTTCATATACTTTGGTCAGCCCTATTGTAAACCATCTATAGAGGCAACTGTATGAGAACATAAATACAGGTAGTCCTTGACTTCCAACAATTGAGCCCAAAGTTTCTGTTTTTAAATGAGATACTTGTTAATTTTGCCCCATTTTGCAATCCTTCTTGCCCCAGTTGTTAAGTAAATCACTGCAGTTGTTAAGTTAGTGGCATAGTTGTTAAGTGAATCTGGCTTCCCCATTGACTTTGCTTGTCAAAAGGTTGCAAAAGGTGATCACATGACCCCAGGACACTGCAACTGTCATAAATATGAACTGGTTGCCAAGTTTCTGGATTTTGATCACCTGACCTCAGGGACGCTACCACCATCATAAGTGTGAAAAATGTTCATAAGTCATTTGTTTCAATGCCATTGTGACTTTGACCGGTCACTAAACGAACTGTTGTAAGAGAAGGACTACCTGTACATTAAAGAAAAGCTGACTTTTAGAGTTATAAATGGCCACTTCCTCTAACTGACCTCAACAACCCAATGTTGATTAAGTGGAAACATCCCCATTCATCTTGATAACCTGGGGGGGGGGGATTCACAGCCATTTCAACCAATTGTGTTCCATAAAGAACTCCTGGCTAATGCTGTCAAATTCCAACTGAACTGCAGGGCCATCAAAAATCATTATTTATTCCCCTGCAGTATTCCTCCATACTCTTTTTCCTAACTAAATCCATCAGATGATGTTTGAGATTTACATTCCTTCATGTTGTTCCAGTTATTCCCACATGCTGTGAATGAGTGTTTACAACGGGCTTAGGGACACCTTTTAGAGAATTAGAGCATCTCTTAAGACATACAACTCGATTCTGCTTTAAAAACATCTAAAACATTGTGGTCATCACTGCATGTCCCAGTACAGGTGTAAAAAGAATAGTCCTATGGCAAATTAACAAATTTATTTTGCCTTATGGTCTGCTTTGTCAGATGCAGTTCTGTCATGGCATATCAAAAGGCATATTTTTTTTTTTTGGTATTTGCTATTGTCCCAAGTACAAAACAGATTACAATTAAACAGACTAGTAACGTTCATGTAAACATTTTTCTCACCCAGCTGCTCTTTGAATGATTGCTGCATTTCATTCTTCTATGCTCTGTTCACACATTTTTCAGCTAGTAGTGATGTGACTCCACATCGGGGCTCCCAAGAGGCAAATACAGGGTACAATAAATCCCGATAATCAAACAGGGCTTTGCCTTGACACATTGATTAAGAGGCAGCCCAATTCTATATCTCCAGAAGGACCAAGACAGCTGAGCCCAATATTAAACTGGCTGAATTTGTGCTGAATCTGAGTTCCACTCAGCCCAGAAATGAGAGGAAGGTTGTTAAGACCCATAAATTCATTGTATTAGACTTCACTTACCTTCAGGATTAAGCCACCTTCTGTTGTTTCTGGAGTATAACTTGAAACCTTTTTGTCTGCAGGAATGAAGTAAAAAAAAAAAAAAAAGACAATAGGGCAGCCAGAAGCATGCCATCAAAGCGACACACACTTTTTACATGAATTGTGACATGGTCCATGTAAAAAACCTGCAGTCCATAGGTGACATAATTGTAGCTATCATCCCCCTTAGATACCCTTCCCTCTCAGCATCCCTTTTTTCTGCTCTGTTTTCGATGGAAAGGAGGTCCACCTCTCTGCCTGACCATCAGATCTTGAAAAAAAATACACATCCAATGGCTTTAGCAGGCAAAAGGGGATGTCAGATGGCCAGAGTAGTCATCCTACTCCAGATGATGTATTTGTTTAGTAATCCTTGTTCTCCTAATTTAGTGTTTCTTAACCTCAGCAATATTAAGATGTGTGGATTTCAACTCCCAGAATTTCCCAGCCAGCATGCTGACTGAAGGGGTCTGGGAGTTGAAATCTACACATCTTAAAACTGATAAAGTTGAAAAACACTGTCCTAATGAAACTTAAACTATATGTCTAATCTACTGGATTTAATTTTTGTCAGTAATGTTTATTTTTTAGGTTACTTCATTACTTTGAATTCTTGACATATATGTGTAATAACCAGAGCACCTTTTTTCTATGAAGATGCAGAATATATTTGCTAACCAACAATAAATAATTTTACTATGTACCAAATAAGTAAGAGGTGGAGCTTTGAAGTAATACAGAGAAATTATTCAGTTCACCTGAGAGGAGCTAATGATTTATTATATACTATAATTATTATAATACCATTAAATAACTAAATAGCAATCACATGACCCAGGATACAGCAACCTTTGTGAATACATGGCAGTTGTCAGGTGCTGAAACTTTGATCACTTGACTGTCATAAGTGTGAGGACCAGTCATAAGTCACTTTTTTCAATGCTGTTGTAACTTTGGATGATGGCTAAACAAATGATTGTAAGTCAAGAACTACCTGTACAGTATAGGACCATAAGCCTTTCAGCCTTAATTTAAATTAATGGACATGTTACCCAGCCTGTAATGGCTTGATATTTCTCAAGCACAGTTTTGTATTTATGAAATGGATAGCTTTCCATTTGTGATTATTATATTTTCTGGTTACAGTTGAATAATTTGGGAAGTTAAAAATTGTAGTGTTTGCCACTTACAACAACATTTATCAGCTATTGTGGCTGTTTCAAAGATGTAATGATAATGTGATAATGTGATTTTTCTAGATTTATAATGGCCCAGGGAAATAAATGGGTTCTGTCTCATTGGTTTCAGTAAATTAAGCATGATCCCTTCTTATATCTTCAGTTTAAAAACATAACGGTTTTTGTTCTCAGATACAAAATATTTTCTTTGCCAGGTTCCTTTTAGAAATATGCATAAAATATGCAAATTAGAGTAAAGTAAGAGTGGAAAATTACCTTGATCAGTTAAAAAAAACCTGAATATTTACAACAGGGGAAGCAGTCAGATATTTCTGTTTCACTGTTTCAGCTATTAGACAAATTGAAATGGACTGAAGTGATGCTGCCAGGCTGAATTTATAACCTCCTTTGATGAGATTAGTTGATGTTCTTAGGCAGACTAATTACATTGTGGTTGGTGCTTAAGCCTAAGGTTACTTTTATAGCAGAGCTGGAAAATCTAGTTGGCTATAGTGACAGCTATGTTCTTCAAGACTATGTCAATCCTTCCACACTGAAAAAAGCTGTGAAAAGGTACCTATTGGACTTTGCTTTATTACAGTAATCGGGTTAAGTATCATTGGCAAGTAGATATATATTAGAAGAAGAAAACCAAAGAGCATTTGCTGGCCTGATTTACATACATAGCTTAGCCTACATAATATGTAAGTCGTACAGATGCATTTTGGTTTGTTTATCTTTGAGTTACAATAATATATGTGGACTTCTCGCTATATCTTAGGACCCTGGTTAATAAAATGGTCCTACTGGCACCTGAGTGTCACTTTCTGAAACTGAAATATAAAATATTTTAAATAACATTTATTGTAATCTTTTTTTATTGAAAATTTTTAAATTTTACAAAACAATACGGTTCTCTTCCCCAACCCCCCCCAACCCTCCCATGCCCTCCCCCGACCTTCCCAGAGCTGAATACAGGCTTAATTAATATTTTTTCAAAAAGTCTTAAAACAAATATAAACCATAAACAAATCTAAATACATTAATTAAACAAATTGTAAACTAGTTAACAATAATATATGTATAAAAAAAACAAAAATACAAGGAAATACGAGAAAATAGGAAGAAAGAAAAAGGAAAAAAGTCTATAAAATATCTTAAATTTTAAGTATAAGTTATTGAAAAGCTAAATAATATTTTTTTATATCCAACTTATATTGTATAAAGTCTATCCATTTTTTCCATACCAAAAAATACTTCTCTTGCGATTGGTCTTTCAAGAAAGCCGAAATCTTTGCCATTTCCGCCAAATAAGAAACTTTAAAAAACCACTCTTGCAAGGTAGGCAAAGATTCCTTCTTCCAACATTGCCCTACTAACAACCTTGCCGCTGTGATTAAATTTAACATCAATATAATCTCTTTAGTATCACAATCAGAAACAATACCTAACAAAAACAGTTGTGGAGTAAATTTTACCCTTCTTCTAAAAATTATTTGAATATTCCACCATATCTTAATCCAAAAAGCTTTTATATTTTTACATGACCACCAGATATGATAATAAGTAGCATCCAAACATCCACATCTCCAACATTTAGGCTGTAAAGTCAGGATACATACGAGACATTTTTTGTGGATCAACGTGCCATCTATAAAACATTTTGTAAAAATTTTCCCTTAAATTTTGGGCTTGTGTAAATTTAACATTCCTCACCCAAATAATTTCCCAAGTATCTAATAGAACCGATTCCTCAAAATTTTGTGCCCATTTGACCATACATTCTTTAACTAATTCTACTTCTGAATCCATTTCTACTAACACCCCATAAATTCTCTTAATATGGGTTCATCTTTGATCTTTTATTTGTTTTAATAAATTCTCATCTTCTCTAAGGAAACCCACGTTACAATCTATCTTCCACCTCTCCACTATTTGTCTATAATGAAACCATGAGTAAATAATATTTTCTTGTATTAAATCTTCCAAAAATTTTAATTGCCAATTTTTACCATCCCATCTAAGTAGTTGTACATAAGAAACGCTATCCATCTTAACTCCTCTCCTTATCCCTTCTATCGCATGCCCCAGTATAGCCCATAATGGAATTTTAAAATCACTTTTATAATATTTCCTCCAAACCCGAAGTAAAGAAATCCCTATAATATGAGATTTAAAAACCCTATCAACCTTTTTATTAAAAATTAAATAGGCATGCCATCCAAAAAGTAAGTCCCAACCCTCTAAGAGGAGTATTTCTACATTTGTTAAATTAAATCACTTATTAATGTTAAAACCACAGCATCATAATACAATTTCAAATTCGGTACCTTGAGTCCACCTCTCTCATGAATATCCTGTATAATTTTAAGTTTTACTCTTGGTTTTTTCCCTGCCCAGATAAATTTGTTAATACCTTTCTGCCATTCATTTAAATTAACCTCATTCTTTAAAATAGGTATCATTTGAAATAAAAAAGAAACTTTGGCAAAACATTCATTTTAATCGCCGCAATTCTTCCCAAAAGAGATAATTGCAACTTCTCCCAATTTTCCAAATCTCTTTGTATATTGACCCACAGCCTTTCATAGTTATTTTTGTACAATTTTGCATTAGAAACAGATAAAATAACCCCCAGATATTTTACCTTATTGACTACCTCAAAATCTGTCAACTTAACCAAAGTCTGCTTATCCAGATTAGTCATATTTTTAGGCAATATTTTAGTCTTCTCTATTGTAAACACCTCTGACAAACCCCCATTAACTATAAGTTGTGCCGTTTGCTTTTGATAAATAACACCAAGAGCTTGTAAAATTTTTTCTCCAAAATTCATTTTCTCAATTAATCTTAACATAAATTGCCAATTCAGCTGGTCAAAAGCTTTTTCAGCATCTAAAAATATCAATCCTGCAGAAACTTGATTATTTTTATCTAAATATTCTAATAAGTTAATAATTTGTCTGAGATTATTCTTCATGTACCTTCCAGTTATAAAACCTGTTTGATCCATATGTATTACATGATGCAAAACCCTCATAAGCCTGTTAGCTAAAATTTTTGAAAAAATCTTGTAGTCTACATTTAAGAGAGATATAGGTCTATAATTCTTTGGTAAGGTGAGATCTTGATCTTCTTTTGGAATCAAAGATATAAAAGCTCTACCCCATGACGGGGGAATCTCTGAACCCTGTAATATATTATTAAAAAGCTCACTTAAAGGTTGAGTCATCTCTTGTACCAATGTTTTGTAATAAATAGATGTCAAACCGTCCATACCCAGTGCCTTACCTAATTTTAATTCTTTAATTACTGTCTCAATCTCCTCACTAGTAATCAAACCATTAATTTCTTGTTTCTGATCTTCTGTTAATTTAGGAAAGTTAGCTTCATTTAAATAATTATCTATATCTGAAACCTGTACTTTAGTACTCATATATAATTTTTGGTAATAATCTAAAAAGGATTTCTTAATCAACTCCTTCTGATATACCAATTTACCATTATAATTTATTTTATCTATAATTCTCTGTCTCTGCTTCTTTCTCAGTTGGTAAGCCAACCATCTCCCTGGTTTATTAGCATTACAAAATGTATTTTGTTTCATATACAGTAAATTAGTTGCAGTTTGATCAGCCATCAACATATTAAATTGTGATTTAAGCAATTCTATAGATTCCTTAACCTTCTCATCTATAGGATTTAAAATCAAAGCTTTTTCTTTTAATTTAATCTCATCTTCCAACTCCTTACATTTCTGCATCTGCTTCTGTCTATGAACATTATTCATTTGTATCAAAATCCCCTGCATGTAGGCTTTACCTGCATCCCAGACCATTGACATTGAAGTTCCCTTATGCATATTTAAAGCAAAATAATCCTTTAATTGCTCCTTTAACTTTTGAACATTCTTTTCTTGTCTAAATAAATTTTCATTCATCCTCCACGATCTCCTCTCCTCTTTTTCATCAACCAATTCCATCCAAACTGGACTGTGATCGGTCAATGTCCTGGGAAAATTTTTAACATTCTTTACCCTAAAATATAAATCCGTCGTAATCAAAAAAAAAAAAAATCAATTCTTGAAAAGGATTGATGTCTATCCAAAAAGAAAGTAAAATCTCTCTCCTCCAGGTTATGTTCACACCAATAATCTCGCAGCTCCCAGTCCTCTTTCAAATCAAAAAAAGCTTTAGGTAGTTTAGCCTGTTTAAAAGAAATAGAGGATCCTTTTTTATCTCTTTGTGTATCTAAAACACCATTCCAGTCTCCCATTAATATAACAGATCTGTAATCCAACAAAGTTAATTTTTGATGTAACAGTCTGTAAAATTGTTCCTGTTGTTGGTTTGGTGCATACAGTCCCACTATAAGTACTTTCTTACCATACAAACCAACTTCAATCATAACATATCTCCCTTGAAGATCAGATTCTACCAAACAGGCTGATAAGTTTTGCTTAACATAGATAACTACTCCCCCTTTTTTCCCAGGAGCAGAAGATACAAAATGGGATCCCAGACGAGCATTAACTAAATATTTTTGATCTTTAGATGTAATATGTGTTTCCTGCAAGCAAATAATGTCATTATTATGTTGCTTTAAATAATGATAAATTTTCTTTCTCTTTTGAGGGGAATTGAGGCCATTAGCATTCCATGTCAGGAACTTTACCATCTCCCTTAACCAGAAGCCTGGAGAAGACTGCTTGAAGATCTGTCATTGAGGAATGTGCTGCAGAGCTCTTGGGTCTTGCTCCTCCCACAGGCACCGAGGCAACTTCTTGAAGAACTTCTTTAACTTCTTTCTTCTGTTGTTCCTTTTCCTTACGTCTATGTGCTGCGCGAGTCATTCTTTGCTCTTTAATCTCTGCTTGTTGCAGCCACTCCACCTGTGACTTTCCAGCATCCATCAATACTACTTCTTCAGACTGCTGTTCCACCTCTTTACCATCCAAGACTTTCTGCATCATAGGTGGTAGTGAGCCTGCTCCCAGGACCGACTTGTAAAACTCTTTTGCTTTAGAAACTGTATTGAGTCTATAACGCGTCCCCGCATGGCTCACGACAATACCCATCGGAATCTCCCATCTGAATGGCATCAATCTTTTTTTACGTTCATTAGCTAAGAAAGCAAACTCTTTTCTCCTTCTTAAAATTTTGGATGGGATCTCCTTTAGAATAATGACATCTTGAGCAGCAATCTGAAACCTCTTGTTATAAAAAGCTTGTATAATTTCATTACGCAGAGATCTCTTCCCAAAATAAATCACCACATCTCTTGGTAAATTTCTTTGCTTTGCAACCCAGGAGTTAACTCTAAATATCTTTTCAACTTCTCTGAGTATTTCCTCTTTCTCTCTATTCAAAATAGCAGCAAAGTCATTTACCACAATCTCTCTCAAGTCTTGCTGCATGTCTTCTTTCAGGCCTCTGATTCTTAAAGCATACTCCATCTCTCTGTACTGAGACATAACAATGTCATCTTGTGAAATTTCCATCTTTTTTTCCATGCCTTCAAATTTGTCTTCCAGAATATCCACCTTATCTTCCACCTCTTCTACTCTAGAATCCAACTTCTCAACCACAGAAGCAAGTCCTATTAAGGCCATAACTATATCTTGCCTCAAGATAGTATTATTCTGCTCTAAAAGCTCCTTCATTTCCCCTCTGATTTGAGTATTATTCTGCTCTAAAAGCTCCTTCATTTCCCCTCTAATTTGAGCTACAGCATTTCCCATTATATCTTTCATATCTTGTACCGTTATTGCTGGCAAAGGAGGAGAGGATGGTGGTGTAGCTTTAGGTTGTTGTGCTGGTAAGATCGCAGGAGAAGAAGCCACCTTAGATACTGTAGAAGTTGCTTGCCTCTTTGAAGCCATTTTCAAAAAGAAAAAATCTTATTTCTTCTTTCCTCCTTCTTTGAAAATAAATAAATAAATAAATAATCCCTTCAAAGAGAAAAAAAAAATAACAAAGGAGAGTTTAACAAAAACAAAAAAGAAAAGAAAAATCTTCCCAAAACACAAATCCACCTTAAGAAAAAGTTTAAAGAGAAAAAAAAACCATCTAATCCATAACGTTCCGTTTTACTCACTTTTTTTCAGGGAAAAAAAAACTTTCCAGTCACCATTTTACTTTCACTCTCCACGCAAGAAAAAACGAAGAAAAAAGAGAAAAAGAAATAAAGGTCAATCTTTCAAACTAAAGTCCAAATAAAATCCAATAAGAAAAATCCTTTATCCAACTCTGTCCGCTTTTTAAAAATAACTCACCCGGTCCCTTTAAGCGTGGAGGTGGTAGCGGCGTTTTGCTTTGTTCCCAAAGGAACAAAGACAGCTGGGAGGCGGAGGCAACCCGAACTCCGAGGGAGCTCTCTTTTCACCCCCCAAGAAAAAATTCCTGGGGGGTTCAAGAGGCTCTACCTCTATTCAGGTGATACTCCCCTCCCCCCCTTCGCCCGGGAGGGAGGTTTTGAGCGCGGAACAGCTGGTGCCTGCTGTTCTCCGCGGTTCTCACGCTATCCCAGGAGGACGGCTACAAAGTAGCCGCCATCACCGACACTAAACCACCGGAAGTCAACATTTATTGTAATCTTGGGAGAGTCTTAAATCTCAAGGTTTCTATGATGTCACTGTACTACACCTAAGAATGAGTTTTTGCATTAAAACATACTCTTATGAGATCTCACAAGATTTGGACATTTTCACATAAGCATTCATGATATAAAGAAAAGATAAAATCTTTAGATAATTGGAGAACATAGGAAAATGTATTAGAATAATTTATAAATAACATCTTAGTTACTTCTCTCTTCACTGTAACTATATTCATACAGCAACAACTTGGTGTATTTCCTTCCAGTTATTTCCAAAATGAGATGGCTGTTGATATTTACATGCAAACATTGAGACTCCCAGAACATTTCTAACTTTAAAAACTCTAAAAATAAACTAGCAATTGGTGGCAAGTTATTGGTTGTGCCTCTTCAAAAGGTGGAAATACATTACTGTTGAAACACACAGTCTTTTACAAGACTGTGGAAATACATAGTATGCATAGCAGAATTTTAACAAATGGTAGATTTATACTTACCAGCTTACTAGAGTTGTCTCAGTATGATGTGCTTATACATTTGAGCAGCAACTCATACAGAGCATTTTTCAAGTCACAATATTTTATTGGGGCTTACTCAATTTTTGATCTGTTATTCATCAACTATAAAAGCTAACTGCCTTAATTAGCATTTTAAAGGCCCTTACATCTGTTAAAGTTCTTCACAGCTGTTACATTTGAGGCAGCAAATCTATTTATTGGTAAAGAATTGATTGCTTCCATCTGCCAGTGATTCAGTGGGACACCCTTCTCAATCAAGGCAAGCCACAAGGAGTCCATTGTTTCATCAGCTTTCAATTTTTGATTGGGAAAAAAACTTCAGGCAGAAGCCTGTAGCCACATAACACAAGCTTCATCAAAGACTATTGTTTCATAAACCTGTCTGACCTATGACATTTTGGCTCTTTGATTAGACTACTCTGATGTTATGGAAAATAGCTTCCAAATTTAAACATGTTGTAAGAAGAGAAGAAATATCCGTAATTGCTTTGGGGAACTAAAGAATGGGTGTAGTGTGTTGATCAGTGTAGCTGCAACTTGAGTTTCTCAGTCACATTTTCAGTGGGTTATGCCAAATTACAATCAATATGGCTTAGGTCAATAACATTTTCATTTTTATTAATTCAGATCCCATAGAGATATCTGGAATCCTTTCCATAGTTTGTTCCTCTTGGAGAATTAATATTGCTAGTAGTAGTTATGGGCATTATTTACTAGTTGTAATAATATTAGTACTATAATCATGTACATTTTTCTTAGTAAATAGTTTTTAAAAATCTTGTGCCTTCATATCTTTACTTTTTATCACCTAGGGAATGGAATGGAATGGAACTTAGATGTCTTCTAGTCTAACCCCCTGTTCAGACAGGAAACTATACACTCTCAGACATGTGCTTGTCCAATCTCTTCTTAAAAACTTCCAGTATTAGAGCATTCACAATTTCTGGAGGCAAGTCATTCTATTGATTTAATTGTTCTAACTGCCAAGAAATTTCTCCTTAGTTCTAGGTTGCTTCTCTCCTTGATTATTTTCATCCATTTGAGGGTCATTATTTACAGTAAAGGGATGACAACAATTATTGGTGTTACTGGCATTCAACAAATGACATCATATATCCACTCAGTCTTCTGTGCTGTTATTATTTCATCCTGATACATGAGGGTAATTGTTCACAGCTAGTATCTTGATCATCATTAGGATTTGTTTTGATAACAATAATTTAACCACAGTTCTTCAGGAAAATGATATACCCTGTGCTGGTATTCTCCTTGGAAATTACATAAACAAGGAATAGAAAGCAAAAATGTAGTCAAACCTGTTAGCCCAGATTATTCTGAGTTATACAGATTAGGGCTGTGTGAGGTTTCAAAGAGTGCTTCATTTCAATAAAGTTTTAAATAAATTGCTTCTCCTTGGTTCATGGAGAAGTAAGATCTCCTTATTTCATAGCAAAGTAGTTCTTTCATCTCATTCTACTTTGGAGATTCTCTCAGACTTCCTTCCTAGAATGTATACTACAGAGAAAGACTGGGAGGAGCTTTCTCTAGCTAGCATTGTGGCAGAAGGTTGAGAGGATCCTGCTGTTCTTCCCTGTTTAAGTTCTTCCTGCTGGACAGCTTTGGCAAAAGCTGGAAAGTTGTCACTAATATGGGATGAGCCTGTAGCAGCTGCTTCAGAACCACTTCCAAAAGTCTTCCAGGTTATGTTGATGTGGGAATATTGCAGACAAATCATTTGAGAAGCATGATCATGCACCAAATCTCTTCCAGGCTTCTAGGATTAATTATGGTGTTTAGGAGACTACAAATTGTCTGGAGCATGAAGTTGCCAAGAGGTTTTGAGAAAGGTTGAACTTCTGCCATGCTCTCCAGAGTTATGGTTAATACCTTTCTTCCTTCACTCACTAAACTTCTTGGCCAAAGTACGGTACAGATGTGCTAGAAACAGACAACCTAGAGTCCCTCTAAATGATTTCTCGGCTAGGCAGATTTGCCATGGACTGCAGACAATTCAAATGTTGCTCAGTCTAGAGAAGAACATCTAGATAGGTATTTTCTTGCAGCTTTCTTCCAGATCAGATCAAGGCCACCTGAATCAATGCTCCTATTTTATTGAGCCCCATATCACATCACTTCCATAGTCTGGTTTGCTTCACTGAAAAAAAACTACCATGTTTCACAAAGGTTTAATGCATATTGGTCCTTCAAGACTGAGCTATGTCATGGTCCACCAGGAAGAGATACTGTGAGTACCCTATTGAAAGAAATACGACAACTACAGTAACTTTGGGGAGTTGTTGGTTGAGTACAGTATGTCTCCCTTTATTTGCATTTGAGGGACCAGGGAGAAAAGATCTGTGGGGAGGCTAACTAGTGCTCCCTGTAGAAGCATAGAGTTTACTAGTGCTCCCTGTAGAAGAATGGAGGACATGTTGGTCCAAATTCCCTTGGCTGGGGAGATGTGCTTGTGCACAGACATGCATGCTTGAATACACCCATGCACACTTTTCTCTATCTTGCACTGAGGAAGAAGGTCCAAGTGCATCTTCTTCCCTAGGATAATAGTATTCCTTGGCAGATGTCCAAGACCTTCCCTTGCAAGAAAACATGGAGCAAAATGTCATTTCATGTCCTTCTGCAGAGACAACTGGGTGATGTCAGCAGAGGAAGTTTAACTGAAAACATACAGTAACTTCAGTTGAGTTCCATCCCTTGATGTCATGCATCCCACTGAATCAGCTGATGAGCAAAGTCTACTGCCTAGCCATATCCAGTTCCCCATTCCATCCTATTCTGTAAACATGCTATGAGGACAGTAGAGTGATATCACTCCTCTCCATAGCATTGGGCTGTTTTACAGCTAACCATTACATCATGGCCAAAAGCATGATATTGTTTAGAGGTGTCAAGTTGCCCACTGATGCCCTAACTCAGTGCTTCTCAACCACCACAACTTGAAGAGGGGTGGACTTCAATTCCCAGAAGTTTCCACCCACCTTTGTTGACTAATCCATCTCTCTTCAAATTGTCAACATTGATAAATGCTGTCTTAGCTCACTGTTGCAGATTTCCCTGCCTCCATGTGGCTGGTGGGTTTCAGTCTTGAAATAGCTCAATTCTCCCTCTCTATCACACGTAGAACATCTCACTTTGAGGTTTGCAAACTGGGCAAAGAAAATAGAACTGCTGTTCTAGCAGGCCTGTGGGGAAATCTCATTACTTCAGTAAATATTGTACTGTTGTACTTACAAAAGAAGAGAGAAATGGACTTAAGTGTCAGATAAAAGTAGCACATCTTCTTTAATTAATTGTTTTTGCCTTCCATGGCCCTATTTTTAGAACATTTCAATTATACTTTAAAATGTTCCCCACTTTATATTTTGGCCTTTTTCATAAGGGAAGAAGGTAGACCAAGGGGATAAAGATATATATGTAGATATGTAGCTTGGTCTAAGATTTCATTACTGTCATTGTACAAACTGAATGTGCATAGAACAAAAAAAAACCTCTGAACTGACTTGGAATAAAGATTTGATTACTTTGTAAAGCTAGGAAATTTAACATTTCTGTAGTCTCTCCTAATATCCATTTTTCAGTTTCTTACTTCCAGATTCACAAGTGATAATAGCAATTTAAATTTCTCTATGTCAGCTGAAAACTATTTGGAATACATTAATTACAGCACAAGGTAGTACAGTGATTAGGATGGTTACATGGTTAACCCAGGTTCAAACCTACCCTCAGTCTTCAAAGTTCACTGGGTGACTTTGCACCCAGTATAACGTAGTGTTGTTAAGGGGGGGGGGGGAATTGGAGAAAGAACATGCTATGTATTACGCCTTGAGTTCTTGTAGGAAAAATAAGATATGAATCAAATAAATGAATGAATGAATAAATAAAAAAATAATGAATAAATAACAAATGCTGTCCTATTAGAACAAATGCACTATATATACACCAGACTTAATTTTTGTTAAACCCACATGGAAAAAAGTGCATTACAGTGGTACCTGGGTATTCAACTGCTTTGGAACTTACTGAATTTGGAACTCAATGCATTTTGACATGAAAATGTTGTCCCGATACTCATCATTTGTTTGGTACTCAACACACAAGCTGGAACTTGTCGATGTCAGTGCCTTGAGACTCACTACATTATGTCTTATAGGAATATTTGTTTGGTGCTCACTGTTTTTGGTGCTCATTGCACCTCCCAAAATCAATTAACAATAAGTACTGAGATACCACTGTACTGAAATAAGTCAAATATTTATTTCTCCTGATTCTCAAAAATAATAAAATAATCTTGAAAAGCCATTTATAATACAATTGCTACTGTTTAATTTTTGTTTCTTTGTAGTCCTGGACATAAAAATGGAATTAGGCAGTTGCTCTTTTTAATCATATTTATTGTTAATGAATATATAATAACAGCATGTAACAAATAAGATTATTTCAAAACCAGACTAAATTTTCAAATGACTCATCTGTTGCCGATATTATTATTACTGAATTAGTTTTAGCATGAAGCAATTATGATTTATTTAATAAAGAGATGTAGGAATCGTAAAACATATACATATTGATATACAATAGGAGAGCACTAATCATACATAAACACATATCAAAAAATGCTTACATTATCCTCAGTAACATTCAAACAATGGAATTATTTGAGAAGGAACCCTTGAGAATTTCTTGTCTTTCTGAGTTGAGTGATAATTGTCTAAATTGTACTATCTGTGCATTCAGATGCAGATCATAATTACTAAATTCAATTACTTGGCCACAGGCCAAGAAGCGTAACTGGTGGAAATGATACCCACATCTCATAAGGTCAGGCCATGGTACTTGCATAACCATCTGTCTTCTGGGCAATCTCAGTTTCATTTTCATGTAAATTGCTTTGATTGTTTTTGTATCACACATTAGAAAAATGAAAATATAGAATGAAGATTTGATATGAATAACCACCAGTGGTTTAGAGCAGACATGTCAAACTCGTGACATCACGTGACGTCGCGCAACGTATCGGAGCTTTTTTGCCATTGTCAGCAATGGGGTGGGCACGGCTCCGGTGTGATGAAACCGGCCCGCTGGCCGGCAGTTTCACACCCCTGGTATAGAGGGTTGCTGAATTTCAATGTCATTTTGAAATGACATTAGACATCATTCAAGCAGATCAAGTTACAACAGAAGTATCTCTTGACCTCCTTTTCTCTGGACATCCTTCTATGATCCCAAATAGGATCCTTGAAGGCTGGAAAGATGGGGATGTGAAGGGTTCTCCAAAGCAATGGATTGAAAGGGGATTGCAGGGCAGGAAGTGAGAAACAGTTTTTCTTACTAAAGATAGGAAGCTTATAACGTTCCAGATTTTGTGAGGTTCAAGTCGCAAAAATACCTTCATCTTTGACTATATTTTAGAACTTGGGCTCTGCAATTCAGTAGTTCCTTTTTTTTTCTTTTTTCTTTTTGCTGAAAATTTTACTTTATTCAAAGAGGATTAAAATACAAAATGCCAAAATATTTAAAAACCACACACACAACAAAATTGATAAGCAATTGATAAGAGATCCGAGACCAATTAGAGTTATTTGGGATAATTGGGGATTGAAGCCCTGGTAAATTTTCTATGAATTGATTACAAGGTCAATTTGTTAACAGAAGCTTTTGGAATTTCAGTTTTGTCTTTCTCTTATTACTGTTCACAATTTTTATTACTTTTATATTTTTACTTTATTGTTTTTTCTGTTAACCACTTTGTTATTAATATAATTTATAGATGAAGGGCCAACAATTTGTAATTTAGTAGCTTAATTATTTAAATTCTTTTGGCCTGTTTTGCAATCGGTAGGAAACCAACATTGCTTATTATACTAATCAGCATTCAACTAGGGAGGATGTTATGTGTATATGTGTTAGGTGTTTTTTTTTTTTTTAAAAAAGCCATCTTTTTGGTTTAGGTCAGTTCAGCAATTTCTGTAGGGCTACAAGTTGCCTATGTTTGCTTCTAGTTCAGAAGTCTTTACCGAGACTTCTGCATATGCAGTGCAGTAGGTCAAGTTCTTCAAAATAAAGAAATCTAACTGGATTTTTTAAAAGATGGAACAGAACAGGTTTTAAGGAATATCTTTCCAAAGGGATCTACAATTCGTCTCCAAAATATTTATAGGAATTTAAGGATAGTGATTAAAAGGCAGAATAGGAAGAGGATAGAGACTTTTATTGAGTGACAGATGATTACATTTAACTGATAAGTCCCACAGTGTCCTTCCCCTTACACACACAGACCCAAAAAGTAATTAATGTCAAGCTGGCCAAAATTAAATCAGTTACAGCAAAGATAGACCAGGTCTGATGACATAGCATTTGGAAATTAACCATTTTTCAGCCAAACCCTAATATAAATTATTGAATTGTTAAAGGATAAATCTGGATAATACATTTTAATATACTCTAAACCACTATATATGGCAAGAAGGTAGCACAAATGCAATAACAGAATAAAAGAGACTGTACTAGTTACACTGCAATTATTTTGCACATGTATTTTAACAATGGAAGCATAATATATATATAATATAGAATATTATAAATGCATTTTGATTATAACTGTAACCTTTTGATATTATATACTTGGATGCTTGGATGACATTATGAAGTTGCATTGCAGAGCGAGTATCTTTGAAAGATCTTTGCTTCACTGATCTCACAGTCAAGCAATGTCCTCCACTATTTTTTTCCAGTTTTATTATTCTCTAGGACAGAGGTCCGAAACCTTTCAGGCATCAGGGTTCCATGGAGACAGGTTTTTCTACGGACCAGAGAGTGCATGGTTTTGTATGCTACCTGCATCCCACGAATGGGGCTTTGCTTGTTTGTGTGGACCAGTTGCTGGCATGCTGCAGTCCAGTACCAATCCACAGACCAGGGATTGGGGACCCCTGCTGTAGGATATGTTACAGGGTTTTCAACCTTTAGACCCTCACTCGTGTGTACGGTTTTCTTTTTTAAATGCAATGAATATTTATCTTCCCAAAGTTGTATATTAAATTGTGGATCTTTTTAAGTATTCATTACTTTAAGCTCAAACAGTCTGTCTTCAGATATTGCAATATAATCAGTGTTTATACAACTCTAATTATGAAGGTAAATATGTACCGTTCAACCCCAGTGCTTGACAGTTGTCTAATCCATTTTAAGTAATAGAAATTGCATATTTACAGGATTTGAATATCCACAATCCTCTAGGACCAACTTTAAATATAAATTTTGTGTACATCATTTGATTATACTTTGTATTGTTTGTTAAAACAAGACACTGAAAATATGTTTCCATAAATTTTAATTGCAGTAAACAATTTAATTTTCTTCCAAGTGAGATAAGACATCATCTGATTAATATTATTGTACATATTATATAATATTATAAATTTAAAAATAGAGAGATCACTTAGGCTAATGTTAAAGACTCTTAAATGCCCCCAAAGCATGTAATATTTTTAAAATATTTCACATTTACAAAACTAGTAAAAATATTTTTATTTATTTTCAGTAAATTTACAAATTCTGGGTATTGTATTCCATGAATCAATAGTAATCTATGACTGAATATCTAACCATTTCATTTTTAAAATTTAAACAATTTATAAAGTATATCTCTATAGGGATTTGGTCTAAAGATAGCCACCATTTTCTGTAGCTATCTCTCTTTTATTTCAAGCACCAGTTACTTTTTTCCACTTTCAAAGTAGTTGATGAACTTTACTTAATAACAGAATAACAGTTGGAAGGGACCTTGGAGATCATCTAGTCCAACTCTCTGCTCAGGCAGGAAACCCTATATACCATTTCAGACAAATGGATGTCCAATCTCTTCTTAAAAACCTCTGATGTTGGAGCACCCACAACTTCTGGAGGCAAGTCGTTCCACTGATTTAATTGTTCTGTCAGGAAATTTCTTCTTAGTTCTAGGTTGCTTCTTTCCTTGATTAGTTTCCATCCATTGCTTCTTGTCCTGCCTTCAGGTGCTTTGGAGAATAGCTTGATTCCCTTGCCATGTGAGAATATAATTCATTTTTGTATGCAAATATGAATTAAAATCATTCATGTGAACACCAATTTTCATATGCAGTTATACGAATTATGAATTCAGAATGAAAAAATTAAGGATCAATAACTAGTCAATTCAGAGTTTATCTTCCAGTAAGCACATTCTTCTATTCTTCAAAGGATCAATATGTCTTTCACTTACTATATTTATTTTTAGGACAGATGGAATATAGAGATAAACATTATTAGGTTTACTTTCTGGATGAACAAATGCCCTCAGTCACTTCCTTTGGACATTAGTTAATCAAAAACCTATTCTGTTTTGTGAGCCATAGTATTATTACTTGATTGTAACTTATTTCCGTAATACCTAATGATAATGCAGACTCTGACATCATTTTGTATCTAGAGGTTTAATAGTGTATTGTTCATTTAGGAATCCCTACAGACTTTCAATCTGTCATGTGTTGCCAGTATCTTATTTTATCTTACTGCCAGTATGTTATTTTCCTATACAAGCCTATCAAGATGTCAATGGATAACAGCCAAAAGTGAGATCTGCTTTCTATCAACTCCTCTAGCCTTTCTACGAATGGAGCAACTGGATGCATAAAAACACAGAACAGTTATCTCAGTAAATTCTACTACACAACACTATTAAACAGTTTTTTTTTAAAAAAAATGTTGCTTTTCAGAACCAAAATATTCTCTCCATTAATAATTCTTTGGGACAATCATGGCCTGCCATCCTTTCTTCTCCCATCTAAGGATGGGATCAACTATTGAGAGAAAAAAATGAGTATTGGTCAATCTCCTGAAGGTATGGAGTGGTAGAATCAATTTTATTATTTCATTTATTTTCATGTGCTGATTTCCTGAAAGGTATGGAGATCAAAAAATTGGATGTGCCTACAGATCCAACCAACAAGTTATTTGAAGGACCATCTCTCTCCAATTACAACTATGCAGACTAGTTGTAGACTAGTAGAATGGGAAAGCAAGGTATGTTGCAGGTCCCACTTATTAGGGAAGTATACTGTATCTAGTAGGACTTCCTCAAATAGGGCCCCATCTGCCCATGTGCAGGATGCAGGCACCATGTGAAACCACACACATCCCAGTCTGTGGAAAAACCTCTCTCCATGGAACCAGTCCCTGGAGCCCACAATGTTGGGGCCGCTGAGCTAGATCATACACTCTTACTTATTTTTTAATGAATCATAAAGACAACATTTCTTCTTGACTTAGAACAGCCAGTTTGAGGCTCTAATAGCATAGTCCAAATGGTCTTCAAGGGCAGCCCAATCTATACCACATTTCAGCAATCAAAGGGGTAGTAACTAAGGCATGAGTGAATGTGAGCAAGGGCTTCCATTCCAGGAATGGGTAAATTGGCACACAAAGGATCTTCCAAGTCCTTTTCTGGAAGCTGAGGAGCATCATTTTTGCCAAACTGAGAACTTTTCTATCTAGGGAAGAGAGAAAGAACCTTGATGACATCTTTTGCTATCGGGATGGAGGTGCATAAATGAGTATTATTAGTGTACTGATAATACCTTACCCTATGTCAGCAGATGGCCTCACCCAGCAGTTTTATGTAGATGTTAAGTAGGACCAGGGAAATTATATAATCCTCAGGAATCACTCAGAGCAGCAATCCAGGGCTTGGTCTTCTCCCCCCTATCGATACCAATTAGAACTGACCTCACAAAAAAAGGGAGAATCACTGTAATACCACACAACTCTCCGCCCCCGAATCCTGCTAAATTGGTGCATAAGAATATCATGATTGATAAAATTGAAAATTGCTGAGTAATCAAAAAAAAAGCCCAAGAAGACTACACCATTACCATTCCAAACCCTACAGAGGTCATTCACAAGTGCAATCAATTCCATACATGACCATGGCTGTTTTCTGACTAATCCATATTGTCCAGAGCCTTCTAAGGCTGCAGCCTAACTATCTTATCAACAACATTCCATAAAAGGGGAGACTGGAAACTAGATCTAATAGCTCAATATTGCTGAGGTGAGTGATGGTTTTCTGAGAAGTGTCTGAACCACCACCTTTTTACGCAATGACAGAATCATTCCTTCATTGAAGAATGAATTAACCACTACTTGGACCCAACCATGTACCATTTCCTAGGCACCCCTGACTAACCAGAAAGATCTGGTGGCCAAGCTCATAGTCTCTGTCCATTTCCTTGGAACCAACAGGTTCAAATTCCTAGCAGATAATATAGTGACTATGCTCCAGTCAACTCTGCAGTTGGAGTCCATTTCAGAGCTACTTTATCTACCAGCTGTCTAGAATGCCCCTCACAGTGGCTTTTCAGATGGTCCTTTGGACCCTCCCTCCCCAGGAGGGCCCAGATCATCCTTAACAGGACTACTAGCCAGCTCTCTGTGAATAAGAGCAGAAAATAATTATATTTTGATGCTCAATATGGCTTCTCCTAGAGGAGAATGTCCATTGCCTTCTGTGCATGAATGGATTTGGTCCAATGAATCAGTGAGAGAAATAGATACACCAGGTCATAATCTTAAGGACTATTCCATGTTTCCAACTAAGAAATTTACAATACATTCAACCTTATAAGAATAAATTGAAATAAGATATAATTTAACTGTCAGATATTTTGATAACACAAGAAACTAATTCTGGAAAAAAGCCATTTCCATCCCATACTAAAAGCTTGGGTTACATTTATGAACTCTAATGGTATTTGAGTCTCATGTGAATATGGCTGTTAACCTCTAGAGCCTGATTACAACGTCTAGGTATATTATTTTTATTATATATTTATTATATTTTCTTTACTGATAGCAAAGAATCTATTGACTGTCATTTGAAGAAAAACCTTAGTGGATTACTTTGGCTGGTTTTTAATATTTAAACATTAACATTAACTAATAAGACTATATTTATATTATCCTATTTTTTGATTGAGAAGAAAGGCTGCTACAGAAATTAAGAGATCTTGTCTAATATAAACTGTCTGCAAATCTCTTGCACCATGTTTGTTCCCTGTGAATAATAGTGAAATTAATCAGAACTGACTAGGCAGCTGATCATCTTTGATTACATTTCTATACTAGTAAGTTTTTTTCCAATACAAAGAGAAACCAGAACGAATTGAAACAAAATTTAATAAGAGTAAAATATATAAAGAAACAAATTTTTAAAATAAATAGGGGTGCTCCTACACTTGCTAAGTAATTAGGTTTATTGTGGTTTTCCTCACTTTTGTAGAAGTCCCAAATATTATGGGACAAAATTGGAAATAAAGTTTAAAGAAATCCCAAAGTTTAAGATTTTGACTAATAGTTGACTTTTTCATTATCATTGATATAAATATAATAAATTTCTTCCAAAGCTGGAAAATGATTTTAGTCTTCCTAAGAACAAATCTAGCATTAACCTACATATCTCATGCAGAATTTCCATAGATAATTCTTGAAGCTTTGCTTTTTAAAAAAATGCTTAGGTGATAAAACTTTTAATTCAGTATCATTTTTTTTTACAGGAAATGTGACGCTCAGTTTGGTCAACCATGTAGCTGTCATTTAGGAAAACTTGTTTTTGTATTATTATTCTATCAATAAACTGCTGTTTTGTTCCACATCAGTGACTTTGAAAATAATCCTGCAATATAATATTGATCCCATCACATTGCTTTTGCTTGTTTGTCATTTACAAAAGGAAAAAAAAAATCCATCACAAGGAAGTGTTGGAAGAAAATACATTTCTTTCAAGCAGTATATCTTAAATATGAAAAAATAAAAATTCAAATTATGTTGTGTCTCATAAATAATGTAGTTGGCAATGGGTTTGAGCAAGTTTGACCCTTTCTTATACTGTTCTTCCAAAATAAATAGATAAAAATAACCCTGTTCTACCAGTCACAGTCTCTCTTTTTCTCAGCCATATGGAGACTTTTATGTCTAATGCCCATTTGAGAACTGACTGCAAGGTCAAATGGACCATCTGCTGAGAGTCAAATGGGAATTTTCTTATTTATTCATGATTGTCCTCAGATCTTTTTAGAAAAAAAGCAAGAGTAGGGAAGCCCTATTCTTCAAACCATGAATTTTAATTATGTTTGTATTAAAACCATGTTCACTATATCAATGATAAACATATCACTGATTAATTTGATGAACAGTTTCACTGCTGATACTTGGAATATTTTCTACAATATTCAGAACAGCTAAATCTCAACAACCACTATAAGATTTTTAATGGTCATTTGATTATTAGTGCTTTTAGAAATCCAGATAATATTGAATGTCTCTTTACTTGAGATGCTAAATGTTGTTGGCTGATGACAGAAATGTTAGTATTAAATTATTAACATTACTCAAACATATTTTTGTAAAGTTCTTCGTGTATTAGAATATCTGTACTGTGATTCAAATTTAGCTTTATAATCCATTCTCAGATACAAATGTGGGCATAAAGTGTCCATTCATTTCAGAGAACTAGGATGGAAAAGCTTTAAGGAATCCCAGCTATACACTGAAGTACTCAGGTTATTGCAGAAGGCCTCAAAAATCATCCCCCAAATCTCTCCTTGTACTTTTTTCTTTAGATTTTCCCATTTGCTCTTTCCAACGAAAAGACAGTATGAGTGGAAGTGGTTACTTCATCCTTGCACAGAGAGAGAGAGAGAGAGAGAGAGAGAGAGAGAGAGAGACAGACAGACAGACAGACAGACAGACAGACAGACAGACAGAGATGGAGGGAGGGA
Source organism: Crotalus tigris (assembly GCF_016545835.1). Lineage (NCBI taxonomy): Eukaryota > Metazoa > Chordata > Lepidosauria > Squamata > Viperidae > Crotalus > Crotalus tigris. The sequence goes on from NW_024096561.1 coordinate 556,812, forward strand.
GGGAGGGAGGGAGGAGAGAGAGAGAGAGAGAGAGAGAGAGAGAGAGAGAGAGAGAGAGAGAGAGAGAGAAGAAATATCTGTAGTTACATGTCTTAGAGTCCATTAGACCAGCTGCAGACAATTCATTGATTTTTTTTCCTTCTGGAGGAAAAGTGGTAGCATATCACTACTCATTCAACTTGTAGAAGTCATTGTTATTATTATGCTACCAATATCATAGGTAGTAAAGGTTGATAAGGACCATATTGGAGATTCCTTTGTGAAGAATGTTTTTGGGGACCATCTTGAAGGACTTGAGAATAAAAGCCAAACCAAAGTGAAATAAGGTCTCCACTCTATTTTTCTTTCTTGACTTGGGTCATAACTTTTAAAAAATTAATGGGTTATAAAAATCCTAAGAATGTTACTTTCCTGCCTCCTCAATTCCACTGTATCACTGGTATCTCACAGATTAAAGCTCCTGAGATTTGTTTTCTGCAACCTCCAGAATAGGTTAGAATAGTAAGTGGGGGATAGCTGTATGTGTATTAAGCATCCTTAATATCTCTTTGCATGAGGATCTCTGCCTTCTCCATTGCTTAAGTATCCATCAAGATATAGCCCATCATTGTAGACACCTAATTTAGCTAATTAAAGTACCTTAGCTAAAATTACATTACAGGTAGTCCAAAATTTCTGTTGCTAAGTGAGACAGTTTGCCCCATTTTACAACCTTTCTAGCCATAGTTGTTAAGTGAATCCCTTGCATTTGCCAAGTTAGTAGCACGATTGTTAAGTGAACCTTGTTTCCCCTTTGACTTTGATTGTCAGAAGGTCGCAAAGGGAATTACGTGATCCCAGGACACTGCAACCATCATAAATATGAACCAGTTGCCAAGCGTCTGAATTTTGATCATGTAACTATGGGGATCCTGCAATGGTCATAAATCTGAAAAACAACCATAGGTCACTTTTTTCAATTCTGTTGTAACTTTGACTGGTCGCTAAATGAACTGTTTTAAAGTCTAGGATTACTGTATTCTCTGCAGCCGTTTTATGCATATCATAGCATGATTTCTTTGTATTCCAAATTACTGTGTCAGGCCTTTTTTACAGGTAATCAACCATTGTGGCTTCGCAAGAGAGTTCTCGACTTACGACTGAAATTGGGACCAGATTTTCCATTGCTAAGCATGATGGCAATTGTTAAATGAGGTGTGTCCTATTTTATTATCTTTTTTTGCCACATTTAAGCAAATCACTGAAACTGCTAAGTAAATCATGCAATCAGGAAGCAAATCTGACTTCTCCCATTGACTTTGCTTCTCAGAGGTTGGCTGGGAAGGTCGCAAATTGGGATCCTATGACCCAAGACACTGCAGCCATCATAAATACACGTTGGTTGTCAAACTCCCAAATTTTGATCACATGATCATAGGGATGCTATAACAACTATAGATGTGAGGACAGTCGTAAGTCATTTTTTTTCAGTGTCATTATAACTTTGAACAGTTGCTAAACAAGCCGTTGTAAGTTGATAATTACTGTATTTAGAGTTACAATGTGCTTAATTGGTGCAGAAATATATTTAGTGGTATACCAGGACATGATTAAATTTTCACCACATCTCAGTTGATTTTTAATTATTTCATTCCCAAAACTCTATGAGCCATTTACTGAGTAATTTACACATAGTTATAAAGATTCTCTCAATTTGAATTTGACTCATGTCCATAAATTTTGTTGATAACAATAGTTCACCATTGTCTTCTTCTGGCCTTTTTTTGCCCTTCCCAGTCTAGTTTACTAACCTGTGATTTTCCCAGTGACTTACCTATCATCCATCCTCCAAGCATTAACCGGCAATAATTCTGCTTAGGTTTTTCAAAATCAGCCAAGGATGGTTAGATATTGTTGCCTGCTGTGACTCAGCATGCAGTTGATGTTTCAACAAGATTGTGCACACCAGTCACACATGCTGCCTCACCAGGCGGCTCTTGCTGAGCAGACAAATAGCCCAAAGCCTCTATTTTTCAGAGTCGGGATTAAGCATATTAGACAGATATTTTAGAGATGCTATTAAATCAGCTACTTGGGGCAGGAGTTCTTCATGGACAAAATTGTTTAATTTGAAAAAATAATGACAAGACTCTTATAGTACCATTGTCCAAAATCCTAAAATGAATATACAGGTAGTCCTCAATTTAGAACTATTCACTTAGTGACCGTTCAAAGTTACAACAACACTGAAAAAAGTGACTTATGACTATTGCCGCATCCTTGTGGTCACATGATCAAAATTTGGATGCTTGGCAACTACTCGTATCTATGATGGTTGCCGTGTCCCAGCGCCATGCAACCTTCTGACAAGCAAAGTCAATAGGGAAGCCAGATTCACTTATTACAACTGCAGTGATTCACTTAACAACTGTGGCAAGAAAGGTCATTAAATGGGGCAAAACTCACTTAACAACTGTTTTCACTTAGCAACAAAAATTGGGGCTCAATTGTGGTTGTATTGGGGCTCAATTGTGGTTGTAAGTAGAGGACTACCTTTTAGGGCTGTGCAAAACATCCAAGTGCAGTGCTTCTCAGCACAAAGATGTGTATTGTACACTCATGTGTAGTGACTTGCAAAAAATACAACTACTTTGCTATTGAAAATTACACATTGTGAAGCATCTTGTTTAAAACCTTTCACAACCTTGCTGTATAGTTTTGGTGGATTATGACTCTTGAAATCTTAAATCATTTAATAAACACATTGTACTTAGTTTTATTTTTCTATTGCCTTTCAGATACAGTTTGCAAAATGGATGCTGCATGTTCTAGTGAAACATGAACTTAAAGGAAATTCATTTATTACAGTATTCCAAATTTGAGGAAACTGGAAGACCAATTAGATAGAAAGCTACACGAGATTCCCCCCTCCCCCCTGAGGATCTTTTTCCTAACTTCATTCTGCTCAAATGCTTATAAGTTCAATGTTTTACAATATATACCGAATTATTTTTATTTTAAAATCTGCTCCAGAAACAGACACTTTATCATTATTTTTTTCAATTTTTTAAATTAATTTTCTATTATTACGTTTGATTAGTGCTTGATAAACATCATGTTGTCTGGGTTAATTTGTTTGCTTAACAATACAAGTTACATTCTTAGTTTCTACCTCTTTTTTCCAACCATTGATAAAATAAATTCCCTGTTTGAAAATATTCTGTATCTAAACAGGCACTCATTATTATTGGTTTGTCACACAGTCAGTAAAATGTTTAAATTGAATTTGGCATTTTTATCCATTTATTCAGTCAATATTATTATTATTTATAACAATTTTATGTACCTGAAGATGAAAATAAGTGGACATCATGAGGAAAATATGTAGTCAGCCCAAATATTATATTAGCATTCCTGTCTGCCATTTAAAGTGATTTTTACTATGACCAAATAGAAGAAATCTAAAAGATAATATTGTATTTGAATCATCTTAGTTTAAACAATGACAAAGAAATCCTGTTTTCATATTCAATGTACTTTAATCATAGAGAATAAGCCCTTTGAAATTCAACATCTGAATGAGCCAAAGCAAGTTTTGCTCAGAAATTATATTTAGACTTCAGCATGCTCACTAGGATGTGACTTTCATTGTTTTACACATGTGTAAACTGTAGCACAGAGAGACTTCTATCCTGGTGAGAGTGTTTATAGCTGCTGCATTAACACTCAGAGAATGTTTCAGTGAGAAAAGTTAAGATTGCAATCCTTCATTTACCTACAGGAAATGGGCAGGTATGTCTTAAGTCTGTGTTTAAGTTCAGGCTTAACCCTCCAGACACTTTAATGTTGGACTATGCATCTTGTTCATTAATAATTCACACATTTACTGTTATTTCTGAATCCTTGTGTTTTTTTTTCTCCCTAAAGAATAAATATATTGTGGTGGTTTACATCTCATCAAGATCCACCTTACTCATCCCCCAAAGCATGCCAGATTAGACAAATAGGCATACAGTGAAATTCCTCTGTATGCAGTTGCCCCCATCTGATCCAACTAGTCTTTGAACAAGGAATACTTCCAGGATATATTTAGTTCCTGCACACAACACTTCTTTTTCACTTCTTTCATAAACAACATTAATCTGTGTGTGCATCCTTACCTGAAACCCACTTAGATTGATATCAGCATGAGATGTGTACTTACATTTTTGCTTTTGCTGTTACTAGTTATAACCCACCTTTTCTCCAGGACCTCTGGATTGCTTATATGAAGAGATATCCCTTTATTTAGTCCCCAGAAAAACCCTGTCAGGTAGGTTGGGCTGTGGGAAGATCACTGGCCCCAAAGTCACCCAGAGAGCTTCCATACCTAAAGACGCACTTGAACCCAAGTCTCCCTGATCTAATACCTTGGCCCTACTCAACTCATGTGCAAGTGCCATAGGCATTGCATTTATTTAGAGTAGTAAATATCATTAATCTTATTCAGGGGTCTGAGGAATTCTGGGAGTTGAAGTCCACAAGTCTTAAAGTTGCCAAGTTTGAAGACCCCTGATCTTATTAAAAGCAAAAAGCAATACTGTATGTAGGCGTCCATTTAAACGCCTTAAATTGGTGTGTCTCAATCTGAGGAAGTTTATGATGTGTGGACTTCAACTTCAATATGCTGGCTGGGCATTTCTGGGAATTGGAAGTTCCTGAGACTGAGAAAGACTGCCATAAATACTGAGTGAATTGATGCGATGAGGATTTCAAATGCTGCTATTGGCCTGGTAATGTTGAGCAATATGCGATGCACCGAACGGCTCACAGAACTGAAAACTGCCTTGTATAAATTTCTTCTGCAGACAAGTTTGCATGCTGTATATATGCTTCATTCAGTTGTCCTATAATTGCCAATTAATATCTCTTTTTAAAAACTTTTATAGAAACAGGTTTGTCTATATAGGACAGGGAAATGTAAAAAAATAAGTGAAGGTGTATATAAATATGCTAATGTTTACATGGAAATATGCATTGTACATATAAGAATGACTCAGTGAATGTATTTTTGTTTTCTGCAACTCAGAAGTCTTACATTACATTCACATATATGTATTATGCACACGCACATTCATCCACACCAAGGGTCCTCAACCTTGGCAACTTTAAGACTTGTGGACTTCAACTCCCACAAGGTTGAGGACCCTGATACACACCCCATATAGAAAAAAATGTAGAGTTACTTCTGTGAGTCTAAAATGATCATTTTTCAATGAACACTTGACTAGAGCTGCACAGCTTATATCAAGTCTTTTCTAATCTCCTTTGGAATTGCTGGTGCTTCACCTCCTTGAATTCCAAATCTTTGTCCAATATTGGCTGGAATTCTCAAAATTGTATTCTCAGACTTTTTATACATCTGGAGACTACCAAACTAGGGACAGCTGATTGCTTGTCAATCTCTGAAGTCATACACAAATTAACCAAAGAAATCCCATGAAATAACCACAATTTAATTCTAGAGAAATATGTCTCTGATGAAACGAGTAGATACTCAACTCTAGATTATACTAACGTAACATTAGATTCCAAAGAGATGGTATCATGGCAAAGTAGCATGCATATGCAGGATTTTCCAGTGCTAATTGAAGAATGACACTTTCTCCTCACTTGAACTAGTCACAGGATGCAAAACACTGCCTTTTGCTATATTAAACTATACCTGAACCCAGATAGAGGACCGTCTGAGGTTCATCTCACCTTTACAAAGATTGGTCCAGATTGCTTCAAACTATTATCCTGAAGAAAACAGAAGAAAAACATTTCTTTCCTCCAAAGAGTTTCACACAAACCAATGTTCTTATTTTTCTTTTTCAGAATTGCTTTCTTGATTGTCTCTGCAACCCAGGCACGTTTTAGTTTTTACATTAGTCTGCCATATGTACTGCAATAATTTCTGAGACTTTTTTTGCTCTGCTTGTTTATTATATAAACTTTAAGAATGTACAGAGAGAGAGAGAGAGAGAGAGAGAGACTCACACACACACCTCTTTAACATTTATACGATAAGCAAGCAGAGCAAAAAGTTTCAGAAGCATACACAGACATACACACACCTATATATTTGGACACACAAGAGCCTTCTGTATTCCTTAAAAACAACAAAAATTGTGGTAAAACTCTCTCTCTCTCACACACACACACACACACACAGGCCTCTTAACATTTATACAATAAGCAAGCAGAGCAATAAAAGGTCTCAGAAACTTGTATGTGTGTGTGTTATGTATCAGTTTTACTACAATTTAGATCTCTCGGATTGTTTTTAAGGGATACAGAGGGCTCTTGCGTGTCCAGACATATAGGTGTACATTTGTAACTGCCTTTTCTATGGTTTAATGGGGACATCGACACTTTCTGTTCAGAATTCTTGATGCAAATTTCTAAAATTTGTCTAATTTGGATACAATCCTATGCATGTTTTCCCCAAAATAAATTCCATTGTACTCAGTAAGGCTTACTCCTATGCTTTTTATGTGTGTGCATTAGTTTGTAGCCTTAATAGTTCTGAATATTTCAGATGACAACATAAAACATCCTGTGCTGTTCTAATATACTTTGCTTCTGATGTTAGATGCACCTTATTTGTGCATCATCTATAAAAGTCTAGCATTAACTGTACTTCACTGATGATGCACAACCAGTATTTGGGAAGCGAACGGACAAATTACTGACTTCATTGATTGGAACATGCCAATTTATCTACTCAAATTTTGTGCAATCTTAATGGAGCTGTCTTGTCTAGTAAATAGGAAGGCCTCACATGTGCTGACTCTATCTGAAGAGGAATTTAAGTATTAAAAAAATCCAATTCATATTAAAATTTCCAACTGTGATAAAGAATGATTTAGAATTCATTTTCTGTCTCAGCACATCTACTGTATATCCCATAGCCAAAACTATGTCTGAACTTTTTTTTTGCACATATAGCCTTTTAATGACTGATATAAGAAAGCAGTTGATGGAGAAATGGAGAAAATGATTTCATATAAGTACCTTTAATTGTAATATCAGAGTTTCAGAAAAGCCTTAACAAATATATCACACTGACCGCGTTGTCGTACATAGCTTGTCTTTTACTAGATCCAGCAGGAGCATATTTCTGGGTCATTTTTACATCAAGTCTAAACATAAAATTCATGTGAATTGTTGCTTAATTTGTTAGTGACTGTGTGTTTAAAATACTTATGCCTGTTTTTCAAGCTGTTGAAGGACTGTAGCTGTTATTTAGGAATATTCAGCTCACTAAATATCTTTGTGTTTCCCTGAGTGTCTTACACAGCTTGTTAACATTACATACCTGTTGTGCAGAAAATGTTATCTGAAAGTTATTTTTTGTGGACAGGTGCCAAATCATCATGCATTAGTAAAACCATAATGAAACTTACAGTTCAAAATGTGTTTCCCAGCAGTAATGGATTTAGTTTAGACTCAGGAAATTGTACTGTATGTATAGTATAGCTACATATTAATTGTACATTTACTGTTAATATTTATATAAAGTAAATGCATCTGGAAAGACTTTTTCTCCCATGGTAAATATGCCATGTTCTACTTGTGTTATTTTTAAGGTAATCTCACAATAATCATATCCTCAATTCTTAAGTTCTGTGCTAAAAAGTTATTGATAAGCCTAAAGTAGGCTCGTATGTACATTTATACATATTTTTTATTGTGATTCATATGCTATATATCAAAGACTTTCTATTCATTTGTAAAGTACATAAATTATTGTAAACTTTTAATTAAAAGTCTTTTAAAACATATAACTACTTTAGTATTTTTTTCTCTACAGAGAATAGGAAAAAATCTAAAGCAATGCTATCACATGCTGAGTGGCAATTCTTTATTTTTTTAATTATGCACAAGAGAACAGCTGGACATTTTTGCACATATGAAAAAGCTTTAGATTATCTCCAAATTAAGCTTCTGTCATCAGAATCAGTTGTTACCGCTTGTGTCTCCGCCTTTTGCACCAGCTGAAGTGTCTTCAATGGCAGCCCCATTGCAATGTACACCACATTGCAATAGTCCAATTAAAAGGTGACCAGGGCATGAATGATCATGAGTAGGGCCCATTCATCCAGGAATAGGCACAACTGGTACACAAAACAGAGTTGTGCAAAGCTCCTCCTGACCATAAGTGCCATCTGTTCATATAGCAGGAGTCCAGAGTCCAGGAGAATCCCCAGATTGTACACAGGGTCTGTTTGGGGCAGTGCAACCCCATCCAGCACCAGAGACAGTATCATTCTAGAATCAGAGAGCTCCAAAACCCAAAGCTATAAATTCATCCTAGGATTCTGTTGAAGCTTGTTGTTTCCCATCTAGACCCTCACAGCCTCCAGACACCAAGCTAGGATGTCCACAGCATCATTTAATTCACCAGGGCAGATGATACCTCACCCCATGGTGACAGGTGAGCTCACCCAGCAGTCTCATGTATGTTAAATAGGAGAGGAATTACCCCTAAGCACTAAATTATAAAACTGTTGAAAGTATACTTACAATTTCTGTTTTACTAGTCTTTTCTGTAGAAAATTGGGATAAAAATTAAGAGAATACAGAACAGAAAAAGAGGACTTAGCAAAGAAGCCCATATTTATTAATATAGGTATTTATTTCAAATTTGGAGATTTTAAATTTAGAACAATAAAATTGAGGTTATCAAAGTTTACAGACTTAAAAATATGCAGTGTTTAGCAAGTCAATGTAGTCAGAATGTTTTGACAAAAGAATATTTCGTTTTTATTACACATTCTTGGGTAACCTTTTTAGGACAAAAGCAATTGAATCTATTTTATTATCTCTGTTTAACAGTTACTCTATTCTAGCGATAATAGTTTATTAGCTGTCACTACATTTTAGTAGCCTTTTCTTTTCTCTGAGATCATCCGAGATCCAGCAATAGCAAAGTGGAGTTGAATCAACTCCACCCAAGAGGAAAAGCGGGATAACTGACAGCAATGGAAATTCTCCCGTAGGTGGGCTTCCGCCGAGATGTCCTTCTAATGAACTTCTCTGACGCGTCTGTTTCAGCACCATATATCTTGGACAGCTCCCTGCCAGCCCGGCTCCAGCTTAAAGCTACTTTCAGCTTAAGAAATCGCCGGACTGATTCGTCAGGAAAAGTCAAGCTGAACCCCTGCTTTTCTGTGACCCTCCCTTCCCTAAATCTTTAGCTTCAGTTCATTTGCAAGCACCAGTAGCCTCAAGAGGGTGGCCTGCTTCCCAGGCAGCCATGGCAGAGCGAAGAGAGCAGCAGCCGGAGAAGAAAGAGGAAGACCTCCCCGATTACTTCGCGGCACTCGGCGCCGGGAGCCCCAAGCCCAGGCAGAAATACGGAGGCATGTTTTGCAACGTAGAGGGCGCCTTTGAAAACAAAACCCTGAACTTTGCTTCCTTCAGTTGTGAGAAAAGAAACGAGAGTCGGAAGCTTAACCGAGAAGACTCCAGCCAGCAGTCCAGCGAATCGGAACAGCAGATTGAAACCAGCAATGGGACAACTTCAGTGCCAGAGCCGTGTCCGCCTTCACCTGGGATTAGGGAGCAGCTGCCTACCGGTGGCCGTCAGGTAAGGGAGAAGACCGGGGGGGGGGGGAGGATAGTCGTCACGGGAAGAAATGATCGTTTTTGAATTTCCCATTAACTTCATATGCCACTCCCCATGCCCCTCTTTTTCAGAAATGTATTTAAGGGCAGAACATTTGAAACGTGTCTGTAAATGTAGAAAAAAAAACCGGTCCCGTCGTTAAACCAAGGTTGCAATTTGCGTCAGGTGTGCGTCTGTCCGCGAAGTAGAGCGCCGCCAGAGGCTAGAGAAAGCAGGTCTTTCCCCTATTGAACAGCCACAATAGGTCAGCTCCACTTCTTAAATCAGAGTTCCGTTTTAAATCAAAAGCTCTATCTTTTCCTTTTATTCTACCATTGCAGGCGGGGAGCAGCCTTAAAAAATAGGGCAGAGGCGACGCGGTGATTGATTTTGCAGCCACTATTACCTCTTTAAAGGGCTGGGGCAGGTTTCACCAGGGTTCACTACGTGTGTGGCTTTCCTCTCGCCCCTGGTGGTGGGACTTTGGGGCTGTCACCTGCAGCTACGCAGAAAAAGCAGAAATAAGATTCAGTCACGTGCTAGTTTTGCAAGGCAAATAGGAGAGGAGCGAATTTTGACTTCTTAACCTTTCTAAAGCAGAACTTGCATCTGAATCAACCGGTATGCTCTTATCCCCTCCCCCACCTCTCTCCGCTCAGACATCCAATCACTGTGGTTTCAGTGTTTGAAACTCAATGGGCGCTGGCGGCCGATTGGTTGATTTTACCGTGAATCCGAGGCTGCTCAGGGATGGGTGGGGAATACTAAATCGTATTAAACCTAGAGAGATTTATTTCTAGCCGATAAGCATACGGCTGCAGTGTAAGGTGGCGTTTATAAAGTTGCGGATTGAGTCGTCGCATTTATTCCCACTAAAACCGGTACTGCCGCTGAGTTTGTTTTCTTGCAGACGTTTCATTACCCAAACTAGGTAACACCATCAGTTACCGATAGCTGATAGTTTTAAACGGGAAGAGAATAGGCGCAATACGCGCACCCCTTCGACTTTAGCAATGCGTTTAACTGGCCTTCTGAATTAGCATGTCTGGCTTTGTGCAGTCCGCCCAGCCTTCAATTAATCAAACCGGTTACGTTCATCAAAGTCTCTAAGCCGTCACCAGCACAAATAACCAAGCTTAACACTACCCAAGCGAAATAGACCAGGCAAGAACACCTATTTTATCTGAAGCATTCTATAAAGATAAACTGTGGCGAGAAACAAAAATGACATTTTTTTCGCTTTTCAATGGCTACTTGAATGCAAAGAAAATTCGGCCGAAGGTGGAAAAGGGCTGAGTAAGGGGAGCAAAGAAACCATTCTGTCATCCTGATTTATAGCAGTTAATAAAGGACGGGCCACATGATACAGTGAAGAGGAGGAGGAAATAGAGCATTCTCACTTAGGATTTCGAGAACAAGGGGTTTAAAACCAACCAATATTCCTTTATACAAATACAAATTCTACGAGGTTGCCTATATTCATTATGGGATCAGTATTCATGGACAAAGATCCACTCGATCAGAACCATAAATAGGTATCCTATCTCTGCGTGTATACGCGGACATTTGGGAGAGGATGAGTGTTGTCCATCGGTGGAGGGGGGATTAGAGAAAATGACATTCCCCAAAACTAGATGGCCGCTATTCCACCGAAATTGAAATGAATGCATTCCCCTATAGGAGCGGAATCTTCTCTCTAGCTAGAATAGACTCTCCTGGGTAAACCTAATCACCAATCAGATCGATACTGGAATAGTACCTGGGGAACAACTGAAAAGAAGCCAGCCTGGCTTGACAACAAAGAACACGTGTCCGGGAAAAAGGCGACCTTCCCAGATTATCGCAGGAGATTGTTGCTAATGCTCAGGAAGAGAAAATGGGGACTCGGCTAATTAATTGCTTATTTTAAGTAAGTATTGTCTTAAAAGATGCATTCCTAGTCAGTTAGGCAAACGCATCTCATGAAATAAAGCGGGAGATCGCTTTCCATAAGCATGCGTGAGCACTAAAAGGAGATCAAAGAAATACAGCTTCCAAGGAAAAGGTCGACTTTCAGGACAAGGTCTGAAATAGGGCGGCGGGGAAGGGAGCATCCCGTCCCAAAAGCGCTGCTCTCCCATGCCTAAGCAAGCCGGAGACCCCATTCCACCCCCCTCCCCAAGGCCCCGTGCCACCCAGGGCCTTCCCGCCGCTAGCTCAGCACTTGCAGCGTCTCGGCCACGTGTTCTTTGTTGTCAAGCCAGGGCGGCCCAGAACCTTTGTTGGGCAGGGAAGGGGCCGCGTCTGCGCGCAGCCTGCCCGGGAGCGAGGCCCCAAGCGGAGCTGCCTGCCGGTCTGGGGCTGGGGAGGAGGGCGGGGCTGTCTGCTGTTTAGCGGAGGCGCGAAGGCGGAATGCTAATCAGGCAGCTGCTCCGTGAGGCTGAGGGCCGGCAGAGCAGAGGGAGACACCGCGTCGCCGCTCGCGCGCTCGCCCTCCCCCTCTTCCCCCCTCCCCCCCTTGCCAGAACAATCCGCCAGCCAGGGAGGCGCGCGCGCAAACGCGCCGCTCCCCGCGCCCGCCGCTTCGCCTCCTCTCGCCTCCAGTGAAAGGCCGCTTTGCGTTCGTTGCCCTCTTTCCCACGCTGTAGGCGCGGCCTGCGGGGAAGATGTCCTACCAAGGCAAGAAGAACACCCCTCGGATCACGGTGAGGGCGCCTCGGGCATTTCCTCGCCGCTTTTCTCTGCTGGGCGAGGAGGGGGGGAGGAGGTCGGCGTCGATCGGTTCCGCCGACCTTGGGCGGCCGTCCCTGGCGGGGATGGGAGAAAAGCTCCCGAAGTCTGAGAGGGGCTTCTTTGGCTTCCGGGAGACCCCCCCCCGAGGGCGCCAGGCGGGGCTCCGGGGACCAGGCCTCGTTCTGCCGCCCGAGGACCCGGGAGGGGACGGCGCGGGTGGTTTGGTTTCGCGGCGCAGAGCAGAGGATTGCTCGCGCCGAGGGAGCGGGAAGTGGAAGAGAGCGGAGGGGAGAACGAGGATCCCGCCCCGGGGCGAGCGGGGAGCGCTTGCCCGGCCACCCACCTGGGATCCCGGGGTCCCAGAGGCCTGGGGTGCCGCCTTTGGTTGTTCCGCGGCGAGCGCTACCGACAACTCTTGGAAGCGGGTCGGCCGAGCTTGCTGGAGAGGCTGCTCGGCCGCGACTGGATCAGACGGCAGAGTCGTCTGGCGGATTCCTCGGAGGAGCCCAGCGGGCTGTAGGGCCAGTAAAAGAGGAGTGAAGGCGAGTCCCAGGATCACTTTGCAAAACCAGAGGTTCTGTCTTCCGAGCTTTCGGATTGGAGCCTCCGCTGTAGGTGCTGAGCTGGCGGTGGAGGAGGAGGCGGGAAGGCCCTGGGTGCCGCGGGACCTTGGGGGATCCCCGGCTTGCTCAGGTATGGAAGAGCACCTGCGTTTGGGACGGGATATTCCTCCTCTTCTCCCCCCCCCCGCCGCCGCCGCCCTCTTTCAGGTCTGAATTTCAGATCTCGTCCTGAAAGTCGACCTTTTTCCTTGGAAGCTTTTATCCGCTTGGTTTTGGTCGGATTGCTTAAACGTCCGTTTATGGAAAGCGGCCTCCCGCTTTATTTCAGGAGATGTGTTTGCCCAACTGTCTAGAAATGTATCTTTTTAAGACAACAAAAGGTGTCGCCCACGGCTGCCGCATGAGTCGGAAAGCTCGGAAGAGAAACCCTCTGCCCTGGTAAGCGACCCAGATTGGATGCTGCCGGTGAAAGATCTTCAGATTGTTGGGTACCAAACCTCGAAGGAAGGAGGGGTGGTATTCTTTCAAAACGTTCCCCCCCCCCTAGAAATTCTTGTCACTGTTTCCAGTCTTTGAGGGGGGGTTCCTTGTCAGTCTTTTAAACCCCGCTGCAGCTGCCACACACACACACACACACACACACACACACACACACACACATACATATACACACACATACACACACATACACACTTTTAGAACCATTGCAGACTTCTGAAAGCTTTAAGGGTTACAAAGGGAAGATAAAGAAGACTTTTTAAGATATGCAAATCAATGCAAGTTATTAAGTTGACATTCTGAACAGATAAGTGTTACAGTGTGTTGATGCATCTCCTTTAAAACTCTCAAATTTCTTCACTGAACAAGATGGGTAGAGTTGAGTGTTGAAGTCACCCTATCTAAACTGAGAATATGGAAACAATGGGAAGGTGTGACAAAATGCTTTTTATGGGGGAGGATAGGAGTTATGTTTGTCTAATGAAACTACGACATTTGGAATCTTAATTTGCTGTTTTGTTGGGTGTCATTCCCTCTGTAATCCTGAACTTTAGAAGGACTCAAATCATGTTATGAGCTTCAGTTGGAGAGTCTTCAAAATCAGTTTTGCTGATTATAAGATGACTCTCTGGGTTGAATCAGTTATTTCAGACTCTTCTTATTTGTCTAGATATCTATATTGTACTGGATCTTTCTATAGTACAGGGTAGTGTAATCCTATCTGTAATTGAGTTGAATGTAGATTTATAAGTAAATATGCACTGAGTTGTCATGCTCGGTTAGCACAAAAGAGTCCAGGTGTAACATTAGGGTATTGTGTCAGAAGGAATCACTGTTTCAGTGGCTATTATCAGGGATTCAATTTTAGTACATCCTATATTTTTTCTGGCTCCATTCTTTATCAGTGGGAGGAGCAAAAAATAATCACTTGTACCACTACATCTGCATACTTATATTTATGGAACACAGTTATATAATGCTTATGGTTACCTTAATATTAATAGTTTGTATATATTTTCCCCCTCAGGCTGAAGTCATCTTCCAAGTTTAGGAGTGATCTTAATTAAACTTGGTGTAGTTACTTCTGAGGCCACATATAAAAGAACCTGATATTAATAGTATTATTCAATATACTTTCAATTCTTTCCCTATATTTTGCTAAAAGCTGCTAATTTGTGGGCCACTGCTGGCTTTTAAAAGATGTTTGGGAAAGGATGTGCCCAAATTCAATACACTAAATTATGTTTGAATTGAATGAAAATGCAGAGTTATTAATAGACCTCCTCCTGGAGTAACATGTAATCTACCAATCAGGATTTACAGGATTCTGAATGGAAAACAGTGAATCCATGTCAATGTTAGAACCGTTCTCAAAGTTTCTTGGCTTATTCCTTTGGAAGCCAAAGAGGGTTTGGTAAGGGATAATCAGCTCCCAACACCTCACCCTCATTACATTCATTGGTCTTTTCTGGATGAACCTAACCATCATTTTGGATCCTGGCCAATATATTTGATTATATTCTAATGCCATTTAAGGTTTATAGAGATGAGATTTAAGCATGCATTATCATAATTTATTTATGCATTATCAATTTATTCTTGGCTGATGAACAATTGTTCTTCTAATGGCCTTATAACTTTATAAACTCTTAAAATGCCTAAATGGAAGAAAGAGGTTACACGTTCTGCATGCCCTCTCCATCTGATGTTAAATAACATGGCTAAATCTCTCTGCATTGATTCTTTTCTTTGATAATATTCCACTGTTCCTCTTCAGCAAAAATATGCTTTAAGGGTATAAGAGATTTTTCATGAGTAAGCATTTGACTAAAGCAGACATGTCAAACTTGCGACCTCACGTTATGTATTGGAGCTTTTTCCCCATTGCCAGCAATGGGGTGGGTGTGGTTTCCTTGTGATGCATCTGGCAGTTTGACATACTGGACTAAAGGGTGTCTTGATCCCAACTGATGTTGGGGTTCTTTGTTTAGCACTGTATGAGCCAGACCAAACCAACTCTGGAAAACTGATTTGAAAAGAAGCTAGGGCACAGGTCGGCAACCTGCGGCTCCGGAGCCGCATGCGGCTCTTTGAGCCTTCCCCTGTGGCTCCCAGCCTCCTCTGCCATTTGCAGACAGAGACAGAGACAGAGAGAGGCACTTGCGCTTCCCTTGCCCCCCCCCCCTCTCTCTCTCTCTCTCTCTCTCTCTCTCTCTCTCTGTGTGTGTGTGTGTGTAAAAGAGAGGACTCACTGTATTCTCCGGGCGTGGCTCCTCCCTTTGCTGCGTCTGCAGGAGAGAGCTAGCTAGCCCAGCTATGCTGACTCAGGAATTCTGAGAATTGAAGTCCATGAGTCATAAAAGAGCCGAGGTTGTCTACCTCTGAGTTTGTTGGAGAACAGCTTGAAGCCAGCTTGCAGGTGAGCAGAAGATGGGAGAGGGGGGGAGAAAGAGAGGGAAGGAGAGAGAGAAAGAGGAAAGAGAGAAAGAGAGTGGGGGAAGAGGACTGGCAGACCAAGGGCAGAGAGGGAGAGAGAGGGAGGGAGAGACACAGAGAGATCCTTTTGATATCTAAAATTAAGATAACACTGCATATATCCTTTTTTACCTTTATGATATATATGCATGTATGTATGTAGGTCTTTGGTTATTCGGGTTTTCTCCTGCGTAAAATTGGAAGTGTCTTGGCGACGTTTCGACGAAGTCCCATTCGTCATCTTCAGGCTGGTGTTTTCAGCTTCGTGCTTTGAGGAGCAATGTGTGGTCTTAGCTGTTTCTTCCTTTTAACTGCCAGTGGGGGTATGAATTGATTGGGTGGGAGCTTGGCTGTGTTTTGATTGGGTGTAGGTGTGTTCTGATTGGTTAAGAGCTTGGCTGTGCTCTGATTGGCTGGGGGGTTGGCTGTGCTCTGATTGGTTGGGGGAGTGTTCTGTTTGGGTGGGGGCTTTGTTGTGCTCAGGTTAGTCTGAGTTGCAGGGGGATTTAAGATGGTGGGCTGCCTTGCTATTTTTTGGCTTCGCGTTCGTGGTCGTGCCTCATCTTCATGGTGGGTGTCATTTGCTTCATGTATGGATTGGAGGGGTTTAAAGTTGCTAATGATGCAGCTGTGGTCTGGCTTCTGGTTTGTGGTCTTTGGGTTTGCTTTTTGCGTGGATGTGGTGGTGACCTCCTGTGTGGTTTTTGTAAGTGTGGGTCTGGTGTCATTTTTTGTGTTAGGGAGTCGTTTGTCAATAAGGGCGGGTTTCCAAATGGCTGGTAGTGTGTGTGTGTGTGTGTGTGTGTGTATCTTTGATTATTCGGGTTTTCTCCCACGTAAAATTGGAAGTGTCTTGGCGACGTTTTGACGAAGTCTCATTCGTCATCTTCAGGCTGGTGCTTTCGGCTTCGTGCTTCTAGGAGCAATGTGTGATTGTAGCTGTTTCCTCCTTTTAACTGGAGGAAACAGCTACAATCACACATTGCTCCTAGAAGCACGAAGCCGAAAATACCAGCCTGAAGATGACGAATGAGACTTCGTCGAAACGTCGCCAAGACACTTCCAATTTTACGTGGGAGAAAACCCGAATAACCAAAGAAATACACACACACACACACACACACACACACATGTATGTATGTATGTATATACATGTATGTGTGTATATATGTATGTGTGTGTGTGTATGTGTGTGTATATATATATATATATATATATATATATATATATATATATATATATATAATTATTATTAAGAATATTAAAAACAAAACAGTGATTCCTGGGTAGACTCATATCAAACAATAAAATATACGAACACCAGGAAGTTATAAAACTATAAAAAGTTTTAATAAAACCAGAATAAAACCAAGCTTTCGCTGGCATCTGCCAGCATCATCAGGGTGGTCTCCAGTCGATGGGAGAAGCTATTTATAAGTGTGGCGTTCTTTGCACCCGGCTTCTTGACCTCGTCATGGGTCCCAGCCAATCCACCTGCGTTTTGATCGTAGTTTCTGTGTTACAAGCTGTAACACAGCGACACCGCAATGGCCAGATTTTATGGCCTTCCTAAGGTCCATAAGGAGGGGGTCCCCCTTGCCCGATTGTGGCATTTAGGGACACTCCGACCTCAGGCCTTGCCAAATGGCTGAGTAATCGCATCAACCATTTGGTTGAGGGTGGTTCCACTACTGTCAAATCTGCTGAGGATTTCCTTGACAGGATCAGGTCTTTGAGGATAGAGGATGATGAGGTGATGATATCTTTTGATGTCGTCTCCCTCTTCACCTCTATCCCACAAGATCTGGCCATCAAGATGATAAAAGACCTTCTCGAGAAAAAAGGTTTAGGTCACCAGCAGGACCACCTTCGGCCTCAGGACCTCATAAATCTATTAGAAGTATGTTTAAAAACATACTTCACATTCCAGGGCACTACCTTTGAGCAGGTTAAGGGCACCCCCATGGGGTCACCAATATCCAGCATCATAGCAGAGGCAGTGCTGCAGCAATTGGAGCACGTAGCGATGACCCAGTGTTGTCCTAAATTCTGGGCTCGCTACGTAGACGATACATTTGTCATCATCAAGAGGAGCAAAAAGGCTGGCTTTGTGGGCATACTCAATTCGGTGTGCGTGGATTTGCAGTTTACGGAAGAGGAAGAGCACCAGGGTGAGTTGGCATTTCTCGATGTCCTGGTCCACTGCCAACCTAATGGAACCCTGAAGACCAGGGTCTACCGCAAGTCCACGCATACAGATAGAATTCTACACTACGATAGCAACCATCCAGTGGCCCACAAGGCCAGCTGTATTAGAACACTCTTCAAGAGAGTAGGCTCCCACTGCAGCACTGCCAAGGCTAGGACGGAAGAAAAGAAGCATCTTTTTAAGGTGTGCAGGCACAATGGTTACCCTATGAAGTTCATCAGGCGCCATGGACTATCATCCAGACCCTCCCTCCCCATCAGGTCCCATACAGAAGAACATACATCACAGAGACTTCGTATCACTCTCCCGTATATCAACACCATCTCAGAAGCCATGGCTAGGATATTGGCACCCTATGATGTGAGGGTGGCACATAACCCCAACCAGACCCTGCGATCTAAGGTGATGAGATTGAAAGATCCACTCCCCACCATAGAGAAGTCCAATGTCATTTACAGGATCAACTGTGAAGGTTGCTCTGCTAACTACGTGGGGGAGACCTCCAAACGTGTCAAAACTAGAATTCACGAGCATAAGTTGGTGGTAAGGAGAGGCGACCAGTATTCCCAAATCGGGGCGCATATGCTAGAATCTGGGCATAGGTTCGATTTCAGCAACGTGCAGGTGATGGCCAGTGACAGCACGAAGGGGGGCCGGCTCCTTAAAGAGGCGTGGCTCTCTAACGAAGAAGACATGTGGACCTATGCCCAGCACATGTAATATTAAGAGCATGGGCAATGCGTGACCGTCCCTCCGGAGAAAAACAATGTAACATTACGTGCCTTCGGCAAAGAGGGTTGACGGAGGAGACGGGCCTTGGAAACACCCAGACAGGGAATAACCAGCAGCAGAGTAACTCTCCACCTGCTGAAACATATCCCCCTCCCTCATGGATACAGGAGTGGATTGACAACCAAGAGCCAAGTGCCGATGAATTGAGGGTCTCCCCGGGAACAGCGAGGAGTTTGACAAAAAAGCGATCTGGTATAGATTTTGGGTTATTAAACAATCATGATTCGAAGGATTGGAGTGCCACGTGTAATTCCACCAGCGATCCTGCAACTAACTTTATTAATGACATTTCCCATTTGAATTGTTATTGCCTTGGGAACGCAGGAGAACAACGGGGAGATGAGAAGCCTGTTCGCTATAATCTTAGAGCTTCCACACGCTCCTACAGACATTTGAGAGGTACGACTCCCCGTAGGAATGCACAAGGAGATGCAAGTCATGACTGTAAGGATTCCGCCCCTCTCCTTTTAAGGAAGATTGCATACCCCCAAGTAATGAGTGAACACACGAATAACAGTGAAGGGACAGCCCCCTTGGAAAAAGGGGTCAGCAATCAATTTGTGGGTGCCACGAATTCTGGAGAGGGTGTTAAAATCACCCCCATTGAAGAGAAAATAGAAAGGGGAGTTAATAAAGTGATACGAAGGATCGGGAAACAGGATGATGTAAAGACAATGGAATCATGGGCTACAGAGACAAACAATGAGGGTATAGTTTTGAAAGAGGATCGTAATCAGAGAAACAGGGGGAGGAGAAGAGAAATAGAGAGTACCAAGAAGGAGGATGAGGTGAATAAACAACATAAACACAGACAGTGCACATCTAATTACGTGGAATTAAGGAGTCCCCCCGACTTACAGTTATGCAAAGAAGGGAGGAAGAGCTGCCGTACCAGCACAAGTAAGGAAAGTGAGGGAATTACAGCTTGCAACACAGAAACTACGATCAAAACGCAGGTGGATTGGCTGGGACCCATGATGAGGTCAAGAAGCCGGGCGCAAAGAACGCCACACTTATAAATAGCTTCTCCCATCGACTGGAGACTACCCTGATGATGCTGGCAGATGCCAGCTAAAACTTTTTATAGTTTTATAACTTCCTGGTGTTCGTATATTTTATTGTTTAATATATATATATATATATATATATATATATATATATATATATATATATATATGTATGTTTTCTGAGGTTTTCGCGGGTATTTGTATAGAGGGAAGGAGCTCAGGGTAGTTCTTACAGTGCAACTGAACTCCTGTAGGCCTCATTTTAACCAGGATGAAAGGAAAGCATCCAAGCCTTCCAAATCTAGCATTTCAGATGTGTCAGACCAGGCATGTCAAACACATGCAGCCCATGCAGGCCATGGCCACCCCGGCTTCACAAGGGCAAAAATATCCCAATACTTCACGATATGGCCCGTGAAGCAATCAGGCCTGACACCCCTGTGTTAGACCATGGGTGTCCAACCATTCGGCTGATGTGGGCAGCAATGAGTGAAGAGAAATTATTTTGAGCCTCATATAAAATATATAATGCAATTAATGTATATATATAAAACAAACTTCCTTTTAGTTTTTATATTTTTATTACATTCTTGTGTTGCATTACTTGTTGTCCAGGGCCACATGCAGCCCATGGACCACAGGATTGGTGCACCTATGTTAGACCTCATCATCTATGATTAGGTTAGACTCGCAGGGGTAGGCAACCTTGGCTCTTTTATGACTCGTGGACTTCAGCTCCCAGAATTTCTGGGAATTGAAGTCCACGAGTCATAAAAGAGCCAAGGTTGCCTACCCCCTGGGTTAGAGGCAAAGGAAGCTTTAAGACTATTATACCTTGAAGAAAATGCAAGTACTTATTATTTACCTTCCACACTTACATTTTTGGGTGAGCCTGCATTTAGGGATCTAAGCCCCATATGACTATAAGACTGAATATGACTAGCTTATATCATCTCAGTTTAATAAAGAAGACAGCATTGACTGATTATGTCCAATTAAGTCAGTGTCAACTCTTAGTCATCATAGTTTTTTTTCTGAGACAAAGGCAAACATACATGAATCTTTAGAAGTATCTTTACAATAAAATATCAGTCACAAGACAATTTTAGCCATACATTTCTGGGTGTGATAAAAATGGAGTTTTGTTAAAATAAAAAGTTTTTTGTATTGTTTTCTTCCTTGCTTAATGATTAGTATTGTTTTGTTTTACTTAACAATATTCTATTTCTTTGATGGAAGTGATGTTCTTTTAGAGATTAGGATTGCCTATGTCTATCTGTTTATCAATTCATATCTTGGTTGATAAGTAAAGGTTACAGAAGCTTCACAAATTGTCAGCAATCTTCTGTCCCAAGCTGTTATTACTGAAAAGATCCTGGAATTTCCATGTGCTCATTGAACAGAGAACACAGAAAGTATGGCATTTTAACATTTTTGTATCTAAGAAAGAACATCAGATGAAAGAAAAAAAAGTAGCCATTTTAGTGAGGGAAAGGGAAAGAAAAAAAGTACCCCCTTTTGGCCCCTTTTTGTAGCTATGTCACAGCCTGCATTGGTCTGAGTCTCATTGTGTTGGACACAGCATTTGAAGTGGTAGGGAAGCCTGGAGAGAGAAGAAACAAAGGCTTTCTATGAGGAAACAATCAACCCTCCTTATTTCCAAGGCTTTCCATTTGTATTAAGAGTTGCCTGTCCTCCATCATACCGTAAAATAAAAATGTTATTGACCAGCTTGATGGGACAATCCTTAAAATTCATAAATGAACATTTTTTCAAATTATAACTGGCCAAATCACAATGACAAGGGTGCACAAATTGGTTTTAAATGTTTTATTTAAACGCATGTTTCAACATTTGAAGATTGTATCTGTATTGCAATCTATGCTCTACACGCATCGGTTTCTGATTGTATATCTAAGGTGGCCTTTGAATGAAATACTGTAGTTATCTTAGAAATGTTTTGTTTGTTTACTTAAATTAGACTGACCGGTTGCTCATCAAAGGAGGAAAGATTGTCAATGATGATCAATCATTTTATGCAGATATCTTTGTGGAAGATGGTTTGATTAAGTAAGTTGGTGATTTGATTACATATTTTTGCTTTAAAAAGTTGTATAATACACAACAAACAGTTGCATGCTTTAAGTCTGTGTTGATATTTTTATATGAAAATAATACATGCAGAACTATTGTCTATAATAGCCTTCCCGAACCATTACTCCCATTGGTCCAACTGGCAGGAATCCTAAGAGTTAATAGTCCAGATACATTTGGAAGTCATCAGGTTGAAGAAAGCTAGTAGATATTTGCATATGGGGAACTCTAGATCAAAATTAATTTTAAGGTATTTTATTTTGAATAAATTAGTTTATAGTTTAGATTACAACTATATTTCACTTGAACATGAAACAGTATGTTTACAGTTTATCTGAATAGAGTGATTTGACCTGATGTTCCACATTCCCCACTATTTTCTACCATATCTATATGTAAACTAAAGTTTAGAAGAGCAACATATTGACCTCAAAAGAAACATACAGTATCTATACCTTTGATGGAAATGTATTTTCAAGGTGGCACTTTTTCACTTTCTCTATGTAGAGCTGTATAATTGTGAATGTGAGACGTTTCTATGTTAAAAATGTCTCTTAATCATAAAAAAAGATAACTAAACGCAACACTGAATATCAGAAGTATAATTTACTGAATTAAACCTCATTTTTTCATTGCATTTAGTGGAACAAGTCATTATTAGCTTGTTCCATCAATTTCAGCACATTTCAGTTATGCTAAATATAGCAACTGAATATCTTTGAAGGCTTGCTTCCCTTGAATGAAATTATTAAAGTGTAGGTTTTAATATCATTTTCAGGCAAATTGGAGAAAACCTGATAGTTCCTGGAGGTGTGAAAACAATTGATGCTTATGGCCAGTTAGTTATGCCAGGTGGAATAGATGTCCACACTAGATTACAGATGCCTTTGATGGGAATGACCTCTGCTGATGACTTTTACCAAGGCACAAAAGCAGCTCTTGCAGGAGGAACCACCATGATACGTATGTAGTCATTTTGTCTTGTACTTGTCCTGCTCTAGATGGAACAATTACACAGTAGCAAATTTGCAACTGGTTTAGTGATGGGGCTGTAATTCATACAACCAACAAGACAGCTACACTTAGCAGTCATATAAAACTTGCACAAGAAATGTAGGAAAGGTGAGGTAGAGTGACTCAGAGCTGGGCAGCATACAAGTTTAATAAATTGTTATTGTATCAGAGTCAAGCTGCAATGTTGGTGGTGCCAATGGATTGAAACAGATTTTAGAAGTCTACAGCTAGAGGTTCACAATGTCTAGTCCAGAGTTGTAGCCATAAAAGATAGAGGGCAGGTTTAGAAAGGAAGCCAACAACATGTAGGTTTGGGAAAAATTGCGTACGGCAATGACATAAAGCAAAATTTGTCCTGTCAATCCCAGAATTCAGACACCACAGATTGGTTCAAGTCATCAATCCTGGAATCTGAGAACAAAGCAAGGAGTCGGGAATACAAGTCTGGTGTTGGAAGGCTGCTTCTGGTGAAAAGCAACCAAGCTATTCCGATGTAGCCCCAGCAGCATCTTAGGGGGAAACTCCTTGGTTCCTAAGTAGTAGAGCAGATCAATTTCATTCTGTCCTTCAAAACTACCAGTGTGTTCTAAGGCTAGGCAACCTGCCAAGTTCTGCATCTGTCGTCACCTGCTCTTGCTCATTGTCTCCTTGATCAGCCCTAGCCTTTAAGGCTGGCCATTCATCTATTCAGAGCAGACCGTAATAGAATTGTATACAACCCTTTGTTTAAAAAAAAAAATGAAAGGAAACTTGGAAACCAAAGAGCTGTTTCCCCTTCATGTCAAATTAGGAAGCTGCAACTTAATGTGTTTTAGGTTATTCAGATATGTTGAATAAAACATGTTATGTGATCTGAGGGAAAACCACAACAGAGTAACTTTTTGACCTTCCTACAGCAATCACTGGGGTAAAGGTTTTGCCCATGCAGCAAAGTGGCTACTAAAACCATGAAACACATTTCATTATATTGCCCATTTCACTTTTAAGTAAATTTCCCAGTCATTCTGACCAGCTTTACTTATACTTTTAACTTGCAAATAATATTGACCCTGTTATTCAAAGTATAACTAGTGTTATATGCAAAATGCACAGTCAAATAATAGGCTCAGATAATTTCATAATTTTCGTTTATCCATATATCTGTAACCTGTTTTATATTAGTGAGTTTTATATGTTTCAATTTCTGATCCCAGTAAAGATTTTCCTTCTCTTCTAAGTTGAGCAAATTCAGATAAAGTTCAACACTCAATAATAAAAGGGGTATAATGCCCTTACACTGCACACTGAAGCATTTATATCACCACATACCTATAGATTACCTATACAGGTAGTCCTCGACTTACGACTAAAATTGAGCCCAACATTTGTTAAAGTGGGTTTTGCCCCATTTTATGAATTTTTCTTTGGCACAGTTATTAGGTGAATCCCTGAAGTTGTTACGATAGTAACACAGTTGTTAAGTGAAATGGGCTTCCCCCGTTGATTTTGCTTGTTAGAAGGTGATCACATGACCCGGGACACTGCAACCGTCATAAATATGAGTCAGTTGCCAAGCATCTGAATTTTGATCACATGACCATGGGGATGGTACAACGGTCATAAATGTGAAAAACTATCATGTCACTTTTTTCAAACCCATTGTAACCTCGAATGGTCACTAAATGAACTGTTGTAGAATTAAACACTCATATTGTTTAATTGTTGTAGAATTAAAACATTCATAGTCTCGTGTCACTCTAATTCTTGAGATACCGCTGCAGTTTTGTTTTTGCTAAAAGTTGCAAACAGCTTCTGATGCCCTCGTATAATCAACACATTTAGATTATTCTGAATATAGTTATACATATTTCAAAGTTTTGGCAATGCTTTGTTCTTTAAAATGAAAAGCATTCATTAGATTCTGGGCAATTAAGTCCTTTTAATGTCAATTAACAAAAATTATTTGTTTCTCAAGTTGATCACGTATTCCCTGAATCTGGAACAAACCTCCTGATAGCCTATGATCAGTGGAAGGAAAGTGCTGATAGTAAAGCCTGCTGTGACTATTCTCTGCACATTGACATCACACGTTGGCATGAGAGTATAAAAGAAGAGCTGGAAGCTCTTGTCAAAGACAAAGGTAAGAAAGGAAACTAAGTTTTGCATGAACAACTACGTGTACAGTAACTATGGCCCTTGTAACTTTCTACCTGCAAATATTATCTCAAGCAAAATAGACAGGATATGCTCACTGTGATATGTGGTAAGGGGAGTTGTCCTCTTAAGCCACATCTGGAGAACATCAAATTGAGGAAGGCTCTCCAAACAAGTGGTGCTTCTGTCGCTCAATTTCCTTCCTATGTGTTGGATTTGATTCTAATAATACAGGATTGTAAATATCTCAAAATAATTTTATTCTGTTATGGTATAATTCTACATTTACATTCCTGAATCCGTTGGAGCTTACTTCCAAGTAAGTTGTATGGGATTGCTGCTTTAGAGAATTATATTTCCATTGAGTAGATAGACCGTACTTAGAAACTTCCCCTGAGTTCTAAAGCCCTGCTGGTTGTGAAATGTCCAGACAGAAATAAAATGCAGCAGGATCCATAGGTGTTCACGTGTATTTATTTTGTCAATGTTCATGGAGGAAAAGGAAGCTTCCGATCCAACACTGCACACACTAATGATGATGATATGATAATGATGATGATGGAAGAGACCTTGGAGGTCATCTAGTCTAACCTCCCCCCCTGCTCAGGCAGGAAACCCTATATCATTTTGGACAAATGGTGTCCAATCTCTTAAAAACTTCCAGTGTTGGAGCATTCACGGCTTCTGGAGGCAGGTTGTTCCACTGATTAATTGTTCTAACTATCAGGAAGTTTCTCCTTAGTTCTAGGTTGCTTCTCTCCTTGATTAGTTTCCATCCGTTGCTTCTTGTCCTGCCTTCAGGCGCCTTGGAGAACAGCTTGACTCCCTCTTCTTTGTGGCAACCCCTGAGATATTGGAACACTGCTATCATGTCCCCCCTCGTCCTTCTCTTCATTTTGTTCACTGCCCCCTGCTCTACCGTAGTTTGAGGGCCCTGCAAGCTTGGAATTCCTGATCTCAGAAAGAAGTGGGTAGTTTGTATCAGATTTTCCCCTCTGAGATTGAAGAAAGGCATCTGATATATTTTGGGGTGTTTTAAACTTTATCAGAGTACCACCAGATTGCAACCTAAATGCTTATTTATTATAACATTGGTTGATATTTTTTTTAAAAAAAATAGCCATTTTTTCTAAGTAAAATTTCAGAAAACATGACTTGATGCATAAGTGGTTATGTTGCTGCTGGAATGCTCAAGGCCAGTTCTGAAGAGGGGTGAAGGTATCTGCTTTGGCTGATTTCGGAGGACAACTTTGGCTATCATTTAACACAGATTATCTAAAGGACTAAAAAAATAACAGATTTCCTTAGAAGCTTTTCTGATGAGCACCTTCTAGGGAAAACCCAAATACACCATTTTCCTTGTTACTACTGGTGGAATGATTGCTGTAAGAAAGCTGAAATTATTTACATACATATACACCCTTAAATAAAAATCATTCTATTGTAGCAGTACCAATAATAGTTAAATTGCCAATGTGAATTTTTTTCTAAGTGAACAATTTGATAAATAGAAACATAGTCATGAGCATTGATTCTGTTTCATTGTTTTTTAAATAAAGTCTTATGTTTTTATCATCTCTGAATATAAATAGCCCAACTTTGTAACTTAAAAACTGTTGTTCTTATTTCAGTTGCAATCAGTAACTCACTTTTGTTTTTGTTAAGGTGTGAACTCTTTTCTTGTTTTCATGTCCTATAAAGACAAACTCCAGTGCACTGATGCTCAGGTAATTAAAGATAATAGAAGCACACAATTTTTAATGATAGTATAGAAATGGAAACTATTTCATTTTAGGACTTGTTTTTCTCTCTTTCTTGGCAGATGTATGAAATATTCAGTCTTATTCGCGAAATGGGTGCCATTGCCCAAGTCCATGCAGAAAATGGAGACATCATTGATGAGGTAGGAAAAGTTGCACTCCATGTTAGACCTTTTTAGTTTAAAAAGGAAACAAGACAGTGCAGATACATTCCCCCTTAATTCTAGTGTTCCCTGCAGTTGGTGAGACCTGGCTAATGAGTTCACCCTTTTGAGTTTTTAATTGAAAGCTTC
This sequence comes from Crotalus tigris, assembly GCF_016545835.1. NCBI lineage: Eukaryota > Metazoa > Chordata > Lepidosauria > Squamata > Viperidae > Crotalus > Crotalus tigris. Next base: position 583,975 of record NW_024096561.1, read on the forward strand.
CCACACGTTCAGCTGAATCCCTAAGAAAGTCTGTTGCTTTAGATATTAATATTTGTCTGATAAATACACGCATCACCAAGGTCAACACTCATTAGCATATATTAGCTCTGTAATTATTTCAGTTATCCTTGTTGTACTTTGGAATGTGATAGGGAGTCCCATATTAATATTGCAGATGATATCATTTGTGTTGCTTATTTGCTTATTGTCATGAAACAGAAAAAGCCTATCATGAATAGTGACAATACAGTGAAGGAAAAGAACTCTAAATTATACTGATTAAGCATAACTCCCCCCAATTAATAAAAACAAAAGTTCTATATAGGTATACCAGGTAGTCCTGGACTTAAGACCATTGGTTCAACAACTGTTCAAAGTTACAACAGCCTCAGAAAAGGTGACTTACGACTTTTACTTCCACTTACCACCATTACATCACCCCACTGTCATGTGATCATAGTTTGAGCACTTGGCCACTAGCTTGCATTTACGACTGCTTGCCATGCCTGATGGTCACATGATCATCATCTGTGACCATTTTTGCTGATTTCTAACCAAAAAAAAAAAGCCCATTTGGGACACTGGCTTTGTTTAACAGTTCTGTAATTTACTTAATGGCTGGTTGATTCACTTGACAGCCACTGTAAAAATTGTTGTAACATCAGATCTGACTCCACTTACAATTACAATGACTTACGATGGAAATTCCAATCCCTTTTGTGATCATATGTTGAGGACTATCTGTAAATACCCATATGGAATTGATTCAGTTGTTGGACTTATCATTAAATCTGTTCCCTATAGCAACCTGACATGTCATATTCTCATCTATAAAGGATAAAGACTTTTCCAAACCAGGTAACAAATACATATCCTAGGTCCATTCCTTAAAATCAGAAGAGTAACTTTCCAGTTACCTACAAAAACACCAGTAATAGCATTTATAGACACTTTATAAGAAAACTAGGATTCAGTATCTTTCAGTTTCTGACATTTGACTTTCTCCTTTTACATTCCTCTTTTGTTCCTATTCCCTTCTAAGCCTGAGGTCTCCTATTTGCACATGGTGGCGGAAAAAAGCACAGAGGTTTCAGTGGAATTCCCTTAACAGCTTTATGGCAGCTGATAGTTTGGTTCAGATCTGAAGTTATAGCATGAGCTCTCCTTATCATCAATCATAGGGAGAAGATAATGGCCGTAAGGTATTGCTGACATACTTCTGTGCCATGCCTTGCACACAGATCTCAGTTCTTTGCTGATAGACTACAACTATTTGCAGAACTTTTGCTTATATCAACTATTCTCTGAGTGCACATTTTGCCCCATATTCTGATCGATTGTCATTCCTATATTTTTATATGTGCCTTAAGTCTGTATTCATGTCATTTGAAGAGTAGCCTGAAGTTGCCTCCCTCTGCTATGCCTTTTCCTCTGAAGACCCCATCCTTGCACTATAAAAGGGAAAGTAAGGAAATAAAATCCAATCTGTAGGCTTATAATTTGATTTTCAGTTTTTACATTGTTTACTACCAGCCCTCCGAATACCATACGCTGTGCTGCTTTTGAGGGTAGTTCCAAAAAAACAATTTCCCAAGATCTGCAACTTGGTATTCACCCATTTATTGCCTTTAGACAATGCCATTTTCCTAAGAAAACAAAAGTCAGTATCTTCCCCAGACCACTGGGGAATCACTTAGATCAGTGATTCCCAACCTTGGCAACTTGAAGATGTGTGGACTGCAGCTCCCAGAATTCTGAAAGTTGAAGTCCACACATCTTCAAGATGCCAAGGTTGAGAAACACCGCATTAAACTGAAGACAGAAAGATGGACTAGATAATCCTAAAAAGTATTGCCAAACTTTACATGCTAATAGTCCATCTATTCTTTAAGGCATGACATCATCCTTCATGGGTGAATGTGAAATGCCCATTTTTCCCTCTAGGGCTATTTACAGTTTGACAGTGATTTGGATGGAAGTTTCAGGCCTCACCAAGCACCACATGTCTCTGCTATTCATTAAAGCCGCTCCATGGTTTAAGAGTCTCTGAAGGGATGCCTTAAAGCAGCAGTGTTTCTTATCCAGCTTGTGCGGAAGCAAGAAAAATGGTAGCCTATTTTAATGAACGACAGAAGTGTCACCCCTGTGCAAAGTCCAAAGCATTTCTTTTGAATCATTTGTGACACGTTTGCATCTCTATTCTTCAGCTGCTTCCTGAATTTCAGGGACAGTGTTAGATAAACTAAAGACAAGGAATTCAAAAGTTGCACCCATCACTCTTTGTTCTAGATGGAGATAACCAACTTTGAATCTTAAGAGATTTCATAAATCATGGGAATGTTCAACTAATATATCCCCTAATTACATCAACATTTTTAAAAATAGTATGATTTTGTGCTTAATAATAATAGGGCAATTTGCATGGCAGAATGTTTTTGGCTTATATTAGTATTCTTTCATAAATGAGATCAATATTAAACAAAGATATTAGAAAATCAGTAAATTATCTATAATTAATCAGTTTGAGTATATTGGGATTATTATTTAAGAAGGAGATGTCCAAATAATCTGTTTTCCAAAAGGAAACTGACTAGTGTTTCTCAACCTTGACAAGTTTAAGATGGGTAGATTTCAACTCCCAGAATTCTCCAGCCAATAAAATCTCAGAGCAATACAGATGGATCCATTTCCTTTGTAAGCCATCATGAAGATTTCTCAAAATACTTTGTTGCATATATTTAAAAGCAGAATATAAATTATTTTGTTTTTGTAAATTAGGCATAGTCAGACTTCTGGCTGGGAGTTATAGCAGTTGTAGTCTACTTATCTATAAAGCTTCCAGCTGGATGAGGACATGTTTTAAAAAGTTTACTTTTTACTTGAGATGCAATATCTGCACATCTTACTTATTATTTCTCCTGTATTTATTGATTAATTTAGGAGCAAAAAAGACTCTTGGAATTGGGGATTATTGGTCCAGAGGGTCATGTCCTCAGTCACCCAGAAGAGGTAATATGAACTTGTCTTATATAAATATTTACCATTCCACAAAATTTACTTAATTAGCAAATGCTCACCCACAAATTTGTATAGGTTCATTTGCAAATTTCATAAGTTTCCAAGAAGGCTACAAAGACTCTTGGAATTGGGGATTATTGGTCCAGAGGGTCATGTCCTCAGTCACCCAGAAGAGGTAATATGAACTTGTCTTATATATCCATTTTGTTGGATATCTGTATGAGGATGTTATTTAGACAAGCCCTAACACACCGCAGCAACCCAGAACAACAGAAAAAGGAAATAATCTATACAACATATTCTAACCACATGGACTCAGCATAGCACACAAGCCAATTAAAGACCTTCAAAACATCCTAAGCAGACAAAAAGACCCAACAACCCCAGAAGAATAAACAGGAGTCATCGACACATATAATGTAAGGACTGCCAAAAACCACTCTGTAGGACAAACAGGCAGTAGACTAGTAGAACGCATCCATGATCACCAACTAGCAGTCAGAAGACATGAAAATCCTTTAATTTCACAACATATAGACAGATTTAACCATAGTTTCAATTGAGAAAATGGGACAATCCTAGACCAAGCCAAGTCCAAAAACGACAGGGAATTTCTAGAAGCCTGGGATTCTTTAACCACCAATAGACATTAACATCTATAGAACTATGCAGAAGAGACAATCAACCAGTCAAAAAGGGAACAAAAAGACTGAAGCACTTCTCTCCACCAGCAATCAGCACCCAGATCAGCATAGGTGAACTCCAGGATTAACATCAGACAACAATTAAGTAACCAATAACCTATGAAGAAACTGCCAAAGAAGCCAACATTAAACAGCCCAACCAAATTATCTCTAAGACCACCCCCACCAACACTGATAGGGCAAGCCACCAGAATATAAACTGGCAGCAAACACACTCCTTACTCGCACTCAGGATGTTATCTAGTTTGGGTAATGAAATGGCTGCAACAAAATAAGCAAGCCCAGAGAGCACCAAGGCCCCCTCAACTCAACCCTGAGCTACAAATATTCTCCTTTATTAGTTCACAACTTGTTAAAAAGGAAATGTCCCAAATGGCACTTAAGAAAAATACAGACAGTCCTCAGTTTATGACCGGTCTCTTAGTGACCATTCAAAGTTAGCACAGACCTCCCCAAGGCTACTTAAGACTCGGGTTCAAAGTTACAACTGTCCCTCTCCCCCCCCCCCCGGGTTGCCTAGTTGCATTTTGAGAACATGGCAACCAGCCCACATTTGCAGCCAATAGTAGCTTCCCTCAGTCACATGACTGCAATTTATGATATATATTTTTGTCAGAAATTGGCATTTACTTCCAGTTTTTCTGCAAAATATGCCCATTGTGGACAATGGATTCACTTAAGGACTGCAGCGATTCACTTAATGATTGCTGCAAAATAGGTCCTAAAATCAGGCATGTAACCTGCTTAACGTTAACCAGCATATCTTAACAACTGTAATTCTGGCCAAAATTATGGTTAGAAGTTGAGGATTACTTAATAATGAAAAGAAATCTGATTTAAACTTTTCTGAGTGGTAGTGATCCTAAGCCCGTTTTTTTTTTAAATAGTACTTGTATCTTGTATATGCAAATTTGCACTTCCCATTTTGCATTTTGAAATCATTAATGTGATTCACAATTTCTAAAATCAGAAATCATAACACTAAACTTTCCTATTTTTTTCTGGAACTGCCATTTTCCCATGAGTACAAATTAGAAGAAAAAGACTGGGTTCGAGCGATTCTTCAGATATGCAGGTCTAGATGGAAGAGTCACTTTGAAGAAAGTATCTGACTATTCATGTTTTCCAAGGTTGAAACAGAGGCGGTGTATCGTGCTATTACTATAGCGAAACAAGCCAATTGCCCCTTATATGTCACAAAGGTTATGAGCAAAGGCGCTGCAGATGTCATAGCACAAGCCAAAAGGAAAGGTAAGTACCATTTTGTATTTCCTTTTTGATGAGGATTTGAACCTTATTCCTATAATCGGGTAGTCAACCTTGGCTCTTTTATGACTCGTGGACTTCAACTCCCAGAATTCCTGAGCCATCTGTGCTGGCTCAGGAATTCTGGGAGTTGAAGTCCACGAGTCATAAAAGCCAAGGTTGACTAGCCCTGCTATACATCTTTGTGCTGGACATTGAGAGCCAGTTTGGTCTTTTGGTTAAGGCTCCAGGCTGGAAACCAGGAGACTGTGAGTTTTAGTCTCATCTTAAGCATGAAACCCAGCTGGGTGACTTTGGGCCAGTTAATCCACTCCGAGCTGAAGAAGCTTCTTGGATGAGAAGTGAAATGTCTTCAAAGAAAAACAAGAAAGTCCAGTTGCCTGATGGAAAAGCCTCTTTGGGAGTTTTAATTAATCTTAATTAAAACTAATTATTTTCCAGATGTTTGAAAACCATGGGTAATTTCCTATTATGTTAAGAGTTTTTGAATGGAAAAAGAGAGGATCCAGACTTCTTCCACATTTATAACAGGCGTAATTTTCCGGGAAATTAAGCAAAATTGCTAGCAGTGCATTTTGATTTTTCTTTTAGAACTGAAGTTGAAATTCTTTCATGCGTGCATCTTCATCAGTGGCAGGCCTTTTACATGCTAAGATGTTGTAGGCAAGATACTGTCAAATTGTCACTTTGTCTTTAGTCTCATTCCTATTCCAGAAGCCCTAAGGTCCAGAAATGTCAGCTATTTTTTAAAACACAGGCATACATTCTCTACCTGAAAAGCTCTACACTTTTATGAATAGATTTGCCTCTAGTGATTTGCTAATTTGGTTATTGTCCATTCGAGAAGTTGTCGTTCACTTACAATCGGACTTGACTCTCACAGGATTTTTGTTAGTGTGTGTTCTTTTTTCCTGGCACATGTTTTCAAGGCTTTAGACTGAAATATACATATATATATATATATATATATATATATATATATATATATATATATATATATATATATATATATATATATATATACACACACACATACAGACTCAGCGGGTTTCTTCCATAAATATGCTTCTTTTTTCCATGAAGTATGCAAAGAGGGCAAGAGTTGTGTAAATAAAAAAAAAACAGGAGCAGTCTCTCTTTCCGTCAAATGTCCAGCACTAGTTGAAGACTATCTAGCTGGGAGAGACTTCATCCTGTTTGTCCCCAGGAATGACCAACCACAATTATGTCTTTAGGCACCATTGTATATGGAGAGCCCATTACAGCAAGTCTTGGTACTGATGGCTCACATTACTGGAGTAAGAATTGGGCAAAAGCGGCAGCATTTGTCACATCTCCACCTATCAGTCCAGACCCCACAACTCCTGACTATCTCACTTCACTCTTAGCCTGGTAAGTCGTTTTCTCAATCTGCCAAACAAAAGGGAATTTTAATGGGAAGAAGTAATATAGGGGTTTCAAACATTTTCTAAAATGGAGGAAACATTTGAAATCCTGCCAATTCCATGCCAAATTGTGATCTAGTGAGATTGCTCTGTACCACTTGCCTAGATTCTTCTACCTCAGCTTCATTTTTTTTTCTGGGTAGTTGTGAAGGTATCAAAAGTATTGAACTTCATCTACTTTTCATTTTACTTAAAAAAAAATACTTTGGGGCCTCAAACATTCTGAGAAATAAATAAATGATGTTCAAAGCTGGTGTTTATTGGCAGAATATCAACTTAATCACTTTTTTTTTAACTAAGAAAAATTATTTTGAAAAATATCAGATGGATCAGGAAGCCTCTCCCAAGAGATATCTCAATGGGCACAATGGAGAACAGGAAAATTGTGTAATAGGATCTCAAGAATCGCTCTTGGGATCTAGCTATTAGCCACCGATTGGCAGGCTTTTACCATAGTCCTCAAGAAGACGTGATATTCTTTGGTGTGTCCATAGCTTTGAAATCTGGTATATTGTATTATTGCAAAGAGGGACAATTATTAAAGTATAAGGTTATCAATAAGAACCACTCATCAAAGCCTGTTTTCATTGTACAGTCCTCTCTGTAACTTCCCTGGCTTCCTTCCCTTAATTAAATCCAAGAGAAGATAACAGGAGGGAAGTTTTCCACTCTACTTATTTGCACCAGGAATTGCAGAGAGCTAGGAAAGCTGTAGAGCAGTGAAAAGATAAGGATTTTACCACCTTTCAACTATGAAGTTCAAATGAACCAACAGAATAAATTATATTGCACTCTTAAGAATTAAACAAGAAAACTTGTGTTCCTTTGCTTTTTACCAATGAGACCTCAAATCCATCTTCAGAAGTGCCGTAGATGTTGAGTGCCATGGGGCCTCTGTTTTTGTGTACTGATTTGACATTTGTTTTAACTAGTGGGGATCTGCAAGTGGTGGGCAGCGCTCACTGTGCCTTCACCACGGCGCAGAAGGCTGTTGGAAAGGATAACTTCGCTCTGATTCCAGAAGGAACAAATGGCATTGAAGAACGAATGTCAGTAATTTGGGAAAAATGCGTGGTAAGTTGAGAGGAAGATGTTTGTTACAAAATAGTGAAGATTTTGGTTATAACTTCATCATTTGCTGTTGACCGTGTAGGACAGGGGTAGGCAACCTTGGCTCTTTTATGACTCGTGGACTTCAACTCCCAGAATTCCTGAGCCAGCTGTGCTGGCTCAGGAATTCTGGGAGTTGAAGTCCACGAGTCATAAAAGAGCCAAGGTTGCCTACCCCTGGTATAGGAGTTTTCAAACTTTAATCTTTCATGACATAAGATTGTAGGGCAAATTCAAGGATGCACATTCAATTTACAGGTACAAGTCCTTAACTTACAGCCGTTTGTTTAGTGACCGTTCAAAGTTACAACGTCACTGAAAAAAGTTACAACCATTTTTCACACATAACAATTGTTGCAACATCTTCGTAATCACATGATCAAAATTCAGACTCTTGGCAACTGGCATATATTTATGACGGTTGCAGTGTCCCGTGGGTCATGTGATCTCCTTTTGTGACCTTCTGACAAGCAAAGCCAACTAGGAAGCCAGATCCACTTAACAAATGAGTGTTATTAATTCAACAACTGCAGCGATTCTCTTGACAATTGTGACAAGAAAGATGGTAAAATGGGGCGAAACACAACTTGCCTTGTTTAGCAACAGAAATGTTAGGCTCGGTTGTGGTTGTAGAAGATAGTCTGTGAGGCCTTTGGTTGCCATTAGCGTACCACTTGAATTAAAAAGCTTAGTCCCAAAATAAGTTCAATATCCCTCAGAACTGAAGGGAAGAGGATTGTATTTTAGGGAAGCTTAACTGCTGCTTCTGAACATCTTACCGAAGTATCATAGGGTACACAATATGTTCTAATGAGTTGCTTTGTAGCAGATTGTAAATCGGGGAATGGGTCAAGGCCAAAATTCATTTCGACTAGGAAAGGGGTGAAAATAGTAAGGTCTTCATGATTGCACGCAAAGGAAAATGGGTGCACATAATGAAATAAATGCACTTGTCTCACAGCCTTAACTTCATGCTGATGTTATGCATGGGGCTGAGATGTTATGCTCCCAGTGTGGGAAATCAGCCTCCAATGTAGGCTGTGAAATTGATGTAATTTTTTTCTTGATCTTCTGCCTCTCTGCTGTAGCCTCTGCATTCCCTGGTCTAGCATTGGTTCAGGTGGCAATTATGCTGATTCCTAACAAAGGCATCAAGGGCTGCATGGTGACTCAGAGGTTAAGAGGTTAAGGTGCTGGGCTTGTTGGCTGGAAAACCAGACGCCCAGCCTTGAGACCTGAGCTCCATGCCCAGCTCCTGCTAGTCTAGCACTTTGGAAACATGCAAAGGCAAGTAGATAACTAGGTACCAACTTGGTGGGAAGGTAACAGCGCTTTGTGACTTCATGTTGGCCACGTGAACCCAGAAATGTTTTTGGACTGCGCTGGTTCAATAGCCTTGAAATGGAAATGAGCACCAGGCCCTGTAGTTGGCAACGACCGGCCAAATAAAATCCGCGGGGACTCCTTTATACCTTTTTTTAAAAAAAATAAAAGCATCAGTCAAAATATGTACATTTTGAATGATGGTGGAAGGAAGTTTGTTGTTATGAGACAAGCTCCAACGTCCCATGTCTTTAAAAGAGGCCAGAAAATAATGCCATCTCCAAATTCCCCATATCCCAACCTTCTCTCTTAGCTCATCAGAAGGATTCACTTGGCTCAAATCAAACCTCACATGACTTGGAATTAGCAGCGAGGTAGATCATTGTATCTAGAGGCTCTATGTAGAGCAGGTGTGTTCCAACCCATCGGCTGAGGGCTGCATGCAGCCACCCAAGATTGTAAGGTTTTAACATAATTATGCAATTCATATACATTAACTGTATTATAACTTTTATATGTGGCCCAAGACAGTTCCTCTTTACTCTGTGCAGCTTAGGCAAGCCAAAAGATTGGATAGCTGAGATCTACAGTAGAGGCTCTAGAACAGCAGTTCTCAACCTATGGGTCGCGACCCCATTTGGGGTCGAATGACCATTTCACGGGGGTTGCCAAACAATGCAGTCCACCATTTTTTCCCCTTTTCCTTAGCTGTGCTACTCCCTTTTATTCTATTGGCTTTTGAAAGCCAATAGAATAGACTCTCTTGAATAGAGGCTAATTCTATCGGCTTTCAAAAGCCAATAGGAATTGTCCAGGTTGTCTCTGCCCTGCTGAGCCCGCCAAAAGTCCCATTCTGCAAGCGGTGCTGCAAGCTGTCTGCAGCGAAGGCGAGCTGTCTGGAAGTTTCCACCCCTCCCTGCTGAGCAACTACTAAAAATGTAAGTAAAAGAGGGCCAGGGGTGGGAGGTGGGAGGCCGGTGGGTGCAGGGAGGGTTGGTGGCGCGCGTGGGGCCCAGCGGGTGCCTTACCTCCCTTGGGCTGGGCCAGCTGGTGGCCCAGCCGGTGGTCAGCCTGCTCCGTCTCTGCTGCTTGCCAGCTATGCCTCGGTCGGCGCAGGGGGCGGCACTACGCATGTGCGGCGCTCCCGGGTAGGGAAATTCCTCGACTTACAACCGGTTGGGTAGTCTTCGACTTAACTACCGGTTGGGTAGTCCTCAGCTTACTACCGGTTGGGTAGTCCCCAGCTTACGACCGGTTGGGGGTCGCGGCATTAAAAAGGTTGAGAACCACTGCTCTAGAACTAGTCTTTCATCCTGGCCTGTTTATCTTAGATGTTTCTGAAAGGTTTCCCATTAAGTGTATTACTAGCAGCTCTCCTCTTCCTTGTTGCTTACAGTAGTATGTGGCGTTCTGAAATAATTTATTTACTCTATGAACATGTAGTCAAATTTTTTAAAAAGATGCCATTTATTTGGGATAAATTTGAAAGGGAAATCATGGAATGTGTGGATTTTATTTCATGAATTCATAAAATATATATATTATTTTTACAGTAATTTCAAATTATTATTTTTCCCACCTCATATTTTTTTCTCCAACCTCTCCCTCCCTCCCTCCCTCCCTTCCTTCCTTCAAACACACACACACACACTCATTTCTAGGCAGCAGGGAAGATGGATGAAAATGAATTTGTAGCAGTGACCAGTACTAATTCAGCCAAGATTTTCAACTTCTATCCCAGGAAGGGGCGTATTGCTGTGGCATCAGACGCTGATCTGGTTATTTGGAATCCTAAAGCTACAAAGATCATTTCTGCAAAAACTCACAACTCGGTAAAAGCAAACAATAATTACAAGTTTTATTTTTCATTGAATTAGACGTTCCATACTTTTTATTAGTCATTATTGTGATCTAAATGAGCTTGTTAGTTTTCCTAACATTTTCTCCATCAGTTAGCTGTGACAGTGTTGATACTACATACAAATTACAGGGTATGAATTACAACCTTAATCTACAGTCGAAATGAGCATCTTTAACTTTAATTGCATTATACCTGTTCATGAGAGACGTTTTTTTTTTTTTTTTATTCATAGCTGCGTGCCCGCTTCTTAATATTTTGTTACCTGAGTCAGTTTGGGAAAGGTTGGGTAGAAACGGTAGAAATTATAGTTTCAATCTCATTGTTGAATTTCAGAAGGTACATAATCCAGATATAGCACAATGATGCATCTAGCTCAGTCCTGTCTCAATTAACTGGAAGTTCTCGGGACTTCCTTTGTAGTGCAAGGATTTAATCTTTGTGTGTCAGAACATGGTCCTTTTACACAGTCACATCCCTTCCCCACTGCTCTTCCACTGAGCAACAGGCTTCTCAAAGGAGCATCTGACTAGGGTTTGGCCAAAAGAAGTACAAAGCTGCAGCAGGACATTCTGGGAGGGCAACTTTAGGCTACGGGGAGACTTGATTCAACGCTTATTAAAAATTCTATCTCTGTGAGGATATTAATATAAATTCAGTTCTAACAGGTTAGAAAGTAAAGATAAATAAACCAAGCTGTGGCCTGTTCATGAGTCAGATTGCCATTATTTGAAGGGAATGTGGCATTGAGTGTGATTTCTCATATATTTGATGGCTTAAAAGGATCTTCATCTGGATTATAATATATATTAATTCATCTGAGTCCCCTTTTCTGTGATTGGGAACCCTGCCTTGTCAAGGGAGATGATACGATGTTGAGATGTTTACATTTATCTGTGGTTATAAATTCTGTATCTGGAATTGGGGCTTTCAGTCATTTTCTTTGTTCTATCAAGTTTCTCATGTTTTCAAAAGCTATATAAAAGAGCTTTTACAAACAAATACTGTAAATGCCGGCGTATAAGACGACTTCCGCGAGCACTGAAATCGGCGCCAAAGACGGGGGTCGTCTTATATGCCGAGTCGTCTTATACACCGGAAATACTGGTAGTTTCCGGCGTATAAGACGATGTTCTAGGAATGCGGCCCGGCTATAAAGACGGGGTTCGTCTTATACGCCGGGTCGCCTAATACACCGGCATATATGGTACTTTGTTGGGAAATGCATAAACTGAGCAATTAATATACATCATCCTTGAATTATATGAATGATACATGAATTTTGCTGCAGCTTATATGTACAGACTAATTCTCTCATATTGGTCCAGCATCATGCATAAGCCTAACATAAAAGATTGGCTAATGTGTATGTTCTACATACAGCTTAAAATGACATATATTCATAATATTACTTGGTGAATATCATATTACAAGGTTATATGTACCTTTCCATCCCTGAGTGTATAGTTTTCCTACTTTTGTTTGAACAATGTGCATGGACATTGGTTCATTGAGTCCTGGGATTTTGCTTGAATATTAAGCTGAGTCTGTAATATTTTGTTTTGCCAGAATGTGGAATACAACATATTTGAAGGAACTGAGTGTCATGGTGTCCCTACAGTGGTTATAAGTCAAGGGAAGGTTGTATTGGAAGATGGAAACCTCTGTGTCACTCCAGGTGTTGGCCGTTTCGTTCCTCGAAAGACATTTCCTGATTTTGTTTACAAAAGAATAAAAGCCCGGAATAGGGTGAGATTTTTTTCTGTATGTGAAATCTACTTCATTGTTGCAACATCAAAAGTGCAGGACAACAGCTAAGAACAGAACAGGGAAAATCAGAAACATGGTGTTCAATTAAGGTTTTAAGAATAATTGGATTTCCTTCAGATACGTCTAGATTTTCTATTTTTTGAAAAAGAAGTCATGCTTACATTGTGAAGTAGGTTAGGCAAAGATGGCCAGGTTCATACAGTATGAACCTAAGACATTCTATAGTTTGCCAGCACTCTGCAACACATTAAGACAAAATGAAGCAGGTACATTATCATTTAGTATACAATGCAAGCTAAGAGAACCAAGCTGACAGCTGGTTAAAGGTCATTGAGCTTCACAGTTAAGCAAATATTTGAATGTAGGATTCTCTTTCCATGTTTGCCATTACCAGTCTTGAGCTCATGCATCCTCACAATTATGTTTTCAGTTTTTAAGTTTGTAATGAGTAGAAATCTGAATCTGCAGAATATGACCTGTACATTTGTACAATATACTTGATTAATAGTATGTGAGAGTGTTTATGCATTTGCATAGCATCCCAGAAGACAGTTGCAGATCACTTCTATATTGTAGCCAGGAAAATTAAATCAAGCTTGATTTTTAATCCTTGATTTTTAATCATAAAGTTGTCCATGGAATTCTGGCAAAACCCTGTTCTATAATAATTCTCCCTTTTATTGTATGCTTATAGCTGGCTGAAATCCACGGGGTACCTCGTGGACTTTATGATGGACCTGTTCATGATGTCATAGTAACTGCTAAAGCTGTTGCTCCAGCTCCTACCTCAAGGATAGCTACTTGCTCAGGCAAAATACAGGTTCCACCAATCCGCAACCTTCATCAGTCAGGCTTCAGTCTGTCTGGTAAGTCAAGTTGTAAAGAAAAAAAAATTGAAGTGATAACAGAATTATCAAAATAAAAGCTTACTATTATCTTTTAGATCATCAATTGGTAAGCAGTGCCTGACTTAACCATTATACAGCTCTTAGGAACTTTTCAGCACTTTATATGTGGTGATAATATAGTATGCTAAATATATATTAAGGAAAGCTGGATTGAAAGAAGATGAGCATGGTTTTAAAATTGGAGGAGTGAAATTAAATATAAAGAGGACCAAACTAATCACAACAGGTACAAAAAAATTGAAATAAAAATATCAAAGCGGTAGATGGCTTCCACCTTTTGAGCAGCGTGGTGGCACAGAGGTGGAGTTTTTGCCTCATAATCAGGAGGCTGTGAGTTCGATTCTACGTAGCGGCAGATATTTTTCTCTCTGGGCACAAAGGAAAAATATCTGCTGTGAGCTCCACAAAGAGATCAGGAAGGGCATCCGGCCAGTAAATACTCAGCTCCATTCAGTTGCCCCAACTCCACTCCGATGCAATGGATTATAGGGTCATTAAAAGAAAAAAAAAAGATAGCTTCTGCCTTTTAGTAACAATCATCAACATTATTGCAAAGGAACAAGCAGTTGAGAAAAATACTACAGACTAACATCTAGTAAAGCAGTCATGAAAGCCTTGGCGAGTTATTCAAATGCCATGATGAGCCTATGGACTTTAAAGAGCCTAGATAGAAAGAGTATTGATGCTTTTGAACAATGGTGCTGGAGAAGACTCATGAGAATACCATGGACAGCCAAGAATGTAGTGATGATAAAGATGATGATACTCATTCAGTAGGCTACTTTACTGTCAACTCACATGTAATATGCCAGTAGTTTCATTTTTTGATACTAAATACTTAAATGCTTAGCTGCTAAGCATTTGAGAGTCCCTTAGTGTCTATTCCAGCTAGTTAAGCATTTTTCATTTTCATTTTTTATTAATTTCAGTTATGGAAGTTAAGCACAATCATAAATCCTTTCTACGAAATTAATGAATAGAAAATTCCTCCCTTTTAGTTCCTCATATTTGATTAAAAGACTGGGAGTTAAAGTTTTTTGTTTTTTTTAGCATTCCTTTACATGTGAATATGAAGACCTAGTTTCCAAAATATCTTTTCACATGAATTTGGCAAATTTCAGCCTTAATGTATTCAAATTTCCTTTGTCAGCATAAATATGTTTGGTAGAATAATTCTACAAAGTCTAATCAGAAAAAAATTACATCTGGCTAAATAGGGCTTATTTTGGGGGAAATTATATATCATATAGTTATAGTAGATATGGTTTTACACAGAGAGAGAGAGAGAGAGAGAGAATGAGAATAAAATTGCAGACCCAATTAACTTTTAATTATCACCCATGCAATTGCAACTATACAACTATATATACTGTATGATCAAATACATGTTTTCATTTACTTATACGTAGAAAGTCTATTTTATATCTCTTCTAGGATCTCAAGCAGATGACCATATTGCAAGGCGTACTGCGCAGAAAATTATCGCCCCTCCAGGTGGACGCTCCAATATTACATCTCTGTCATAATAATTTCCGGCTGAAAATACCTGCATATAACCTTAATTATAACTGGCCATGCCCAGCCGCTATTAAAACCCATGGCCTAAATTTCCCACTGGTATCAATGGATCTTAAAACAACTTCTCTATGGCCTTGATTTCCATTAGGATAGATGAATTATGCAGGTGCATTTAACATTCTTTTTAAGTTACTTACAATTATGAAAAGAATCTGCCTTGTCTACACTCCCCAAGCACCTCTTTTTACTGGAAGTATTTGGAAAATAGATTATTTTACACTGCCAAATTAAAGTGCTTGAATGGGAGTCTATAACAAAGAAATATGAAAATGATTTACCTTCTAACTCAGGATAAAATTTCCCACTTTTTTTTTCTAAGTCAAAACAGTAAATATACCCTTTCCCAATGTATAGATTTAATTACATATAGTAAATGTCTTCCCTGTTTTCCCCTAAATCTTCATAAACATGCCTGCAATTGTACAGATTTCTAATGAAAAACTTTGTGAAATGCTAGTTGGAGATTAGGTTATATCCAAGAAATACCTGAATACGTGTTTTTGATGTTCTACCAATAATTTATGCCTTTTGTCTGGGAATGACTCCTGTACTATTTTAATACAACTTATTTCTATTCCCCCGCCCTTTTTTTTACTGAAAACAACCTACACACATAAGGCCAAATGCTTATCTATCTTGTTCTTCTGTACGCATAATGGTAAGCCTTAAATTGTTTTCTTTTACCATGGTGAAGTATTACATTTGAATACCTAAAGAAGTGGAATAGTTTGTTTGTTTGTTTTTTCAGAAGAGCATGTCAGGTGCCACAGTCCCCCAAAATTGTGAAGCCATTGCAAAAACTGCAACTGATTTCATTTCATTTGCACTTTCATTTAATTGAATGATTGCTGGTAATTGAGAAATTCTCCAATAGCTGCCCTAAAAACTTCTATGGAGTTTTGTGTCGATGGAAGCCATAGACATTTGCTAGGGAAAAAGACAAGAGATGAAACATGCATCCAATGTTGCAATGCAATTGCAAAAGTGCAGACCTAAGTGCTGCACATATTGTCATTGACATTGTATGTGGGTGTGGAAAGTACATGTGGGCCTAACAAAGTATACTTCTGACCTAGATCATGGCTAATGATTGATGTCAAAATGAGGAGAGCACAATTGGAAATAGGTTTACAAAGTTAGTTTAAATTTACAATTAATAATTTAATCCCAAATAAACCATGGATAATAAAACATTCTTCCCCTTCTACCAGTCTTGCTTATAATGTGACAGGTAGATTTCATTCAGTTACATTTCTGCTTTTGCCTTGAGTGTGCTTAGGACAGCTATGGTTTTGTTGTATTTTTGGAATCTTCATTAAGGTTAAGGCTATGAACTATGGCTGGAACTAATCATGGTTTCATGTAAGGTCTCAAAGTCGTTCCCAATATTTTTTTGATCCTGCCAGATGATGAAGAGCTACTTCACCAAATAGAGTGTATCAGAATTATTGCCCTGAAGTTGATTGTTGCAATTTACCAGTAAGCATTTATCAAGCCAGAAAGGGCTTATGATTTAGTATATCTATAAATCAGTAGGAGATTCTTGAACATATTGTTAGGAAACATTGTCACTCAGTATTGTGGCAGCATGGATATATTAAATACAAATGTGCTCTGAATATTGATGGAAGTAGGTGTCATAGTGTCTCTTTAGAGCTGGTATATAAATGCTAGTCTTTAAAGATAGCAGAATTTTTTAACACAATTGTGGAGGTGCCAGTGTGTTTTTAGTCTTTGGTTAGTCTTGAATTTTTAAAGCAAATTATTTATATACTTTTTTATTTATAAGTGTAGACCTTATAAATAAAAAAGCACGTTTATGGAGGTCAGCTGCATACAGTTAACTTTTTATAAGACTTAAAGACAGGCTTATTATATTTAAAACACTGTACAGCAAATATGATCTTATATATTCCATATTATCCCATAAAATGATGGCTGTGACTCATTTTGCCTTTGTTATTTACATTCAATAAAATTCTTGAAAATTAGCAAAATTTCAAAGTCAGTTCCTGATCTCTGTTTTAACATGCATGATACCAATTTGATGATTACTGCTTACAAAAACTTTGGCAATACTATATTCTTTGAAATATATTTATTTATTTAACACCAAAAGCAGCGAGCTAAGCCACCTTTACCTGTGAGACGTATCCATTCTCCCATGGCTGTCTAAGCCACCCCAAACACAACATGTGTTTCAGTAGACAATGAAGCAGAAATGTCCATGAGGTGTCAACAGCGTGAATCTGATGGATGTTATCGGCCAGAGGTAGCCTCAATCCTTTTTTCTCATGTGCAGTGCTTGCAATACTTACTAAAAAGAGGCAAGACTTTGCCCATTCATTCCTGCTATTTTGATGCTGTTATTCCCGACTGCAGAAACCCTGCAGTGGCATAAGTAGTGTTGATAATATGAACATAGCTTATGGCATGGAGTGGTGTTGTAAAAAGTATTGTCAATTTTATTACAGTCACAGACCAGCAAATAAAAGCATTAAAACAACAATAATAGTAAAAAAAAATAAGAGTAATATATTGTGATTGGTTGTGGATTAACAGTGGGCAGTTAAAGTTTGCCTAATTTTACATACAGCATAGCAGAATTTGGCCCCATTCAGAGAAACCACAACAATTCATTTAGTGGCCTAAGTTACAACGGCAATTTATGACCTTCCTCTCCTGACTGGTTTTGGGGAGGGATTTTCTTCATGTTAAATGGGGTGCATTTCTGTTCTTTATAAAGGGAAATAAAACAATACAAGTTTGGAAACCCAAGTCCCATTCCTGCCCCTTTTCTCAGTGGGAGTTTATAGGTCATTTTCTCAGATTTTCTTCCATCCAATGGTGAGATGCCATATTCCAGCAAAATAGCATAATTTAGATGTTAAGCCTTTTATTGATTTAAGGGTACATTAAATATGTATGTAATTGAATTGTTTCTCATTCTTTTACTCAAAGGTGCCCGGTGTGGCTAGCAAGAATGCAAATACCAGAAAGAGTTCAAATGAACTATAAACAGTTAAAGAATGAAATTAAAAATGCTATTAGCATTAATTAAGTAAAAGAAGGGCTGTGCTGAACAGATTTTTAAAATGTAAAAAGCATTGAGTGTAACTTCTGAGGAACTAAATCCCATTGCTCAGGAACGACCTAAATATTTATGCAAATATAATATAATTGTGCCAAGAGAGCAAACAAATTTGCCTTCTAATCTTTCCTGAAGCACAAAGTCAGCTATGTGATCTGTGCCGGTTGCTTTCTCAGCCCTAGGAAGGATGCAGTGGCAAACCACTTCTGAAAGTCTTGCCAAGAAAACTGCAGGGACTATTCTAGGCAATTGCATGAGTCAAATTTGACTTAAGCACAAGAGAACCCACAATAACCATACTGTCAAAAATAAACTAGTGTATAACAAATATTGGAAGGAAAAACAATCTTCAACCTTGGGTCCTTGAATGTTGTTTGCTAAGCACGTTATTAAGAAATGCCAGCTAGAAATAAATTTTGTTTTTGTTTTGTTCTGTATTGTATTTTTATTGTGAACTGCCCAGAATCAATTTGGAATCAGGTAGTACCTACATTAAAAAAAGAAGCCATATATAGCTCTTGCAGAACAATCAATACAACAAAAAGTTATCCCACAAGTGCCTTTTCTAAAACCTAGATGGACTTCCTTGTGGTTTTTTTTTTTTTTTTTTTGCTTTGAAAACATTTTGCTTCTCATCCAAGAAGCTTCTTCAATTTATCCTTTTGGAAAAAGCACCCTTGGGGCAACCATGATCTGGATGATTGAGATGTCCATAGACTATTAAAAGTTTTCCCTAAATGCAGCTGGTGGAATCAATTTTTTATCTCCTAATGAAGACTCCCTTACTGTACATCCTCCAACTCTGAACTGGGGAATTGTGAAACCTAGAGTAGATTTCGGGTTCACTTTTGGGAAACATGGGGAGGGCCTAAGTGGAAGATCTGTGAATAGTAGTATATCTATGTGATACTAGATCAAACTAATAAGTCTCCATCTATGCAGTCCTTTGTCTTTTCTCCTTAACTGTAAAATCCTACGAATAGCTTAATTTGTGAAGATAACACTCTTTGGCCCTAAATATTCTGTACATATCACACAGCTTTATTTCCAGCATATACATGGATGTTCTGTATCTATAAATACTGCCTGAAGCAATCACATTTAAATGAATTGCCCCAATTAACTGTAGAATTTAAGTAAATTGGAAGTTTATTAATCCAACCATCTCATCACATAGAAAAAGAACACTGAAAAGCTAGGAAATAATAAAATGGAATTTAGGTCATTTTTACCATCTAAGGAAGCTGATAGGGAGAATCAATTTTACTTGTATGTAGTATGTAGGTTGCTATTCTGGGTCCCAAAAATTATTCAGATAAATTACATTAAAAGAAATCATACACCTCTAACATTAATTTTCAAAGACAAGACTACTTCCTCTCCACTTCTCCCTTCAAGTATTTCTGTTTTGACACATATTTCAAACTTGATTCTTTATATAATAAGGTTAATAGTTCATATGATTTAGATTTCCTGCACTAGCTATATATTTAGCCTACAAATGGCCTCAGTGCCAAATAATATGAAGTAATTCTTTGTGTTTGAAAAAGTGGGAATTTTTTTTTTATGCTTACCACCTGTATCACCGAATCTTGCAAGTACCGTAGCATAATAGTAGAGCATGAATTAGTAATATAAAGACATTATATTAATAAATAATATGGGACTTTGTAAGGCTGCAAAGGACATGCTGCCAATTATTTGCACATTCATCTAGCTCACCATTGCTACAGCTCAGCACAAGTTGCTACTTAAATGAGACAGAAGTGTTGCTTGCAGGGATTCTCTCAAAACATTCATTTTCTGATTTGAAATGGCATCTAGAATTGAAGTCTAAAAATAGGTCAAAAGATGCGTGCATGGGTGTTTCCGGTTTGCATAGTCTGATTCAAAAGAAATTTCCAGCAGCTGGAATCAGTCTCGACCTGATCTTACAAAATATGTTTTTGAAGGCTAATAATTAAATTTACAGAGGGAGGAAGCTAAGTCTTCAGTGACTAAAATATTGCAGGCTCTGGATGGGCGAACCCTGTTGTATTTCACTGTATCATTTCAAAGAATAAAGAGATACTCCCCTAGTTGTAGAATAAATGTTAATTTTAGAAATGATATCATTTTTAATGATGAGCACCTTGATGGCAATCAAGAATAAGCATCACTCGTACTGGTACTCAAAGGAACATTCTGATTCTGCTTTTTGTGTGGCATTCACCTATTTAGCTTGTTAGTTTTTGTACAATATCTTAGTCTCATGAAATACTCAGTCTCATAATAACAGGTGACTTTACTACATCTAGAAATAAGGCTCCTGCGCTGGGCTTGCATGTCATATATGCAAGAAAGAGGCGCTGATTGGTTTTGGCAGACAATTTTGAAGGTTTATGGTAATCCATAATTTGACTTGTAGACTATACGGCATACTTGGACTTCACAAGCAGAAATACTGCTTTTCATTTCAGTATTTGCATATCCCTTGAGAATGAGGTTCATTGTTCCCATTTCAAAACAAGCCCAACTCAAGATATTTTGTTAGTCCTAGGGGAAATTTAAAAAAAACCCTTTCCCCATTTTTTTTTCTTGATGCTCAATAACATGACACTGGAAGGGAAACACAATAATTTTCTTCCATTTTTAATATTTTAGTGCAGCTCTTACTTAGTGTCTATGATTCCCTATTGTATCATAGTTCTAAAGGAGAAAGAAATAGGGACAGAAAACCTTTGAGTAGAGGGCGGAATCTTGAAAGAAAAACACCAGTCAGAATACTACGTCCTCAACTTATGACCAGAGCAACAAGGACTGGAAAAATTCATTGTTAAGAGTTAACAATGACATTTCATGACATTTTTGTGGCATTCATTAATTAAATCGCCCAAGGTTGTTAAGTGAGATATCTTGTGACTGACTTGGGACCTCTGTCTGGCTTCTCCATTAATTTCGCTCATCAGAAAGCAGTTGGGAAGGTTTTGTGGGAAGAATCCAGAGAAAGAAATATTTTGGGAAATATTAAAAAGACAGAATATATTTCCCCAAAGCATTTTAAAGGCAGAAACCAGCCACCACCACCCCAGGTCTCTCTGCCCCAAACAGAAACCAGGTCTGCAAAAGTGCAGATGTGATAATCGTGTCAAAAATATTGGAGCAAGGAAGCTTGGATTAGAAAGAAAGATCCCTAGAATCAACAATCCCTCACACCAAAAAAAATCCAACAGTCATCAGCCACAGCCACAGGGAAGCAGGATATGACCTTTGGGACATAATAGGATTAACCCACCAGTACCAATAGGACGCACTCAGACTCCGGTCAAAGTACATGACACAGGAAATACAAAGCTTCAAACTGGAACAGGAAAGAACCTCAAGAGCCCCAGAAGGTATAAAAACCCACCACTCCCTGCTACATGTGGTCAGTTTTCCCAGCGCCATCTTTCTGTCTGGCTCTCCTCTTCAATACAACCTTCTTTCTAAAGCAGTCTCCATTTTGTTTATTCCTGGCTTGGACTGGACCCTGATGAAGATTTTTCTTTCAGTAGTTGCAAATGGTGATAGGATGACCACAGGGATGCTGCAATAGTCATAAATGGAAGGACCAATCATGGATTTCTTTTTTCAATACTATTGAATACTGTTTGCTGCTAAATGAATACCTGGGCTGGTATTTGTTTTTATAGAGAATCATAGAATGTAAGGGCTGGAAAGGATCTTGGGGTTCATCTAGTTAAACCTTCCACCCAGTGCTGGAATCCATTGCTACAGCATTCCCAACAAATGCCATCCAGCCTCTGGTTGAACGTATCCAACAGATATGTTGTATATCCAAGGATATCTCTTTGTCGAACCATTTTTACCATTAGGAAATTTTTCTTGGGGTCCAATTGATTTCTTGCAATTTAAACCCATTCTTTCTTGTCCTGACGTCTGGAATAACTCAATATTTCTGTCTCCTTGTTCAGGACAACCCTTCAGAATACCTGGAAGACAATCCACCTTCAGTCTACTTTTCTCCAGGCTAAACATACTGAAACCTTCCAACCATTCCTTACACAATTTTTCTTTCCCAGCCCTTTATCAATGGCCTTCCTACAAAGTGGTATCCAAAACTGGATGCAATATGGAGAAACAATGACTTCTTGCCATTGTAGTTCTGTGGCTACCATTTAGGACCCAAAGATGCTGTTCAAAAGGCAACTGGACTTTGTGTTTTATTTTTCCTTGAAAACGTTTCACTTCCCCATCATTCAGCCAGAACTGAAGAAGCTTCTTGGATGAGAAGTGAAACATTTTCAAGGAAAAAAACCTTGAACAGCACCTTTGGGACAACTATGACCTGGATGACTGAGAATCTCTATTGATACCTACCATTTAGGAATGCATTTGTATTTCTAGTATCCTATTTTTGAAAAATTCCTAACCCTCTTTAGCAGGGGTGTCAAACTACCAGCCCACGGGCCGGATGCATCATCTGGAAGCTGCACCCACCCCATTGCCAGCAATGCCAAAACCATCCCGATACGTTGCGCAACGTCACTTGACGTCACGAGTTTGACACGTCTGCTCTTTTGCTTTAACTTATCATGCCATCCCCGCCTCCTAGATATATTTCTAAATTTGTTGAGTCGGGCAATCCTGTAATCAAGTGTGCATGCATAACTGCACTCCAGATTGTCTACTGATAGTATCTTGAATTGCAAAATGGCATGGTCAGTCCCTCCCAGTGTTTTTATGTTTTCATTCAAATCTTCCCTATTGGTTAGGGTCCAATCAGGAAGACCCTGTCAACCTTCTAGAAAATTAAAATCAGCAAAGCTACTGAGGAATTTTGGGGTCTGTGCAGAGTGAATTGGTTTTTCAATAGATGTCTAGATGGTTATTATAGTGCCTTTCCTTCTTGAAACTATTATGGCCCCAAAGAGCAATATCTAGACATTTTGCTTGACATAATTTATTTTATTTTATTTTATTTTTAAAATTTATAAGCCGCCCCACTCCCAGAGGACTCTGGGCGGCTAACAATAAAAACACATAAAACATAACAAAACGAACAGCACAAGAACAGTCATCCAGGGGTCAGATTTTATAAACCCCAGGCCTGCCGGAAAAGCCAGGTCTTAAGCAGCTTATGGAAAACCAACAGGGTGGGAGCGGTCCTAATCTCCGGGGGGAGCTGGTTCCAAGAGGTGGGCGCCATCACAAAGAAAGCCCTCCTCCACGGCCCCGCCAAATGGCACTGCTTGGCCGACGGGACCTGAAGGAGGCCCAGCCTGTGGGATCTAACCGGACGAAGGGAACTATGAGGTAGTAGGCGGTCTCGCAAATAACCTGGCCCTGAGCCAAATAGGGCTTTAAAGGTAATAACCAACACCTTGAATTGGACCCGGAGACCAATAGGCAACCAGTGCAGCTCACGGAGGATAGGTGTAATGTGGGTGTATCGAGGAGCACCCACTATCACTCGCGCGGCTGCATTCTGGACCAACTATAGTCTCCGAATACTTTTCAAGGGTAGCCCCATATAATGATTTATACTATACTATAAATCCCAAAATAATGTATACTATACTATAATGTATACTATACTATACATCCCAAAATAATAATTCTGTTGCTTTCTTTATTGGACTCCTACATTCAGATTCATTTCTTAATTCAGAAAATAAACGTAAACATCCCATAGTGTTCTTAATGCCTTGTAGGTTTTTTTTCCTACCTCAAATTCTCATCAAAGTTTGAGAAGAACATTTCCCTCCTTCCCTTCCACAATAGCAGCATGAATTCAGCAGAGATTTGGATCTCCTTTCTTCTCACTAATAGAATTGCTCATAGCTAACTTTGAAGCCAAGAACCAAAGTAGAATATTGGAAAAGTAATATATTATTCACCGCTGGTACTGCAGCTTTTCAGCAGGGAAGAAGAAAGCATTCACAAAATTAATGTGGTTTTTTTTTTACTACCTGACTTAGTGTTTGTTGCAATACAAAATTTATTGCTCCTGTGTTAGTAACTAAGATAACGCTATGAAGCTTTTGGAATCCTTGCCAAGATTGTTCTCACTAAAGAGGGTTTGTGCTTTTTTTCTTTGAAACCATCTAACAGAGGTCCTCATTTTTTACTTTTTGCTCTCATTTCTCAGCCATATCTTTATTTTCTGATGTGCACCTGCCTTGTGTTTGGCTCCCATGCTGGTTCCACCTCCTGTCCTTTTCTCCCTCTCCACAAAGGGATTCCCCATAGCCTTCAGCATCCCAAGTAGCCCAGCCAATTTTTCAAAGAGCCAGCTTCAATGCCTGCTAAACCTCTCCTTCCTTTTCTCACTGAAAGTGTGTCACAAATAGATTTAAAATAAATCATTTTTAACTTTTAAAATGATCTAAATCTCCAAAGCCTGCCAAAGCTCTGGGATGAATTGCTGGAGTCTTATCACCTTTGATAATTTGAGGCAAACCATTATATCAGGCTGTATGGTTGCTGACTGCAGTAGCTTAAGAGCCAGAAACATTTGTCTTTCCTAGGGGACAGACTGAGGCTTTTCTGCACTAACAATTTATAGCATGCTGAAACCGTTGCTGTAATAATATATCATTGTTGCAGGCAAGTTGTATATATCATCATGAGGATGGCAGTGTGATGGTAATATTGGGGAAAAAAAGTCATCTCAAAAACTACCAGTCCCAGAGATCCTTATGTTTAGACAAGAACACTGTGGATAGCTGTTGAGAGAATAAAACATGTAATGATGTCGCAATGAGAAAAACATGCTGTTGGTGAGGTTTCAGCTCCACAGTGCAGTGCTTTTTTTGTAAAAAAAAAAAAAAAATGCCGGAACTCACACATGTCATACAACCCGCCTTGCCTACCCTACAAGGTTCCAGCCAAAAAAGGTGCCAGAACTCCATTCTGGGCATTCTATGACAAAAAAAGCCCTGCCGCAGTGTATTGAGTAAATGCCTAGTCCAAGGTTTTACAGCCTCGGTAACTTTCAGCCTTAGCTTTAAGTCCCAGAATTTCCCAGCAGCCATGGCAAAGGAGGGCAAATGACAAGTAGACAGTCATGATGTAATGATGCAAATATGTTTATATTTGTGTCACAATATTGCAAGCAAATCAGTAAGGAGAAGAGCCTGTGACATGGTGTTATGATGTCCATTTAGTTGGAGAAAGACTGGCGGCAGCCAGGGGGAGGAATCAAGCAGGGAATTAATCCAGAATCTTTACAAAAAGATAGGACAAAATCCAACCCCCTTGAATGCCTTATCTAATCTGGCACAAGAGCAAACTGCCGGTCTGGGAAGATTCCTGTGAAATAGGCATGAGCAATAAAGTACTTAATTGAATTTTTCATATGTGAATCTGGTTGTTCATGCCTGACACATTGTTCACAGCTAACTTATTTTGACAGAATTGCAATTTGCAGCAGATGTTCCTGTTTGGAACATTCCAGAACTTACCAAATAATTTGGTAGGAGCTCTACCCTGCCCATATTAGTGCAGCTCCCATTAATTTCTTGTAACTTCTGAGGCTGACAGAACAAATCAGAACAAACAACGAAGTCATGTTAGATCCAACAAAATAGGACAACAATATACTGCATATATATTCACAGATCTTGCTGATATCCTGAAATGTCTGATGACATCTTGATTTCAACCATGCCGGTGGATAAGAGGGCTATCCAGATCTCTAAAATAATTGTTTTCAATCTCCCTTTCCAAGATTAGATCTAATGCCTGAAGAGGACATATGAATTGAAGAGCTTACAGTGGCAGAAGTACTGGCAGCAAATTTTAAGGATTTCTTGGCTTTACACCTGTGCCCCTCTCATATACATGACTCTGGGCAGTTCTGGAAATTCTGAGAGTTCAAGTCCACAGTTCTTAAATTTGCTAGGATTGGACACCTCTGCTCTAGAACATTCCAAATTGGGGTGGGCCAAATGCATAACCTTTGTGAGTCATCATACAGGCCTCTCTGAAGAACGCATGCAAAAGAAATTAAAATACATTTGCATGAATTTGCCATACTCCGCCCATCTGGTACAACTTTACACAACAAGTGGACCACTTCAGTTTAACTCCTGAAGACTAAACCAAATGGGCAGAAGAAGCATAAACCAAGTAGGTGATAAAGACATAATTTATTGCAAGGCATATCAATGTAATAGAAGATGTGAATGATAATTGGGGCAAGAGCTGCTGATGGAATTGCTGTGGGAAGTAAAGGACACTTCTGGGATTACTTTTTCATGATAAATGTTGCAAATTCTCAAATCACTCTCCCCACCCCACCCCAGCAAGTCAGATGGAAGCAAACAAAAAAGTAAGCTATTTTTTCTTTGGTGATCCAGTTTTTCTCTGTTTGATACACCCTTGTCTTCAGAAACAGCAGTATTAACTAGTAATTATTATCAGGGCTTTTTTTGTCATGGAATGTTCAGAACGGAGTTCCGGCACCTTTTTTGGATGGAACCTTGTAGGGTAGGCAAGGCGGGCTGTATGATGTGTGTGAGTTCCGGCACCTTTTTTTTCTTCAAAAAAAGCACTGGTTATTATGATGATGTATTCTACTCCAATTTAAGAATTTGCTTAGGCCTGCACAGATGCCCAATCTTTAAATTAGCATTTTAGTCTTTAAATTCTTGACCTGGGCCTTTGGAATCTGAAAGTCAGCATGCCTGCCCACTAATCTACTAATCTGAAAGACTTCATTCAGATGGTTTGTTTGTCTTCTAATGTTAACCTGAAAATCTTGATATTATTATTCAAACTCTGGAACTGACTTTGTAAAATAATCATTTTTTTCTAATGCCTTTATTGCTTACTTTCAGATATTAGACTAAGCCTCATTTTGGCCTTTAACTTTATCAGGTCTTACATTTAAATTACTTGAAAGGTTGGTTTAAAAAAAACAGCTTGTTATTCTTCTTCTCTTGGCTTTTTATCTGCCACCACTGCTAGCTTTATTTATTGTGCTGTTGGTCATAGATTTTAATTTCATTGGCTTTTGTGTGATGCCTTAAGATAGTATCGAAATGATGAAATATAAATCTCTAAAAATATCCATGGTTGAGAATTTTTCTTGCAATACATCCTAATACACCAAGGGTAGTTCTCAAATGAAATAATATTAGCAGTTGCAGTGCTCTACAAAGCTACATTTCTTTATCTTATTTATGGCAATGTGTTCCTCCTCATGCATATTAAAGCTCAAAAAAAAAAAGCTCATGCACATTAAAGCTCTATTGGATTCACTGACACAAGAATACACAGTAGCCCACATAATACCACATAATAATAAGTTTGAAGAACAGTAGTAATAAAAACAGCTTCCAGACCAGGAGGTTGATGTATTTCATACTTGGACCTTAGATCAAATGAAACAAAAATGATTTGTCCATATTCAGGCAAAAAAATAAATAAAATAACTCAAGACTGTTGAAAAGCACTTACAATACTCTATATAACTCTACTCAAAGCCAATGGAATTGCCTTTAAAGCCCTAAAGCAGGGGTAGGCAACCCAAAACACTTAAAGAGCCACTTGGACCTGTTTCCCACCAAAAACAAAACACTGGGAGCCGCCAAACCCTTTTGATATCTAAAATGAAGATAACACTGCATATATCCTTTTTTACCTTTATTATAGGTGTGTGTGTTTGTGTGTGGGGGGGTATTTGTGTGTGTGTATGTGTGTGTGTGTGTGTGTGTATATGTATATGTATGTATGTATGTATGTGTACACACACACACACACATACACACACAGGTTAAAAAAAGGATATATGCAGTGTTATCTTCATTTTAGATGTCAAGAGGGTCTCTCTCTCTCTCTCTGTCTCTCTCCCTCCCTCTCTATCTGCCCTTGGTCTACCACTCCTCTTCCCCCACTCTCTTTCTTTCTCTCTCTCTCTCTCCTCTCTCCCTCCCTCTCTCTCTTTCTCTCTCTCTCTTTCTCCCCCCCCCTCTCCTATCTGCTGCTCACCTGGCAAGCTTCAAGCTGTTGTCCAACAAGATCAGGGGTAGGCAACCTCGTCTCTTTTATGACTCATGGACTTCAACTCCCAGAATTCCTGAGTCAGCCTAGCTGGGCTAGCTAGCTCTCTCCTGCCCTTCCTGCTTCCTGCAGAGATGCAGCAAAGGGAGGAGTTCCGCCCAGTAAGCTTTTCAGCTCCTTGGAGAACATGTGAGTACACTCTCTTTTACACACACACACACACACACACACACACACACACACACACACACAGATTGAAGCAGGGAAGCGCAATTGCCTCTCTCTGTCTCTCTCTCTCTGCAAAGGCAGAGGAGGCTGGGAGCCACAGGGCAAGGTTCAAAGAGCCGCATGTGGCTCCGGAGCCGCAGGTTGCCCACCTGTGCCCTAAAGAGTTTCAGCTGGAAAAAAAATATCAGGCATTTGAGATTTATTTGAAACAGTTAATAAGACAAAGCTGACAAAACTGACAAAACTGATCCTATGTTTAAGTGAAAAGCCACCTTTGCATTTGTTCAAAGGAGTAAAAAGTCATTTTTACTTATTATGATAGTCAGGTGCTCTGCAAATACTCTCTAGCCATAATGAAGAACCTGCATGCACACAGGCAACCTTCTAAAAGAGTCCGTGGTTTATTGACTGTACATGTCTGTCTCTTCCATTGATGTAGCACCTCTGAGGCTCCGCTTCTGATAGACAAAGATCAATAAGCTCAGCATCTATTTGCTTAATTGGTCCAGGTAAATAAACATCCAACTGGGCAAGACCTCTTGGCAAATCAGTAGGTCCCAACTGTTATACAAATGAATGTCAAGTCTTGGCATTTCCAGTCAGATGAGTGTTCAAAAACAAAAGCTGAACTTTAGGAATAGCTACTAAAGAAGCTTTATACCAGGGAATGTCGATCTTAATAGGCCCAGGTGGATATTATATAATTTAATACTCCTGGAAATCTTATGTCAGGTTGTACAAGGTGGCCAAAATGAGATTTCTACATTCTCATACATTATCCTGCAAAAATTCTGACTCTGTCTCTCGCCCCTCAAATTATATTTAATCCTTGTTTAATGAATACATTGTTTAGTGACCATCCAGTTTAGAAGGTAATAAAAAAGTACTGAAAATGATTATTTCTTGTATTAGGAAAGCTGAAGTAAGACCATAAGCACAGTTGTGGTTTTGCTTAACAACGAGTTGCCAGTCCCCACTCAACCTGTATCTACCAATAAAGGAGAAAACCTCTGTGTCTCTCTCCTGATATTCCCAACAGTGATACAATTGTTATCCAGTTCTTCCATCCTCTTTTTAAAAGCAGATCTTGACAGCTATCCCCCAAAGGCTGTTTCCTTCCAACTGTTTCAGTCGAGAAGGATTTGGTTAGGAAGGAGACAGGAATGAAATGTAATGAAATCTCTAATAGTGCATTGCCACACCTCAAGGTTTTTAATGCAGGTTGGTCCCACTTGTTAGCTTTTACGATTATGTGCTGCCTTTAATTTTTTAAAGACAATTTGTAAAAGTAAGAGAGAAATATTCCAAATCAGTGGTGCACAATCTTTTGAGTGTTTATTGTGTGTAGCAGACAACTGATTCATTACAGCACAGGTCTAGTTTTATAGTGATCTCCAATTAGGTTTGCTGAAGTGAAAATTCTTTTGCACTCAAAAGAATTGGTGAATAAGTGGGGATAAAATTAATGCTTAGTAAAGGTTTGTAATTAAATGAACAATAATTTCTTAATATGTGCCATCACCCTAATCTTCCATTCTATCACCATTTCTTCAAAATCTTGATTGGGGGAAATATTGTATTTATTAGATCAACACAGAAATCAAAAAAGTATGCACATTTTCAAAATCTCCAGATTTCTTGGGAAAATGTTAAAAAGCAGATAGTTCTATTAGAAGTAGGCACACTTGAATTGATTTTAAGGTTACATAATGGCTATTTACTTCCTATCTTATTTTCTTGCTTATTAGGAAATTTTGTGGTATTATTTCAAGTTGTTGATTCTGGCTAGCTCAATTGCTGATAATTTACAGGATACAATAATGACCAGTTATGCTTTTCAAACATGTTCCAGATTTCATTTCAAACTCTGTACCAAACATGGCCTTTAGCCCCCTCTAGTGGGAAGAGAGTACAAGACTGAAACTCTGCCTTTTTTTTTTTTTTTTTACATGCAATACAATGCAAGGGGCTTTGGGAATTCTCCTCCACATTGCTATCTATGGCTCTCGGCAATTTTCCAATTCAACAGGATTACCATTTAATAGATATCTTCCTGAGCTAAATGTTACTCTTCCTCTATTTTGTCCTGCAATTCTCACCTGAGTAGGAAAATGAGGCCCATGGTCTCCCAATATGGCTTCCCCATGGCTATGACCAAACTGTTGCATACTAACCACCTACCATATTTACTTTCACAGTACATATGCAATGACCTTTTTGTACTGCTTGATATGAATATCATAGAAATTCCCCCATAGGAAATAATGTTCATTAGCATGCAGTACAATTTTCAGAAAAACATGAACCTTGATGGGGATATTTTACCAACTGCAGTTATGCTGAGGTAACCAGAAAATAGCAGTCTTTCTCCATGCACCGATATTCTATAATATCTCAGTATAATGTTTGTGAAGTTGGGTAATTTAATTTTATTTTTTTGTGTGAGTGTTGGTCCAGTGGAAAGTATTTTTGTGGTAGGAAGTCACTGATAGCAGGCTGAGGTTATATATGAGGAGAAGTCTAATCTGAGATCAACAAGCTGTAGTCCTTCAGATATTGCTGAATTACAGATCCATCGTCCTTAGCAGTGCATTTGGTAAAGACAGAAAATAGTCGGCAGAGAACTGATGTTGTATAATTTGGGCTCAATGTATTTATTCTAGAATTATGCTTAGAAACCTTCCCACAAATTTAATACACTAAGTAAAACTAAAACACAGAATTTAATATATGTAAAATATAAAGGAACATGCTTTAAAAAATAAGTAAATTATCGAAAGCATGTGTTTTAAACCTTTCCTCAATGTTTCTTTGCTGTTGAACACAAGCAGTATAATCATGGCAAAATAAATGAATATATCTGAAGGGGAGGAAACATTTTGCACATAACTGAAATGCTCCAGGCACTTGTCCAGTTACCACCTAAGCCACTGCTTTTCAATTTTGGCAACTTGAAAGTGTGTGGACTTCAACTCCCAACATTCCCGGACCAGAATGACGACTAGGGAATTCTGGAAGTTGAAGTTCACACACCTTCAAGTTGTCAAGATTGAGAAATATTGAGCTAAGCTAAAGGAAACTGAATTCAGCCTGAACAAGCTGAATACTCCCTACTGCATAAGATTTCTTAATCCCAATAAATGTCAAGATGTGGGGCTACAATTCCCAACACACACATCCAGTATGATCAATGGCCATGTTGGCCTCAAATGTTGAAGGCTGACTTCCAATAAATGTATTGAGTTTTAGGTTTAAAAAACCTAGCCTATAGTTCAGAAGGATATTGCTGCATTCACTATCACCATCTAACTGTTTTCCTGATACTGCAGCAGTGATAGTACTGAGTTAAGAAACACAGGTTCTGTAGAAGTTAGCTTCCCACATGGCTGTTACGTACTTTCAAATATGCTTTTAAGCAGGTGCCGGGAGACTTGTGATTATCAGTCTACAAGCCTATCACCTCAAAGACAGTTCAGAAGTATGTTCATTTCTTTTCTCTGGAAAAGGAAAGAATAGAATCTCTTGGCTGACTGAGCTTGCAGACAACCATCCTGAAGGGAAAAGTAAATATTGATAAGCAAAGCCTCTTCACATCTGCAGTCCTCTAAAGAAAATGATAGAAGAGGTGACCTGTAACTAGTTACTACTTATGAAGCCCTTCATGGCCCAGAACCAGGCTATCTGCTCAACTGCCTGCCCCCTCTTTTTTCTGACCACCCCACTGGGTCCAGTAGGGAGGCATGCTCTGGGTCCCTTCCCTCAAGCATTTTGTTGGACTCTGGACTCTGTCTAAGCCTGCTGTGAGATGGTCCACTCTGTAATAAGTAAGTAACTAAGTAAGTGAAGTAAGTAAGTGAAGTAAATGAAAGTATGTCTGCATGGCACAGTTAGTTTCTGAAGACAAAAAAAGAAAGAGAAAAATAAGAAGGGGAACATTTTTGAGGATAACTCCACAAATTTAACCATTGTTCCATCTCCTTAAACAGAAGCACAACTCCCCATAAAAATCAATACAACATGTTTTTCTGGCTCTGCTTTTATTAAATCATGATTGTAAACCTTTTAAAGAAATTATCTTTTATTTTGTATCTTTAAAAAAACAATGGACTTCCTATGAATTACATCAATGCAAACATTTTAACAAGAAAGCCATTTTTGTCTTAGATTCACATAGAACATTCAACACAAGGCTAATTAGACTAAACACTTCCTAAACAAAGTAGTCAGAGGCAAGTATTCTTTTTTAAAAATGCAACATTTTAAGTCTATGATTGATTACTAGAACATGCACATGTCACCCACACTGAGGTCTTGAATTCAATTTGGAGTTTTAACTCTGTAGAATCTATTGTGCTATGATGCAATTGAACGGCGATCAGTGGCAAACCCTATTGGCACTTTAGCTTTCTTTAGACATTAGGAAAAACGTGTGGATGATCTGAAAAAAGACTGGACCCAGGCTTGTCTTAACATGGTTATAATCCTATATGAAATTATGAATCCTTAGTGTTAGGATTCTGTATCCCATGGGGACAATAACTACATTGGGTTGTATGTGGTTCTGTACTCACTACCGGACCTTACTCATGAATGCAGGGAAGTGGTGGTATTCTTTTTCCCAACACATAAAAGGCTTTTGACTTTGAACATTCCTATTGGCATACTTGCAGCTCTGCTTGTAACATCAGAGGTTACGACACTATGATAAAACAGCTGGTGGAATAGCATAATCTAAATATCTTTGAGAGTTTCTCCCTTGAAATCAAGTGAAGTTTTAATCATAGTACTAACACAACTTAATAACATTTAGCATTCAACTGTAAATTGGACGCACCATTTACCTGGCTATAATCTACAAACAATGGCACTGAGAATAAAGCTTTGGTTTCTTTGTATATCTGCACAAGCAAACTCGATTCTTCTTTCCTTTCTAATGATTCTTACAAAATATCAGTTGGGGACAATCTTTGTTTCTTACTAACCTCCACATAAAACTGTGGAAAGTTAAGCATGTGTTCACTGTAGTCCATATAAAAGGGATTATACCTCTGTTGCGTCATTTGTTGAATTGACTGGATAATGAGTTGGTCAGAATTCCATCTTAATGGCAGAGAAATTTACAAAAAAAAAAAAACCTTGTTGCAGAGAAAATTGTAGCTTCAGAAGTAAGGCTGTAAGGATTCCTGTTTCCAAAACACTCTAGTCCAATGCTTAGCAAATTGGTTTCAATAAGACAAGGCAGGTGGGTGGGAAATGTATCGACATTAAAAGCATGCAAAGTTCACTTTCTTTCAAGAAAACACAACTAAGATACAAACAGGACAAACTTTTCCAGGCTTTAACAAAACTGGAGTGAAAAGAGTTACAAGATTTATGTACAACATATACCCTAATGTCAAGAATTCCTGGAGTTTTAAGAATAAAGCCACAATATAGTAAGAAAAAGCCTCAAGGCAATCCTAACTATTTTTACCTGGGGTAAATCCACTACATTCAGTGGACGTTATTCCGTGGTAAATATGTGTAGGATAGCAGCCTTGGTATAAGAAAGGAGAAGTGATTTCTGAAACAAAGAAAAAGGCAGTATCCACAGCAGGAACCAGCATCAAAAATTTCCAGTTTTTGTAAGTAGTTAAAACAGGTGCCAATGATTGATATATTTAAATCACACTTTGAACAGCATAAAGAAGTGCATTAAATGTTACTTCCTCAATCATTAGGGCATCTCAATCAAGCCACGCTAATATCCTGCTCCTTTACAGGAGTGAAGAAAATGCTAACCTCAGTTCAGGTGCTTGTAAGCATACAACATTCCTTGGAAGTCAAGGACAGCTTTGTGAAAAAGATGCAGTGGTTTGACAAAAATAAAATTACCTTGCACTACACCATTTTAAAAAACTAGCTGTAAAAGTCAGAGCATTTGGCCCTAGATGGGTGGATTCCAAAGCACCTGTTAAATCAGAGATTAAACTTATTAAAAACCACAAGAAGTCAAAGGTATCAGTTGAGCCCTGTCCCAACAGGTAACTCTGTAAGTGCCATGCTCTGTAAGAATCCTCAGATGCTCTGAAAATATCAAGAGACAATTTTGCATGCCGTTAACTTTTGTCTGACTGCAAGGGCAATAGCGATGGGGCATTTTCAATTGCCTTGGCAATCTTTTCTAGCCCTCCCACCTTGCACGCTTTCATTCTGCATATTCTTGGATCTATGTTACATTCTTGTCCCTGAAATATACTTCAGATGCTATCTGTCGCCTATCAAAAGAAAAGGACAAAGAAAGAAATCGAACAGTGGTGTTGAGGTGTTGCATAGTAGCAAAGTCTCTGGTAACAGGAGATCTTTTTGAATCTGTGAGTTCTGTAAGGACTATTTGCTTTTTTTGTGGCTCTACAGTGTTTGTGTGATTCTTCTTTTTTTTTTCCCCTGTCCACAAAAGTACCTGCTGTACTGTCATCTGCTTGTCATTGCAACCTGAGAATGTTTTATTTAAGAGGCACACAAGCTTCTAGCCCCTTTGCCCTCTTGTCCTAGCTGCTGCCTGTAGATGAGCACACTGAGCTACACATGTTTAGGTTGGAATGTTCAGATTCTGTTTCAGTCTCTGTTTCATCGGTGGTTTCAGGAGGAGAAAGGGACTCATTCATCTGATCCTGGCTCTTCTTCAACCTGCAAAGGCCAAGCAGTTATGTATGTGGTGAAAGTAAGTAGTCATGAAAGCATTGTTCTGAAGTACCAAGGTGGCGCAGCAGTTAGAGTGCAGTACTGCAGGCCACTTTAGCTGACTGTGTTCAGCAGGTCAGCAGTTCAAATCTCACCGGCTCAAGGTTGACTCAGCCTTCCATCCTTCCGGGGTAGGTAAAATGAGGACCCAGATTGTTGGGGGCAATGTAAATATATATATATATATATATACATTGCTTACTGGTGTACACCGCTTAGAGAGGGCTTGCACTTAAAGCGGTATATAAGTCTCATAAATAAATAAATAAATAATAAGTGAGACATTTAATGGAGATTAGAGTTCAGGAAGGCTTGTAGAACTGCATCGAAGGTGCCTTCTCCCTCCATTCCCCATACCCTCAAATGAAATAGGACAAGTGAGTGTTAAGAGACGGAACATCTAAATAACCTTCCTGTTATTGTGCAAAAATGTCTAAGAGGTTTATCTGGTGCCAACTTTATTACTCTTTTGTTATCACTTGAGATTTATCTGTTATCTTCTAATGAATGTATATCTTATATGCAATATTTCTCAACCTTGGCAGTTTGAAGTTCATATATTCTCAGATGTCCCAGATTATAACCTACATTCTCTATCACTCAGTGATCGGAAGGCTCTCTCCAACATTAGATATATGGTATGTTTTTGGTGTGATACATAAAAGAACTGAAAATATGAGAATTTTTCTCCATGATTTGTAATTGTAATTATTATCCAGCCAACCCAAACGTCTTTCCACCCCACCTCGCTTTTAAAAACAAGTTTCAGACTCACTTTTCTCTGTTAAAAATGACAAAGTCTTGCTGAATTGCTTCAAGACATTCCTGCAAGTAGTCATTTTCCTATAAAAAGAGAAATATTATTTGTACTTTCCTGTCTAAATTGCCATGAATTAAAAGCAGAAGTAAGTTTTTCACCTAAAAACAGTAGCAACATCATCATCTTTGAGTCACCCAGAATTGTGATCACTGTATGCTTTTATTTGTTTCCTGTTAGCTATTCTGGAACCTTATTTTGCTTAATTAATGGTCCAATATGATATAATTATATATATCAGGTGAGAAATTAGGCGATGAGTTAAAACCCATGGTCAGTTATAGTTCATTAAATAAAAGTAAACCAATCACCGATCCACCTACCCTATCTTTTTGTCAGGTGTAGGCAACCAGAATAGCTCCAAGATCTGGTCAAATAGCTTTATTGTTGATCTCCAGTTCATAAGAATCTCACCAAATTGTCTGCTTACCCTTAAATGGCAGTTTATATGTCACACATAAAAGAGATGGATATGCAGATGACCTACAGAGAGGTGACCTCTTAGGCACCATCTCCTTCAAAAGGAGTTTGGCCATCTTGTAAGCTCCACCATAGAGAGGATACTTCAGGAACTCCACTCCAAGAAGTAGAGAAGTTAGAAAGTAGGGCCAGGGTCAGGCTGTTCTATCCCAGCCTAGAGCCGTCCTTGTTAAAGGCACAAGGACCAAACCCCTGTTGATAAAATAGGTTGGAGACTTTAAAACAAAACAAACCCCTTTTAATATGGGTGACAAACCTGCCAAATAGTCCAAAACACAAACAGCAAAACTCAATCCAAATGAAGGAAATAGTCCACAGGAAACACGATGCAAACAGAAGAGTAGTCACAAGCAAGACGAACAGACCAGGATTCAAAGAAGTACTTTGCAAACGGTTGCCTTCAGCAACCAGCACCGTCCACACCTCTTCTTTTTATACAGCAGTCCCAAGGCGTTGCCTCTCAGTGCCTTCTCCTTTTACTCTGGAGTTGCCGTATTGACTGCTGCTGATTTACTCTCGCTAATTGATGACGTGTGCGTGCATCAATTAGCATGTCCATCAGGTATGAGTCCTCTGAGTCTGATTCATTCTCTTCACACAGCTGAGCTTCATCAGGAACACGACTGGAGGGCCCAGGCTCTGCATCAAACCGTGAGTCCTGTAATTCATCAGAGCCTCCCTCTGCCCCTGATGGCCCTCCAAATGCCTCCTCTACCTCCTCCTCAGATTCCTCAGACTCAGCTGTTGGGAGCACAGGCTGGCACGGAATCACAACACAGGCCTTCTTACGAACAACTTTAGGCAATCCACATGTTGTATTGTTTCAACAAGGTGGCTAAAATAGCATTATTCCGCTGGGCTGCTGGAGCTTAAGTGCTTTTGATTGTACAATGTTTTTCCCTGTTAAGGGGGCTTGTTCTAGTTGTACCGTTGGTTTTACAGGATATTTACTGGTGGTTTTATGGGACTGATTGTGGGGGAGGCCGATGTGAATGTTTTATGGATGTTTATTGTGAATTGCCCAATGTTGTTGTCTAACTGTGATTGAACATAAGCACTGTAATCAACCAGCCAATCCCAGGATATATTGCAGCTGCTTTATGAGGTTGCAAGCAGAGGCTACAATTGTGCTACTGCACGCTATGAAGCATTTTTTGAAATCAAATTCAATGCTCTGCACAGCTCTAGCACTCAACAGGGACAAACAGGACTGGTACAGCTCTCACCTGCTTTATTTTTTGCTTCACAAAATCGATTTCCAATTTAGCGGATTGAGGCTTCATTTCTTTTTAATGAAACAGCCGGACATAAATTTGGTAACTTATTTAGGAATATAGCAGTTGGGGTTATTTACTTTCAAAAAGTGAATTGCTGCTGTGGAAAAAGAAAAAGCCCTACATTCTCAAAAGCGTGTCAGACTTAACTGAAGCTAGATAACTGACAATATAACATCATTTTTTTTGTTAGCTTTCAGCTTGTGATGAATTTACTGGGACTGAATACACTCTCAACAACATCTATGGAAGGCTTTTTTACACCTCTTAATACTAAGAACAGGTGTTTTTTGAAAGGCATTAAAAGTGAGAATTCTAACTAGTTTTGACCTAATTCCAATTAGAATATGTTGCTTGGCAAACCTGGTCATTAGAAATCCATATGCCACTGCTTATATACACACTTTCTTCTTATCAACTTCTGCTAGATTTTGCTTACCTCTGATTTAAAAGAAATAACCTTTCTTTCTTTCTTTCTTTCTTTCTTTCCTTTCTTTCATCTATCTATCTATCTATCTATCTATCTATCTATCTATCTATCTATCTATCTATCTATCTATCTATCTATCTATCCTAAGTTTAAGTAATGTACTGACTCCCAACAATTGTTCCTCTAATTAACCATCATGGACATATCAGTCAGTTAATCAGACAGATTAACCATAATGAACAGATCAGTCAGTTTCTAGTATTTGTTGGGCTGCTTAGTTGCCCTCATTTCTGCTTTTAATCTGTTTTTGTTGTTAAGAAATGCAGATAAAATTTGCACTCGCTCTTCAAATATTTTTTCATAATGGTTGTTTAAATACATTGTTCTTAGATTAAATGCCTTGCATACTGTTGGTATTCAAGGAAAACAACAAGAAGAGCAACAATGATGTCACTTATAAGCAGTGGTTGGCAAGAGGTTGGTCCTTTGCCATAAGAAACCGTGTTCTCCAGCATGATTGGATGGAGAACCCACGGATGGGTTGTCTTAATCTATCTGCTCCAATTAGACTAAGTCTGAAATTTAGTACCGCCCCCGCTGTGCCAACTGCACTCCAGTTTTAGACTTAGTCTCTTTGCTCTAAGACATGTTTTTTCTTCGCTCCTGGAGCAGAAGACTCTGTGTTTTCCTTTTTTCTTATTCCTGTTAGCTTAGTTCTAATTCCTCATTTTTATTAATTGTGATTTGACAATATAATTTTTTTTCATTGATCGGAATTCATCCTCAGCCTGACTGCCCGGCCGGGCTGACAGGCTGGGCATCTGCAGACCCTTCCCTTCAAGGGAATAAAATAAAATAAATAAAATAAAATAACAGCCTTTCAAAGTAGCCCAGATAAGGACAACAGTGAGTACTGGCTCTGTCTTTATCGCAAGGTTACGTTAACAGAGCCTTGCTAGTTTGAAAGC
Organism: Crotalus tigris; assembly: GCF_016545835.1. Taxonomy (NCBI): domain Eukaryota; kingdom Metazoa; phylum Chordata; class Lepidosauria; order Squamata; family Viperidae; genus Crotalus; species Crotalus tigris. Next base: position 622,953 of record NW_024096561.1, read on the forward strand.
TTTTGTCCCCTCCTTTCCAATAGTCTCCGAAAAACTAGGGAGGCCTCTTCTGAAACACTTGCCATTCCCCGACCCACATCCCACTTCTGAGGACCGAGATCTCTTTTGCATGATGGTTGTCAGGTCTGTGGCTCTTCCTCCTGTCTTCCAGGATTATTCCCACATCCCATTATAATAACAGAAGTTGAAATTCTAGCAACTTTAGTCTCACCTAATTGGAGGGACATAATGTAAGAGAGTATGAGGTGATTTAGATTGGTGCTGAAGAGGCAACGGGCATCTCTTCGTCAAAGCAAAGAAACAACTCAGTTTGCTTTAATGAAGCACACCTCACTGTTTTGAAGCTTCCCCGTGTCTGTTTTCCCTGGAGAAGACCAAAGCAAGAAGAGGTTTCTGTGCTGGTACAGGCAGTCCTCGAGTTAAACAATTCATTTAGTGACCTTTGAAGTTACATCACTGAAAAAAATGACTTATGACCGTTTTTCACACTTATGACCATTGCAGCATCCTCGTGGTCATGTGACCAAGATTTTGGAGGCTTGGCAACAGCTTCATATTTATGACGGTTGCGGTGTCCCCAAGAGCATGTGAAGACCTTTGGCGACCTTCTGACAAGCAAAGTCCATGGGGAAGCCAGATTCACTTAACAACTGCAATGATTCACTTTACAACTGTGGCAAGAAAAGTGGTAAAATGAGGCAAAAATCACTTAACAAATGTCTCACTTAGCAACATTTGGGGCTCAATCGTGATTGTAAATCGAGGACTGCCTGTATTGTAGTGACGTCAGAAAATAAAAATGAAGCAACGGGGCTCACTTATTTTCACTCTCAGAAGTGAAGGATCCCTGTTGCTTTGTGGAGCAAAGCAGAACCCTCTTTCAAGTTTGGACAGGAGCAGAGTGGAGTTTGCAGAGCCCCATCAGAGGCATTTGAAAGCAAAATGCCAGCTCCTACAATCAGAGGACATTCAACTATTTCATTTTACTTGGCGACTGCAAGTGAGCACTTACAGACTGTGAGCTGTCCTTGCTGTTGTCCCTGGATTTGTTCTTTGCGAGCCTCTTCTTTTTCTTGTGCAGGGGCCTTGACTCCAAAATCATCTCTTCCAGCTCAAAAGTGGGGTCGCAATGCAGACGACCTTTCTGTGAAAAATCAGAAAGAGAGTCTGCCGTGTGAATAGCAAACAGATAATGCGAGCAATATTCTGAGCCCAAATTTTTTGCCCATGGGGGGGGGAGAAATATAACCCCTGGCTTCATATTACTATCTGCTTCACAAGTAACAGAGACCAACAACAGAAGCAACGTACTCATCACTTTAACTCACGTTAGGAACGAAGCCAGGCTCTACTTTCTTTTCGCAAATTTCATCCCAGTCCACGTGAGATAAGAAGGAGGATGTCTGAATGTTGGCTAGACTAGAAAAACGATGCTCAGGATTCACTGTCAAAAGCTGAAAATGGGAATCAGAGAGGGGAAGCAAATTTATTTAGGGCAAAACTCAGCAGGTGGGGGGGAAAATCTGAGCTGTTTCTTCATTTTACAGGTAGTCCTGTAAAACCATTCATTTAGTGAACATCTGACTTTACAATAGCACAGAAAAACAAGTGACTGACGATCGTCCTCACACTTAAGACTGTCGCACCATCCCCACGGCCGTGGGATCAAAATCCGGGCACTTGGCAACCAGCAGGTATTTACAATGGCTGCAGTATCCTGGGGTCATGCGTGATCGCTGTTTGTGATCTTCCCACCTCAGATAAGCAAAACCAACGGGGAAAGCTAGATTTGCTTAACAATCATGTGATTCACTTAACAACTGCAGTGACCTGCTCAACTATAAAATCATAAAAAAGGTCACAAAATCAGATACAGCTTAGTTAACAACTGCCTCGCTTAGCAACAGAAATTCTGGTTCCAGTTGGGGTTGCAGACTGAAGATTCCCTGCACTTCTCCACATGGGCAGTGATGTCTATACAGTAAAGAGAAATCCACTTCCTTTTCTCAACAGTTACATATAATGTAATCTCTCATTTAATTTGTTTTGTTCCACAAAATAACCAAATGTGGTTAGTTGTATCCCCCATTTTTTTTAATGAAAGACACATTCAATTTTCTGCAGACTATCATTAACAAACTTATTTATGAGGGTGAAGGTTCGTTCTCTGAGCTTGTGGGTTGGTTTCCGAACGTTTTATTGCCGGACTGGGTAACATCTTCAGCAGAGTTTAGGGAGTGTCAGTGTCAGTGCTCATCTCAGCTGAAGATGTTACCTAGCCTGGTAACAAAACGTTTGGAAACCAACCATGAGCTCGGAGAACGAACCTTCACCCTCATCCTGCACCCAAGCTACAGATATTCACCTCTATTGCAAATTTATTTATCTCATGTTAGATGCCCAGGGATATTTGGATGCAGAGGTTTCTTCTGAGCAGTAAAATACAGCCCCTCGGACTGAACTACAGTCATAGGTCCTACAGTATTTGAGTCACTGTTTGACAAAGAACCTAAGGGAAGCACCAATTCTTCATTGCAATAGTTGGGGTGCCTTCCATCAAAATGGAATGGCTGCACACAATTAAATGGCCTTTCTTAAATTTAAATTTGGGGAAAAGGACAAGAACAAAGTCTCCTAGCTGCATCAATTCACAGATTCCATTTTTTCTGTGACTGGGAATAACATCACACTCCTTCTGTACTGATGCTTATCAAATTCAAATATGATGAAACTTCTCATTATCTCAACAATTCATTCTTCATTTGGGTTTTCCACAAATACTCATCTTCAGAATGTTTCCTTCCACTGCTTATTACTTTCCACAGACAATGTTCCTTTGGAGATTATCATCTTATATTAATCCAGCAGAGGGGGTATTCTTGTTGAGTAAATTGTTCATAACACAATCCTACTTTAAAATTACACATGCTGTCCATTTGAGATTTATATTGGAGCACTTGATTCTTGTCACTATTGTACATATGCATTTCCTTTCTTTTTAACAAGATACTCGTCTTTTAAAACCATTTAAAGGTTACAGGCATAAAAGGCACTTTACATTTTATTTTTCCCTCAGATATTGAAGAGGGCTGGCAAAGAATTTGAAGGAGCATTTTGTAACGGATTTGAGCTTTGCACACCATGTTGGCATGAAGGACTCTCCCCTCACTGAAATGATCAGTCTGTGATGTCCTCCATAAAGCTCATCACAAACATTTTGGGGCCTTCCTAGGCATGCACAAGCATCTTTCCACTGGACTGCGGATGAAGTGAGGGGACTGTGTAGGCAGGAAAAATCTGGGAAAACCCCAAAAACCAACTGGATGAGGAGAGAGGATTTCCTCATGCCAATATATTCTGCAAATCATTCCACTGCACAAAACTAGCATTCAGTACTCCATGGCCTCTATACATGCAGTTTCCAATGGGCTGAATTTGGATGCTCTAAGTACACTTGTTTCTCACGTTAATTTTTTAAAGCTTATTTGTACTTTTGCTAGCCTTCCCTCAAGCATGCTGATCACTTCCCCTTGCTTCTCAAAAGTCCTATGTTGGAGCCAGCCCTGGCAAAAATCACCTAGGTTGGCTGCTAGTGGAAATTATAAATATATCACACTATCAGGCATCCAGAGATTGACGCTTCAGTCTCAAGTGATACCAATCATTAGCACCATTAGCTAATGTTTCATACACAGGAGACACTTGCTTTTATAAAGAAGTCTGGCACATCCAGTTTGATACACAGACTACCCTTGATTATTCACAGTTTGAACTTTCATGGAGGGCTGTTACCATCCAAATACACTTTCAGCCTCCTACAGAAATTCCCCTTCAACATGGGAATGCCAGAGAAAGGAGAAATTGGATCGCGAAACACATTTCACACATTTTTGCCTTTTGAATGCCTATACGGGGGTATCACAATCTGAAAAGATAATATGAAAATAAGTCCTTATTAATCAAGCTACCAGAAAGTCCTACAACTCCGTGTAAGTTATTACTGGCAATTACAAGTATAGGCATTGCATACCTTTAACGATAAAATTACATGCTGCATTACATCTAAAGAAAATATATTTTCCTCTCTGACAATGCACACTTCTATCTGCCCAATAAAAATAGCAATAGCACTTAGACTTATATACCGCTTCACAGTGCTTTACAGCCTCTCTAAGCAGTTTGCAAATGTCAGCATATTGCCCCCAACAATCTGGCTCCTCATTTTACTGAACTTGTAATGATTGAAGGCTGAGTCAACTTTGAGCTGGTCATAATTGAACTCCTGGAGGTGAGCGTGAGTTAGCCTGCAATAGTGCATTCTAACTGCTGCGCCACCACAGCAGTGATGTGTATACAGAGCTGGAAAACATTTGAAGGACAGGAGACAGTATTTGTGGTGCAAAACACACTCCCCCCACTGTTCTGGGAACAATGAAGTAATGTGCTGAAGGCAACTGTTGCTACACAGACATATGTAGCATGTTGGCAAGTCAAAGGGAGCACATATTTTTGGATCAAAGCCCGCATTTGTGGAGTGATAATGAATCATTGAAATCCTTACTGAAGAAACAATGATTTTACCTTTCTTAATAATGCCACCATGTCTTTTGACCAAGCTGTTGTGTACTGAACACTCACAGTGCTGAACAGCTGAACTAATGATTCGACGGGACTATTGGAATGGATGTCATAAGGTCTCTGAGGGAAAAAAAAGACGAAAAAATGGATATACATGAGAATTCCACATTTATCTATCGTAACATCAAGCATTTAATTGATGCAGTTATTTAAACTGCTGTAATACTACTACTACTCCATTACTATCATCATCATCATCATCATGCTTTGGTCACCTTGCATTTCAACTATTACAAGGCATATGGGGCTGCCTTGAGACCCTTTGGAAGCTGCAGTTGGGTTCTGAATGCTGTGGAACAGGCATTTATGGGCATGCACACATATACGATGGCATCTTTGTTAAGCTGCACTGGTTGCCAGCAGCCTTCTGGATGTGATTCAAGATGCTGGTTATCACTTATAAAGCACAGGGCCTGGTTATCCAAAAGACCATCTGTCTCCCATGGTTACTCTCTGTCCCAGATGGTTGGACAGAATCCGCATGCTCCAGATTCACTGATTTAACAATGGTGCCTAAAGAGACCTGTCTGTCCTCTGGAATAACATCCATCTGTAATGTGTACAACCCTCACCTTAGCTTTATTTAAAGGAGTTCTTAACTCTTTCCCTAGGCTCTGGAATAGAGTGTGTCACCCTTTGTGTGATGATTGGTTTGTTCTGAGACTCCATCCCTTTTCTCAGATGTTTTGTTTTATTTTGTTTCATATTGTTTTGTCTCAAATTGTTTAATATCGTACTGCCAAGAACCATGAAGATAGATACACAGACAGACAGATAATAGAAAGATAAGAGACAGATAGATGCAAACTAGTTTAAGACAGCAAATCCAAGGTGGGCCATTTATGGCAGAGAGCATTTGATGTTAAGAACAGGTATTACCTCACATAAATTGTTGGTATCTGACAAACAAGGCCTGCTTAATTATAAATATGAATAATTGTGGTAGAAAAAAATGAACTCTAAAACCCCCTCCCACACTTTAATGTGGCAAAGCAATTTCCAAAATATTTTTAAAAATAAAGAATATGTCAGGCACCCATCCACGCAGAAGCTCATAGGCTATCACTCCCAGAGACCACCAATCAACTTCAAAGGAGTAGCCTGTTCCTCCATTCAGAAAGGAATGAAAGATCTCTGGAGCTGAAAAGAAAGACAAAGACATCATTTAATACTTCCATCATTGTTAGTTTTGGTAAAACTGCTGTTACCATTTTTGCATATTCCCTTAGATGTAAAACCAGGTATTATAACAAATTTAGTGGGGCTTAATGAACACAAGATCTTCTAAATTATAACTAGGTATGCTGGCTTAAGATGATACAAAAGAGAATCATATGTTGACCTCATATGTATAGGACCAAATATTGGGGACGACAATAAGCCAATTGAGGTTCAGATCTTAGGTAATAGTACATGTATAGTTATATAATGCAAAGATTAAGATCCCCCCTCCGTAGCTTGCATTTTTCTAGAATAAAGCGAGACTGCTTACAGCACTAAAAAGGTGGATGGACCATATGCTTAACCTTGGGAGATGTGATCTACAGCTGCCTTCTGCTATAAACAGCCAATATCAATGGTGGACGAAGAAGCAAAAGAGTTCAATTAACAAAGTAGAAAATTAAAGCATTCTTAAGCCTAACTAATCTCTTTATGAGAAGGAAAGATATACAGACATAAATTAGATGATTATTTTATGCTGAAGGCAAAATAAATGCATGAGGGATTATTATAAGCTAAATATTATTTTTTTAAATATAAACTGTCCTCTTAGATATTGAGCTTTTTAACATTTATTGTGTTTTACTAATCTAGGAGAAATGTTAATATATATTGCTAGTCCATGTATGACATGTCATATGGTAAATAAATATTATTTTATTTTTTTCTTCTATTCAATTGTGTCCAATTCTTAGAGCCTGCATGGACAAGTTCCTGTAGGTTTTTTTGGCAAAGTTTTTCAGAAATGGTTTGGTAGGGCTGAGAATGAGTAACAAGCCCAAGGTCAACCAGTTGGCTTTGTTCCTAAGGCCAGACTAGAATTCAGAGTCTGCTAATTTCTAGCCTGGCATCTTAACCATTATACCAAACTGTCTCTGATATATCATAGTATGTATGTTCCAATATGGTGCAGAATGCATACATATAAAAACACAACAAAGTAAATGTGACATGACAGAATCTCAAATTATGAACCAGTTTAGCAGGAAAATGTATATTTCATTTGGATTGAGTGGAAAAATGTAATTTTGGATCTAAGATAGGAAAAAAAATGATTCTTCAAGGATACCTAGAATAGTTACCTACTTCTAATCCATCACTTTATAACCCTGTTGGAAATTTAGCCTTCTTTATAGGTACATCTGCATTAGACTAGTGAAATCTACTTATTATGCAGATTTTGGGGCACTTTGATCAGAATAAAAAAAGTTTAATCTACTTTTCTTTGTTGGGTACCGTATACAGTGATACCTTGGTAATCATCATTAACTGGTTCCAGCAGGTGCGATGAATACCAAAAATGAATACCAAATAAAATTTTCCCATAAGAAATAATGTAGTAAATCACAAGGCAGCCGACATCAACAAGTTCTAGCTTGTGCGTTGAATAACAAACAAGTGATGAGTACCGGAACAAAGTTTTCCCATCAAAATGTGTTGAGAAACAAATTTGATGAGTATCTGTCAAGGTAATGATTTAGAAGCTAACCAGCTGATGTAATGTAAGATGTAGTGATGGGAATGACTCAGCAGGGTCTGCATCCCTTTAAGAGCCAGCTGGATCTATGTATCTTTAAGAGCCTTTGTATAAAAGGGAAGGCTCTGCAGATGTGTGCTCTCTCTTTTGTTTTCCTGCTGTAACTGCTGTGTGTTGGAGCCTGCTATATTAACACATGTATGTACATTGTTCCTAATGTATGATATTGTAGATAGTGTAAGATAAACCACCATTTAATATAGACCACTGTTTACTGTGTTTGCTCCTGGGTTATCTCAGCGCAATAAGACTGTGCATGCTCTGACAGTTTCAAACCAACTGAGTACCAAGGTATCACTATATTAGGAGATGTGTGCGGGGGAGGGAAGGAGAGGGTTTAATATTAAAGATGCTTCCATGTAGTGAGCTCTTCGTATTATGAATGGAAATAAAAGTCTGTCTATTGTTGTTGTTTTTTTACTCCTTAATGTAACAGAATCTGTGTAGGAGAAAAAAAACAGAAACAGTAGAGGATTACGAATGAAAAATGAGATTTCACAAGAAAAACCTTCTCTGGCTGTGCTCCTAAAATAATTAATATCATTTTAATTAATTTGTTACAGGAACAGGATGTTTTTATTTCTTTTCATCTCATAGTGAGTTTTAAACCACTTGACAGTCATGGTTTTCCAAGGAAAACCGTAATACTCTATTTGAAGAATATGATCCACCACCCACATCATTAAGCAACAGAAATGGCTTTACTTACCCATGTAGGGCTTAGTTCCAGCAAGAGCAGTTGCTCTTTCACCATCTCTGATGATTGTTGCAATATTAAAATCAGTTAGGTGGGCATGGCCTTAAATAGAACACAACATGACATTTAGGTAGAAACACCCTGTAGCTCTAATTTATTCTGAAAAATATGATTTCAGATCATAATACAATTAAGATAACATAAGGAATCTTATGAATTCACGTAAAAATTAAATCTATCCTAATCAATGTGAACCAGGGGGCATCCGAATCATTGGAGAACAGTTATTATTTTTATTATTATTATTTTTAAGTATAAAGCAATATATCTTATTTGATACAATTTTTAAAATATCATAATCTTTTTTTAATTTACTTTTATTGCTTTTAAAATTATTGCAAAAAAAACAAAAAACCCACAAAGATAAAAAATACATCCATTGTCAAAGAAAACAGGGAAAAACACATGATTTTTTTTAAAAAAGCAAACAAATGCAACAAACAAAAATGATATTATATCGATCTGGTTGTAAAAAGTTACAATTCTGTATACAGTTATCTAATACAATTATTCAAATACATATATTTCTAATACATTTATACAACTGGTTTAACTATATCATGTTTTTTTAACCTACTGTATTTTGTATAAATGAGTCCCGTATTTCAATATATTTGTTCATACATAGTCTAATTTAGGGGTCCCCAACCTATGGACTGCAGAAATAGCTGGCTGGTGCATGCACACATGCGTGTGCACTCCCCCCACTCACACTAGCACCCACTGCCCCATTTGCATAAGCGCCGGATGGATTTGTGCAGCCTGTTTGTGCATGCATGAATGGGGTGGCTAGCCCCAGATGAGTGTACGCGGCCCATTTGTGCATGCATGAATGGGGCCACTAGTGCTGTGCCAGCATGTGCGGCGCCGTTTGCATGCACACCAATTTGGAACCTGCTCTCCTTTCCTCCGGGCCATGACAAGGTAACAAGTGTAATCAGGTTTTCAATCCACTGAATGAAATATCATATTCTAAACCATAGATGGTTTTTTAGAAAGCACCCAATCAACTTTTTACATTTGCTTAAATGATCTGAGGTTTAACTATCATCAGGAAAACTAATATATCAATAAAACAACCTATTTATCTCTCTCTTGATGGAGAAGCCACTTGCAATTTCAGTTAAGAGTTCTGCATTACTGACTTCCGGTTCTGGATTGTGGCGCCTCTAGCCATACGAAGAGACTCGTCTCCTCGTCGACTAGCTTCCCTCCACCGGTAGACCCTTATGCGAGTCGAAAGTTGCCCTGGAGGGTGCGACTTCCATCAAAGAGGCTTCACTCGGCTGCGGAGGAGCGGCGGCTCCTCCAGCTGTCCGAGCCATCTCTGAGGGCCGACGGAGAAGATCGGCCAGTAAATTGGCCGATCACCTAGCTGCTCCAAACCACAAGTCAAAGAACATCTAAGCTTTAAGAACCATCGTGGTGAATCCGGGTGAGACTTTTCCTTGCTACTCTCTCTACTCTCTCTTGTTTTTTTGTGCCTGTAAGACCCTTGTTGGAATTATTTCCCTGGCTTGAAAAAGCAGCTTCTATATGTTTGGGAAGAAAGGCGTTATACAAAAATAGAACAAAATTTTAAAGACTATATTTTATTTCCATATTCTTTGGGGTGCAGAAAAAAAAAATTCTTTCTTTCTAAGAGCTGTACTATCATTTATGCTGGAAGATTATTTCTTTTTTCACATTATACTTTAAAAGACAGAAAAAAAGGAAATAGTGTCTAGAAAAGATTTTTTAACCTACTGAGGACATCTAGTGGCAAAAACTTAATACTGCAACCTCTGGTCACTCTTTGAAGAGGAATAGACCTGACCTTCAAATTATTTTTGAAGAGAAAAGATAAGCTGTGCAGCTGTAGGAACTGTGGGGGTAGATACTGCCTAACTTTTATTAAATATAGCCTCCACAAAAAAGAAAAAAGAGACTCTTTTTAATTACTATCAAAATGGAGAAACCTCACCCTTGTTGTTTGGGACAAAGCAAGACGCCGCTCCCACCTCCGTGCTTAAAGAGAACTGGTGAGTTATTTAAAAAGTGGACAGAGCTGATTAGAGGATTTTATTTCTTGATTTTAAGTTTGGATTTTAAGTTTAAAGAGTTACTTTCATTTTTTCTTTTTTCCTTTGTTGAGAGGGAAAGTAAAATGGCGATTTGAAGTTTTTTTTTTTTAAGGAGACGGAACGGATTTTGTCTATTTAATTATTTCTTTTCCTTTTCCATTTTTTTTCTTATTACAATGATTTTTTTTGAAGGAGGATTTGGGTTTTTGGAGTTAACCTCCCTCTCTTTTGTTTAATTCTTTTTTTTCCTTTTTTTTTTCTTTTTTTTAAGAAGGAGGAAAGAAGAAACAAATTTTTTTCTTTTAAGATGGCTTCAACGCGCCAAGTAATTTCCACAGTTCCTAAAGTGGCTTCTCCTTCGGCGATATTACCAGCGCAACAACCTAAATCAACATTATTATCTTCTCCTCTTGCACAGTCATTAACGGTAAAAGATTTGCAAGATGTAATGGGAAATGTTATATCTCAAATTAGGGGAGAAGTGAAAGAGATCTTAGTGGAGAATAACAGGATCTTGAGGCAAGATATAGTTTTGGCTTTAAAAGGACTTGCTTCTGTTGTTGAAAAGTTGGATTTTCGTGTTGAAGAAGTTGCAGATAAAGTGGAGGTGTTGGAGGAAAACTTTGAAGGCATGGAAAAAAAAGATGGAAAATTCACAAGATGAGATTCTTATGTTTCAATATAGAGAGATGGAACTCGCTTTAAGAATCAGAGGCTTGAGAGAAAATTTGCAAGGAGATCTGAGAGAGATGGTTGCAAATGACTTTGCTGTGATTTTGGATAGAGAAAAAGAGGAAATATTCATAGAAATTGAAAAAATATTTAGAGTCAACTCTTGGGTTGCAAAGCAAAGAAATTTGCCAAGGGATGTGGTAATTTACTTTGGGAAAAGATCCCTGCGCAATGAAATTATACAAGCTTTTTACAATAAGAGGTTTCAGATTGCTGCACAAGATGTTATAATTTTAAAGGAGATTCCATCTAAAATTTTAAGAAGAAGAAAGGAGTTTGCTTTTTTAGCAGATGAACTTAAAAAGAGGCAGATGCCGTTTAGATGGGATATTCCGATTGGAATAGTGGTGAGCTATGCGGGGATACGTCATAGACTTAATACTGTTTTTAAAGCAAGGGAGTTTTATACTTCGGTCCTGGGAGCACGCTCATCACCACCTATAATGTTTAAAGTTCCGGAAGAGAAGAAGGTAGAACAGCAGTCTGAAGAAGCTGTATTGATGAAAGTTGGAAAACTACAGACTGAGGGGTCTCAACAAGTCGAGATGAAGGAGCAGAGAATGACTCAGGCAGCATACAAACGCAAGGAAAAGGAACAACAGGAAAAGGAGGTTAAAGAAGTATTACAAGAATTTGTTTCTGAGTCTGTGGGAGAAGCAAGACCTAAGAGTTCTTTGATGCAATTTTCAATGGCAGATCTTCAAGCAGCTTTCTCGAGGTTATTGGATAAGAGAGATGGGTAAAGAATGTAAAGATTGTTCCAAGGTTATTGACAGATTATAGCCCATTGCAGATGGAACTGGTTATTGGAAAAGAGGAGAGAAGATTATGGAGACTGAATGAAAACTTTAGATAAGAAGTGTATGCTTAGAAATTTAAGGAGTATTTAAAGGAATATTTTGTTTTAAATATGTATAAGGGAATTTCAATGGTATAAGTAACGCTAATATGTGTGTTGATTGTGATGACAAAGAAAGATGGATAAACTTTATATAATACAAGTATGATATTAGAAAATATTGTTTAGCTTTCTGAATAATTTATATTTAAATTTATACTTAAAGTTTATAATATTTTAATGGCGGACTAGATTCCAATTAATTTACTTTATATGAAATATGATATTTTGTAATGTTATTAAGTTAGGGAGATGATTGGTTTATTAATTGTGAAAGAAACAGAAGTTGTGAATTATAGATAAAATAAAATAATGGTAAATTGGTAGGATTGTAATGACAAAGAAATTATTTTAATGTTAAATTTAATTATACTGGTATGGTTGTTAATAGGATAGTATTGGAAGAAGGGTTTTTTTTCTCTTTTCTTTCTTCTTTTTCTCTTTCTGTTTTTCATACATAATGGAGTTAAAGTACTTAATAATTCGTTTATTGAACGTAATTATATTTGTTTGAGGTTTATTTGAGTTTAAAAGTTTTTCCTTTTAAGTTCTAGTTAGCCCTGTATTCAGCTCTGGGAAGAGGGGGGAGGGTTTTGGGGAGGGTTGGGAGGGATTGGGGAAGGGGTTTTTTATTGTAAAATTGTAAAAATTTATAATAAAAAAATGGAGAAACCTCAGTTACAATTAAACTGTAAACTTATATTGGAAAAGATTTATGAGGCTAATGCAGAAATATGTGCTACAATGAAAGAGTTTACTACAGAATTAAGATCCATAAATCTCACTTCAAACCTTTAAACTGATGTCCAGACTACATCTGACTATTCTATAAATCAAAACATACTAGAAGAGGAATCAACAGAGATAAAAGAGGAACTTATTCTATCTTATAAACTTTCCATCTATTACTTTGAGGAATAGAAGAAGCAAAGATTGAGATTTGAAACTACAAAGCAACAATGCTTTAAGGATGAGAGAAATAGATGCCTAATGCAGAGGATGGGATTCCTATCCTTTCAAAGGCCATTGCAAGCAACAAAAAGAGATCTACTGACTGAAAGGGAAGCTTGGTTATTGAAACCTGCTTGGCACAGAAAAAAAGCCAGAATAAGACTGAAAAGAGAAATTTAAAATTGTGTAATGGATTAAAAGGCAATGTTGGATTTATGTACTGTTTTAAGGATTAAGATTTAGAGTTAGAAGTAAGAAAAAAATAGGAGGGTGATTATTAGAATAGATATTTTAAATAGATTAAGAATGTACCTTTTGGAATAATAGGTTTATTTTGATGAAAATTATTATGCATTAGAATTGAAAAAATGTTGGCTTTTTAGATTTGGATGGTTTCAATAATTAACTGAGTGTTTTAAATTAGTAAGATGATCTTTCTGTATGATAACATAGATGTGATGAGGCATAATAATCAATTGGATGAAATTTGAATTTTGTTTAATGAACTGAAATGATTTAAGGTTTAACATTATTTTGTTATCTTAAAGAGATTGATCGATTGTGGGATTATATATATATAGGGTATATTAATATTTTATTTTAATTAGGATATCTATTGTGTAGTGGAAGAAGAAATAAATGAGATTTGTGATAAAATGAGGGATGTGAGAGACTAAGAATTAGAATATATCTGGAAGGGATACCTGAATTGATAACTTGTTGATTTAAAGTTAAATTTGATTATGGTTGTAAACTTACAAAGTTTTAAAACAGGTTTAGCAGTTATAGAAATTTAAATTAGAAATGGAATATTTTAAATGTATTATGCTATTTGAAGGAAATAGAGAGGGGACAGTGAATGTATTGAGTCAAGTTGTTTATATATGTTTTTACTTTTGAATGTTTGATTACCCAAACACCATGGTGTGTCCCGAGTACTTTTTCTTAAGAATTAAAAAATCAATAAAATGTGTTTTAAAAAAAAAGAGTTCTGCATTACTTACGCGCATCATTTTTAGAATAATCGTGATCCTAAAGAAAGTGCCATTGTAAAATGCAATTGTATAAATATTTAATTTTTTATAATGAATTAACATCTCAGTTTAGATTTTAATTACTTACACTTTTTAAAAAATGCACTTGTAGGTCAGCAAGCTCTTTCACACATATCACATATCATTTTTTTCCTTTTTGATTATGAAAGGGCAAACTAGCGGTATCTTACCTGTTACTCAGAATAGAAAAAAATGTTGCATGATAGGAAAAATCAGAACTCATTTGAAAGTCTTTCTGATCGATGGACTAATGGGTAAACTGTGACACTTTAAATATAACTTGGATTACACATGAATACATAAAAGCTGTTCCAGTCAACTAGCATTTCGCTTTCCTGTTGTGTGAAAAGCTATTTGATAAGCTTTTTAAAGGATTCATTGGGGAATATGCTATTGTCAGGGTTGGAACAAAGCTGAATGCATCAGGGGATGCATAAAGAAATCTTCTGGCAATTGATTGCAAACCATTAAAATTCCACCTTGTGGATATCGCAATGCACTCTACATGCAACTGTCCTTGAAAAGTATCTGGAAGCTTCAATTGATTTTAAAATGCGGTAGCCCCCATGGTTTTGTGCAAGGCTAGATTTGCACGTGTCACCTCTCTTGCAGGAGCTGCATTGGTTGCTAATTTGCTTCCAAGTCCAATTCAAAGTGCTGACTGTCATTTTCAAAGCCATACATGGCTTGGGACCATGTTGTTTGAAGGACTAACTCTTCCCAGGCAGAGAATAGTATGGGTTCCTTTTAACACTAGCAATAGCACTTCATATACTATATACTGCTTCACAGTGCTTTACAACCCTCTCTAAGCAGTTTAGAGTCAGCATATTGTCCCCAACAATCTGAGTCCTCATTTTACTGAACTCAGAAGGATGGAAGACTTGAGTCAACCTTGAGCTGGTCAGCATTGAACTCCTGGCAGTGAGCACTGAGTTAGCCTGCAATACTATATTCTAACCACTGCACCACCATGACTCATGGAGATCCATCTAGTGCAGGGGTGTCAAACTGCTGGCCTGTGGGCCTGATATGTCATGACACATCATGTGATGTTGTGAGTTTGACACCCCTAATCTAATGGGACCTAGAAAAAGGCGTCTCTCTGTAGTGGCTCCCTCCCTGTGGAACATACTCTCTGCAGACTGGCCCCCACTTTTGCAAGTCCCTGAAGACATGATCTGCCAATGGGCCTGCAGACCCTAGAATGATATGAAGCCCATCAAGTGGATAGTTTGACTGTTGTTACTACGGGGTTGGGAAGCTATTGGTTTTTATACTTGGGCTTTATCTTTGTAAGCCACTCAGAGTCACCCAAAGTGATAATAATAAATAATATTTAATTATTATTAATATCTTCCTTTCAAAAGCTTCCTCTGACATGAAACAGGCCTCTCTTGTTGAGTTATTAAGGAAGTGTTTCATTACAGAGAAAATGAAGATCACCATGGACATCCCTACCATGGATATCAATCCTTCATATACCAACATAGAACTGCAGGACCAACCAATAGCACAGGAGGGTCTTCAAACTTGGCCCTTTTATGACTTGTGGACTTCAACTCCCAGAATTCCTCAGCCAGGCACGCTGGCTGAGGAATTCTGGGAGTTGAAGTCCACAAGTCATAAAAGGGCCAGGTTTGAAGACCTCTGATCTAAACTGATATCATATGAATGACTACTAGGTGGCAGGAAGAATCAAAGGTTTCTATATCTCAGAGCTGTCTCTAATGGTGTCTTGGATTTTTGCAGTTTAGCTGTGAGGCAGTTGAACCTTCTCCAATTGCCCAGGCACATTATATGACGCATGAATGAACAGTGCTGCATCTGAGGTAGAGAGAGGTCTGCTTTGGTTTGGCTGTAATCTGCACTCCAGGACAAGAGAGCAATGTATTTAAGTATTTTTAAAGGATTTTAAAAAACAACACATCAACTCTGATTTAAATATATGACCTTACTAGGGGAAGTCTGTTTCAAACTATACTATTCTAGAGCTGATTGATATTAGCTTGGGTGTATTAAGAACCACATCTCGCTTATACTACAATTAGGTATGCTACATCATCTCCCCTAAGCTGCCTGAAGCAGATCAGCAACTGCTAATGCTTTCATGCCAAGATAAAAATGCTATTCTGAAATCAATCTGTCTCTTTTTTTTATTTCTCCTGCATGTGGATTTCTAGCATTTGGGATTCATGCGCCAAGGCTAGATGGAACAAACAGGCAGATTAAGTCATGATGCCCATTGCCTAGTTTATTTCTATAAACACTGTAGATATGGCTGCTTAAAGATTCAGGGGCTGCTTTGCAAGACAGCCATGGTAGGTCTAGTTTCTCAATACTCTTGCTTGCTCATCTCTTCCTTTGGAGATGTATCCCCACTGCCAATCAAAGGGAAACAGCAGATATGTGGAGACAACAATTCCTTCCTTTTATACCTTTACTTTGCTGCTTGCTTACTGCTTTTTAACCTCAAAATAGAAGGGCATGCACCTTAACAGGTGTCTGAAGCTGCTAGCTCTTGAGATCTATCTTTGGCAGAATGTCACCACAGGCATATTGGAGACATCGCATCTAGATACCTGGCCTGGCCTGCAGCAAACAGCAGTTGTTTTGTTATGGAAGTACGCAGGAAGCATTTAAATAAATATGCAACTCCACGTCTCCAGAGGGAGGAAAGAAAGAACACAGTTTGTCAGGCTGCACTTTTCGACTTTCCATAACTAGTTTTCAGTGATGAGGTTGTAAAGACTGATGATACCCATGCAATTCCACAGAGGGAAGAGACATATTTCTATTGCTTGAAGTAAATGAGGAAACCATGGCTCCTGTGCGTTTCATCTCTGCATCACTGGAAGTGCCAGACCACAAGCCAGAAAATGAATTCAATGAGTCATTGTCTATGCTAATCCAACAGCAAGTCTCCCCAGAATGTCGGAATATAAATTTTTCTGTAGTCTGGTTTGGAGATGCCAGTACCAGAGCTGTGCTCTTTTCACTCTAAAGCAATGCTTCTCAACCTCGAGAACTTTTAAGATGTGTGGACTCCAACTCCCAGAATTCCCCAGCCAGCATGGAATTATGAGAGTTGAGGTACACCCATCTTAAAGTTCCCATGGTTGAGAAACACTGCTCTAAAGCATGTGACATATTTGTGAGCTATAATCCTTCCTGTATCTGAAGCAGACTTTTGGTATCTTTCTTCAAACCCAACTTTTGTCTTGATTCTGCCATCCTAGGCATGCAAACATAGTAAAAGGTATCTATATTAGTAAAAGATAATAAAAAACCTAAAAATATTGGACCTGCAGCCTGCAAGTAGTATCCTGCTACAATTTTTATGGCCCACAGGATGACTGGGAGCTCTGCCTGCATTTCCTTGCAGTGCAGCTGATCAGCCTGGTAGGGAATAGATTATTGATTTCAACATACTGGAAATAAGAAATAATCATTTTTGAGAAAAGACTTAGGAAGGTAGAGAGCAGCCTCACTGCTTCAATGATCTGTATTCTGATTGCTAGACTTCATAAATCATAACAGTAAGTGTCTGTGTGTGTGTGTGTGTGTGTGTGAGAGAGAGAGAGAGAGAGAGAGAGAGAGAGGGAGGGAGGGAGGGAGAGAGAGGGAGAGAGGGAGAGAGGGGGATACTTTAAGGCTTCTAGTTGTTTTTGCATAAAGTTGTTCTGGCCAGAATTGTTCTACAACAAATTATAGTAGCTACTAATAATGTGTCTTTTCCATCAGTTATTTCTTCATTTGTTTTGTTCAACATATAAGCTGCTCAACCATCAAAGCAAATCTTCATTATATAGAAGTTATTAAAGCAATAAAACAAGAACCCAGTAATCAAAACAAAAATGTAATACGCAATACTATATCAGGCAAGAAAACACCATAAATAATAAGGAATAATATTCTAATATAAATTGAGGGGTCACAAATGGCTGTGCCCCAGAGCTTGCTGAGAAAGCCATGAACCAATCAACTCATTTCAAATCCTGTAAGCTTGTGCATCTGTCACTTCTGAAGAAATTGAAGCAGAATATCACAATTCTGCAATAAATGCACATGATACAAAGCACCAAAAAACATCCCCACATCACCCATTTCCAGACTGTTCAAACACCAAAACAGCAGAAATAAAAGCCATGTGATTTGTCCTTACCTTGTTCATCAAGGAGAATGTTGTCTGGTTTCACATCTCTGGAAATCAAAATAAATATATATATATATATATATAAAACTTAACCTTGACAGGAAAAAAGGCAACTTACTTATATTTCTTTCTCC
The DNA here is from genome assembly GCF_016545835.1 of Crotalus tigris. Taxonomy (NCBI): domain Eukaryota; kingdom Metazoa; phylum Chordata; class Lepidosauria; order Squamata; family Viperidae; genus Crotalus; species Crotalus tigris. The sequence goes on from NW_024096561.1 coordinate 641,095, forward strand.
ACATCAAGCAAATTGTCCTAAGAAGCCATTAAACATATTGAGTTTTTGTTATTGTTTCCAAGATTGTAAAAACATTATCTATTATCAGCTACACAAAAACAGAGGTACGAGATATCCACGATCTTCTCAAAGAAATTTCATTTGAATGTAATGTATAGAAATTTCTCAGAAACCGAAGACATGTCATGGTTTGAATAAAATTCTTGCCAGTTGAAGTTGTCTTATGATGAAGATCTTTCCATCTTCAAACAGTATTAAATAGCAGCTGCCATGGGTCTCTAGGCGAGAGTCAAACTGGATTGCATTGCAGAATAGGCAAGTGTAATTTTTCCATTGGCATCTCTCTGGGAATGCATTTGTCCACATGAGGATCTGTTTTATTGTGGTTAAAATATGGGACTAAAGGTCAGGAACATCTAGTTCCAAACTTCATTCAGTATGAAATTCACTGGACGATTCTGAGCTAGTAATTCAAAGGTAGATACAATGGGGCAAAAAAGTATTTAGTCAGCCACCAATTGTGCAAGTTCTCCCACTTAAAAAGATGAGAGAGGCCTGTAATTGTCATCATAGGTAGACCTCAACTATGAGAGACAAAATGAGAAAACAAATCCAGACAATCACATTGTCTGATTTGGAAAGAATTTATTTGCAAATTATGGTGGAAAATAAGTATTTGGTCAATATCAAAAGTTCATCTCAATACTTTGTTATATATCCTTTGTTGGCAATGACAGGTCAAACGTTTTCTGTAAGTCTTCACAAGGTTGGCACACACTGTTGCTGGTATGCTGGCCCATTCCTCCATGCAGATCTCCTCTAGAGCAGTGATGTTTTGGGGCTGTCGCTGGGCAACACGGACTTTCAACTCCCTCCAAAGGTTTTCTATGGGGTTGAGATCTGGAGACTGGATAGGCCACTCCAGGACCTTGAAATGCTTCTTACAAAGCCACTCCTTTGTTGCCCGGGCGGTATAAGCATATAGGGGAGGAGTGAAACCAGCTATATGGTAGATAAAAAGGAAATTACTCTTCCAAAGTACCATGGTTCTAATCTCAATCCATAACCTATGTGCCTCCTAGGAGGAAGAGGAGGGGGGGAGGAGGAGGAGGAGGAGGTGGTGCTGGTGGTGGTGGTTAATGATCTGGAAATGAGATTTCATTAGTTTAATGTTCCCCCATCTGATGTTCTCTAGATATGTTGGGATTTCAGTTCCTAGAATTTCCAGAAGAATTGGATGAAAACTGAGGAACCCATATAAAAAGCACCAGATGGGTAAAAGCTAAATAGACTCTTTTGGCACTGAAACAATCTTGACTCATGGTAAAAGAGTTTTTCCAGACTTTTGACAGAAATAAAAAACAAAGCAAAACAAAACTGAGAAAGATTTTGATATAGCAGCCACTGATCTCAATTATAATCCTATGGAAAGAAATTAACTACACAGAAGGGCATCGAAGAGCGAAATGACATGATCATGAAGTTGCCTGCATGTTCAAATTTCTATGTAACTAGAATATAGATCAAGATTATAGGATTAGAAAATTAGGTTGTGATTATGTCCTACAATCATTCCATTTCATGGTAGGACTAGAGATTAAGTACCGTACTTACTGAAGAAAATTTACTCCAACTATAAAATCAGTTTCAGAGTTGAGATTCTATACAGTTGTTTCCCAATGGGCTAGAATGAGATGAGTTCATAGAATTAGACCTGATCTTCACAACTGCCAACAACAGATTGTTAGGTCACCTGTGTATAATACGCTGACTGCGCAAATAGTCCAAAGCTGATGCCATTTCACAGATATATAGTTTAACTGTTTCTTCTGTAAACTGCACGTTCTGTTGAAGATGATAACGTAAGTCACCACCCAAGAGTAGATCCACCACCATGAACATGTCTTCTTCATCTTGGAAGGAGTACCTATAGAAAAAAGGGAGAACAAGGAATTCCATTATATTTGCACAGACAATATTACGCCTTATGATAGTTCTCCTTGTCACATAATGACCTGGAAATGAGATATCCTTAGTATTATATTCCCCAACCCAGTGCCCTCTGGATACATTAGGACTTCAGTTCTTAGAATTTCCAGAAGAATTGGTTGGAATGTGCTTGAATAATAACAATGCTTCTACGTATCTAAATATATGTCCTTCAATTTCTTTCATTTGTCCCAGTTTCTCTGAACCACTGATATTTATATATTTGGGGGTGTCATTTTGTTTTAATCCTTATTACTGCTAGCTGTCCCCTATTCTGTATCTAGTAGGGAGCAGCTGTCATAGTTAATTTTAACTTGTTCATGTTATCCTGTTTCTATATCTGGCTGGATCACATGGCTTCTATAATATGATCATTACACAGTAATTTTTTCCAGGCATAATCAATAATGTACTGGAATACCAAGCAGCCTGTCTCATTTCATTATCAAAGGATAACCAGTGCCATCAGTGTGAATGACTCATTGGCAAGATTTTGTTAGTCTGAGCTGCCTAGAATCTTTTTAATACAGAAAATCTGGGAAGTCATTAGCTGGACATTTTTGTTCTATCTGCCAAAACTGAGTGGAAAAAGTTGTAAAAGGGGTGATCAAATAGGTCAGAGAATTATTTTCTTCTAAGACTATCTAGAGATTCAATTAGCTTAGAAACACGAGTTAGAAAATCGATTTTGCTTTATCGCCCCCAATAAATTGAGTGTACTTTACCTGAGTTTTTGTAAAAAGCAAATAACATGTTATTCCTTTATATGTCTACGTTTGTAATAGGGTTCAGAAATGCAGCCATGATCCTTCCAGATGGTGTCCAATCCAATCCCCCCTCCCAAATTAAATTTAGAAACACCAAAAAATCCCTAACAAAACTTCCAGAAGAAGCACTCATAAGAATTTAGATGAGTATAAGATTTCAGGGATGAAAATACTGAAAACTTACCAAAAACGTTAATAAGATTTGGTGCATATTTATTTTATTTTATTATTTATTTTATTTTATTCTTTGTTAAATGCCATTACATAAGATGACTCAGTAGTGCCTATCTCTTGGAGGAAAAAATGCCAAGGTCTGAATTATCCATTCAGAATGCTACAGGAAGAATGTGTTATTTACATTTCAAAGTGTTGTAGATAAAAACAAGACAAGACAACCCAAAGGATAAAGAGGCTTGAGCAATTCCCCTGTGAGACACATTGCTATTCAGTGCTTTCTCATCTTAAGAGTAAAGAGGGGACCCAAAGATACACATTATTAGTATAGATAAACATCTGTGAGTGGCTACATAAAAATTATTCCTTCACATAATACCAAAACCTTGGGGGGGGGGAGGAGAGGAAGTCTTTACACATTTAATTTCCAGAATTTATTATCACATAAAGCAGTGGTTCTCAACCTGTGGGTCGGGACCCCATTTGGGATCGAACGACCATTTCACGGGGGTCACCAAACAATGCAGTCTGCCATTTTTCCCCCTTTTTCCTTAGCTGTGCTACTCCCTTTTATTCTATTGGCTTTTGAAAGCCAATAGGATAGACTCTCTTGAATAGAGTCTAATTCTACTGGCTTTCAAAAGCCAATAGGAATTGTCCAGGCTGTCTCTGCCCTGTTGAGCCCGCCAAAAGTCCCATTCTGCAAACGGTGCTGCACCAGTTGAGTAGTCCTTGACTTACGACCAGTTGAGTAGTCTTCGACTTACGACCGGTTGGGGTTCGCGGCATTAAAAAGGTTGAGAACCACTGACATAAAGTGATAGTCCCCAATCTGAACAACTTTGAAAGGAAGTCACACAACTGCATAAGAAATAAAGCTATCAATACAGTACTTAGTACTTAGCATAGGTATGTCTTATTGCCAAGACTAGATCTTGCACAGTTCAATAGCAAATTGCTGTAGAAAATGAAACAAAGGAAACTACTGGACCCCTGTTCAGTTTGTGGTTCCTGGTTGGACACTTAGAAACAGAATGTTAAATTAGACCTTTAACTTTGATCCAGCATATTTTTTTTCTTACATTCTTAAAACCAGAGGTATGCCTTTTATATTTATTATTATGCTAAACTTTCTCCTATAGAATCAAAGCTGGAGACTTCTCCCCACCCTGCCTCTTTATTGTGACACAGTAGTTAGGGTAATAAGGGACATTCAGCCATGAAAGCTCATTCAGTGACTTTGAGTCAATCACCCCACATATTTGTTATGGAGGGGAGGGTGGTGGAGAGAAGAGTGCTATGTTTTCAGTCTTGAGACAGGGAGGATCTCACTGAAGTTTCAATTGAGTTTCTTATACACCAGTCTGCATGCGTCTTTTCAGTAGAGAGGTACTTTTTATACTAATGGACTGGGAGGCCTATCCCCCAAATTACAACCTTGCTGATGTCAGTTCAGGAATTTTTTTTCTGCAGCCCTGTTCCTCACATGAGCTAGTTGTTGGTTTGAAAACTATTAAGAGTGAGAGTAGAAAGAGAACTGCTATACTGTATGCTGTAGCAAACTAATTCAATATAGCTCATTTTTTAAAGACTAGTAATAACTTTAAATGAAAAAAGGAAATATGCCAAACCAAGATAAATTGTCCTAAAATTATGGTAACCAACTTTCCTATAAAATCTTTCCCTAAACCAATAAGACACAGATTATCTCAGAATCCCATTGTCCAATTGTATCAAATAAAAAAATCCAGTATTTCTACTATTTAATGTTTAATCTATGTTACATTTCATTACATTCTTCATTTATTCCATTTCTCCTTTGGACATTATACTATTCCAATTGGTTTCTTTTTCCTCAACAGCTTTCTCCAAACTTGTGCCTTCAAAGTGTCTAAAATTTCAGTTCTAATAATTCCTGAACCAACACGGGCAACCAGGCAACCAGCCAGCCAAACTAATCTAATAATTATCTAATTCTATAATTGTAGCTATATATTAAGAAACTATGTTTTATTACAGGAACTCTTATCATGAGCCAGCTGTTGCATAACTGGACTCTCCATTTCTACAGATATTCTGAATCTGTAGTCTATTAAGATGCTGGATTTCTATAATGCTAAGCTTTGGTTGCTGTAGACTGTGGACTCTACCATTTTCTTTTATGTATAATGGAATTTTGAAAATCATACTCTATGCACTGTTGTACCCAAGACTCTTTTCTGAAAAGACTAACATGCTTTCAACTAGATGCGTACATTTGGAAAATCAGTGGAACACACATTCTTTAAAATATGAGAAAAAAGAAATTCACCAAAGATTCACCAAGAAGACATGCTCAATTTCCTGTAGAATCTCTAGTTCTCTGAACACGTTCCGAACCTCATCTCTTTCAATGCACTGTTGTTTATTCATGTACTTCATGGCATACATCTTCTCTGTATCTCTTTTTTGTACAATGCACACCTAGATGTAACAAAAGAACAAAAAAGTTGAATTAATGTGTGTCTTTGTACTTCATTTATCTATTGTAATCATCCAGCAACAGTGAGATATTGTGATGAGCACCCAGGAAATCATTTAGCAAACCATGTTATTTTCTGTACAAGTTCATTCAGAAAGTTATGAAGGAAAAGGCAAGTCTACCTTTTGAGAAAAAATGTTTTTTTAAAAAAAGTGTCAGCATCTGGTAATGTCATTTTAGCAAAATATCCAAAGACAATGCAATCAATCAAATGTGTTAAATTTCCTCTCTTATAATAACCAACCAGTATGTCTGAAGGTTATGCTGGCTGAGAAGAATATGAGATTTGACATCAAATGCCACCATGCAGGAGAAAGCTTACCCAGGGACTCTTATGAGAATACATAGAAGGGTAGCTTGATTCTATTATAATCTTCAGCCTGTGATGAGAAGGTAGGCTTAAAACAACAGTTTTGTCAGAAAACAGTCTTTCCCAGACTCTTTATATTTCAGATGTACATCCTTCACCTCCCAAAATTTCCTAGCCAACAGAAAAATTGCTGAAAATCCTGGAACCTAAAATCCACAAACCTGGAGAAAGCCAAGGCTGGCATTAGATTCTTTCACTTTAAATTCATGTATTACTTGTTTATTGATTGTGTAATTCAGAGGTTGCCAACCTTTTGGGCACCAGGGACCAGTTAGGTAGAGAGAGGTTTTTCTGCGGACCGGAAGGTGTGTGGTTTTGTGTGCTGCCTGCATCCTGCAGATGGGGCTTTGCTTGTTTGTGCAGATCAGATGCTGGCATGCCACGGCCCGGTACTGGTCCACGGACCAGGGGTTGGGAACCCCCTGGTGTAATTGATTTACCTCCTCAATCCTTGCAGAATTCTAGGCAGCATGCAGATAACGAAAGTTTAAAAATTACTAATAACTGTAATCGTCATCATTATCAGTACAGTAGAATATGATGACTCCTGTTTTAGCAGCATCCCGACACTGAAAATGCCAAATATTGGTTGTCACATTTAGACTTTCCAATGTTATAAGAGCAGCAGATGAAACAATCATTTTCCATGCCAAAGGTAGTGTCCAAATTATACTTAGAAGAATACAATTTAGTGACAAGCAATGAAATAATTCAGTGCTAGCAACTGTGAAACTCTATGAGTCATCAAAATGAGGGTACAGCAAGAGCCAACAATCTCAGGAAAGATGGTATGAAACACTGTGACTTGGGAATTGCTCCTCCACCAAATGTACTGAATCCCATTGTGTTTCTGGGCTCAACTCAAAATCTGATCTGCCCTTTAATCCTTAATAATTTGGGACTGGAATATAGTAAGAGCTTCTTGTCTCTACATACAGTTGTTTATATTACAATTCCTCAAAGAAATGTATTTGGGTGTCCCTGTTGATGAGCTACAAAGAAAGGAGTTTTTTTTTTCTTGGTGATGGCACTTTTAATGTGAGGTGCCATCCCTCAACACAGGAATAGAGCATATTATTTTCTAAGCTTTAAAATCTTCTGTACATTTCAGTTGGCATATCATTTGCTTTTTTGCACTTTTAGATTGTGGCATTTTGGCATTCTTTTTCTGATAATGTTAACATTTTGTAACATATTTAATGTGAGAAGTGAATGAAACAAGCCAGGTGAGAATTTGCATGAAGGGTTTCTGATTTTCGGTGGGAAAGTTGCTCTTCTCACTTGATCCAGGATTTCCTACTCTGTTGAAAGCTGCAAGCATTGGCATGGCTAATAATAAGGAAGGATGCAGCAGTTACCCGTAATTCAGTATCTTCTGAACATCCACAGGTTCCACTCCCATATTATTATCCTGGCTTTTCAGTAAAACACCATAAATCATATGCTAATATATATGGATTTATTCTGCAAAAGAGGGATAATCTCCAGACAAGAACCGCATGATTGCATTATTGGATTTGTACATATGGTTAGTTGATTTTTGTTGCTTGTGATAGTACTCAGACTTATATACTTATATACCACCTCATAGTGCTTTACAGCCCTCTCTAAGCGGTTCACAGAGTCAGTATATTGCCCCACAACAATCTGGGTCCTCATTTTACCGACTTCAGGATGGAAAGCTGAATCAACCTTGAACTGGTCAGATTCAAACTCCTGGCAGTGAGCAGTGAGTTGGCCTGCAATACTGCATTATAACCACTGGGCACCATGGCTCTTGTACTGTAGGTGATACTACAGGTAGTATCTTAGCAACAGCAAATTGTGACTGGAATTATGATTCCATGATGGGGAATAATTTCCTTTATTATTTATTTATTTGCAATTTTCAGTCTACAGTAGACTATCTACATCTTTGTGGATAAAAGTCAGGTCAAATGCTGCACTGCTTATTCAAGTTCAGCTGTCAATTATGGGTGGTCGTTTGCTTGAGTAAACCAGTACTAGATAGCTTTATAACACTGCAATGATCAGTAATATCCAGTTATCTATAAGGCCCAATCTTGGGTTTTAAAGCATCTTGGATCTGGGATATCACTCATTCTAACTTGAATCTGCTTATCCAGTTCAGACAAGCAGAGAGAGCTTGCTGTAAGTCCACACCTGATGTCCTAGAAGAAGCCTTTTATACTATGGCTCCTTCTCTCTGAAACAGCTTGTCTTTTCAAGAAGGTAACTAACTTGCTGTTATTTCACACAGCTGTTCAGAAATACAGTTTATTGTCCTGCGGTGGAATCAGCTGGTGATTATATGGAAATTGCTGACATTTTGTTTTCACTATTGTTGTGTTTGATGACTTTTTTTTTAATAATGGAAGATGTGATTTGCTGTACTCTTCTCTCTATTTTCTTATTTACAATTTAGAGATAGAAGAGATTCTCCATTCTACAATTAAACAAAAGAATATATGAACCAGATATTCTGTGACCTCTACATCCATTTTCAGGGTGTAGAACAGGGATGTCAAACTGCCGGCACACGGGCCGGTTGCACCATATGGAGGCCGTGCCCACCCCAGCTCCGGCAATGCAAAAAAAGTTGCAATACGTCATGACACATCACATGACACGGCGAGTTTGACACCCAGGGTGTAGAATAATGGCAATAGCTCCAGCTCAGATATTCTTGGCAGGAAAGGCAACTTTCCTACTCCTCATTTTTCCTTTCATGTACATGTTATTTTTATATGCCATCTTTTTTTATAATAATAATAGTAGTAAAGTTGGAAGGGACCTTGGAGGTCATCTAGTCCAACCCCCTGTTCAGGCAGGAAACCCTACACCATTTCGGACAAATGGCTGTCCAGTCTCTTCTTAAAAACTTCCAGTGTTGGAGCATTTACTGCTTCTGGAGGCAGGCTGTTCTACTGATTAATTGTTCTCACTGTCAGGAAGTTTCTTCTTAGTACTAGATTGCTTCTCTCCTTGATTAGTTTCCACCCGTTGCTTCTTGTCCTTCCTTCAGGTGCTTTGGAAAATAGCTTGATTCCCTCTTCTTTATGGCAGCCCCTGAGATATTGGAATACTGCTATCATGTCCCCCCTTGTCCTTCTCTTCGTTAAACTAGACATACCCAATTCTAGCAACCGATAGACTTCAAAAAGACAGGCAAACTTCACTTCTCTGTTTTATCCTTAAAAGAGTATTTTTAAACACCAGGGGTCGGCAACTTGATGCCCTGGCCCTCAGCCACACAAAGTGCACGTCTTGGAGCTTTGATGCATGGACTAATGAGGAACAGACTTCCAATTATCTGCTTAGTTTAGCTCATCAGATGGCTTACAAGGAGAAAAACCCCTCTTCAATCTAAGAGAATAGAGGATGAGCATCACTGCCCAATATAACCAACTAAGTTTACAGCCAACTAATAATTTGGCAGTTAATACTTTGTCAATACTTTTATGCATCATGTATAGACCGATTTATATCGGTCAATACTGTAATCTGTAAAGAAGAGGATGAGATGTATTTAGACCATTGTTTCAGAAATGAAAATTGATTAATTTATATCATAGTGGAATGCCACAGAGCAGATTACCTGAACTTTCCTATATTATATTATAATAACTTTTGGAAATTTTGAGCTTCAACAATACAGTGTTATTGGTTATGTTTGCCAAAGCAGAATATCACTTAAGTCTAAAAGATTCCTGGCACACATTATCCAAGATATCAGACCAGCCCTACATAATTTTGTACACAGTTTCATAAAACAAAATATGAAGATGTAGTTGATCTATCAAGAAAATTATTGTATACTGACTTTTAAACATTTAGGATATAAAGAGGTACTATATACAGCCTTTATGACTGTATTGATAATATTTATCTGATAATGTTGGCAACTGGATAGCTGTTGGCAACAACTGCCAAATCTTGCTTTGTGATATACAGGTAGTCCTTGACTTACAATAATTCATTTAGTGACCATTCAAAGTTACAATAGCACTGGAAAAAGTGACTTATGACCGTTTTTTTACACTTACAACCATGGGCACGTGATCAAAATTCAGACACTTGGCAACTGACTCATATTTATGATGGTTGCAGTGTCCTGGGGTCATGTGATCACTTTTTGCAGTCTTCTGACAAGCAAAGTCAATCCGAAAGCCAGATTCACTTAACAATTGTGTTACTAAGTTAACAACTGCAGTGATTCACTTAACAACTGTGGCAAAAAAAATAGTAAAATGGGGCAAAACACTTAACAGGTGTATCACTTGGGCTCAATTGTGGTCGTAAGTTGAGGGCTACCTGTAGTTTAACAAGGACCACTGGGATTTATGCCCATAAGCCCTCAACTAACTTATAAACTCTCCCCAAAAGAAAGTTGATAAGCTGTCTGGGAAAGCCAAGGGAAATCATCAAAACAATTAAAAAACAAAAGTTAGAATATTTCAGGCACGTGATGCAACACCCAGATTGAGGGCAAACGAGGTCCAGGCAGAAGAACATCATGGCTTCAAAATCTAAGGGACTGATGGAGGAGGAGGAGGAGGAAGAGGAGGAGGAAGTTCCAGAAAGATCTTCAGCACAAGAGCTATTCTTAGCTAAATTTGTATGGAGATCTCTTAGATAAGAGGAATGTGAAAGGGAAATATGTGATTCAGAATTACAAGGGAAGCAATTTATAATAAATTGTCAGTTTGCAGAATAAGCATAGGGTTATCAATATTTCATTCCATTTATACTGTATAATGCCTTTTAGGGTCTTCCCTGGATAATTTGGAAAATGCCCATTAAGAAGAGTTCTAACATCTTACTTGCAACAGTAAGTAGTTACATGCTCCTCAAACGTTCACAGGGCATGACCCAACAGTTCTCTCATAGACACTACCTAACAATTGTCTCTGAATCTACAAGCTTTATATAGCAGTCCAAAAAAATTACTACATACATGTTACTTGTATGGGAAAAAGTAGAATATTACATACTTCGTGCCGTATCTGATCCTTTGATTACATTAAATCATAAAGATTTAATGTAATTTTACTCGGGCAAGATAGACGATCTCTCCCATCTATAATCACATTTATGGGACTTCTGGAAAATTTTATATAAATCTGAGGGTTTTTTTCATAACCAAAGCAAATAACAACATCATTAATCTCCTCGTTTCATGACTTTTATTTGGGAAGGAATGAGTGTTTAAAGCAAGCTTAAAGCATTTAAAAATCATGCTGATTTTTTAAAAAAAAAATAACTGTGTATCAAGCTGGTTTCACAGGGCTTCCTGCTCAGAGAGTTTTAAATGAATGCAGGCTTAAAGTTGTTGTGAGCTACCATTTAGAAAATGAGTGTTCAGAAGGGAATTCAACCACTATCATAGTAGTGTAGGTTACAATAACTCAAGCACACATTTTAACATTGAGTAAAGATTTCAAGATTAATTTTTATGGGTCTCCTAGTGAGATAAGCTCTAAAAAAAGAAAAATCTTAATTATAAATGTTTTCTCTAAAATGAATGATGGGATTATAGGTTATCTCAAAGTCTGAAAATTAAATTATTTTTATTGCATCCTTCTAAGAAAAACGGGCAATGTATAGTTTTCTCAAAGGGGGAAAGATTATAAATAGTCATCCTGTTCTCTATATAACTTATTTGTATATATGTGTGAGATTATACTGTTCAGAGGTTTAGATCTGTCTCCATGGGCTTTAGTTGTGTATTTTTACTCTACAACAAAGATGGGGAACAGGTACCAATTCACATATTGCAAAATTACAACTCTCAACATTCCTCAACATTGGCCTTGCTGGTTCTCATATTAGCAGGAGTGATAGTTAAGTAACAATTCTGGAGACTCAAGAATTCCTCAACCCAGCATCTGAACTCACATGTGTACAGTGTAAAAATAAATTCTGTGGGTTGCTACATTTTAGAAATAGAAACAGTTCAGCAGAACTATTTCTAAACAGACTATTTGTAGATAGCTGTGAAAATTTGCCTGGAGGCACACATTTTCAAGAATCAAAGCAGTTACAATTACTTTTCTTTCCTCCAGACAACCCGAACATTTAAAATAACACTCAAATTATACATCCCTCAAATTAAAATAAAAAAGAGAAACAAAATGGGGTACATTTGAAAGGGGGGGGAAACCTCACAAAAATCACAGCAGCTGGCATGATAATGAAACTATTGTCACTGAAATTATCTCATTATTTTTTAAACTTTTTTGCCAACTAGAGAGTCAGCATGTAGAATTTAAATCAGCAGATCCTCAACGAGTTGTTGAAAATCAGGGTAATAATCGCTAATGTCATGAAACAATGAACAGTTTGTCTTTTCCAATTATAGGTTCAAAATATGAAAAAAATCTATAGTAAGAACAAGATCAGCAGCTTACTTACCTAAAATGTTCCCTACCATACTTCTAAATCAGTAATCATTGATCCCATAAAATATACTGCTTGTATCTTTTACAACAAGAAATCAACACTAATTTCTTAATGCAATGCAAAATTGTTATATGCAATACTAGTTCCCAATACAGATTCTCAAATTCTGTCATCCTGAGACCACCTAAATTAATACATACACTTCTGTGACTCCCCCTCTCCCAAATTAAACTAGTGGTTTCAGTAGAGTGGAACAAGAAATAAATGTATAGATATACCATTTACTTTTAATAATTACATTTTACAGTAGTTGAAACCATGAGAGTAATTTTACAGCCATGCAAAATAATTTTATTGGAAATAAGCAAAAACTAAAATTAATTGTAAAGCCATAATTTAATGGGAAAGAGGAGCTCCTTATTTCTGTATAATTCCTGAAATCCATATTTCATTTTTGAGTCAACCACTCTCATTCACCAAGGAAAAAGAAGGAAAAGACATTTTCTGTGCTTTAAATCAGTTTCTCTTAAGTGTTTCCATTTGCAAAACAGTGATAGGCACAGCTGCTTTTGGTGCTCTTTCCCAATGCAGCAACAGTAGCAGCATAATTCCTCTTTTTCCACAGACCTAATGTTTATTTCCATAAATATTTCCCCTTTGTAAATACCTTCCTTTCCCTTTTGTGCACTTAAGACTGTGTTTTAAAAACATAACAAAACTTCAGGCTTTATACAGGACTCTGAAAATATCTGCCTGGTTTTATGTTAAACCTACTTTATCAAGTCTGCTTAGAACAGTGGTTCTCAACCTGTGGGTCGGGACCCCATTTGGGGTCGAATGACCATTTCACGGGGGTTGCCAAACAAGGCTGTCCGCCATTTTTCCCCCCTTTTTTTGGCCATGCCCCTGGCACCCGGTAATGTATAAGTGGTTGGGGGTCACCACAACATGGGGAACTGTATTATGGGGTCGCGGCATTAGAAAGGTTGAGAACCACTGGCTTAGAAGGAACCTAAAAGAAAAGTATGGTACATTCTGGGTCTTCCATTTATTGTCTTGCAATCCTCTCTGATGGAGAACAAACCATTCTCTTCTAGCTGTTTTTAAATTACTGATGGGGTATGTGCTTTGTATATTTATGTCCTCAGTTGACTTAGGCTTGAAGGTCAAAGGGCAAGTCTGCTGACCGAGATTCCACAAAGCTAGTTGAAGAGCAGATAAAAGTTATTAATAAAACTGTTAAAGAGTAGAAATCTAATAATTCATCTTGCATTTATGTGGCCCATATCTACATCTTCACTGTCTTCAACATCCATAGATTTTTCACTGATTCATATAGAATGGAAGATTGAACTGAGAATCATCTGAGTCAGGATTCTGTGTCCCTAATCTCTGGATTTCAGTTCCTCACTATTTTGTATAGATGGATATATAAGGAAATTCACAAACAGTGAAATTCGATGTTTTTCAATCACAGAGTCATTAGCAAGATATCATATTCAGAGATATCAATGCCATTAAGAGTTCCAGGAAGAACAGTTTTGGTATCCTCTCCCTATCTTTTCCTATTTGCTGCCCTCCAGGCCTGCTGTACTAAAACTCCTAGAATTTCCAGAGAAAAAGGCTTTCTCTCTTGAAAACATGATTACTGTATTGGATGATTCTTGAGATGCAATTTGTTCCTTTAAGAACATTCCATTTCAGGCTATTTAATGATACTTAAGTGTTTAGATTATAATGAAATGAGCTATGAACCTTGCTGAGAATAAAAGTCCTCTAATAACCTATCCAGAGCTATCTCACGGCAGTTATACGAGCAGAGCATAGAATTGAAAAACAACTACTTTGTATTCTGGGCAATATGCATGAGCAGTATCAAATGCTGGAAAATAATTGCTTGAGCTATGTTAAGCCAGGATGTCTTCTCTGCAGAGGGGATTTCAACTTGAAATGCCATATACAATCTCTGGCTCTATTTGTTGCATATGAAAAGAAAAATATTCAAGGAATTTCCATTCTACTAATATACTTTCTTTCACTGCAAGGCAGTGATGTCAATAAATAAAAGCCCCTAGTAACATTATCTAATTTATGCAGCTATCTAGCCCATTCCTATTGAATATGACTGGAATGACACATCTTGATAAGCCATAATGTTTTTGTTGGCTTGCTTGTTTTCAGCTTAGTATAATGTGCTATTAGTGAATAAACCATGGGTTAGTAAATAAGCCATAGTTTGGTTTAGGTCCATAAATCACTTTCCAATCATGATCTATTGTTAGCTTATTAATCAATTCAATAAATCATATTAAACCAGTTGTTTAAAAGCTCCAGTTTAACAAAAAAAGAAGTCATAGTTGTGAGACGGCCGGCAAATCAGTTAACTAGTTAAATAGTGCATCCTGTTTGACTAGTCCTATTACAATATGCGCCACTAATTAATTTTAGAAGATATAGAGTCATATGCAGCCTTTGTCTCATGTGTCCACAATCCACCATAAGCTGTTCCAATTTTGTTTTGTCAACAACAACAATAATAATAAAGTTGGAAGGGACCTTGGAGGTCTTCTAGTCCAACCCCCTGCTCAGGCAGAAACCCTATATCAGGGATGTCAAATTCGTGACGTCACGTGACTTTGCACAACATATTGTGACTTTTTCCCCATTGCCGGCAATGGGGTGGGCACAGTTTCGGCATGATGCATCTGGCCCGCGGGCCGGCAGTTTAACATGCCTGCCCTATATCATTTCAGACAAATGGCTGTCCAGTCTCTTCACTCCCTCTTCTTTGTGGCAACCCTGAGATACTGGAACACTGTTATCAGGTCCCCCCACAGTACAAGTCTTGATGGATGATCTACATTGCCTTGTTCACAGCCTTGAAGATAATACAGTTGAGGCTAGCATCTGCTGACCTACTAAGACTGCTGCAGGTACATCATCACTGCTGTGGGGATTGTTAAGACCTGTATTCAGAGATTGTCCAACTGTCAGGTCCCTGATGCAAAGCATCTTCACTCTGATAGCTTGAATAGTGATTGCTTCCATGCCACCTGTCCTACCACACTTTAAGGAGAGCCATTGCTGGTTGGAATTTCCAATCAACTGGTGGAACTATCTACTAATCATTACCCTTAAATTATTCTGCAGTATTGCTATAACCACACAACCACTCGATGCCTCATTAATGAGACAGATTAGAGCTTGGCTGTGAGGCAGAGCAAATTATACTGATATATTTTCCTGTTGATTCAGTGCATACTGATGCAACTATCATCCTGTTTCTGAGCTGTTCAAGAAACCAAAGTTAAAACATTCCATGATTTAGAATATGAGAACCTGATGTCTGCCTTAATTTGTGATATTTAACTTTTAGATTTGCCTACTCTCTCAGGCACGAGCTGTTTTCAAGTCTGAATCCAGCAAGCCTACATATTCAGCATTTTTTAAATCTAGCACTGAAACAGTTTTGAAGCCCTTGACATTCTCTTACAAAAAAAAAAAAGGAAAATGTCAATAACAACAAAGCAAAGATCAAGTAGTTTTAAATGACAAGCAAAAAGAAGAAGACTGAACTAGAAAGAGAAAAAGAGCATAAGGGTCAAAAGAGAGAAACAGAAATATGACGACAGCAGTCTCCTTCACTTTCCTGCATTTCCTTCAATAACCCACAATGGTTGTCAATTAAAGGTAGCAGGGCAAACAAAATAATACAGCACAACATCAAAATATTATTAGAAAAGTGAACATTCAGAAATCAGAGAAAAACAGTCCATTGATTATTGCGTTCTCCCCTTATCCAAATCCCTAAATAATCTAACATCTGAACAAAAAAAAATATTTGAAAAGCATTAAAGGAGGACTATTTATTCAACAAATCATTGGGAACATCTGTGAGACAGGCAATGACAGAAGACAGAACTTTTTTATTGGTGATTTTGCATCTGTACATAATTATCCAGGAAAGCTCACTTGGTGGTCTACTGTTATTTTTTTGGCACTGGGCAAAGCTATGATTATACCAAAAAGCTCACATGAAATAATGAAATAATGGATGTAGTATCATTTTTGCCACCTAATGAGAAGGAAGGATTCACTGGAGAAAAGCCTAATGCTGGGAAAGATTGAGGGCAATAGAAGAAGGGGACGACAGAGAATGAGATGGCTGGATGGAGTCACTGAAGCAGTAGGTGTGAATTTAAATGGACTCCAGAAGATGGTAGAGGACAGGAAGACCTGGAGGAATGTTGTCCATGGGGTCGCGATGGGTCGGACACGACTTTGCAATTAACAACAACAACAATCATTTTTGGCCATATTTTGTCAGATTGTGTCTCTCTAGAGATATCAGTCTCCCCCCCCCCCTTGAGAGACAAACCAATCAGACAAGAAATAAACATCCTTTAGTTAAAAATAAAATAAAATTAAAGAAATTTTTATCTTTAAATATTAAAATACTGATAGATGGTATTGAAAAAGATAGATTATAGGTAGTCCTTGAATTACAGCAGTTCATTTAGTGACTGAAGTTACAACAGCACTGAAAAAAGTGACTTATGATCATTTTTCACACTTACGACTTTTGCAGCATCCCCATGGTCACATGATTTACATTGGGATGCTTGACAACTGACACATATTTATCACAGTTGCAGTATCCTGGGGGCATGTGATCCCTTCTGACAAGCAAAGTCAATGGGGAAACCAGATTTATTTAACAACCATGATACTAAATTAATAACTGCAGTGATTTACTTAACAAATGTGGCAAAAAAAGTTGTAAAATGGGGCAAAACTCAATCAACATATGCCTCACTTAACAACATACATTTTGGGCTCAATCATGGTCGCACGTTGAGGACTACCTGTACAAAGCTGTTCTGATCTGGGGACTGCAAATGAATGGAGCAAAAAAAAAGATTTGAAAGAACATATAAACACATAAGCAGAAGACAATGTTGACATTGATCAGCTACCAATAAGGGACAAATTGCTTTAAAGAGTCAAATAATATAGATACCCTGAAAGTTTTGTTCAATTTCAAAGTAAAACACAGTGCTCTTAAGTTGTTTTGATGAATAAGAAGATTTGTAGTGCAAATAAAATAAAAATTAAACTGAGTGCAGTTTCTAGGTATATATTTATTTATTTCTACCCAAGTAATAGACTCTTCAATCAGATTTTATTTCTAATTCCACTAACTTGGTCTTCCTTTCTTTTCGCTAGAAGTTCCAAATATTAATCAGAGCTGAAGGAGAACAAGAACATAGCTTCTTATTCAAGCTATTTTCCCCAGAATTCTCTCTCAATATGTCTCTTGTTATATACCAAAGGGAATATTTGTCACCTAAAGAACTGAATCCAAAATCTGTAAACATCTGATCCAGTCGGGCTGGGAAGGATTTTAAATGTTAACATGGTGAATGTAGGGTGACTTTCACATAATAAATGTAACATATTTAAAGCAAGTGTCTCTTCAGTGGCAATGTTTGGGTGTGAAATATTAAGACAGACTGATAAAAGGTGAATATATGCCTTAAAATTATGTATTTAGAGATGTTATTAAGAGTACTTTGGACTACAAGAAAAAACAATAATTAGTTATTGATCAAAGAAAGGTTGAGGATTAGCAAATAGAAACTACAAATTTTGGACGTGTAATGCAAATGTATGAATGGTTAGAAATATATATTTGTGTGTTTGTGTGTGTTTATTATGCTTGAACAGCACTGAGGGAACTGGAAGGGTGCTACTATGGATTAGATGAATGGGACCAAAGAGATTACAGGAATGTCCATGGAAAAACTATAAGGCATTATATTTGTCCATAAGATCACTAGGTGTCAAACCCAGCTTGATGGAATCAGCTTATTACAATATATTGTCTCAGACTTTAAAAATATTGTAATGTTTCATGGAGGATTAATACTCCTTTTGATAAAAAATATAGTTGAATGACTACCTCACTGCCTGTTTTTATGGGCTTTATGTATTTTGATGTATGCCTCCCTGGACAAACCAAACCTACCACTAATTACCTAATTAAATAATTTATGTAACACTAGGGATCTTATACAGCAATAACATCATTCTAAATGTAAGTATAAAAATATTTTAAACCAGACAGCCAATATAAAGTAAAATTAGACTTTTCTTCCTACACTAACAACCTACTTAAATGCTAATTTTGCTAGAAAAACAGAATAAAGCTACATCTTTGCATATTTAGCCAAGTTTTAAAATCATGTGAAGTGATAATTTCATCTCACTCCATACCGATTTAATTTTATTTGTATACTGGATCCAATGCCAAATGCCACACTTTCTAAAGGATAGGAACAATATGGCACACAGTGTCACGAGATGAGTGCCACAAAGGTAGTTAAAGGAAACCTTAACTCTTCCAAACAGCCCCATCTGTCCTCAATCAAAAGGCATTATTATATTCCAATTTGTCCCACTTAATCCTACAGTCTTACTTGTTGCTAATGAAAGGCAGAAAGACACAGAAAGTGATAGGAAAACACAGAAAGTTTATGTGGAAACTTAAGTGGAAGTTTTGAATGGAAAACAAAAGGACTCCATAGCAATCTGTAACTCATGATAAAAATATCACTTGAAAGCTTGCACAGTATATCCAGGAGAACATCTTGAGATGCACATGATAGCACTCTTTAAATATCTAAAGCACGGGTGTCAAACTCGCCGCAGCACGTGACGTGTCGTGACGTATCACAACTTCTTTTGCATTGCAGGAGCTGGGGGGGGGGAGGGCACAGCCTCACCATGATGCAACCGGCCTGCGGGCCAGCAGTTTGACACTCCTGAAAAGGGTTTTCACATACTGCAGGTAAGAGAAAAGATGATCCTGTGCTCTAAAGGTAGGTCTAGATCTGATGGTCTTAAATTACAGCAGGAGCAGTTTAACAATCGAACTAAGTACTATGCAAAACTTGGGATGTTCGATTCTCTTCATTTGGAGATCAAAAAAAAAAATGAACAACTATTTGTCTGATTGTCCTAGGTCTTGTTTTTTAATTGTAAAGAGCAGGGTGAGAATCAAAATCAGAATTGTTGGTGGGGAAGGTTGTTTAAGCCTTAGGGTTGAAAATAATTTTCTACTATTTCTCAAACTTAATATTAGAATAGGAAATTTTACAAATCTATTACTATAATACTGCATCCTTGTGATTTTCACAGTCCAAATCTTTATAAGAAGAGGAAACCATAGGGAAAGAACTTCTTTAAACCACTGTTCCAAAGTTAAATTTTAAGAGTGTATTTTTTTATAAAACTGTACTTAATTAGATATCAAATACAACAGAAAGATAGTTATTTCATTGTGAAATAGGCTTATTATCTTTGGTCCTATTTATCTGTACTACAGGAAGAAATATCTCTTGTTATTGTAATAGTTAGTAGATTTAGAATTCCAAACAGTTGTACAAAGTCCTAATTATTTGGATTATACAACTCATTCAATCCTGCTTTTGTTCCATGAAAATTTTTGACAACAACTGTTATCTTCATCACCTAGAACAGGGCTTTTCAACCAGTGGTATGGGTACCACCTCTGATACATTGGCACCTGGCAGGTGGTACGTGACCATCCTAGAAAAGTGGTAGCGGGGAAGGGGAATGAGCTGAACTGATGGCAGCATTGCACAAGCCTGAGAGAGAGATGGCTGGAGCTGCAGGGCTGTCAGGGCTCAGTGGAAGTCAGCGCTTCTTCGGGATTGTCAGGGCTCAGCGGAAACACCAGGATCAGCGCCAGGCTCCAGCTGGAGCTCGGCGCTGATCCTGGTGCTTCTGCTGAGTCCTGAAGAAGCACCAATCAGCTGGAAAGCAGCACTGATCCTGGTGCTTCTGGTGAGTCCAGAAGAAGCGCTGATCAGCTGGAATGTTGCAGCATCTCCAGGGTCTTGTGATTTACATTCAGATGCTTGGCCACCGATTCATATTTATGGCTGTCACAGTGTCCCAGGGTCATGTGAAGTGACCAAAACCTGCTGCAACCACCCATCAGATGGGGGGAATAAAAACCAAACACCCCCCATCCCACCCCCGCTGCCAATCCTCAACAGAAATGCTCACAACAATGAAAACCTTGGACAGTAGGAAGAGCGCCACCAGGCGGGCAGGCAGGTATCTTGCTCGGCTGTGGCTTGGGGGGCACTTTTTTCAGTGTCGTTGTAACTTCAAACAGTCACTAAGCGAACTGTTGTAAGTCGAGGGCTACCTGTATTTTATCACTTTTTTCCTTTTTTCCTTTTTTTGGTCATTAAGTTTTTGACACCTTGCCAGGCGACTGGTGGTACTCGGATGTTGCCATATCCTAAAAGTGGTACAATGGGTGAAAAGGTTGAAAAGCCCTGACCTAGAAAATCATTTGTGGCATTGAATTCAGTGGTGATCTGCATAACAATATCTGTACTTAGAAAATAATGTGAAGTAAGAAATCGGTAGAAATTATTCTTATTCTTGTATTAATAAGGAATTGTTTGATTCACTTGTGATTGTTTTAAAATTGCAAAGAACATTAAGTCACACCATTAGTATCTTCACAGTTTTAAAAAGCAAAGATCTATATTGCAGCCTTCAAGCATGAGAGGAAAAGCCTGTAATTATAATGGCTTTATTGTTTGTTTTAACAAAATAACTGAAACCTAATCTAATTTTAAAGGAAATTCATATTACTTCAAATTGAAAAGGAGGAGAGGATGGGATACATCAAAATCTGCTTTTTCAGTCAGCCACAAAACCAAAACTTCATATCTCCCTTGAGGGAAAACAATAGGAAAGACCCAATAGCAAAGTTGTATCAATTCAAATACATCAAACCATAATTGAGCCTCAAGTGAACAAGCCCTAGATGTCTATGTTTCCAACTCCACTTTTTTATAATAATTCCCTCATTTGAATATGTATTAGTGGCCACCAGTAATTTTTTTTATTTCATTCAACCAGGGAGCTATAGTTTTGCACTTGCATGTAAACCAACAGACAATTCAAACTATGATCTGATTTTTAAGTCAAGATGACAAAATGTGGTTTACTGCAAAGGAAGATGCAAAAAAAGTTATTGTTCTGCAGAAGAA
The DNA here is from genome assembly GCF_016545835.1 of Crotalus tigris. Classification (NCBI taxonomy): domain Eukaryota; kingdom Metazoa; phylum Chordata; class Lepidosauria; order Squamata; family Viperidae; genus Crotalus; species Crotalus tigris. The sequence goes on from NW_024096561.1 coordinate 662,416, forward strand.
GAGAACATGAAATCCCAATCTTGCCAGAGCCCTTTCCTATAAGGCCAAATACAATATGGGATGGATGAGAGAAAGCAAACCAAAGCTTAACTCCCTCCCAAACAGACTTGTGTATGTCAAAGTGTAATTTGGGGCTATTTATAAAGAAAAGAAGCTTTAAAGAATTAAATGTTCAATGAAATTGGCTGTGATCCTTTCAGAATGCAAAGCAATCTAACTTAATTATTTATATTCCGGTTGCATCCAGTCTAATATGTAAGGCTGCCTTTAAGACAGTTCAAAAGCATCAACTAATAGAGAATTCAATGATCTGGCTGCTGTTGGTCAAGGTGCTTAGAAGGTGTGATAGGTTTCTATTATTGATAAAGCATGTGAGTCTCTAAGACATGAATATTGTCTATGTCAGTGATGGCGAACCTTTTAGACACCGAGTGTCCCCAAACTGCCCAGCCCCCCGCTCTGCCCCTGCCCTACCAGCTCTACTCCTGCCCCTGCCTGCCCCGCTCGCTCCACTCCTGCCCCGCCCACCCACAGGGCCACCTATCACCTCCATGGCCCACCGCAGATCGCCCAGGCAGCCCTGCAGTTCCATAACAGCCACACCCTCCACCCACGCCCCGCAGAATCATATGCACACGATGGGACACAAGGGTAGAGTCTTGCCCCTGCTGCCCGGCTGCCATGTCCTTGGCTGTGCTAGTCTGCGCAGGCTGCACCCGGGGGCAACTCTCCTCCAGGGGGCTGCTGGTGAAGAGGGGACCACAGGGGGAGGCAGGGTGGGGCAACAGCGTGTGTGCCCACAGTGAGGGCTCTGAGTGCCGCCTCTGGCACGTGTACTATAGGTTCGCCACCACTGGTCTATGTATACTATTTAATTTATTTAATTATCAAATTATATAGCCACCATCTCACCAGAAGTGACTCTGGGCAGCATACAGTATAACAATTAGGTTTGTGCCACGTTCTAGAAGCAGTAATTTGGAGCATACCTGGAAGTGTACCATGAATTTCCAGGCATTCCCTTCTACCAAATGCAGTCTACTTGATGCCATGTGAGCAAAGGAAAAGACACAAATTCTTTAAAGAGTTGTTAATAAATGGAACACATGTACCCAAGTACATTCCAAATCAGGTTTTCCCTGAGGAATCCAGATAACTATACTGTTCCAACTGATATTATTATCAGGGAGTGGAAGAAGAGGGAGTCATAACCTAAAACATCCTTCCCCTGAGAGGCATTGCTTATCAAAATAAGGAGTGCGTTATTCAGTTATTCAGATATTTCTCATTGTTCATGGACATCATTTCCCCAGAATTGTATGTTAGTTCCTGAGAAATTTGAAAAATCATATTTGTATCACAGGGACAGTATCTAACCATCTGGTCTTCTGTTGGCCTCTTCTATTATCAGTGAGCTTAACTTGAAAAAAATATATAACAATGACATTTTATTATAGTTACTTTTTAGTACATGTTGCTTATGGTTGTCTATAGGTCTTAAATAATAAATCTATTTTCTTTCAATTACACTGTGTCTCAATCATTCCATACCAGCCAGCTCCTTGATTCCAAATTTTCTAAATCAGGGGTGTCAAACTGCCGGACCGTGGGTTGGATGCGTCATCCGGAAGCCGCTCCCACCCCATTGCCAGCAAAGGCAAAATCGTCCTGATACGTTGCGCGATGTCACATGACATCGCGAGTTTGACATGTCTGCCCTAAATCATTTTCTTAACTTTGGCAAGTTAAAGATAAAACCAAATTTAAAGTGATTGAATCTGCTTTTTGCCATAAGCTATTATACCGAAAATTATAAAATTAGCCAATTTTGCCAAGAGTCTGTCATAACCTGCTTGAACTGTCCCCCTTTGTCCCCTTGTTTCTTATTGCCAATCCTTAAATTGGAAAGAAGTAGCTGTCCTTGCAAGAAATTACTTGCCTTAAAGCAGTGGTTCTCAACCTTTTTAATGCCGCGACCCCCGACCAGTCGTAAGTCGAGGACTACCCAACCGGTCATAAGTTGAGGACTACCCAACTGATCGTAAGTCGAGGACTATCCAACCAGTCATGAGTCGAGGACTTTCCCTGCCCGGGATGCCGCACATGCGTGGTGCTGCCCCCTGCGCCGGCCGAGGCATAGCTGGCAAGCGGTAGAGACGGAGCAGGCCGACCACCAGCTGGGCCACCAGCTGGCCCAGCCCAAGGGAGGTAAGGCACCCGCCAGGCCCCACGCGTGCCAGCAACCCTCCCTGCGCTCGCTGGCCTCCCACCTCCCACCCCTGGCCCTCTTTTACTTACATTTTTAATAGTTGCTCAGCAGGGAGGGGTGGAAACTTCCAGACAGCTCGCCTTCGCTGCAGACAACTTGCAGCACCGTTTGCAGAATGGGACCTTTGGCGGGCTCAGCAGGGCAGAGACAGCCTGGACAATTCCTATTGGCTTTTGAAAGCTAATAGAATTAGACTCTATTCAAGAGAGTCTATTCTATTGGCTTTCAAAAGCCAATAGAATAAAAGGGAGTAGCACAGCTAAGGAAAAGGGGAAAAAATGGCGGACTGTGTTGTTTGGCGACCGTGAAATGGTCGTTCGACCCCAAATGGGGTCGCGACCCACAGGTTGAGAACCGCTGCCTTAAAGTTTGTTTTCTTGCCAGTTGTCATATTTTGTTACAATAAGTTTCCCTTTACTGTTAGAGAGGTTTAAATATTTCCTACAATTTTCTGTTTATAATTTATCTGATAGATGTGCTTTAATGTCTTAAATGATGAGTTTTAATTTTGTTAAATGGGTTATTGTTTAATTTTGTGTGATGCTTCATATTTTGCTTCATTATGTAAACCAATGTGGGATTGTTTAGTTTGGGATTTGGTTTGAAAAGCAGCAAAATACAAGAAAAACAAAATTAAAATAATTTTGTGTTATCTGATTAACACTAACTTCTAACTATGCTTTAGGGTATTCAGATTTTAATATTACTGACCTAGATTGCAGTGCAATTCATCTGAGTATTATTTATCTAACAATATCATTATTGGTAGTCTAATAAGTAAAGCAGCTGACCCATTTATCTTTTGCATAGTCTACAAACTTTCAAAACAGGGAAAGTTTTGTTTTCAAAATATTCTGTTTTGCATTTATCAAGGATGGCAGATATTTATCAAGGATGGCAGAAATCAGTATTTGCTGAGACCATTGCAACTTTTAATATAGAATTATGTGTTGGCATAATTTATAATGCTCTTTTGCTTTTTCTGTTTTTAAATGTTTCATTGGAAATATGACTACTGTAACTTTTCAAGCAAAATATATTATGTATCTTAATCAATACAATCCAGAATTCAATGTTGCCATCCATATTTTTCCTCTTTTAGCACTTAAATATTTACAAAGACACAAAGAATCTCTGCTATTAAGCCAGAGCTGTAAATATGCCATGCCTTGCCTGACATGTATAACAAAGTCTAGCTTCTTAATTTGCTGTGCAACTATTACAGTAATGTTGAGGTCTTAGAGGGACTAAATGTATTCATGAGATCCAAACAGTTTTATGAGAATGAAATATGTGTGGAGGGAGATAGATTCAATTCCCCTAGCACAATGTTGTGTTAATGCCATTGTGAATGTGAAGCACTCACTGGTTAGTTTAATGAATTGTGAGTAATGCTACCTATCAGCCAGAAAAGAGAAAACCTGCCTTTCAACATGTGCTATTTAACTGTCTTTCAAGAATTCAAAAACTAAATATGGAGGAGGGGGTGAAAAGGCTGAGAGGCAGTAATAGCAGATTTGCAGATGCTCTGCAGTTGCCAGGCTGCTTCACTCCTCCTCTCCACTCTAGTTACAAATAAATCAACCCTTTACTTTCTTTGGAAAAGCCATAGCTTAGCAGTTGTACTCAAGAATGAGTTATTTTAAATGTGGCAAATGGAAACAAGCCAAGGTCATCAACCATGGTTTGAGATGACATGTTCCCAACAATCTGCCCATCCCAAAAAAGATTGCTGCACAAGAGAATATATTCCTATAAATTTTGCACTCTTTATATGAAGCAATTCTCTTGACCCAGGCAAGCAATTTTCTAAGATGCCTGGAAAAAACCCTGATAAAGAGATTGATCTGCTCTAGATAAATTTGAAATCAAAACACTTAGACGGCTGTTCTTTTGGGGAGGGGGTCTCCAACTTGGCTTTTGGACTTTTGGACCTCAACTTTTGGACCTCAACTTTTGGACCTCAACTCCCAGAATTCCTCAGCCAGCATGCCTGGCTGAGGAATTCTGGGTGTTGAAGTCCACAAGTCATAAAAGCGCCAAGTTTGAAGACCCCTGCTTTGGGGGCTTGTCTTTTCCCACAGATAAAGACCATCAGGTTTGAATCACCTTACAAACCACGGTCACTCAAAACAGAATCAAAAGCTTCCCAATTTCCAATTATGACTTTGTCAGAAAAGGTAAGAAAACATGAGTTCAGAATGTGTTTAACCTCAGTGCATCTGAAGCATCCAATTATTTTCTGCAAGCTGAAAAGAAAGGCGTCTGAAGGTCACAGATATTTCACCCACTCATTGGTTTTCAGATTAAGAAGTAGGGGAAACTATTGGTTGATTCTGATTCTTCTTTCAATGTTCACTAAATATGCAATTGGAATAGCAATCACAGTTTGAATGTTCCAACATCTATCACCACTTCATAGAAAGCCTGCCTGCCTTCATTCTTGTCAGAGAAGCACTAGATTTTTTTCCCCTTGGTTACATTTCATGTTTGATTTTATTTTAATCTAGAGTTGTGTCACCTGCTTTAATAAGACTTATCAGTATAAATGTTTCCCTTGTCAGATTTTTTTTTTGTAATTTCCTCACCTATTTTCAATGTACATTAGCATTACCAGATTGCTGCCTATCCTCAAGTGAAATAGGATTCAAGAAATACTTGTAACATTTTGGTTCTCTTATACCCGAAAACAGATGTATTGCTAAGCATGGAAAAGACAATGAAGACTGGATTCTTTATACAGGTAGTCCCTTGACTTACAATAGGTCATTTAGTGACTGTTCAAAGTTATAGCGGCACTGAAAAAATGGACATGACTTTTTCACAGTTACGACCTTTGAAGCATCCCCATGATCGTGTAACCAAAATTCTGATGCTTGGCAATTGGTTCATACTTAGGACCATGGCTGTGGCTCAAGGTCATGTGATCACCTTTTGCAACCTTCTGGCAAGCAAAGTCAATGGGTTTAGTAAGCACCTGCAGAGCAGACAAAGTAGAAGCACAGATCTCCCAATTATCGGCTTCCTTACTGTGGATGTACCATATTGTATTTCATTATAGGTAAGATATAAGTAACTTAATAAAGAAAGAAAAAATAAAACAGTTAAGGAAACAAAAAGAATAAATGGAAAAAGGTCATGTTGTTCTCCAGAATCCATAAGATTCTCATGTGGTTAGTTACTGTAAATCACATAATTGGTGGCAATATATCCACTACAATGAGACTCACAAGGCTGTGGTTGTAGCTCACCCTGCCCCAGTACATATCAATACAAAATTAATTGTATCTATTACTGCACATGATTTGAACATGATGCTTCTGTTGACACATTCTAAAATTCTCTTTTTTGTATCTACATTACACTCAGGAATCTACCCAATTAATTTGTCATCAATTAATCTTCCAAGATCTTTTTCAAATACACTGCTATTACCAAGCCAAGATTCCCCACCATCTCCCAGATTTAGGCTTAGGTTAAGCAAGCTACAACCTGGAACCTCACACTCTGAAGGGGAAGGGGGGTCTCAAAATTTCAGAAATTATTTATATGTTATTGTTTCATTATAACATCATAAGTTTCAGCTCTTCTCTAAGGTTAACTTAACTGTTTAATTGTTAAGATATCCACTCAAATAGGCCTTTCCCCACCCATCACAGGTTTGATATATCTCTTAAAGGCATTCTTGCCAAATTATACAGCCTTATTCCCTATTATCCCTTGGCAAACATAATTTCTACTGCTTCTCACAATTTATGATTTCACAAATCTGACCCTACCTCTGGCTGTACATTTAATTTCTCTTCCTACAGTTTGCATTTATCTTTATTATTGTTATTTGCAATCTATTTTTCAACTCTATCAATACAGTTTTGAAAGGATTTTTTTTGCCTTCCAGAGGATTAGCCAGCCTATCAAACTATATATCAATTGAAAACCTACTGAACATTTTTTCAACCTTCTCATCCAAGTCATTAATATATATTTTTTAAAGTATATGGCCAGGACCAAACATGTTGTATCTTCCTGAATATTTTATACTCTAATCTGATGAGGAATCACTGATGAGCATACTCAAAGTACCCAAAGTATGATTTCAATGTACCACCTAAACCAGGGGTGTCAAACTGTCGGGCCATGGTCATCATACCGAAGCTACATCAACCCCATTGCCAGCAATGCAAAAAGAGTCGCGATATGTCACGACACTTCACGTGATGTGGCGAGTTTGATACCCGTGCCCTAAACTGTCATTTTATCAGCCTATAAGTAATTGGCTTGTTAATCAAAATGTCATGGGACAAAATGCTTTGCTGAAATTAAGACATATTATATACTGTTTTTATATTTTAATATAAAACATTCACAACATTCAAAACATTCACACTGTGGCATTTATACATTTTGATTTTGTCCATTATCTTGATGTGATATATAAATGTTAAACAAATAAATCAATTTTATATTTCTTTCTTTTTCTTTACACAATACCTTATCATTTTTCTTCTAAAAATATAAAGAAAGAAAATCTTCTTTCAATGTGTTATACCTATAAACAAATCTTTAAAACCTCATCATTCAAACTTAATCAAGAAAAAATCCATTAAGAGCGACTAGAAACAACAAATTTAAAGTATTAATCTTTAATACTGTCAAATGGTGTCCAACACATTAATTTCTTCTCATTTACTCTTCATCTCTCAATTTTAATACCATAACTTATCACTTTTTCTAAAAATACAACAAAACACTCCTCTCATCTTATCTATAAACAAATCTTTAAAGTCTCATCATTCAGTCTTAGTCAAGAAAGACCCATTAAAAGTTATGACAAAAAAAGAGGATCACGTATGGTTTAGTCTTTATCAAATAAACTAACTTTACAACCTTTTAAAAATCTTGATTATTCCTTTTAGGTAAAATCACAAAAGCTGGCCTCTTTTCCTTTTCTCAAGAATACCTTAATAAGTATAATGTTTTCTTTTTTAAATTGGAGGTAGAAAAATTGTCTAAATCACTTTTCTGAGTTAAAATCTATGTATCCAAGTCACTTTTCTAATGTATTATTTCTGCATCTTTTCAGCTGGTTTCATTTGTAGGTCTTGTATAACAACTTTGTCAATATCTTTCTTCTATCCTGTCAACTTTGAATCCATACTCAAAACATCCCTAATCTTCAGTCATATTCTCTTTTATATCTCCTTTAAGCCCATTTTTACTGTATCAGTCAGACTAAGGAGTATGTTCTGGGTATATTGTTGCCTAATTTCTTTAAATTCTTTTCGAGTTTAATTCTTTAATCTTTCATTCTTTCTGGCTGCCTTTAGTAACCAGCGTTGAAGGACTTCTCTTGTCATGTTTTTCTCTCATCCAGAACATTTTTCCAGGAAGGGATTTCTTACACATAAAACTCAAATCTTCATATACTTTAAAAGATTTTAAACAAACTACAGGAAGTATTTCTTATAACTTTTTCAAAGTCAATATGGCCCTTTAGTCCATTTAAAAACTTTCCAAAGTCAACAATCTAATCACCCTTTTACTATTTATTTCCAAATAGGGCTCTGTGACATAGCTCCTTCATGTATATGAAGCTCTGGGTTGGCTTCCAATTTTGTTTAGCTGGGCCCAATCCAAAACATTTTCAATGAATCTAGAGCAGTGGTTCTCAACCTGTGGGTTGGGACCCCATTTGGGGTCGAACGACCATTTCACGGGGGTCGCCAAACAAGGCTGTCCGCCATTTTTTCCCCTTTTCTTTGGCCACGCCCCTGGCACCCGGTGATGTATAAGTGGTTGGGGGTCACCACAACACAGGGAACTGTATTATGGGGTCGCGGCATTAGAAAGGTTGAGAACCACTGATCTAGAGGTATCTTCAAATCTAGAATATGAATGAAAAAAATATGTTTTTCTGGCCCAAGGAAAAAAATGTTTAATTGATTCTTTCTTTTCTTTTTTTTACTCAGCTAAATTATAATTTAAATAATTATAAATTATTCAGTCAAAAAATTGCCAAGAATTATATATAATTAGCCAAAAGTAGTAATGTATATTTGTTGAAGAACTGTTTTCAGGACTGTTTGGATAAGTCTACATTATTAAGATGGGATTCTCAAAAAGGGAAAGCAAAGACAAGTACACAGAACAATGCCAATCTTTTTCTCACAATTTTGGGGGGAAAACATTTTTCATAGGCGAGGAATTTTCAATTTCTTTAATCTTTCACTTCAGATTGCAGGAAAAATCAAACAGTATAATAAACTTGCTCTTCTGGAGGCTCTTAATAAGTTTTAAAAGCAAATTGCAGCCATTTCCAATAAAAGCGATTAAGAGATAAAGTAGGCAAACTCAGCTTCCTTTTAAAAGGCTCCACACCATAAGCTTGAACAAAACTATCTCTCCCAACTCCCAGAGCTTTAAAACCCACCAAAGACCACTGTTTTTTGTTCCCATCATGGGATGCATCTAGAAGGTACACTGAGTGATCCCATCTCCTCCCCTTGATTTTGAGAGGAATTTGGAACATTTTCTTCACTAGCTCCACTTTCCACCCCAATCACTGGCTACACTAAAAGCAAAGCCATTTTAGTCTGCCACTGTTTTCCTGGAAGTCAACTCACTGAGTATAGATTGTGTCCTTTGTATTATTTTAGCTTCTCTGAACAGCAATCAATTTATTTTAAACTATCCACTTACTGGTATTGTTCGTCTAATACTGTTTTCCTTCATTCCTATAACTGTGACCTCTTACATACAGCTGCAGATAAGATAAGATTTCCAAATCTTGGAAATCTCTGTGAAATATTACTGTAGACAAAGTATTTAACTAGGCTGGCCCATGATGAATAGCAATCATTTACAAAGAATGATATAGAAGTGGAACTCTGTTATTTAGAGATTGCTGGAAATGTCTGATAAGAGGTAATGAACTATACAGACCACATAATGAAATCTACGTTTGGAAAGCACAGATAAAATTAGAAAAACAAGTCACTTTCCAATGAGGTACAAAGCCCAAGTTTATTTCAGCCCAAAGGACACTGAAACGAACCAGACAAACATGGGTGAATGGTTCTTGCCATTAAAAATTCAATAAAGTTCAGCCTTACAGTACAGGATTATTCTTTTCTGAGAAATGAGAGTTTAGATAAGTGCTGAGGTTTAAATCCTTGTTCAGCAACAAAATTTACTGGTCAGACTGACCCACTCCAAAGAAATAATCAAAATCCTGTGATTAAAGAAAAAAACATCAAAAGTTATAATGTAACCTTCAATGGACTTGAGAAATGTGAAATGACCTAAGAACGAGTATCAGAAGGCAGGAGTATATGTAAGCCCACGAGTGATTGTGGCAGAGTTGTACATTTGTAGTGGACAGAGGTACTGAAAAAGATGAAATGATTCAATCATTAAGGAACAGCTTAAAAAATGCACTTCATTTTGAGTCACAGGCCTGTTTAGGCTACATTGCTTGGTCAAAGAATCAATAAAGGGGCTTCCAGATTGGAGGACATTAATTTACCACTCAAAATATATGCTTACAGTTACGTATTTCATTTCCTCTAATGAGCCACTCTGATTACTCAATAAGGAAAGAAAAAAATGAGACAGCCAGAAAAATATGAAAGGGTTGGAAGTAGAAGGCAGTGTCATCTGGACATTTGCATTTTCATCTACTGTCCAGAAGGTTTTATATGTGAACAATCCAAATGTTCTGAGAAGATGAGGACATGATAGTCGGTAAGCTGAGTGGCCTTGTTCTTTAAGAAGATACAGTAATTCAGGCTAGTACTTTACTATATGCCACTAATTAAGCACTGGACAAAAGTAGTTTAAATAAAATTTAGTGAATAAATATTTATCTTGCCTTCAAACCATTCTCTGTTCTCATGTAGGAAAAGAAAATCTGAAGCTGTGAAGACAGAATTAGAGTGGGAGCATGGAATGTAGAAAAGGAACGTTGGTTTACCTGAATGCCTGTTCTCAGCATGATGATGAAGAATCCACCAATGGATTATTTCAGTCCTCCTGCCCAATCAGACTAAGTTGTCAAGTTGTCATGCCCCTCTTTGACCGGGACCTCCCAATTTCATTGACAGCGTAGCCAATGACAACAGTTCAATGTGATGACTCTCAAGCAGGTATCCAGAAAAAAACAAGAAGAGGAACAGGCCCCCAACCCAGACCTAACTAACCACTAGATGGGAGAGCATGGATTCTTCATCATCATGCTGAGAACAGTGTTCAGGTAAGCCAACGCTCCTTCTCCAGCATTATGACTGAAGAATCCACCAATGGGACATACCAAAGCTCCTGGAGTCCCTATGGGTGGGAATCAGTTGGGGCCTGTGAACATGATGGTGTCACTACCTGCTGTAAAATACGTCTACCGAAGGCGGCCTCATCCGATGCAAACTTGTCCAAGCGGTAACGTCTAATAAAGGGGGAAGGCGAGGACCACGTTGCCGCCCTGCAAATGTCCTCAACAGACGCTTGAGTTGCCCACACCCCAGTTGTGGCAGCACTGTGGGTGGAGTGAGCCGTCACATGACTAGGAACAGGTAGGACAAGGGACACGTAGGCGGCTGCGATACAAGCCCTGATCCACCTACCTATGGTGGAAGCTGACACCTTTTGGCCCATTGAGGAAGGCTGAAAGGATACAAACAGGGCTTCTGACTTACGGAAAGGTGCCGTGCACTTGATATAACAGCGCAAGGCTCTCCTGACGTCTAGCGAGTGCCATTGCCATTCCAAGTCATGTGATGGGTGAGGACAGAAGTCCGGGAGAATAACCTCTTGTGCCCTATGGAACACTGTGTTTATTTTTGGAATAAACCAGGGATCTAATCCAAGAACCACCCTGTCCTCATGAAACATGCACAGTCCTTCCTGATCGATAAGGCAGCTAATTCCGATATACGTCTGGCAGAAGTAATAGCTATCAGGAATGAAACCTTAAGCGACAGGTACCGTAAGGAACATGTTCTAAGTGGTTCAAAGGGAGAAGAGGTTAGTGCTTGTAGAACCCGGGGTAGATCCCAAGAGGGATACCTATGAATCACAGGGGGTCTACTATTAGTGACTCCCTTGAGGAAAGACCTGATGGTTGGGTGTCAAGACAAAGACTCTGAAGAGTCCCAAGAAAGAGCCACTAGCTGTCTACGGATAGTATTGGGCGACAACCCTTTGTTGACACCCTCCAGTAAGTATTCTAACACCTTGGGAATGGTTATCTGTGACAGACTCACGTGATTCCTGTCGCACCGACAGAAGTTCTTCCACGTATGGTTGTAAATATGATTAGTCGCCTGTCTCCTGGCAGCTTGAATAGTATCGATCACCCCTTACGAATAAGACTCCCGAGTCAGGGTGCGGCATTCAAGTGCCAGGCGGTCAACTTAAGCCATTGGGGATCTGGATGCTGAAGATCCCCCTGCATCAACCAAATGCGGTTGTCTGGAATCCTCCACGGAGTGGAGACGGAGAGGCTCACCAGGTCTGCAAACCAAGGTCTTCTGGGCCAGTGAGGAGCAACAAATATTACCTCCGCCTGCTCCTCCAGGGTCTTCCTGATAACTGCTAGCAACAGAGGCAGTGGGGGAAAAGCATAGAAGAGGCCTTGTGGCCATTGGCTGCATAGGGCATCCGCCCCCTCCGCACCCCGCGAGGGGAACCGAGAGAAAAATCTGGGCAGCTGGGTGTTCCCTGGCGAGGTGAACAGGTCCATATCGGACGACCAAACTTGTCCATGATCTCCAAATGGTCCACTATTGACCTGCTGAGGAAGTCTACCTGCCGATTCGCCTCTCCTGAAGTGTGCTCTGCCCTGATGGAGAGCAGGTGTTTCTCTGCCCAGGAGCTCAATGCTTGAGCCTCTGTCATAAGGGACTTTGACCAGGTACCCCCCCCTGCCGATTCACGTGGGCTTTTGCTGCCACGTTGTCCATCAGGACCAGCACATGTCGCCCCCTGACTACTGTGTGGAAATGTTTGAGAGCTAGGTGGATCGCTCTGAGCTCCAACCAATTTATGCTGTGCCTCATGTCTGTCCGTGATCACTGACCCTGAGCCATCCGGGTTTGGAGGTGAGCACCCCAACCGAAGAGACTTGCGTCCGTGGTCACACTGATGCGACTGGGCTCTTTAATAGAGTTCTTTTGTGAATGGCCGAGGAAGCCCACCAGCCAAGAAAGAGACACACCTGACAAGGGACGCGCACCAACTGGTTGGAGGTACTGGTGTGTTGTCTCTAATACGGGAGCAGAAACCACTGGAGGGCCCGAGCATGTAGTCAGGCCCATGGCACTATCGCTATGCAGGATATCAACTCTCCCAGTAGCTGGGAAAGGAGAGCCAATGATACTGTCCTGTTCCTGCATACCCTGAGTGCCAGGTCTCTGATGCTCCTGCGCCACTCCTCTGACAGATACACGTGACAAGTGTCTGTGTCTATTACCGCCCCCAGGTGTAACAGGCGGGTCGAGGGGGTCGTCTGGCTCTTTTTGAAATTTATTAAGAGCCCGTGGGTCTGTAGGGTCCTGATCGTGAGTGCCAAATCCGACTGGATGGTTGCTACTGATAGCGATTGGATCAGTATGTCGTCCAGATAACACTGGACGCGCACCGGGAGCTGCCAGCACTGCCAGTATCTTGGCGACCCCCTCTGCCACAAAAGGAAGGTTTGTTCTCGAATTGGTACCGTGATCTGTCCCTGTAGCTCGTTCTATCAAAGGGGCGCTCTGCCTTAGGAGCTGGAGGCCTGTAGGATTGTCCCTGTTCTGACGTGGATCCAGTCCGAAAGGACTGACAGTGACTGTAAGGGAGGAAATGCCTGTTGGTTCTCCTAGCCAAATGAGAAATGACCTTCTGCTTTTGCTTATTCTCAATGAGATACGGAGTTAATGCCTCCCCAAACAGTCTGACACCCGTGAAGGGGGCAATGGCCACACGCCACTTGTGCTTGCTCTCAGCTCTCCAGTTCTTAAGCCAGAGTAGCCTCCGGGTGACTACGCTGGAAGCCATTGCTCGGGCTGAGTGTTTGGCCAAGTACAGGGAGACATCTGCCATATACTCAGACGTGGCTATAAGTTTGGTCAGATTCTGATGGATCCTGACCTCTTCCAGTGGGATTCTATCCTGTAATTGTCAAAGCCAGGTAATAGATATCCTGGCAAAAAAGGAGATGGAAGTTACAGCCTATGCTGCCCATGCGGATGCCAGATGAACTTTGCTTAAAGCAAGTTCATATTTTTTATCCTCCGCCTGAAACATCTGCCGGAAGACTGGCTGCAGAGAAAAGTGGGGCTAGTGATTCATCCACTTTAGGCACCTCCAAAAGATCAGTCAAATTCTTAGCTATGTCCACAATCTTGCGCTCAGACGCTCCCTGAGAAGGTTGAGCTGCCGGAGATTCCCATTGTCCCTGAATGTTCTTCAGGAATATGAGGGGACATGGGATATGGAGGTGTTTGTCTACTGGCTCGGCGAACAGAGGATTAGAGTCCTGATCTGGGGAAGGCTGTGGGGTTGGAGTTGTAACGGAGAAGAGTTTGCTCGCTGCACAGGCCCTGTGCAGCAAGGAGGGAAAGAGCGATGCATTGAATAGTTCTGCCATGGGCTGAGATTCATGTGTAGGTTCCTCACAATCAGACCAGCGGTTTCTACCTTCGTCATAATCCGAGACATTGGAAGACTCGGATTCAGGAGAATGGGATGGGGAAACCATACCTGAATGATGCAATGGAGGTCATGAAGAGGAATTTGGTGCAGAAGAAGGCCCCGGAACTGGCGACGCTTGATAGATATCCGATGATGCCACGGCCTGGATCACCGCCTGCGATATCCATGAATGGAGCTGGTCTGAAAAAGATGGCTCTAGCGGAGGCCATAACCCCGCAGCCGTTGGTGTGAATGTTGCAGTGGGTGCTGATGATGGGCCAGGCAGATCAAGGTTTTCCCCAAACAGGGGTGGGCCCACCTGACCAAAGGTCTGAGTTGAGACCTGCTGAATTGCACTCACAGGCGACCAAGCTCTCGATGTGGACGGTAAATGCGCTCCCGTCTCAGGTGGTATGGAGATGGAAGGTGTATGACCATATTCTGCTGACAAGCGTTGGGCCTGGGAGAATTGCTTCTCCAGGACTCTATGTGTTCAATTGGCCTGCCTATTGCTTGCCTTGCCAGCCTTTCTGCCATATTTAGATTTGGCTTTGGCCTTACCTTTAGGCGCCTCAGAAACCAGCTCAACTTGGACGGGGGTGTTGTCTGTGTCCAAAGGCTATGGCTCAATGGGTTCTGCCATGTCAATTGAAATGCACCCCAGACAAGACTCTGGAACTGGCTCGCTCTGCAAGAAACATCAGGAGCCCTCCCAAAGAGGGACTGACTGCACATGGATAAGCGTGAGCCAGCCCACTGGCAAACCTGGGCTCACGCTGGGCGCTCTGAAGCGCTCGTCACCAAGGCACAGGGCAATCCGTATACCAGGCCTGAGGCCAAACTGGTGACGAAATCACATGTGTCTCACAATAGTGGCAATGGTCAGGATCCTGTAAGCAACCACTAGATGCAGAGTGGCAGAACTCAGGCAAAGTATGGCGAGCAGGGCCTGCTGGACCTTCACTTCAGCAATGATTCCACCAAAATTGCTGATCTGATGAATCCAAGTGGATAGTAGATCCTGAAACTAAATCTCAATTGCAAATTAGGCTAAAGATATATGTTGGTGAAAAAATATCAGCAATAGCTGTGAATTAACTGCATGCAATCAAACCCAAAATGGCGTCCCTGCCTGCCCTGGGCGGTTCCCTATGGGAAAAGTAGTTGACAAAATGGCAGACGCCCTGAAGTCAGAGGGAGGAATACTACCTCCACCGGGGGGGGGGGAAGGGAGAGGAAACGAATCCCTGTACCAGTCTTTGAATGTTCCAAAACCAGAAAAAGGTAAAATGTAAATAATTCGATCTTCCAAGCCTCTAATTAACAAATCGTGCCTAACAGCTGTTAGGCGCAATCCGCTCGCCGCTACTGAACGAGGCTTCATTTCTATTAGCGGCAGCTGGAAAAAAGAATTTTAAAGTAAAGGGATCCTCCCCAGAAGCACGCTCCATGCGGCAAACAGATCTGGAAGATAGGCCGAAATTGCTTCAAAGAAGAAAGTAGGCCAGTGGACTCAAAATGGCAGCCGTTAGTGAGAAGCTCTGACTGGGCCTGGTCAGAGAAGAAGCCACATGGCCTCAAAGTGGCGGCCACTGGAAAGAACACATCCGCTGTGCAAAAGGGAATTGGAAGAACTCAGTCCCTTTATTTTACTGAAACGAAAGGAGCACCCCCCACTTCTACCTTTCAGTTAAATTGGGAATTAACTCAGCGAACTGCTGAGTTTAGGGGAAAAGCAGCCACCCCACCCCCCTTGCAAGGAGAGGAATACTACTCTGCCCCTAAGGTGAAGGGAAAAAGGCCAGACCTCCCAGAGAAAGGAACAACCAACTATAATTCTCCAGGAAGAATCCACCAATGCTTTAACAATATCTAGTCTGACCTGCTGTTCAATGAAGAAAGTCAAGTTATCACGTCCTCATGGGCGAGAGACTAAGATGAAACTGGGAGGTCCCGGTCAAAGAGGGGTGTGACAACTTGACAACTTAGTCTGATTGGGCAGGAGGACTGAAATAACCCATTGGTGGATTCTTCAGTCATCATGCTGGAGAATATGAACACAGGAAGGCTTAACCCAGTGAAAGACATAATGAACTGATTGCATACATACATCTTAGGCATTGCAATTGCAATGGATTGGAACTGGATCATTTCATTAGAAGACTGTATTGCATACAATTCTGAACATGCAAAACAAAGCAGGGATGGCAGTGCTTTCATAATGAGGAAGGACATAGCAAAGACAGTATTTGAGCACAAAGCAGTCAATGACTGAATAATTATATGCTAGCCACTGATGAGAAGAAGGGGAGTTTGATGATTTTATGATCAAGTTTAATTTGAAGTTGACAGAACAAGATGTTCTATTTGTGGTTGGAGATTGGAATGACAAAGTTGAAAATAGAGGAAAACATAGTTGGACTGTATGGCTTAGGAAACAGCAGTGAAACAGAAGACTAATTTTAATTTATCTTTTTCACTGATAATTTTCAGGTAAAAATAACACCAAAATTACATGGACTATCAAATGGAGTACAGAGAAATAAAATTCAGTATATTACTGGTACAAGTTAAAAGCTCTCTATATGGAGTTGCCCTTACAGAATATCTGAAAGCAGTAGTTAAAGCATTGTTGGCGGTTATAGATGTATGTTTTTTTTTTATTAAAAAGTTTTATAAATTTTACAGAAAATAAAAGACAATACAGAAACAAAAAAACAACATATACAAATAAAAAACAAACATTACCCAACAAAAAACCCCCTTCCCCCACCCCTACCCAAACCCCCCCTCCCCCCCCCAGGGCCTCCCAGAGCAGAATATAGGCTTAATTAAAAAAAATTAAAAAAAATTTATATTTAAAAAAAAAGAATATAAAATGAAAAATATATGTATATATAATTAAAAATTATGAGAAAACTATATAATATTTTTTTATATCAAGTTTAAATTGTATGAATTTTATCCATTTATCCCAAACAGCAAGAAATTTCTCTTGCGTTTGTCCCTTTAAGAAAGCCGAAATCTTTGCCATTTCCGCCAAATGAGACACTTTAAGAAACCACTCCTGCAATGTAGGCAAAGATTCCTTCTTCCAATATTGTCCTACTAACAGCCTCGCAGCTGTAATCAAATTTAACATCAATATAACCTCCTTTGTATCACAATCAATAACTATACCTAACAAAAATAATTGTGGAGTAAATTTTACCCTCCTTTTAAAAATTCTCTGGATATTCCACCATATCTTAATCCAAAATGCTTTTATCTCTCTACACGACCACCAAATATGATAATAAGTAGCATCCATACAACCACATCTCCAACATTTAGGTTGTAAGTCGGGGTACATAAAAGACATTTTTTGTGGATCAAGGTGCCATCTATAAAACATTTTATAAAAATTCTCCCTTAAATTCTGTGCTTGTGTAAATTTGACATTTCTCACCCAAATAGTTTCCCAGGTATCCAATGGAACTGGCTCGCCAAAATTCTGCGCCCATCTAATCATACAATCTTTAATTAGTTCCGTTTCTGAATCCAATTCAACTAAAACCCCATAAATTCTCTTAATGTGGGTTTGTCTTGGATCCTTCACTTGCTTGATAAGATTTTCATCTTCTCTGAGAAAACCCACCTTACAATCCATCTTCCATCTATCTAATAATTGCCTATATTGGAACCAAGAATAAATAATATTTTCTTGTGCTAACTCTTCCCGTGATTTTAACTGCCAGTTTTGACCATCCCATTTAAGTAACTGTCTGTAAGACACCGTATCCATTTTAACCCCTCTTTTTATTCCTTCTATTGCATGCCAAGGTATAGCCCATAATGGTACTTTAAAATCACTTTTATAATATTTTCTCCAAACCCTAAGTAAAGAAGTTCTTAAGATATGAGATTTAAAAGCCCAATCCATTTTTTTATTAAATATTAAATAGGCATGCCACCCAAAAAGTAGATTCCATCCCTCTAGGTGAAGTATATCAGAGTTTGTCAAATTTACCCAGTCACTAACTAATGTTAAAACCACCGCATCATAATATAATTTCAAATTCGGCACCTTGAGTCCTCCCCTCTCACGGAAATCTTGCATAATTTTAAACTTAACCCTTGGCTTTTTCCCTGCCCAAATAAATTTATTAAGGCCTTTCTGCCACTCAGTTAAATTGATCTCATTCTTCAAAATCGGTATCATTTGGAACAAAAAGAGAAACTTGGGTAGAATATTCATTTTTATCACTGCAATTCTTCCCATAAGGGATAATTGCAACTTTTCCCAATTCTTCAAGTCTCTCTGTACCCTAACCCACAACCTTTCATAATTATTTTTAAATAATTTTGCATTAGAAACAGATAACATCACCCCCAAATATTTTACCTTATTAACAATTTCAAAACCCGTCAAATTAACCAAAGTCTGCTTCTCCCGACTAGTCATATTTTTAGGTAGAATTTTAGTCTTATTAACATTAATCTTAAAACCCGAAACCAAACCATAATTATGAATCAACTGTAATAATTTTACTACAGAATAAGTAGGTTGCGACAAAGTGATGACCAAGTCATCCGCAAAAGCTCTTAACTTATACTCTTTTTTATTAACTTCTATTCCTTTAATTTCCTGCGAGTCACGAATTTTGATCAACAATATTTCCAGTGTTAAGACAAACAGCAACGGTGATAGTGGGCAACCCTGTCTAGTGCCTTTCTCTATTGTAAAAACCTCTGACAAACCTCCATTAACGATAAGTTGTGCCGTTTGTTTTTGATATATTACCATAAGAGCTTGCAATATCTTTTCACCAAAATTCATCTCTTCCATTACTCTTAACATAAAATGCCAATTCAATTGATCAAAGGCTTTTTCAGCATCTAAAAATATCAGCCCTGCAGGAACTTGGTTATTTTTATCTAAATATTCTAATAAATTAATAATTTGTCTGACATTATTTTTCATATACCTTCCAGTTATGAACCCAGATTGATCTTTATGCACAAGGTGATGCACAACCCTCATAAGCCTATTTACTAAAATTTTTACAAATATCTTATAATCCACATTTAAAAGAGATATAGGCCTATAATTCTTTGGTAAAGTAAGATCTTGATCTTCCTTTGGAATCAATGATATAAAAGCAGTACGCCATGAGGGAGGAATCTCTTGACCCTGTAAAATGCCATTAAAAAGATCACCTAATGGTTGAGTCATCTCCTCCAATAAGGCTTTATAATAAACAGCTGTTAACCCATCCGTACCCGGTGCTTTCCCTGGTTTCAATTGTTGAATTGCTAGCGAAATTTCCTCCTTAGTAATTATACCATTAACTTCATGTTTCTGATCCTCTTTCAATCTAGGGAAACTAACCTCACTTAAGTATTTATTTATCTCTAAAATTTGCACGTTAGTAGATTTATATAATCTTTGATAATAATCCAAAAAAGATTTCTTAATCAATTCCTTCTGATAAACTAATTTACCCTTGTAATTTATTTTGTCTATTGTTCTCTGTCTCTGTTTCTTTCTCAATTGATAAGCCAACCATCTCCCTGGCTTGTTAGCATTACAGAATGTGTTTTGTTTCATAAACAATAAATTGGTTGCAGCTTGGTCTGCTAACAACATATTAAATTGTGTTCTTAACAACTTTAAGGATTCTTTAATACTTTCATCAGAAGGATTTAAAATCAAAGACTTTTCTTTTAATTTAATTTCATCTTCCAATTCTTTACGTTTCTGAATCTGTTTTTGCTTATGACAGTTATTCATTTTTATCAAAATCCCACGCATAAATGCTTTCCCTGCATCCCATACCATTGACATTGAAGTCCCCTTATACATATTCAAAACAAAATAATCCTTTAAACACTCCTTTAGTTTCTGAACATTTTTTTCTTGTCTAAATAAATTCTCATTCACCCTCCAGGATCTTCTCTCCTCTTTTTCTTGAGTCAACTCCATCCAAACTGGACTATGATCCGTCAAAGACCTAGGGAAAATCTTGACATTCTTTACTCTATTATATAAGTCCGTTGTGATCAAGAAAAAGTCAATTCTTGAGAAGGATTGGTGTCTATCTGAAAAGAAGGTAAAGTCTTTCTCCTCTTGATTACATTCCCGCCAATAGTCCCGTAATTCCCAGTCCTCTTTCATATCAAAAAAGGCTTTAGGTAGTTTTGCCTGCTTAAGAAGAGGAGAGGAACCTTTTTTGTCCCTTTGTACATCTAAGACACCATTCCAATCCCCCATTAGTACCACGGATCTATAGTCCAGCAAATTTATTTTTTCATGTAAAAGTCTGTAAAATTGTTCCTGTTGCTGATTTGGTGCATATAGTCCCACTATAAGTACTTTCTTACCATATAAGCCCAATTCAACCATCACATATCTCCCTTGGGGGTCAGACTCCACTAGACAAACTGGTAGATTTTGCTTAACATAGATAACAACTCCCCCCTTCTTTCCGGGAGCAGAAGATACGAAGTGAGATCCCAAACGGGCATTAACTAAATATTTCTGATCCTTAAGTAAAATATGAGTTTCCTGTAAGCAAATAACATCATTATTACGTTGCTTCAAATAATAAAAGATTTTTTTCCTTTTCTGAGGAGAATTCAATCCATTAACATTCCAGGTCAGAAACTTTGCCATCTCCCTTGGCACTCAGCCTGGAGAAGACACCTTGGAAATCTGAAATTGCAGCATGTGTTGCATAACTCTTGGGTCTTGCTCCTCCCACCGGCGGTGATACGTTTCCAGGAGAAATCTCTTTGGCCTCTTTCTTACGTTGCTCCTTCTCTTTGCGTTTGTAAGCTGCACGAGTCATTCTCTGCTCTTTAACCTCCATCTGGCGTTGCCATTCAGCTTGCAGCATCCCAGCAGAAACCAAATCTAATGCCTCAGACTGCTGCTCCGCCTCTTTGCCACTCAGGGATTTCTGAACAGGTAAAGTTGAGCCTGCACCTAGGACTGAAGTATAGAATTCTCTAGCTTTATCAACCGTATTCAATCTATAACGTGTCCCCGCATGGCTCAAAACAATACCCATCGGGATTTCCCATCTAAATGGCATTGATCTAACTTTAAGCTCGTTAGCTAAGAAAGCAAAATCTTTCCTGCTTCTTAAAATTTTTGATGGGATTTCCTTTAGTATGATGACATCTTGGGCAGCTATCTGAAATCTTTTATTATAAAAGGCTTGTATGATCTCATTACGCAGAGACTTCTTCGTAAAATAAATCACCACATCTCTAGGCAAATTCTTCTGCTTAGCAATCCAAGAGTTAAGCCTGTACACTTTTTCAACTTCTCTGCGTAATTCTTCTTTATCCATATCCAAAACCACAGCCAAATCAGTAAGGACCACCTCCATCAGATCTTGATTCATATCTTCCTTGAGGCCTCTAATCCTCAAAGCATATTCCATCTGCCTGTACTGAAACATCAGAATATCTTCTTGTGAAGTCTCCACCTTCCTTTCCACATCTTGAATTTTATCATCAAAGGAATCAACTTTATCTTCAACTTCCTCGAGTCTTGCATTCAGCTTAACCACCACTGTAGCCAAACCTGAGACTGCTGCAAGTATATCTTGTCGCAAAATATTATTATTCTTTTCCATTTGATCCTTCATCCCACTTATCTCTTCTTTAAAGTCAGATTTAATTTCTGATTTAAGCTGTATAGTAAATTGCTTCATTTCCTCTCTCATTTGAGCTACAGCCTCTCCCATTATACCTCTAACCTCTTGTGCTGAAAGTCCAGGCAAAGGAGGGGAGGGTGGTGGCTGTGCCGGTGGTGCATGTTTAAGTTGTTGTTGTGGTTGTGCAGTAGAAGCTATGGGAGAGGAAATCACCTTGGATGTTGTAGAAGGCAGCTGTCTCTTTGAAGCCATTTTAAATAACACAATTCTCACTTCCCTTCCCCCCCCCCAAAAAAAAATGAGGGGGAAAAAGAGAAAAATTTTACTTTTAAAAAGAGGCAGCAAAAACACTATAATCCTTGAAAATCCAGAGGAAAAAAACCAAAAAGAAAAAGAAAATCAAAAAAGAGGATTCAATACCAAAAGCAAAAGTAAAGTCCAGTCCTTAACAGGAGAAAGTGAAACAGGAGAAAGTGAAACAAAAGACAAGGAAAAAAAAACTCCGTCACTTTCAAAACGCCATCTTAATTTCTTCTCCACAGTAAAAAAAGAAAAAAAAAGGAGAAATAGTCAAAACTAAGTAAAAAAAAATAAACACCTAAATTATATAAGAAAAATCCTTTAAACTGCTCTGTCCGTTTTTTAAGAATTACTCACCAACTCTCTATAAGCACGGAGATAGAAGCGGCAGTTTCTTTTGCTTCCTAGGAAGCAAAAACAATGGGAGGCGGAGACAGCAAGAGCTCCGAGGGAACACTCCTTTCACCCCCTCTAGGATTAAATCCAGAGAGGGTTCAGGGGTTCTACCTCTACTCTTGCACTCTCTGTCCCTTCCCTTTGCCCGGGAAGGGAGTTCCGAGCCGCGGACCAGCTGATGCACGCTGTGCTCCGCGGCTCTGACACTTTCCCAGCTGGACGGCTAAAAGATAGCCGCCATCGCTGTCGCTCCGTACCGGAAGCCCCGGTTATAGATGTATGTTGGCATCCCCATATTATGCTTCTCTTCTGCAAGATGCATTACCTGTCAATTTAAGGTGCTGCTTCTCACCTACAAAGCACTTGATAGCAGAGGGTGGATTATCCACAGACCTTCCACTCCCTGATTGTTGCTATCCATCCCATTCCATCTGGACCAAAGGAATGCTATGGATTCCATCAGCTAAACAGTGTCATCTTTCCAGATCCAGAAAGTATGCTTTTTTTTTCTTGTAGTTCATGTCTTCTGAAACACAATTTACTCAAGATCAGGTATGCCCTCCCCATTTAGCAAAGCTTCCAGACATGGATATGTTTCCAGGCATGGAGGTCAGTTTGTCAATAGGAGCCCAAGTAGTGGTTGTTTGAATTATGGCAGATTGACTTTTACCTCAATTGTTATTACATGCATTGTGATTTTATGTTCTTTGTATTATGATTTTAATTGATGTTAGCTGCCCAGAACCACTGCAGTAAGATGGGTGGCCTTTTAAAACATATAAATAAATAAGGAAATGGAAAAGCTCAGTTATATAGCAAAGACATGGCCAGAAGCTGACTGTAGATCAGATATCAATAGGTTATATGCAAGTTCCAAGATAGGCTAAATCAGAAAAACAAAGCCAATATGTTTAATATCTTGAGTATATACCCAACATGTTCAACGTGAACATCAGGAATCACTTTAAAATCTTGAACTTCATTAATAGGGAAGCAGAGGATTTCTGCAATTAACTCAAAGAAATTATTAAGTATGAATGCGAACAGTAATTGCCAAAGATGCAGAGATATAAGAAAGCAGAATAAATGGTGGAAATTGTTGAGAAAAGAAGAAAAACTAAAGTGAAGAAAGAGAAAGATCTCAGGCAGGAACTTAAAGAATTTCGGAGAGTTGTTAAAAGAGATAGGATACAATATTACAACATATGCAAATATATCAAAGATGGAAACAGACATGGAAAATCAAAGAAAGTCTTCCAAAAGATCTCTCTACTCAGAAAGAAGTTTCATCCTCAAATTGGAAGGATAAAGGATGTCAATGAACAGATAACTTATTCCAAGATCAAATAAAGATGGAAGGAGTAGATTGTAAATACATCAACATCCAAGATATCTGAGAGGATATTCCCTAATTATAAGAACCTCTATATGTATAGAGAGTCAGCACTCCAATCATTACCAAGTTGGAAGGCTATAGGAATTGATGGAACAGTACAGAAACATGGCAAGTCACATAAAAGAATCAGTAAAAGTTCTAATCAGCCATTGCCTGCAAATCTGGAGAACTATACAGTGGCCAACAGATTGAAAGAGTCAACCTATATGCCAATAATATAGAAAGAAAACTGTGTTTTGTAAACTATCGTTAATTTCACATGCCAACAAATTAATGCTTGGGATCATCCAAACAGATTAGAACCCTACATGAAGAAAGTGATGCCAAATGTTTAAACTGGCTTTAGGAAAGGCTGAGAAATGAAAGAGATTATTGCTGATGCAGGCTGGGTAATTAAGAAAGTCCCCCCCCCCCAAAAAAATACATGTTTCATTGATTATATAAAGGCCTTCAGTTGTATAAATCATGTTGCACAGTGGAATGTCCTTAGGAAAATGGTAACCCCAGAACATCTCTTTGTCCTCATGCAAATTCTTTACGCAGAACAGTCTGGTTAGAAAAGAATGAAACAGACTGACTCCAGGTCACCCAGAAAGTGAGATAAGGCTATATATTCACTCCTTATTTATTCAGCCTATATACAGAATATATATTAATTGAGGCTGGATTGGAAGGAGTGTGCTTTAAAAACTAGAGCAAGAAACATCAATAATTTATAT
The DNA here is from genome assembly GCF_016545835.1 of Crotalus tigris. NCBI lineage: Eukaryota > Metazoa > Chordata > Lepidosauria > Squamata > Viperidae > Crotalus > Crotalus tigris. Next base: position 686,806 of record NW_024096561.1, read on the forward strand.
TATACTGATGACATTAATTAATAGAAGAAAATGTAAACTGTAGTAAGAAAGTCAAAGAGCACAGTGAAAAAAGTGGGACTATGATTAATGATCAAGACCAAACTAATGATAACAGATTCAAGAATCAGCTTTAGAATAAACAATAAAGATATTGAAGTGGTGAACAGCTTCTGCCTTTTAAGATCAACTATCAACTGTAAAGAAAGCAGCAGTCGAAATATGCCACAACCTAACCTTATTGAGTAATAATGGAAACCTTGGAAAGGATTTTTAGATGCCATGATGTATCTATGCTTAAAGAGATCAAAATTATGTAGGTAATGATTTTCTATGAGATGCTCAATGGAAAATAAAGTTGGACTTCTAAGAAATGGTGTTTTAAAAAAATGGATTGCAATTTCAAACTTTGGTGTTAGAGTAGGCTCCTGAGAATATCATGGATAGCCAAGAAAATAAACATGGATTATCGAACAAATCAATCCAGAATTTTCACTTGAGACACAAATGAATAGGCTCAAATTATCCTACTTTGACATATTACGCAAAGACCCAGCTCCCTGGAACAGGTTCTAATGATGGGAAGGGTGGAAGGAAAGAGAAAAAGAGAATGAGCAAAAGCAAGATGGATAGGCTCAGTTACATTTATAAAGGGTGCCTCACTAGCTGACCTGAAGGACAGGTCAGGAACAAATCACCATAGAGGAAATGAATGTGGTTATCACACTCAACACCAACTTGACAATTTGTAATAAAGTCAATTAATTTAGCACGATTTTCTTTAGCACTTTTAGCATTTTTCTTTAGAATCTTGATGCACAAAAGGTTCTGACAACCCATGTGTTCTCACATATAAATGACATACATGATCAAATCTATGACTGAGATGTAACTTCAGATTTAAAGCAATGAAAACAAACCAGGCCTAGACTTTCCTTACAGTTGAAATATTCCTCTAACCTTCATTTTTTGAAGTACAGCTAGCTGGATGGAGTTAGGTTACTATAAGACCCCCCCTTTATTTTTTGGCTGACATTAAGTTATAAGTCCCTTCTATCCATATTGATCTTTTAAAAAAAAAAACTTATAGAAACAGCAACTTTCACTATGTACCTAATTTATATGTTTTTAAGTCTTTTTTTTAGTTCCAGTTTTTATGCAGTTTTTGAAACTGAAACTTATTTTCATAATGCTAAACTTGTCCAAGCAAGTCAAATCTTGCTGAGTGAATAAAGACTGACCTGATTTGGCTTAGGCTTGCTACAACTCATAATGTTAAATTGTTATTTAACAAGTAAGATAATTTGAATTTCATAGTCCAAAAATTGATGTTTGAACTGCAAAGTTGACATTAATAATACTTGCTTAACTACTTTATTACAAAGACAGGATTATCCATCTTTTAATTCTTATAGTCCATTGTCTTAACACTTGAACAGGAGTAAACTGCATTGCATCAATGGGACAGGAGCAATGTTCCTTTTTGTTAACTATATAACCTTTTCAGTTAGTCCTATGAAAATGAATTCTACACAGCAACTAGATATTCAACCTTAAGAATTCATTATGCATTTTGAATACATTTGCTATATAACTAATATATTATTAGCCTATGAGTACAACAAACCTATATACCTTAAAGCTCATTGGATTTAACAAAATGATTCATATTGTCTTGGCAGATGCTTGAATATATCTTCTACTTTCATCCCCACCCCAAATTAAAATCTTATCATACATCTCTGGTGGGTCCTGGTTTTATCATAGAATTATCCATTTTTTTCACATATGTGTGGATCACAGTGACCACAGAAAAGAAGCAAACATTCACAAACCTGCAAAAATGCTCTCTAACCCCTCAGCTTCTAGCTTTTGTGTTGGGCAGATAGATATACTTCCAAACAAAGCACTGGGTACAGCCATCTGTCATTTTGCTTTTGAGGGTATAGGTCAGTACGGATGAAAATAGTAAAAACAACTGAGAACAGAAGAGCATAGTCATTACAGGGAACAATTCTGCCTCAACCTCTGCATTTAGGAGAACATGATAATTCCCTGGGGCTAGAAAATGACTACTAGTTTATACAGGCTTAATCATGTGTATCCCTTTAATAGATGATATGTGTTTAATATGGGACAGCTCACAACCCAGCTGGAGAGAGAGTGAATGAATATAGGTGGTTATAGAGTTCCCGAAGAAATGAGAGGCTCTAATGAGATAAAACAGTGGAGAATTGCTGGCCTGGAGGGCCTGTTGTGGAGAGTTATAAAACACAGTTGGAAATGGAAACAAGACTGGAATCACCAACAGCCGCCACTGAAGAATCAACTCAGGGTTACCTGAGACCACTGAAGAGAGAATGGAATGGAACAGAACTGAAATATAGAAATAGAACAGAACCAAGGGTTCCAAAGAGAAGAATAGATTGCATATGGACTTTTACATTTGGTTCCTTGTGTGTGAGAGTCAGAGAGAAGTGAAGAAAGTCACCCATGGAATGAGAAGAGGGAAGCCAGTATCTTCCTTAGTGCACAAGTGAGAGATGTGTATGAAAAGATAATGGCATTATGGAAGGATTCAGAGGGTATGAAGTGGTATATAAGTCTAAGTGCTATTGCTTTTGTTATAGGTTGTAGAGGGTGGGTGCAAGAGTGTGTGGAATTAACATGTTGAATGTATATTGCTGGGTGATGCATGTATATGTAACTTGTATGAGTGGAAAGTATATTGAAGTTAAGTATTTTGTATGAGTGGAAGGTATCTTAAGCAGAGGGAGGCAGAGACTGCAAAGAACTGTGAAATTGGCTGAATTGTTAGAGGCTCTGGACACAGGCTACTGTTAGTAAATAGCAGGTTCATGCAAGGTAAGAATGATTTGCCCCCTACTATAGTGATTGATGGATGCATAGAGATGTTTCATTGAGACCAAGCTGAGCAATAGTCCTTTTAGAAATCTGCTGTCCTAGATTTTGGGTCTATAGCAGCCTCAAAGTTAAATTCAGGTAGGAGGAAACTATCGCAGTGACTACTAGCATTTTTGTGGAAGTATCTAGCTGCAAGCAGGCATCATTTCAGGGACAAAGATAAAGTCTGAGGCTTTTGGTTTGTGGGTATCCTGACTTCAATTTCTATGACCCACAAAAGAGGTCCAGGTAGGACCTTGTAATTTTATGGCTTCCATGGTAACCATGAGCTAGCTTTAATTATTGATGCCCAGCACATGCAAGATCTACAGAAGATTTCTGCTTCATATTCCAAAAATTCATATTTCTGCTTCACATTCCAAAGATTTCTGCCATGGTGGGATGAATTGACATACATTGATACCTACACTCAAGTATTTCTCTCCTAAAATTGGAAGAATCAGGAAAAAGCAGTGGGAATTGCCCCTCCAAAGGAGATGATATTCCTTGCAGAAGTGGAATATTTTCACTTGCCTTATCAGGAAGCAATTGTTTCAAGGCTTGCCAAGATCCTCATGCAACAATAGAAGGCAAGATACATTTGATGAGAGAAGTGCTGAGCTGTCAGGAACAAAAATGATGCACTGTCTGGTATTGATCTTTCTTTTTTGAATTTTCATCAAATGTTATGTCTCCCATTCCATCCTGAAACTCTATAAAGGGCAGACAATTCGATTGAAGCCATAGAAATCCCTAAGAATGTGTAGATTACCTCTCAATATTCACATAGTAATCTAACAAAATAAATTAGCTGATGGTGACCAGGCCAGTAGTGATTGATGGCATTTGATAGTTCAACATAGAAAGCCTATACCTAGATACATACAGGTATATTTCCCTCCCAGATTTGGCCCACACTATATTATTACTGAAAGAAGATCTGTTGACGGTTCATATCCAATGACAATTTCCATCTTAATACAGAATTGTGAGGTTCTTAAAGCCTTCATAAAGACAAAAAGGTTGGGAACATTCCTGCTCTTAGGAGGCAGAGCATTTTGGGAAAGGGGGGCACCATTGAGAAGACTGAAGAAAAATTAAGGTTTTCATTTCTGTTGTTATAACCTATAACAATAAAATAGCATTTCTAGCCTGCCTTAAAGGGCTGGCATCAATTTCAAATAGCCTATTCAAGTTTCTCTATGTCCCATCTTATACTAATTAAAATAGGGATTATTTTGATTATTTCTATCTTAAACTTCTTTCAATCCCTGAACTGTATAATCTCTTCTCCAAGTTCCTCCTTAATCTCTTCTCCAAGTTCCTCCTTAATAGCCTTTTTATCTTCCCTGAGTCAGTTCTAAATCCCTTTATAATCAACTGGTTTGGGTACAACTTTGTTTCAATATTACAGTTGATTGTCTGCAAGTCTTTCCTCAGGTATATAGAACCTGACAAATTCTGTTCCCCATACCAAGTTCCCAGTCATTCTTTATTTCTCTATCTGCTACTAGTTTTCTGAATTCAAATATCAAACTCACAGAGAGACATGTAACTTAACCCTGGGGCAAGTTACATAAACTGAGACATTTTAAATTATATATGTTTTTACATCAGGCTGACTTGTTTTGTATGATAATAGAAGTGCCGCTGCTGAGAATTGTATAGTAAAATCCAAACCTGGGGAAAACTATATTCTTTCCTAGCATCTTGATTGTGTAACACAGTAATTTTTCTAATTCCTATTAATGCTTCATTTATTATAAAGAGACTAGTTGAAGGTTTCTCCCATACCTTTATAATTTATATGCTTTTCTGACAAGCTCAGAATAAGTTATCAGTTTTACCCCAAATCAGAGTACAGGTAATCCTTGAGTTATGACAGTTCACTTAGCGACTATTCAAAGTTATGACATAAACATCCCCACACACAATACTTACAACACAGTCCCAAAGTATTTCAGCACCACGGCAGTCATTCACCCTTACGAATGACCGCAGAGGCACTGCAACATTTGCCCTGCCTATCCCCCCCGCTGGGTCTCCATAGGCACTGGGCCTGTGGATATTCACCTTGCAAACGGAGGCCTGGATGAGATCTGCGGCAAAAGACTTTGCAAATGAAGGGAAGGCCTGAAGCACCAAAGCCTTCCCTCTGCTTGCAAAGCCTTTTGCCATTTTTGCAAAAAGCCTTTGCCAAGAATGGAGGCTGGGAGGGGCTCACACACCCCTCCCGGCCTTCGTTCTCAACAGCAAAAGTTTTTTGCAAAGATGACCAGAGCCTATAGGGACACAATTTCTTGTCCCTGCAGGCCTCGGCAATCCTTCCGTCAAGGCAAAATGGCGGCAGAGAGGCTGGAGAGGAGACAGCTCCCTTGATCATTGAGATCTATGTAAGATAAGTGACCCAGTTGGACAGGATGGGGGAAAGGGGGAAGCATGAGATATCTCAGTGGATCGGAAGAGGCCTAGCGTGGTTGGAAACACTAGGCCCCCCATGGCCTCCCCTACCGTGAGGTACCTCATGTATTCGGTAGCGAATGCGTGGGCAAAAACAGTGAGCGATCACATTCAAGTTTGCATGATTACACTCGGGTTACGAGTGTAATTGGCAGTCTCCATTACATTCATAACTTGAGAATTACCTGTAATTTCATCAGCACTTAATGTGCAGTGGATTCTATTCTATATACAATATAGTATGAAAGGCCAATTAGATAATTACCAATGACCCCATCTATACGGCCTCGTCAGTGGCATACACAGGGAATCAAAAAAATTCATGATGGCACCTGCATTGGTCAATCAGCTGTTGTGCTTTGGAAATAAACAGAACACACTAGAACAGACATGTCAAACTCGCGACAACACGTGACATCGTGCAACATATCGGGCAGGTTTTGCCATTGCCGGCAATGGCATGGGCGCTGCTTCCGGATGTATCCAGCCCGTAGGCCAGCAGTTTGACACCCCTGCACTAGAATCACCTGGCACTCTTCTCTGATTGATGGCAGTTCTTCCTGAATTTGAGCCAGGAGGTCCAAATCTGCCCTTACAGTGTAACATGGCATATTTCTATGGCCAGCAAAACAGCACTGTCCTTTTCTGGATGCAGCAGGATTTAGAAAACTGAGAGTACTTCCCAGATCCAGGTTAGAAGAAAAGGTAATAAAAGTGGCTGTATGGGTGAGCTCTATACATTGCTTTTTATTTTATTTTAATGCAAAAGACTTTGATGCAGAGTTTATTTAGTGGTTTCTACATACTATCTTAACATTTCAGTCACTGTCCCAACTGTACATCAGGACTAAAAGCTAAAGATCCTTTTTTTAAATGACTGTGGTTTCCACTTGGGTATGTCTGGCATTCCTCTAATTACTCCTCCTTCCAATGAGAAATGGGAATCGTATAAGAGACACGGCTCATGCTGGCATTTGATCTACAGCATTATTTTCCCCAAATATAAAAAGATTTATTACCCATCATTTTAAGAAAGAACGGCAGCATAAAACAAGATTGGGCTCTTAATACTTTGCCAACATCAGTCAGAGCTGAGACTTGAACAGACTCTTAATTTTTAATAAGATTTTAATGACATTTACAATTGAAACATTCCTACTTTTTCCTATGTATTGAAGTCTTAAAATAGGGTCATCCTAATCCTTTCATATTTTTCTCAGATAAAGACTAATACCTTGGAGTTTGCTGCTTCTCTTTCTTGCCATGAGAAATATGCAATGGTTTTATCAATTAGCAGCCAAACAAGACTTGATAGCAACTTACCTGCCAGTAAAACCTGAATCTTTCCTGAACTTATGGATGGATCTGGGAATTTGAAATGAAAAATGAAGTTGAATTGGTCAATCCACACACCTAATAGATCATATTGTTATGTTTCTGGATGAAAAGGCAGGGAAAAAAGTTCCAATAAAGCTCATCATGAAATAGGATGAAATAGGCAGATAAACACTCATGTGAGAAGAAAGAGTTTGTTTTGTTTTGCAAGACACGCACTTCAGTTTGCCGACACGCACTTCAGTTTGCCATCACCCAGGCTCTTCCATGCTGTATCGCTAATGAACATTTCATTTCATAACTGCTCTGGTGGGAAACCTGCTGAGGGTGAACAAGTAATTCCGTTTCCAGGATACGAATAGATAATGGATATAGCTTCCAGGTTATATCAATGCTGTGATAAAAGAAATTACATTTTTTGGGCTTGGAAATGAAATGTGGCTTAGCCCCCAGTATTCAAGCCACTGAAAAATCATAATAAGTCTCTTGATCAGGACAGGATTTGGTCACTAGTGGGTTAACAAACACTTCCGTTGGTATCTGGCAAGCCCTCTAATTAAAATAAATTAATAGGATATCGGTATGTTGCATTTGCAATATCTTCTAACAACCTATCTTCAGCTATCTTAGAGGTAGCCTCTATGGAAGAACATCCATAACATGCTCTATCATAAAGGGTCCATGACCCACCCCCTCCCCATGCCACTGCCCTTTACTGAGTTTACTTTTTCCTTACTTGTATAAGTGTAGCTTCCTGAAAGGATGCATGCAAAAGATACAACTTTAGGATAGCAATGGAAATGTCATTTAGACAATACAACTAGACTTATCCATGATCTGACTCGGTATAAAACAGCTTATTACTTTTCTATGTTGTTTTGTCCTTAGACTGAATTTGAATGGGTGACCTAAGACAGCATTATAAAATTTTTGCTTGCCCTTCTTCAAAGAAAACAAGTCATTTGGGAAACATGCCAGGAGTAAGACCAACCAATGAAAAACATTTTAAAATAAGAATTGTTCTTCCTCCTGCAACTTTTCATTTAAAAAAAACCCCTACTTCTTTAAAACTGTTCTTTGTAGAAAGCCTTTGTTTTCTTTTTCTCTGTCCTTGGGTGTTTTTTTTTTTTTAACTGATTGGCAAGTATAATAAACCTTGTTCCAGCCATTTTCTTTAAAAAAAAAAAAAATTCAAACTGGTACAGATATCAATGGTATGCCTCCTCTCTTCTTCCAAACTTCTCCAGCATATAAAAAGCCCCATATGAAATGGACTGAATTGCATTTAAATAGAGTTTTTCTCTGAAATAGCAGTCCTTAACTCATTTCAGCCTGACCTCATGCTTAATCTACTCGATTTTATTACCTGCTTTCAATGGGCAGTTAGAAGAAAGGAGAAAACAACAGAACAGGGGAGGGAGGGAGGGAGGGAGGGAGGGAGGGAGGGAGGGAGGGAGAAAGGAAGGAAGGAAGGAAGGAAGGAAGGAAGGAAGGAAGGAAGGAAGGAAGGAAGGAAAGAACTTGTAAGACTTTCTGCTGAAAATGTGATGCTGTCCAAGGTGCTGTTTGTACTGGTGTTCAAGTCTTGATGTATAAATAATGCGCTTCGCTGAACTTCATGAACAAGTAATTTCAGGCAACTAAGTATGAATTAAAATTATCACAATAATCTGAGGGATAAGGTTTTCATCTTTTTCCTGTAGCTACCCATTGAATAAAATTGGACTGATGAGGTTTATTTCCAAATAATAGAATGGATGAGTTTTCTCTGACTTGGAACCCAAAATAAGTTTGAGGATGAAATATTACAGGGTTTATACTCAACACATCTGGAGAACCAGAGTAGAGGGAAGGCTTTTAATCAATAAATCAATCTAAGGCAATTAGCCACCATTTTCTTCTTCTTTATCCAAATTCACTCTCTACCAAGGGCCTTGAAGCATTCTTGATTCTAGTCTGCTGATTGCTATACACTGTATATCAGGCATGTCAAATTCACGGTGTCATATGACATTGCACAATGTATCACGACTTTCCCCCCATTGCTGGCAATGGGGTGGGCACGGTTTTGGCATGACGCATCCAGCCCGTGGGCCAGCAGTTTGACATGCCTGCTATATATCATGTACTGCATCTGAAGTTTCACTTTACTTTTCTACTGTAAATTATTTAACAACATTTTACGCTTTACAATATTATGTTAACCCTCACTACTAGCAAGCCAGACAAAAAGGCAATAAAAGCCAAGTTCCAAGTTACGTTTTGCTTTGATTTTTCAGTTTGCGCTACTGTATAATTTCCGGCACAAATTCAGCCCTTGCCCCAGGAGAGGAGTTGTAGTTTGACACCCTTTTTCCCCTTTCAGTTTATCCAACAGCCAAACAGGTGCTAAGCTGCTGGAAGTTGCCACAAAGTATTAGGCCAAGCTGGGGATAGAAAAAAATATATATTTTCCCCTCACTTGGACCATATCGCAGGTCCTGTTATCATGAACAGGACTGAATAATATTTTGGCATTAAGTATATGAGACTAGACTGAAATGTGATCACATAAAACTCAGGGGAAAAACACTATCACAACTTTTTAGTAAATACTGCAGCTCTGAACTTTATTTCCATTATAATTAATAGATGTGAAGGAAGCAGACATTCTAAATGGAGCCAGGGAGAAAGGCTTAAGGAATCTCTCCACCGGAGTCTTTTCTTATATCAATAACAAAAGTGCAAATTATATGATAAATATCCCAGTTAATACATGTGGCTCTGCGTAACTTCGATTGCCATTAAACTGCTGTCTACAAGCAGTGCAAAGGGAAACTGTTTGGTTAGTACTGTTCTATTGAAAGCAGTTGCTATCTCATGACAGTGAACAGGGGATTCTCTGTAATATTCCTGAGGGAGGAAAACAGAGGAAAAAGCCTTTACTTGCTCCTTTGCCTCCCTTGCCATAGGTTGCCTTAACACGACACATTATTAATCTTCCTACAGATCTGTGAGATGGGATAGGCCAGAGGAACAAACAAGCTGGGTATGCAGCTGCATCCTCCTTTCCAGCTGCAAAGGCTGTTTTAAGAGAGAGAGAGGATAGAAGGAGGATAGTTTTCCAGAAAGTGCCCTAGCAACCCTACCTTCAAATAGCTTGAAAATGCAGAGAATGCCTAAATTGTAGGTATCAAAAGAAGAAGAGGCACATTTCACCCTCCTTCCTAAATTCCCTTCCCCATTACAGTGATTCTTGCTGCTTTTAAAAACAATGGATAATTAAAGAGTAATGGTGAAAAATTGGCCCTATAGGACAGATGAATAATTTGGCATTTCAGGACTTCACCAACAGATATTTTAGGCCTCTTTCATCTTTTCTGCCCTTGAAAGCCCTGGCTATTAGTGCTTTTGGTTTTTGCAGGATTATGGGTCTGATAATTGACTTAAGGTTTAAAAAAATATACCTTCCCTGATAAACTCTGAATGTCTAGAATGGATTGGTCTATGTGGAATTGAACTGGATTCAAATAGTTGTTCCAGACTCCACTGATCCCTTTCTTATTTTAAAGATTATTGGCTGTCCCTGATTTAAAGAATCAAATTACGGGTTTGGCACACTTTGGTGTATCACCAGATGTGGCATGATGATTTACATTCCTTAGTGAATAAAATCTGTAACTTGCAAACTTTTGAAGCAAATTCAGCAGAAAGTTGAGAAAATGCCCCCTTGATGGTGATTTTCTGTCTATAAATTTAATGATACTGTTTGCTAGATAAGCCTTTGGGCCACAAAAGTAATTTATTTTGTAACTGGTTTCAGCTAGTTATTTGTTAACTGTATTGTATTTTCTTACCAACCAAAGTTTTTGAATTTATGGTTCACAAACCACTGAGGGTTTGTTTTGGTACTGCAGGTGGTTCTTGCTGAAGGAAACAACTTAAGATTATTTTTAAGTGGCCAAAATCTTTTAAAACTGCTAATTTTTTGCAAGATTTTAGAAATATCCCCTAAAATCTTGCAAGATTTGGGTGACTTGCTCAAAGCGTATGATTTCAAGTGAAAACACAGAATCCTGTATGATGTCGTAATCTCATGAAATTTGGCTGTTCAATTTTTTGTTTAAAGTACATTTTATTTTCAGTTCCTGTAGAGACCATCTGATGAGTCATACATGCTGTGAAAGTGCAGGTTATTCTCTTATCAATACCTGACTTATATAGTGGTTTTCAAAGATTTTCAATAACAATGTAGCAAGATGGAAAAAAGAAAGAAATATTGGGAACTGATGACATACTACCTTATTTAAAATGTTCAACCTGGATCATTTAAAATTCTCAAATATTGATTAAAGATCCACATATGATTATAGAGAAGGGAGGAGGGGGGAGGGGAGGGAGGATCCTTTGAATATTAATATTTGTTTTTCTACTGGGATAGCTGAAATGTCAGGAATTTTCTACTGAAAGGATTCATGCTCTGAAGATTACATGAAGAAGGCAAATTATAGCCTCTAATGGCCATGCCCTTTGTTGCCAATGTTGTCTTCCCTGTGTCACCCCAAAATCCCTCTGAAGGGGCTACTCTTCATGCATTCATGGAATTCAGTAGCAACCCTATTAGGACTATGGTTTCTTCCTTATGTGAAGCTCTGTTCATCAATAATGTAACATGAATGATAGTTTCTGAACATACAAAAGAAAGAATGCGAATGCATCTGTAGGACAGTTCAAACAGCTCCTTTCAAGCTTGTTCATATGGCATTTGTAATCACATATACACCATTCTGAAAATACTAACATTTTCTAAATTTCAAAAGTTGAACTCTAAAGACCCAGTGTCAATTAGATAGTTGGAAAGGACATTTAAGTTTTACAAATTCAACATTTATCATTGAGAAAGCAATTCACAAATGAGAGAAGGGAAAGGTACCATTTTCAACGAATCCATAAAACAGGAGGCCAGAAACTACATCAGTGCTGTAGAATTTATTGCTCTGACAAGTATCAGATAGGTTTCAAATGTTCTGACTCTTATCCCTTTGCCTGATACATTACATAGCTATGGCACAACTCCCTTTATTTAAAATAATGTTCTTTCATCCTTTTTAAATTCTTCTTTAATACAGAAAAACCTGGGGAAATGAAATTATATGGTATCTAGACATAACCAGGAGAGTTGGAGAAAATATAAGATGGAGTGAAGATGAGATTGGTAATAGGCACTAACAATCAAAGTTGACTGATATAGTGTTTGGAGGCCAAGAGAGATTGTTATACGGTGTCTATTAATCTTTTGAAAATATCTACCTCTACCTTCTATATGAAAGACTAGAGCTTAGAAATGCATTACTGCGGGATGATTGGCTATGTTAATATTTTATTTTCTTGCTCGCTTTTTCTATATAGCCTGGCAATATAGATAATATGGCAATATTATCAGGTAAGGAGGGGTAATCTCCTGCTTAAACCCCAAGCAATTACTACAAATACAAGGTCCACTGTGGTCCTAAGGTTGTGGAAACTGTAAAAGTGTTTGTAAAATACTTTCACCGTCAGGAATTTCTATTGATTCATAACAAACTCTGAAAATTACTGATAAAAAGATCAGATATTTCAATGATAGCTAAAACAAAACCCCTATAAAATATTTGGAGAAAGCACCAGTCTTTCCTTAGAAATATTGCTTATTCCATCATGAAGAAAAATGATGCTTTTCAGTTAAGATGTGGAGGTAAATGCACCAGAAAAAGCACAGATCTTTGTAGAAGTCAATAAATCAAGAGGCTGACAGACTATATCGTTCAGATCAGCAGAAGTATTTTCAAATTAACACTTCTTTAGAAAAAAATGGGAGAAATTGATTTGACTTACTCCTATCAAGACTAGTGGCTATGGATATTAGAATCTCCCAGATCAGGGAGTTTCCCCATTTCTCTGGAGGTCATTTTGGACTCTTAGATCCTGCACAAAGAGCAGGTAGCAGCTGTAGCTTTGCATGGCTTGATCTTATGTGCAACTTGTTTCTCCTCCTGGATCTGGATGCTTTTCCGGCAGTCCCTCACACACTGGTCACCTCACAACTGAACTATTGCAATGTGCTGCAAATGGGGCTGCCTTTAAAAACCATTTGGAAGCTTTAACCAATCAAGAATGTTGTAACACAAGCAGCAATGGGCATCCCTAAGTGGGCCCTTGGGGCACCTCCACTTCATGAGTTGCACTGGTTCTTTCACCCTATATGGCATACAACCAAGTTACTTGAGAGAGTACCTATCTCCCAGAACTGAAGAAACTTCTTGGATGACAAGCAAAATGCCTTCAAAGAAAAACAAGAAAGTCCAGTTGCCTTGTGAAAGCATCTTTGGGATATCTCCCATGCTTTCTATCTGGGCCGGTAAGAGGTGGCAGAATTTACATGCTTTAGGTTCCTTTAGTTAAGATCATCTGTAAGGATCCAGTAAGCATACATTCTCTGTTGTAGTGCCTGCCCTTTAAACACAATCTCTAGAAATCTCTGTGGTTTCCCACTCTGATTGTGTTTTTTGAGGCCTTCAAAACCTGATTGTTCTCCTGAGCCTTGCAGCAGGGTGGAGTTTCTCTACATGTATTGCATTGATTGGGTGGATACTATCTTGCTTATTTATATTGAACTGTGTTTTATCTTATTATTTGATACTGTGAGTTGCCTAAAGTAATTTTGGGGGTGAAAATCTAATAAAATAATAAAAATAAATAAATATATTTAGAAATAGGATCATATGAAAAATAAATTTAACAGTACTCATCATTTAGTGATAAATCCAAAATTATTATTAAATTTATTTGCCACCTATCTCACCATGGGGCTATTCTAAAATGAATTTTATCACTATTTGTTTATACCACATTTCAGCAAAGCAACTTATGTCCTCCTCTGCCTCGAATATTTCTACATACAGTAGGTATGTATATTATTATTTCACATCTGTCATACTTACGCATAGCAATAAACCTAACCAATTCAGATCTCATTATCCAGCAAAACAGATGTTACAATATACCTGACACCCAAAAATAAATAAAATTTGAAAGGAAGCACTAATTAAAGGATGGTGACATGTTCTTTCTACCTGCATACAGAAAGCATAGGTTTTATGTCACACACAAATACCTGCATGCTATATTATTTATATAAATGAAGATTTAGAGTTGCATCTACATGAGACAGAATCAGCTGCACAGAGCAGAGCTCCCTAACCTTTCCAGCTTTGCACACTGACTGGGGGGAGGCAAAGGAAATGTCTCCGCGTAAGTGGCAGTCAAGCATGCTCGCACAAATGGAACATGTAGCTCCCTTGTGCAAATGGAGATTGTGCTCGCTCGTGCAAATGGAGCTTTTGCTCACTCGTCACTTCCATGGCCCAGTTGCAAAGGGCTCATAGCCCAGTAGTAAGCCACAGCCCGGGGGCTGGGAACCCTGGTATAGAGTACATACATTTAGAAATGTGTGGCAAGGTTGGCTACCCCTTCTCAGTCAAGATATTCAGGAACATAGACACATCTTAAAATTATCAAGGGAAGAAAGTGTATTCCCTAAAGGGGAAATGAACTCTCCTTTTTTTTTTTTTTGTAATCGCCAAATCCAGCAATCCCATTACCAGTTTGTGGAAGAAAGAAAACTAGCAAGAAATTCCAGTCTTTGGAAATGTTGCAGTGCAAGCCTTCTTCTAGGTTTCCCAGACCAACCTCCAATTCCCCTGAATTTTTTCCCTGCCCTGTGACTGCCCTCTAGTCTCCTGCAACCGTTTGCCATCTTTCCAATCAAAATAAAATAAAAGACATCCTATCCACAGGCTTAAAACAATTGGGGGTTTGTTTTAAGTGATTACCATTGATGCAATGCTGCGAACGCCTATTCAGATGTAAGCTTGTTATATGGACCATGAAACAGGGTGCCATATCCAAGATGATGTTTCTAGGATAGAAGGTAATTCCATTTGTGCAGGAGGCTTTCTGGATTCACAACAGCATGTCATAAAAACTGGAAGCAGACTTATTGAATCACAATGTAAATGCAGAACCTGTTTCATTCTGTACTTAGATTGTTCAATTTACTGTTAATTGCCTGAAACAGGAAGGGTCCAAATTAAACAGCTTTTGAGCCTCAACCTGCAGGATAGCAGTTACTTCTACTTGCCTGCCACTTCTGTTCCAATCTTAGGAAGATAGAGAAGTGCCGGAAAAATCTGTTTCAGTATTTTTGTCAAATATCTGATCAGAAAGACATCTCTCTCTTTCACCCCGTCAATCATAAACAGGCACACACATAAACATACAAAACACATTGTGTAGGTGCAAGCATCAGAGAAGAAAGGAAAGAATAGCAAGGTCAAGATACCAACTGTATATAAGTTATCCTCCAGCAAAATATGCATCTAATAAACATCTGGTTCTACAAGACCATCGCAGGTGGGCTTTCAAATAGAGCATTTCCATCTTAAGAATGCTCTACAGATTGTTGAAAGAAGATGAAGTAATAGAAAATAAAAAGAGCAGAATGTTTGTGTATCCACTGTATCCACTGCGGTGCAAACAGGGCTACAAAATTTCAAAATAATGCAAATATAGCTACTTCTGAATTTGCATCAGACATTGAAAAGCAAGCATGTAAGAAAGAGGTTTGTATTGCGGATGTCATTATGTACATTGTCATTTTTCTGGGGCCTGTAGCAGGAACTGATACTATCTATGTATGCATGTCTAAAGAGGATATAAAAAGGCTTCACGCCCCTGTTAAAATGCATGGTTAAAAGATCCTTCTACTTTTAGGAGTTTACTCAGCATCCCCACATGTTCTCAATCAACTTCTTTCCTTCCTTTCAAGTTCAAAGTGCTGAATAGCCCCACTACACACACACTGAATTTGGTTGTCATGATTATGCAGAATTCATGATTATGCAAGTTGTCATAACTATGAAGAATTTCATTGGTCTTTGTCAGTAATTTATAACATAGTTCTCCTACAATTAAAATATTTAATTATACTGTTTTGTGGCAATGAAGCAAACAATATAGGTGAGCCAGGGATATCATCACTATCACTATGCTTCAAACAGGCATGTCCTAACTCAGTCTAGAAGCAAATATGAGATAGTTCCATACTGGAATAATCTTTCCATGTTATCTCACATCTTTTATTAAATCCAACATAAATATCAATTAAGACACAAATATATTACAATTTATACTTTAATCTTTAAAAACAATACAATTAGATTGCTAGGTGAATAGCAATGAAATCCAAACCTGCTTAGTTCCCATTTTGCTTCATATGAGATCTTTTCCAAACTTCTCTGAACAGAAGCGTGAGAAAGTAGATGCAAAGTCTATTGAAATCTATTTATATTCTGCTGGATAAATCAACACCACTAGCCCCATTATTGGGTTTACGGAGGAAAAATAAATTTTTCTCTCTGTGTAAAAGTGTGTGTGTGTGTGTGCGCGCGCGCGCACGCGTATGTGTGTGTTTGTGTGTGCATATTACCTACATGCAGCACCTCTAAATGACTTATAAATAAAGGAGGCCTGAATTTTTCCACTATGGCTCAATTATTAATTATTAATTAGACACAGAATGTCTTCTCAATCTTCCAAAAATTATAGGCAAAAAAATGGATTTTTTGTATAAACAAAACAAGAAATCCATCACATATCTAGTTTTGTTTATATCATACTGGTATGAATGGATTACTTAACTCAATTTTATTTTTCAGCATGATTTAAAAAAAAACTTCTCTCAATTGGATCTAATAATAAATGTAAGTAGGATTATAATGTAAACAGATTTAATTTTTTTCTTCATAGCTTAAGTTTGTTGAACTAGTTATAGCATTTTTAGAAACATTTTCCAGAGCTGTTTTTTCAAATTTCTGCATAATCTTACTTCACAATGACTGAAATGTCAACAATAGTACCATAATGTTGGGTAATTTCTTAACATGTAAAAAGAGGACCTTTGTTTTTTTTCCCACTTAATGTGAAATTATCATAAACTAGTGTGAAAAGGGAAAGCAAATATACATTTTGGGAGTGATGACAGAAATGTATTTCAATTCAAGGATATCTTTTAACTGATTGTATTTAGTATATGTTTATAGTGTAGATGTTGATGCATTTACATAAATTTTGTCATTTTCATTTAAAATTATTAAAACTAAGCAATAAGGGTATCTGAAGAGTTAAGTCTCCACAACCAAGATAAACCTGCCCCACTCATGCCAGCAGAAGAGCCTTACAATGGATCCCATCTGCTAAGGAATTCCAGCAGGCGAGTCAAGGAGAAGAGACTTTTCCACTCTGCCCCCCCCCCCCGGTGAAACAGTCTGCCACTGGGAGTGAGAATTGCCCCCTCCCTTTTGGCCTTCTGGAAGGCACTAACATTTGGCTTTGCGGGTTGACTTGAGTTGAATATGGTTGATGGGATCCTGTGCCATCCATCTCTTAATTTTGGTTTCTATGCAATACCACTATATACAGTGGTACCTCAGTACTCATTGTTAATTTTTTTGGGGAGGCATAGTGAGTACCAAAAATGATGAGTACCAAACAAATTTTTCCCATAAGGAATAAGCGAGTCACAAGGCAGCTGACAACGACAAGTTCTAGCTTGTCCATTGAGTATCAAACAAATGATGGGCACTGGAACTAAAGTTCCATGTCAAAATGCATTGAATAACAAATTTGATGAGTTTCAAAGCAGTTGAGTACCAAGGTACCACGATAGTTTTCAAAATTTTAATCTGCATAGATTTAATATATTTTAATTATTTTTCGATTTGTTTTATAATCTGTGAGATACCCAAGGTCACCTTATACAAGAGATATGCAGATAGATAGATAGATAGATAGATAGATAGATAGATAGATAGATAGATAGATAGATAGAGATAGAGACAGACAGATACTTCTGAGCCATAAATCATATTAGAAATGTGTCTTCTTTTCTTGAAAAAGCCATTCTCCACTGAGCTCATACAAAATCTTCTCATGTTTCAGTTTTAAATTATGAAATTAGTGGAAGTTACTGGTGAATCACACAATACTTGGATGACTCTTCACTTCATGACTAATTACTAATGACTTACAGCTGAATATGTTAACTACACAATGAACTGGAGAGATGCACAGTCATAGCAAATGTTCTCTCTGCACTTCACAAATATATTTTCACTAATATTGAATCACTGCAGTTAAATTAGTAACATAGTTGTTACATGAAGATCACAAAGATGATCACATGACCTCGTGACATTGTAACCATCATACGTCAGTTGCCGAGCATCTGAATTTTGATCAGATGACCATGGGGATGCTGCAAGGGTATGAAAAATTGTCATAAGGCATTTTTTTCAGTGCTGTTTTAATTAAACAAACTGTTGTAAGTCTAGAACTACCTGTATTCTCAAAATTAATAAAGGACACATCGCTCTTATTTTAGCTTACAAAGTACAATGCATGTCAGCAAAGTGTTCTAACTTCACAACTTTCTAATTATGGAGAGGCAAGATAATTTGTCCAACTTCTTTTAGATCTCTTCTATTGTCTCTCTTAATTACTTCCATGGAAAGCAGTAGGACAGAAATTATTTAGGCCAGGAAACAAAATTTTCTTCCAATAGAAGTATAATCAAAAAAATAAAAAGAATAGGAGAAAGACAGCATAGCATCTTTCAGATTCTAGTCCCTCCTCTCTCTCTCTCTTTTTTAACCCAAAACAGATGTTCAAGCACATAATGGCATGGGAACCAGTGTATTCAACTATACTTGCAGACACCCTGAGTCTGTTCCAGCAAGGCTCCAAAGATAATAAGGAAAGACAACATCTCAGGAGCAATATTATGGGCACAACTCCACTCCTGGTTTGAATATTTAATTGTAATGCTAACATCACATGTACAGTATAAAAGAGGTTGCTATTATGCAAAGAAATTATATTATGCAAAGAGAACCATGGTGGCACAGTGGTTAGGATGCAGTATTACAGGCTAATTCTGCCAACTGCCACCAGTTCAATTCTGACTGGCTCAAGGTTGACTCAGCCTTCCATCCTTCTGAGGTCAGTAAAATGAGAACCCAGATTGTTGGGGGCAATATGCTGAATCTATAAACCGCTTAGAGAAGATTGTAAAGCATTGGGAATTGGTATATAAGTCTAAATGCTATTGCTCCATCTGTATGTACTAGTACAGAGGACCCCAACCTTTTGGGCAACAGGGACGGGTTACATGGAGAGAAGTTTTTCCATGGACTGGAGGGGGCATGGTTTTGTGTGCTGCCTGCATCCTGTGGGTGGGGCTTTCCTTGTTTGTGCAGATGGTTGCTGGCATGCCATGGCCCGGTACTGGTCCACGGACTGGGAGTTGGGGACCCCTGTACTAGAAGATGCAGTGGATTATAGATAGAGAATGGGAATGATTTCTAAGACCCAACTGTATAATGCAAGTCAAAAAATTGCTTCCTTCTTATCTAAATTATAGTGCAGAAAGAAACAAAACCATAAGAAAAAAAAGCAGGCAAAACTTGTTTTTTCATATAAAAAACTATTCAGTTTTAGTTTTCAAAGTAAATTCTGAGATTCAGCTTTCTACATTCTTAAGGTATACAAGTAAGTGTTGCAGCTAGCTTTATTTCGCATAATTTAGAGGTTACACAGAAAGAAAGAAAAAAGCAGACATCATAAGCCTAAGTCTTGGAATTCTATTCTATTACTATTATTATGCAGTATTGCCTGTGATTACCAGTTGGAATTTACATTGAGATATCCACTGTACTATCCAGTGTCTTTGATAATTATTTCCATACTAAATAAATATAAGAATATCTGATGAAACAGGCTAAAGAATTATCAAACCTAACTTCTTGCTTCCTACATTTGCAAGTTAGATTCCTGTAGGTAACTCTCTAACAGACCATCTTTCCACAATGGGTAGTGCTGTATTACCCTGACACACCAAACTGCATTTACAACAGTATCGTATATGTTTTGTTTTAAAGTAGACTTAAGACTTTGTACAATTTCTTCATTTAAGTTGACAGATAATTTAAAAAATTACAATGCTTCATGTTTTCAGAACCAAACAACAGTTACACTGAGAAGGTGATCAACAGCTCCACTTACAGTGGAAAGTGTAGTTGTTAATCAGTTATACATGGATGAAATAAAGTGTCTTGTCACTGTCCTTTATGACATGTTTGTAGCTTTCTCTTTATGTTTTTGGCTTGAGAACGCTGAAAATCTGCTTTTCCTACATATGTCTATCAAATAAAGAATTGATGCTTCAAACACTTTAGAACCACAGTGAATGCTTAATATGTAGAAATGGTGAGCACTGTGACACATGCTTGAATCTACAGACAGAATTTTATTAGCACCTTTATCAGGCACTGTTTTAAAGGTTGCACATCATAATGGAAATAACGGCTCACACATAGCAGCCATAATAGATTATTCGGTCACTGGGTAATAGGTTGAGACTCAACTCATTCTAAGACACTTTTACTTACTTAATCTTTATTACTTTTGGATTAAGAGATGACTAAGATATACATTTCAAATATACTAGAAGATTTAAAAAAGAGAAAAGCTTGTCAAATCAAAATGTTTAAATGCAACCTACATAACTTTTCTAAATGAATCTATGCATACAAATTTGGAATTTTGCTGAAAGGATCAGAAGATAATACTATCAAAGCCAAAAGATACCAAATCTGTAGGACTTCTACGAAGATTTCATACTATGGAATGTAATCCTGTGCATGTTTACTCAAAGTCCAATTATCAGGGAATTAGGATAAAAAACGCACATGCTTTCTAACAAAAGCAAAGGCTATTTTGTTTCTTCACTGTGTAGCACTTGATCTCCATCCAATTCCAACTGCAATGTTTCCTTACCTTGCCAAAGCTTCCTTTTCCAATTGCTCGAAGAATCTGGAAGTGATCAAAGTTCACTATAAAAACAAAACAAAACAAAATCTGTCATTTCTTCTTATTCCTCTGTCAATGTATTTTATAGAAGAATGGCAATGACATAGGAAACAACTATTATAGAAAGTTATTTTTTTAAACAATTGTTTCATGCTCCTTATTTAACTATCTGTGTTTGGACCTTCTCTCTCATGTAGTCTATTATTGCGTATAAACGATGTGGGTTTCCCTGATTTAGTCCTGCCATCCATGCTTTGAAGATAAATGCACACTGGGATGAAAAGGAGAAAAAAAATGCTGTGGATGCACAGACTACCTACAGATTTAGAACTATATGATCAGAAACCTTGCGTATATACAGTAGGCTGTCTCTTTTCCTTCACCTTTAGCATACATGCAGTGTATCACAAATCTTGTAATGTTCACTGATTAAAATACTTTGATGTCAGCCCACAATCAAAAGTATTCCTTTCCAGGCAGGGTCTCATATAGAATCTTATTTAGCAAGATTTAATGCTATAAAAATGATGGAGCTACAAGAATTCCAGCAACTTAACTATTTGCTACCTAAAACCAATATATCCTAAAAGTAGGGTACAGATTCATGTTCTTTTTAACTACCTTCCTATGAACTGCCTAACCAGTAGGCCTTTTAGCAAAGGAGTTTAGAGAGAGTCATCTTTACACAATTGTGATCTGAATCTCTATCAGTCTGGAAATGAATCAGTACAGTTTGCATCTAAGCCCCTAAGTCCAAATTATAAGTAAGACTGGGACACCCTGCATTTAAAAGCAGATGTCTAGGAAGGCTGAAATATAATGCATCCCTCCCCCCCCCAAAAAAAAAAACAAAGCAGCAGGAGAAGGTTCAGCAAGGGCTGAACTAAGTTGCAAAAATCCATATGTGCATTGGATGGTGGCAAAGAATTAGTGTCTGTATCCAGTGGTGGGATTCAGCCCATTCGTACCAGTTTGGCAGAACTGGCAGCTAATTTTTTGTTGCCCAGGCCCAGAATGGATTTCTGGAAGCGGCATCCAAACAGAGAACCAGTTGTTCACATATTTGAATCCCACCACTGTCTGTACCCCTTACCTTCCATATAGTGTTTCTCAAAGGAAAAAAATACCTATCATCAATATTTCAACATCTGTTTTTTGTTTGCAAAGAGGCAACAGAAGTTTTTTATAAAATGCACAGTAGTCTATATAATTATTATTACTGCTAGGAGGAAATCAACATTTTGAAAACAGGACACTGGCATCTGTTCTTTTGATTTATGGCTCCATTTGAACTTTTGCTCCTAGCTAATACCAGAGCTATAATGGAAAATAAAGGAGGAAGGAAAATGAGTTTATATATCACTTTAATTATATTTAAAGTGGCCTGGATATGCAGAAAAGCAACTAAAAAAATGATTACTATTAGGATAATGGCCACAATATTTAAAAAGTAATCATAATGAGATGCTATATTATTATTTTATCACGCTAAATAAAAATCTATGCCAATGGTGGCGAACCTATGGCACAGGTGCCAAAGGTGGCACTCAGTGCCCTCTCTATGGACATGCATGCCATTGCCCCAGCCCTGCCACTTCCTGTGGCCTCCTCCTCACCAGCAGCCCCCCCCCCATAGGAGAGTCGCCCCGGACGCAGCCTGCACAGAGCAGCACAGTCAAGGACATGACAGTTCTGCCCTCGTGCCCCAACGCGTACATATGATGCTGCAGGGCATGGACAGAGGGCGTGACCACCATGACGCTACTGGGCCGCCTGGGCAATCTGCTGTGGCGGCCATGGAGGTGGTGGGTGGCCCTGCAGGCAGGAGAGGCAGGGACGGGGCAGGGGCGAGGCGGTTTTTGGGCACTTTAGTCCCTAAAAGGTTCGCCATCACTGATCTATGCCAACAATATATAAATAATTTTTCCTTCCAGAATCCTGGTAAATGTTATGAAAATGAATAAAATTAAATTAAATTTTCAATTAAAATCTGATTTTAAATGACAAATATCTTACATCTGGATTAAATTAATCAAGAATTTCTGTATACATTGACAACATCTGAGATATTTTATATGCAACTCAAACATATAGTACATTGTCAATGTACTATGATGAGCCATTGCTTATTTCAGTCAGAGTACACTGTACAGGTCAAAGACAATCTAGAATCAGTTTTTTATATCAATGTCCAGAATTGGACATAGGTGTCCACTTCAAATTTCTGGTTTTTATCTGTAAGAAATTATATCTATGGTTTATCTTTCATAGCTTGGTACTGTTGGGATCTTCCACTTGAGATGTTAATAAATTTATTAAATGTAATAAATATATTACAATTCTTGTTGTAATATATTTGCTCTAGAATGGCTTGACCTTGTAGATTCCAACAGCTCCTTCCCTATTAATATTTCAGAAATCAATGAAGACAGTCCTTTTCTACAGAACCTTCAGAACAGAGAGTGCAAATAAATGGAGACAACTGTTTGATATACAACTTAATCATTTACAAGCATTACTGCACTACCCATGTCCATAACTGGATAGTGGACAAGATTAAGATCAATAAATATAAGCCAATATCAGAAACATATAAAAAAGATGGCTACCCAAAGTATCAATAATCAGTGACTGATTGCCTATTGAAATGGTATCATTTTGATAACCATGCTGTCTGAGAATTCTGGGAATTGGAGTCCACATATCTTAAAGTTGTTAAGGTTGAGAAATAGTGATATAGAGAATACCTGGTCCACATCCAGGGAAAGGTACTCCAAATTAGGGGAGGGAAACACTGCTGAAAAGGTATGATGTGGCTATTATTTGATGGCTTTATTGTATATCCGAGGGCTTCATGAGATGTAAGTCACTAAAAATTATTATATGGGTTAGGATACATATAAATATACTTGTTGTAGCTTGTTCAGACAATTCTTGGTTTATTCCCTTCCATTTTTAGTCATTCTTGCCACCCCATGGGCTAGAGGTTTGGGGATGGGGGGTGGTGGAGAAAAAACCCACAGATTAACTAAAGAAACATAAGCAAATCATCTGTCCTTGTGTACTTAACTAAAGTAGCAATCATTAAGACAACATTGAATAATGCTTTAAAATGGTAATCTGCTCCTCTACAATAAGCCATGGCTTACTTGCTGACTCCTATTCACACAATTGTTAATACAAAAGCAAACAACACAACTAAATTTACCCACAATTGTTTGAAGTGTAAGAATTCAGAATTCCAGCGGATCCTTTATACAAGAATCTATTTTATTTCCCTCTTCTTCATCTTGTTTGATTTTCTCTCACATCTTTTTGCACTGGGTATGTATATGTGTGCGCATTCATTCATTCATTCTTGAGACTTTTACCATGTTAGAAGTAGGGTGGGGATTTTTTCCCTATATAAAGATTCACACAATTAATTCTCTATTAGTAGAGAACAAAGTTATTACTTTGACATTGGACTTGTTATGATGCCTATATATCATTTTAGGAGAAAGTACAAGATAGATATAAGCTCAAAGTGAATAAGGATCAGTAAGGATGGCTGCACACTAGAAAGATAAATATATGCATAAAGGCACATAATAGAGCTACTGATTGAGAACAATAAATCTTAAACCAAATCTCAAGTTAACAAGAAAGTCGGCATGGAGATATATAAGAAAATCTTTGCACTGTCAAGAGAAGCTGTGGGGGGGGAAATAGAAAATTGGAAATAGATTGTTGAGAAGAGACTATATAGCTTTGTGACCAAAACATTAGAATGAATGATGCTAGTTTGAAGAACAGCCTAGAAAGTTCATTTGCTTCTATGTAAACCATTCACTATCTAGCAGATTCTAAACATATTAAAACATAGATCTCAGAATTTTCAGCCAGCATGACCTTCAGCAGCATCCACGAGGGTTCAAAAAAATCAAGAAAGTGGCTACTATCACATGATATAAGCTCAATAGGATCAATACTGATAATCTTGGGGACCCCTGCTTTAAAGCAATCTTCCCCAATCTGGTGAGTTGAGGAGTTACTATACTATAGCAAGTCCCCAGGTTAAGAACACTCCAGTTTAAGGACAATCTATGGTTAAGTGTGGAACTTAATGTAGCAAAATTCAAGTTAAATACACCTCTACAAAAGATTTGACTGTTCCAAAAGCAAAGTTGCTGGGAACCACACCTCTCTCTCTCTCTCTCTCTCTCTCACACACACACACACACACACACAAACATACACACACACACTCACACACTCCCTTCCCTCCCCCTTCTTCCAATGACAAAGAATGTTGTCTTTTAATCATAGCTCAACTGTCTTATTGTTGCATATGATTTAAAACAGCCAAGATATGTGTAAGTATGGCTAGAATTTCATGGCACACAGTCTTAACAAAATGACAGCTGTTGCCTATTCAAAATGAACCATTTTTCACCCATTGAAGTGTCTTCAGTATGACATCATTTTGACAGCAACAATCCATTAAAACACAAAAAGGCATTCAACTTGACAATAATTTGCCTGAAAAAAGTATTTTGAAAAATACAAATGAAATGGAATGCAGCTGGGTTGCATAATTACACAAACAGAAACTTGAAATAATGGGGTTATATATCCAATGGTGTCCATCTCGAATGCAAATAACATCGCTTAACAAAATGGATTCCTGCCTTTCTCCTTCACTGAACCTTCCTTATTATTTGTTCTAATAACACAGGGGTCATGTGAAGCAGATTTGTAGAACTGTGAGAGGGTGTTTTAAGTCAGTATTTCTTAAAATATGGCCCAAGAACTCTCCCACTAATAAGAAAGAAACAAAATCAAAATTTTGACAAAATCAAAACTATTTGCCAGTCCACATTGGGTAAGAATGCAGTATTAAAATCCTACCAATCATAGTTTTCAATACACTAAATACTGATAATTATAACCCATACAAACAAACACTCTCTTGGGGTATTCCATAACTTATAAAAGTGGCAAGGGGGAAAGAAACAATTTAAGAAATGGTTTATACTATTCAAATGATGTATTTTGTAGTTCTTTAAAAAACTATACAGGTTACTTCTTTCTATTATTTGAATAGTTTGTTATCTCTTACAGAGAAGAAATGAAATATTCTCAGTGGCTGTTTTTCGGGGTGATAGGCATATCTGGAATTTTAAGGATATCATGAAAATGCTAACAGAGCTTAGCATTTCACAAAAAGGCTGCCATGGGGGAAAACGTTCTCATAGGAGTCCCATTGCTTTTTTGTGTGTGCAGATAGTCCTCGGCTTACAACCACAATTGACCCCAAAACTTATGTTAAGTAAGATATTTGTCAAGTGACTTCTACCCCACTTTACAACCTTCCTTGCCACAGTTGTTAAGTGAATCACTGCAGTTATTAAATTAGTAAGATGGTTAAGTGAACCTGGCTTCCTCACGTGACCCCAGACACTGCAACCATCTTAAATATGTCAGTTGCCAAGAGTCCGAATTTTGATCACATGACCATGGTGATGCTGCAAGTCACAAGTGAAAAATATTAAGTTACTTTTTCAATGCCGTTGTAACTTTGAACAGTCACTAAATGATCTGTTGTAAGTCAAGGACCACCTATATATGTGTCCTTTTGGAAGCAGATGAACACACTTCAAACAGAAAGGATCAATTAGCTTTGCTTTCTGAAAACAATTTAAACGTGGTATTGAAAATAGAGCTTTGATTTCCCACATGCTGCCTTAATTATTTAATTAAATGGACAGGATAATTTAATAATAATAATAATAAAGTTGGAAGGGACCTTGGAGGTCATCAAGTCCAACCCCCTGCTCAGGAAGGTAACCCTATACCATTTTGGACAAATGGCTGTCCAGTTTCTTCTTAAAAACATCCAGTGTTGGAACATTCACCGCTTCTGGAGGCAGGTTGTTCCACTGGTTAATTGTTCTAACTGTCAGGAAGTTTCTCCTTAGTTCTAGGTTGCTTCTCTCCTTGATTAGTTTCCATCCGCTGCTTCTTGTCCTGCCTTCAGGTGCCTTGGAAAATAGCTTGACTCCCTCTTCTTTGTGGCAGCCCCTAGATATTGGAAGACTGCTATCATGTCACCCCTCGTCCTTCTCTTCATTAAACTAGACATACCCAATTCCAGCAACCGTTCCTCATATGTTTTAGCCTCCAGTCCCCTAATCATCTTTGTTGCTCTTCTCTGTACTCTTTCTAAAGTCTCAACATCTTTTTTCATTGTGGTGACCAAAACTGGAGGCAGTATTCCAAGTGTGGCCTTACCAAGGCATTGTAAAGTGGTATTAATACTTCACGTGATCTTGATTCTATCCCTCTGTTAATGCAACCTAGCACTGTGTTGTCTTTTTTGGAAGCTGCAGCACACTGCTGGCTCATATTTAAGTGATTGTCCACTAGGACTCCGAGATCCCTGTCACAGTTACTACTATTGAGCAAGGTACCCCCTATACTATACCTGTAGATTTGGTTTTTCTTGCCTAAATGTAGAACCTTACTTTTTTCACCATTGAATTTTATTTTGTTAGATAGCGCCCAGTGTTCAAGTCTGTCCAGATCTTCCTGTATCCTAAGCCTGTCTTCTGGAGTGTTGGCTATTCCTGCCAGCTTGGTGTCATCTGCAAATTTGATGAATTCCCCATCTATCCCTTTGTCCAAATTGTTGATGAAGATGTTGAAGAGCACTGGGCCCAGAACAGAGCCCTGGGGTACCCCAGTACACACTTCCCTCCATGTAGATGTGGTTCCGTTGAGGACCACACGCTGAGTATGGCCGGTCAGCCAGCTACGGATCCATCTGGTGGTGATGCTATCTAACCCGCATTTTTAAAAAGGCAGTTGAGACAGAGGACTAAGCTTGGCTTTGGCACCATCCGCTGATATCATTCATTTCCAACATGGTTGCTCAATTGCTGTGAGTTAGTTTATCCATATTTACATTCACTGCATCAACAAAAACATTCAACAATGCAGACTTTCTGTTCACAAGCATTTGGCCCCATCATGCTTGGTTCCCATTTCTCAAAATATCCAGACTCAGGACTTTTGATGTTCTGTATATTTCATTCTACTTAAGACAGTCTTCTAGCTGGAAAAAGTTTGTGACATTACCATGAGAACAAATAGCTTTGAGTGCTACTGTTCATGTATTTTTGTGTACTGTACATTAATTAAATTAAGGAAAGAGAGATTCCTGCTGTGCTGATTAAACTGATGAGGATTTTCCCAGAAGATAAGAGAATTTGCTTATTCATAGTAAACATGAACAGAAAATATATTGAAAGCTCTGAAACATAGCCGTGGAGGAAAAATGAAATGAACCAAGCAACTACTTTGCAGTCACGACATGTCACACATATTTTCAGATGAGTGGCAATTTCATATCTCAGTGCTTTTAGAAATCCTGGATGGAGAGCATTTAGACCCAGTAATTTGTTTGTCTCTAATACACCAGTAAGATCTAAAAATCCTTATCTCACTTTAAAGTCTGTGATTCAGGTCCTTAAAATACCTCTTGTCCTTAGTTTCCTCCAGTAGTCCTCATCATTCAACAACTGAGCTATCTATTTATGTTTAAGATTTATTTTTAAGATTGGTTTGTAGAACGTTATTAATCTACATATTAAAATCAATCTCATTTTACATATCTCCCTGCATTTGTATATTTGCATCTTCAATATTATTTTATCATTTTCAACACAGGATAGCAAAAAAACAGGAAAAACATATATTTAAATTTGATACATATCCTTTCACAACTGAACAACCTTGTATTATGTTTTACCAAGCTCCATAAATATTCCTTCTTGCAAGTTATAGTGGTTTTTCATGATTTGTACATTAGCGTGCACTTTTATATTTTCAGGGATTTTATAAAAATGATGATGAGTAAATGGTTTCTCCTTTTAAACAAAACAACTTTCAGACAACTGTCTTTGCAATAATAGCTTTCTTTTGCCCATAGAAAAAACCAAATGCTTCCAGTGATGCTACCCTATTTAGCCTTATTCCATAGCTAATGAAACTCCCTGGTTTTGCTGATATAAAATGATTGTTTCTTTTTTGTTGTTTTCTATCAAACCAGGTCCCTTTGCATTTCTGTAGTGGTGAGAAACAGACTGGTGTTTAACAAACTTTGTTTTCAAAGCTGGAAAATCCTTTCCTTTGTAACTGAAGGCTAAGTAATCTCCAACTATGATTATATCTCTAACAAATCCATTCTGCCTGCAAATCCATTTTGAGATTGAGTATGAGCTGCAAAGCTAATTTTTATACCGTTTTCATCTTCATCTCTCACTTTTTGTAGCATTCGCTTTGATGCAAAGTTCTAAAGAACTCAAAAGCTTCCACATTACGTGCAACATCTTTGCTGTTCGTAATATTTTTTCTTTCCTGATGACTCAATTTTGCTAGATTTTTTTGCTATCTGTTTTTCCACAAAGTTAGTCTCTATGCAACAAGGCAGAATTTGAAGAGTTATAAATAAAAGAAAATATCAGAAAGATATTAAGCGAAAGTTAAAAGTTAGGCTTACTTAGAATTCAGCAGGCCACAAGATTTGTATAGCAAAGGCATGTGAAATATTCATGTCTAGAAGTAAAGAGCTGCCAACTGGAGATTCTATCAGAAAAGTTTAATAACAATTCTAATATATTTCTATGTGAAGTCCTGTCTTGGCTTTGCAGTTTCCAATCTTTGTGAGTCATTCAGTTATTAATGTTATTAGATGCTGAATATAAATCAAATGTTTCAATAAGAATTAGTGTGGTGGCAATATAATTAATGCTAAAATTTATGTACTTCTCAAGAAACTGCAAAGAACCTGTGGTGCAGCATAGGCACCACAGGACCTACAGTATGTACTGTACCTTGTATTACATGTATGTTAAACGCATAGTATCATTACAATGTTGATAGCAACTTACTAAAATGAAAAAATGATGCATTCACATGTATCTTGACAAAGCGTTACCAATACAGCTCTAATCAGTAAAATGCCCGATTAATCTATGGTTAATGAACATTAAATAGATCTACTGAAATGATCCTATAGAACATTAGTTACAGCAATCTAAGTTCTTTCCTTTTCTCATCTTTATGACCATAGCTGAGATCAACATTTTGGTCACTTAACAATAGTTTTTAAGCAAATCATCACATGAATGGATCCAATTTCACAATCACTTTTATCTCAGTTGTTAAACGAATCATGTGGTCATTAACCAAATCACACAGTTGTTAAGCAAATCTGGCTTCCCCAACTGAATTTGCTTTTTGTAAATTGTTTGGGAAGGTCACATGAATATGAAACACTGCAAATGTTGAAAATGCAAGCAGGTTGCCAAGCACTAAATTGCAATCGTGTGATTGTGGGGGTAGTGTGACGGTTGTAGACCAATATGGACTTTTACTAATCTCAACTGTACATTTTCCTTACTTTAGGAATGCTGAACTTGTTTTTAAAGACTAAAACTTTTCAGTTTTCTACATATTTAGTATGAATCATCTATTTAGTATCATGGACATTAGGATGGTAATGAATTAAAACTGCCACTGTCCATTAATGTTATGGTGGCTATGGTTGTTACGGTGGCTTTTCAAACAGCATTTTAAGAGCCATGTGTCCCCAGCTATATCTTTCTTTCTTACTTAGTTACTTATCAAATTTAGTCCCCTAAGGGGACTTTGGGTGGCACACCACAATAAATAAAACAGCTAAAAATCTAAAAGCCAAAATAAGAAATAACATAAAAACAAAAATGGATTGATTGATAGTATAGTTGATTAATGTTAGTTAGATTATGTTTGTTTATTTTATTTTTATCCTGTAATCAGCTCTGGGAAGTGGGGGAGAGAGGAAGGGATGGGGGGGTTTATATTGTAATAAATTTATAAAACTTTTAAATAAAAAAATTCAAAGGAAAAAATGGATGAAGGGAGGATAAAAATACTCCCCTCAGCAATGGCACCATCGAGACAGATCTCCAGTTTCCTGGGAGCTCCAGGCCTGGTAATATAACCACATTTTGAGTGCCTTGTGAAAAAAATCA
Source organism: Crotalus tigris (assembly GCF_016545835.1). NCBI lineage: Eukaryota > Metazoa > Chordata > Lepidosauria > Squamata > Viperidae > Crotalus > Crotalus tigris. The sequence goes on from NW_024096561.1 coordinate 717,504, forward strand.
AAAGGGATTGGGCCAATCTAATTCCTGGGGAAGGATGTTCTATAATTTGAGTGTCACAACAAAGAAGGCATGTCTCCCAGGACCCATCAGATGTAGAATCCTAGCTAATGGTACCTACAACATGCCTTCTCTGTGAGATTTAACGGGACAGGCTGACATAACCAGGGAGAGTCAGTTCCTCAGATATCCAATTCCATGCCTTTTAAAAGTTAAAAGCAGCCCCTTGAATTGGATCCAGAAGCAAACTGGCAACCAATGACGCCCCTGGAGCAGAGATGTAACATGTGTTGGCCTAGGAAGCACATAACTGCCTGTACCATCTGAAGCTTTGGGGAACTCTTCAAGGGCAGCCTCATGTCGTATATTGCATCAGTCCAAACTGAAGGTGATTAGGACATGAATGACTGCAAACCAGGCCTGCCAATCCAGGAACAGGTGCAGCTGGCTCACAGGATAAAGTTGTGTAAAGGCTCTCCAAGCTATGACTGCCATCAGCTCATTGAGCAGGAGTTGGGAGTCTACAAGGATCTCCAGATTTCACAATGAGTCTCTCTGGAGTAGTACAATCCCATCCAGCACCCAAGGTGGCATGGTCCTGGAATTAGTGGATTCCTAAAACCAAAGCCAGTCAGTCTTGCTAGGTTTCAGCTGAAGCCTGTTCCGTCACCATACCACCACGGCCTCCAGACACTAGGATAAAACATTCAAAGAACTGTTTAATTCTTCTGTGATATATAACTGGGTATCATCAGCATACTGAAATCTTAAAAATAAGAATCAATTCACACAGAATGTTATTGTCTAGTAGTCAAACTGGAGTGTCACTGTCAGAAATAACAGATTTATGAATATGTTTGCTTGCACATTAGATGTATCCCCTTCCAGAAGTGCAACAAGGCAGTTTACTTACAGGAGAGCAGGATGGAATAGAGACAGGGGCCTGGATTAGAGTGATGCCATGAAAATTCCACAAAATATAATGACGACTACTGATGTATGTGGGTTTGTAAATTACATGAGATACGATAAATTATGCTATTTTTTTTTTTTACAGAAATGAGCATCTTGCCTGAGGAGACGCTAAGGACAAATACATGGCATAGTTCCATGAGAAGCACATGTATTCATAGTTTCCATGAAAGCTGAATAAATCATAAAGAAGAGCTGAGCTTTCCAGCAACTGTAAAGGTTAAAAAAAAAAACTATCTTCATGAATGTCTCTCTTACAGGAGAATGATTATGTAATAACTGTTCTATTTAATTTGAAAAATACATATGTATTCAAAAATTAAATAGGTCTTGCATAGGTGTACATTATAAACCAGAATTATACTAATAAAATGTATGTATTTAAATTGTATCATGATTTTTTTTTCTGCATCTGAAGTTTCCAGGTTTCTCCTCCATCCTAGTCTTCTGTACATGCAGTGCTATTTTAGTAACTTGGCTAAATTAATAGTCCCATCAAATGGCACTGTTTTATTGCTTATTCCCTACTAGAGGCTATATTGTGAATATATTGCACTTACAATTATAAAACTTTAATACCTAACCACATTAACCACAGAAGATGATTCTGGCATGCTTTACCTTTTCTTAAACCCATGCTAAATTTAGACATCTGCCATTTAATTCAGTTCATTAGTATGAATCAGGCTGTATGACTGGAAAATCAGTGAAGTATTAATTCTAAAGTTTCCTCGACCAGTAATTGTTTTGCATGTTTTATCAAAACTATTAAGTTGAATGGAGAAACTAAACTGCAATGCAATTAAATGTAAACTGTGCCATTTTAAGAGATTTAAGGGACTAAAGGTTACATATATATTAACAATTGAACTACTACTATATATACATATGTATACAAAAAACATGGTTAAGAGACATACATATAAGTAAGCATATGGATTTTATATTGGATTCTATTAAAAAGGACTTAATTATGCTAACAAGCCTTTTTTAATTTGTCAATGGAGGCAAAATAACTTAGCGAACTATTCTATACTATATAAAATCATTTTCTCTTTGACCATAGAGAACTCTTCCTAGATTCTGCATTAAATGAATATATAGGTTATGATTCATGGTAACATGAATTATCCCTAAATAGACCTTAAGTTACACTTTAAATGTCTGGCTGGCCATGGTAATTTTACTAGAAATGCAATTATTTTAATATCTTCACAGAGATTACAAAATATCACTCTGAATATATCTTACAATATAGTAGTAAATAAAAAAAGTGAGATCAACTCCAGCTCTTATACTTTACAAGCATGATAGGGCTTATAAGAAGTTGTATAGCCTCTAAGAAGGAACAGCTTATTTCAATCCTTAAACAAGTCCCCCCTCTTTTTTATTAAAAATAATCTTTGGTTTCAAATAATCTATCAATTTATTTTGAACTGATAAGCCTTATTTGTACAGTCTTATTTCACGTAGGTATATGTGTCATGCACAGGAGGCTTGTTCAATAAAAAAAGAGTGTGTTTTACTATAAATAATAATTCTAGAAATTAACAGAAAAGGCATGGTCCAGACCAAATTCAATATGAAATAACCTGTGGAATAGTAATCCAGGGGGAATGTCTAGCACAAATGTATAGATTATATAGTACATTAGTGTATAGTGGAGCAGCAATTCAACTTGTGCACAATTTGGTTTCAACAAGTTTTGAATAGTTGCTCAAAAGCAAGGAAGTTTCAAAAAGAAATAAATTGTGGCACTTGGAAAAGCTTTGAATAGTTTTCTCAGGATATTACCCATCTTCAGAGGCTTATTAGTCAAAATGGGGAAGGAAAAGAAAATTTTCTCAAGAGGTTCACATATGAAAGATTTATCACAAATCTATTAATCTAGATTCATATTTCTCAACCTCAGGAACATTAAGCTGTGTGGACAGCTTCCGATTGGCCAGGCCCACTGGACACAGACCTGCTCTCTATTCTGCCACTCCCAAGAGGCTTGGGCCTTCTTTCTGGTCCACCATGGAAGGTCTCAACTGGCTAGGGCAGGAGTAGGCAACCTTGGTTCTTTTATGACTTGTGGACTGGCTCAGGAATTCTGGGAGTTGAAATCCACGAGTCATAAAAGAGCCAAGGTTGCCTACCCCTGGGCTAGGGCCACTAGCATATGGACCTCCTCCCTGTCCTGCCATATCTCAAAGGCCTCAGGCCCACTGGTGCATGGAAACCTGCTATAGGCAAGAGCCGAGGTGGCGCAGCAGTTAGAGTGCAGTACTGCAGGCCACTTTAGCTGACTGTGTTCAGCAGGTCAGCGGTTCAAATCTCACCGGCTCAAGGTTGACTCAGCCTTCCATCCTTCCGAGGTAGGTAAAATGAGGACCCAGATTGTTGGGGGCAATGTAAATATATATATATATATATATATACATTGTTTACTGGTGTACACCGCTTAGAGAGTGCTTGCACTTAAAGCGGTATATAAGTCTCATAAATAAATAAATAAATCTTGGCTGGCTAGGCCCACCAGGGCACAGGCCTACTCCCAGCCTACCATTCTTAAGAGTTCTGCCACCCCACCTCACCAGAGTCCCTTTACCTTTCTATTTCCCTGCAGTTGCTGACAAGGCTAGAGAGGCCATCTTTCTTAAAGCTGGCCTGGGTCAGGAACTTTTTTAAAGCTGGCTAGAAAGCTAGCAAAGGCAATCTCCCTCAAGGTCAGAGAGGCATCTTTCTCTAAGCTGGAAAGAGCCTTAAGATAGATTGCTTTCTATACAGGAAAGTGATTAGCTTTCTATACAGGGAAGTTCCTGTTCCTGGCCAGCCTTTTAGAACTGCTGCTCTCCAGACTTGAGGAAGATTGCCTTTGCTAGCTTTCTAGAGGTGCCTTGCATTGACTTTGCATTTCCGTCAGCAGCTGCTGGGACACAAAAAGGAAAGTGGATTCAGGCATGGAGGGAGGGAGGGAGGGAGGGAGGGAGGGAGGGAGGGAGGGAGGGAGGAAGGAAGGAAGGAAGGAAGGAAGGAAGGAAGGAGGGAAGGAAGGAAGGAAATTTTTCGCTATATTTTTCGAGAAACATTCCCTTATTAAATGTTCTATGAACATTCAACACTTGAATGTTGTGTGCATTAGTTTGGATGAAACATCCAGTTAATCTCAAAAGGCCAAAACGGTTGCATCTTGCTGATCTTGGCTGAATTTAAAATTTAAAAAAGGTAAGGGTTGTTAGACCCAGCTAGTATTTCGATGGGATGCCATCCGAAAATTGAAAGGCTATAGGTTAGAAAATTCAAAGTATGTTATAATATCATTTATCAAAATTGCCTTTTCTGAAACAATTGCCCATAATAATCAATTTTAGGAAAACTCTAATATCAAACTATAGTATACTTAACACAGAAATGTGACTATTCAGAAATTATTTTCCCTAGTTACTTAAACAGATAAATGTTGAAGAACAATTTTGCATCTCGTAACCAGTACAATCCCTCAAATATAACTTACTGTAAAATATTCCATGCCCAGAGGCTTATTAATTTAAAATGGATACATTTAATTTTAGAAATGGATGAAATCTTGCCTACTTTCAATTAATGCCTTCTATATTTCTGGTAGATTAGAAAATAAATCTTTGTCCCTGCAGGCTGAATAAAACTGAAAACCTTTGCAATTTTCTCCCCATCATTCTTTGATGAAAAATATTAGGACAAAAATATAACATTATTTAAAGAATGGCACAAATCAATTACACTGATAAAAGCTTTTTTTTTAAAAAAAAGGGCTCTCATTATATTGATAAGTATTTCCACATTCTTCGTAGCATTAGCTAAGATCAATTTTGTAAGTCTGATGTTAAGATTGCATTGACACAACCTGATGTTTTTTATTTATTGATTGATTAAATGTGTATGCCTACAAATAATCCTAACACCTAGTGACTTATAACACAACAAAATACAACAAAGCCATCCACTGAAGGGAGGGGGGAAATGAAACCTCTGTGCTACACAAAATAAAAAAAAATAGAAAGGTTCTGACTAATATCTAGAAAGCCATTATTAAGAGGGTCTCCAACTTCAGAAAAGTAGTTTTTCAATTGAAAATGCTGCTTTTTACCCTAGCCCTTCTTATTTCAGGAAATGATGTATTACCAGTAGCAGCTATAGATGCTTCATCTGTGATTTGGTTTCAAGTTTTGTATTCATCTTGTATCTCGTGTTCTTAGATTTACCCATCATTTTCAATGATTAAGACTTTATTTGACCTTTATTTTATTTTAATGTATTTGTTTTACTTGTACTTTGAAGTAAAAAAAAAAATCTACAATGCCTGATCCACAATGGAAAAGTTAGTTTTCTAAAGAAGCTGTGTTGAAGTTTTCATTGTTAAAGCATGGGTTTTGTTAAGAAGCTTTCATAACAGCAGGGGAGCCCAGCCATAGATATAAGTTAGACAACCACCTATGGAGACTAAACAGGGAAGGGAGCAGTTTCAATTCTGCCAATACCTGTAAGGGAGAAAATCAAGGCTGCTTTGTTGAGAAAGTATATACTGTAGATAAAAACATAACTTGGCAGTTCCTTATTTGGATGATTATCTCCTAAATTCTAGGGAACAGCATCAACAGCTCTGTGACTTCTATAGGCTGTAAGGGCATAGATGAGGGAGAAGAAAGAAAGAAATAGATAGGCATAGTAAGTGAAAATAAATACATACCATAGTATCTTGGTCAGCTTTTGATTACCATCCAATTGTTCAAAATCTTTAAGAACAAACAGTCATGGATGGGGAGCCGTTGCACAGGTTTGCTTGTGCATCAATTGTGGTTATTCTTGGACTGGGAGACCTTTCACATGGTTACTCATGCCATACTCACCTTCTTTTTGGATTTCTGTAACATGGTCTACATGAGGCTGTCCTTGAAGAGCACTTGGAAGCTACAGCTGATCCAGTATGCACTGGTATAGCCAATTTTTTGTTGTTGTTATGGTCATGTAACACCACTATTCCATAAGTTGCACTGGCTTCTGATAAGCTTCTGGGTGCAATTCAATGTGTTGGCAATCACCTATAAAGCCCTCCATGACATAGAACCAGGCTACATGCAGGACCACATTTCTTCTACTGTTACTGCTCACCACCCCACCCATATCTAATAGAAACAGCATGCTCTGGGTTCATTCTATTAAACAATGTCATCTTGTTGGACCTCAGAGTTGTTCTTTCTCAGTGGCAGCACTTGCCCTGTGGAGCAGCATACAGTCAGAGATTTAGATGGTCCTTAACCTGTTACCTTTTTGTATGGCGCTAAAGACTTGGCTATTTCCCAAGCCATTTTAGCAAAAAATACTGGAAGTGTATGCCAAGAATATATACTCCTAGCAGAAACACCCAAGGAAAAAGGTCATTCCAGCTGCTAAAGCAAGCAATTATATGTGAAGATGTTGGAGGCAGATGACAAGAGCATCAATTCTTATTAAATGGAGAAGGAAATATATATTTTACAAAGCAAGCCACATGAATAGACAATATAAAGTGGTCAATGATATGCTTCTGAATAATGAGCCCTCAGGCAAGATAGGACTCAAGATGCCTATCTACAACCACAACACCAGATGGAATATGCAGAAATCAAGTTGTCTCTAATATTAGTACAAAGAGCAGGAATTGGTCAGTTATAACAGCAAAGATGGTCAGGAGTAAACTATGAACTCATCATGAAGTACTCATGTGCAAGTTCCCAAGTCAAACTAAAATGGAAACAAAAGCCAATCAGTTTCCACAATATGACTTTCAAGGAGAACATCAACTCCTGAACTCCACTGATAGGAAACTAGGGAACTGTGAAGTGATACTATGTCATTAAAGATGAATGTGAAATAAGATTGCCAAACACCAAAACAGAAGAAATCAAACTAGATGTTACAAAAATCAGTACAAATTGCCAAGAACAGAAAGATGCTGAAATCAAGAAAAACAAAGATCTCACAAATGAGCCTATGAAAAAATTTCAGAGAACAGTTAGAACACACAAGAAGCAGCATTGTAGTAACATTTGTAAATACAGTTTTTGAAGATGAAAACAGAATGCAAAAAACAAATCAGAATCTCCAAACTCAGGATTTGTGGGTGGACTGTGAAAAGAATTTAGAAAGTTTATTTTTTTCAACAATAAGTTGAAAAATAGTTTAGTGTAATGTTTCTCAAATTGGCAATTTTAAGATGTATGGACTCCAACTCCCAGAATTCCCCAGCCACCTTTGCCAAGCTTGAAAAACACTGGTTTACAGCTTTTTTTAAAAAAAAAAAATATCTTCCATCTCAATATGATAGGAAATTTTGCTATCAACTTTCTAAAACAGTGGATTAGAGGACTTAAAAAAAAGAAATGAATGTGGAGGCTGCCTGTAACCCTTGGTGTTCAGAGTGCCTACCAATGAGTACATGGAGCAATGGCAGCTTCCTACATTCTGCTTTTGGAAGTTCACTAAAAAGAAACAGTCTATATTTGTCTCTCTATATAATACTTCTGACAAGAGCCAGAGCATGGAAATGGAAGCGCCTATCTCAATCCTCTGTTTTTATCTTTCCCAAATAAAGTATACTGAAAATTAACCGACTACTCAACTATCATTTGAGTTCACACATATGGATCCCTACTAGCACAATTATCACAGAATAAATGAAAGGATAACAAATGATAGTAGCAAACATTCCACTACTAAAGATATATAGATATATATCTGATAACAGTCCGTAATAGGAATGGGCAGAGAGTGGGCAGGGGTGGGAATCATGTTCTCCTAATGTTTTGTAAATGTGCACTAATCAGTGATGTTCCTATTCATCTCAATCTACATCTATTATCCCTGATAATGAAATGGACTATTAAATTTGGTTTCTGGGTCAACTGGCCTATCCTATACATTCTGACTATTGCTTTCTGAAAGTTTTATTTTCAGACTGGCTACCTAAAATCATTGAACTATTCATAATATCAAAAGAGGTAGAGCTTTTGAATTCTTACAAACACAATTTCAGGTGCTTGTTTATAATTCTTTCAAGTTCCCATGTGAAAATATACATAGTTTCTGATTCTACCATTCCTCAGAATGTGAAGTATTTTCTTGGTCTTTAAGTTACATTTTCACCAAGTGTGGGTTTAAAGCACGAAACTGAGTAACAATAATTTCTGGAGAAGATCATTATGTTTACATCTTGCTTTTAATCTTCCCATTAGCATCTATTTTACTCCTATGAGAAATAGGATATGGGGTGGATGAATCCTTGGATTAACTCACAAAGTTGTTCTCATGTTTTTATATTCTTGAATTACAATGCAATTCCCCCATTCCATATTTCCCCGATAATGAATTAAATGCAACTACCACAATTATAAGGGAATGAACAAGATTGTAAAATTAGTTTAATATTTATAGGCAAGCTCTCAGCGTGGCCAGATGAAGTCTTCAGGGGTTTACCTGGGAAAGTGGGAAGATTCAAAGCTGTGAGAGAATAGCCAAGGGCATCTATTCTGTTACCTAGTAGAGCATGAAATTAAAAGAGATTGCAAGAACATCCAAAACAATGAGTTATAAGTTTAAACAACTTTTAATGGAGTGCCAACTGAAAATGTGAGAAGCAGTATCTGGGAAGAAAAATATGGGGAAATTAAATGACAGATGTTTTATCTATTCCTCATAAAAAATTCTATTTTGGGAGTGCTGCTTGAACCAAGGCGACAGAAGCGGCAAGCCATGCATTTCACAACTTCACATATTAGTTCACCAGCTGTGAGCACTCCTTAGCCTGTCGGTCCTAGTATGTTATACATATATTAGCTACGTCCTGATCTGACTGCCAGAATGCAATCCTTGTGGCTTACGCTTGAGGACTTCCACAAATTCAATTGGTGTAAAAGGCAGCAATTAAATAGTAAACAGTATATGTTATTTCGAGCTTTGGTATGATTCTCCCGTTGATGAAATCTGCATCTGACTGCGAGCTGTGTTCAGGCACAATTTAGATGTTGGCTAAATTCTAAATATTTACTACCTGAGGAGTGCCTGTCCTGATAAGAGCCAGTTGGCAAGAAAGCTTGGGAAAGATTCCCCCTTCTCCCGCTTTCTGAGACCCATCTGTTGAGTACAAGGGAGGTGGCCTTTTTCTGTGCTGACACAAGAACAGACATATTCAAGAGTTGTGATCAGCTCTTAATGGTGTTATTTGTGATGGTGTGGTGATTTTGCTTTTGGAAAAGTTGTGCCCTTCTTGTTTAGTCTGGAAGTTTTAGCTTGAATTGGTTAATAATGGTATTGCAGGCTTTTGATCCATTTATTGCAGGGGTGTCAAACTCGCAACGTCACGTGATGTGTCACGACGTATCGTGACTTTTTTTCCATTGCCAGCAATGGGATGGGTGTGGTTTTGCCATGACGCATCCAGCCTGCGGGCCGGCAGTTTGACACCCCTGATTTATTTCTATTTCTATTTTATTGTTATTTCTATTTCTATTTTAAGTACTCTGGATTAAATGATGATATATAAAACAAACAAACTATAGTAATATTTATTTATTTAGAACTGTGTACTGATTAAAGAGTTTCTTTTCCTTTGTTTTAGTCTGTCAACTATTCTGGGTAGAAGTTTTATCTTACAGATGGTGACAGGGTAAGTTGGCTTCAGGGATCCATTTCAAATTAGCCTTCCTGAGGTCTAGTCCAATTCTCTAAGCATTAAATTATATAGGACCCTGACACAATCCATCACATTGCATGCTGCTCTCCACAGTTGCCATATAAAGTGAAACTGAAATAGATTTTTATTTACAATCCCAGACCAATGACGCCACATGGGATCAGGTAAACTAAAAAAGACCATAAAAACCAGAAACCTGAACAAGTACAAAAAGATATAATATAAATATTGCATGCTCAAAGCAAATTCAACCTCCTGAAATAAAAGAGAAAAATAATTATTTATAATTCAGATGAGTGTTGACAAAGAAAAGAATGTAGCTTGAATTAAGAGTTTTTACAAAATTTCTGAGTAAATAGATAGTCTGAGATTAAACTCCAATTAAAATTCTGGTTATACCTTAATAGCTTAGGAGTGACATATTTGCAGGGTCATCTTCTTCAGTCAGAATCAACCCATCCAGTATGTACCTTTCCAAAAGGCACATAGTTGGAAGTCACAGGCTGATGTTTCTCAACCTTGGCAATTTTAAGATGTATAGACTTCATGCTGGCTGGGGAATTCTGGGACCTGAAGTCCACATACCTTTTTGTCTCTATATATATTTATTCTGTTTTATCAACAAGAATAAAATGCAAAACAGAAAAACATACATCCAACATTAACAACAACAAAGAGGAGGGGAAATATGTACAAAAAGGAAAAAAAATGCCCCAAATATCAAATAAAGTTAACATTGTACATATAGAATCCACCCCAGCTGAATGCTGAGGAAAAAAAAAACCTGATAAATTTTCCTTCCCTTTACATAATGGGTGTACAAATAGTAGACGTAGAAGCCCATACATCTCAATGTTACCAAGGTTGAGAAACATTGCAATAGATGCTGCATTTCAGTGGCATTGTGTCTTTTCTGTAATAATGAGTTTGGTCGTCAAAGTGCTAGCTTTTAGGAAACGTGGAACCAGAAGACATTTTGTGTGTCATGATACCTAGGATTGCAACTATAACTGTATTTTTAGATTATGTAGTTTAATTTATTTTCTTTTATTACTGCTAAAGGTGTTGTGATTGCAGTAGACTAAAGAAAAATCAAATAAAGATATAAATTATAAGCAAATAATTTATTATAACATTATATAATGCTTTTAGGATCACAATTTTAATAACCATTTTTTCTTCTCCAGTTGCATAATAATCTGTAATAAATGCAAAGTAAATAGTGAATAGCACCACTAATAAGAACTGTGAGTATATACTCAAATCAGTACACCAGTTTCAGTTTACATGGAGGACTATGTCAAGCTGTGAGGACTAAAAAGTCTCCAAAATAATTCTGAGTCCTACTTCATAAAGTAATAGCCTTGCTATTGGAAAATGCCACATCCTGACTTATGGTATAGAAAATTCAAAATGGTGGAAATTTAGAAATAGTTCAAAGTCTTCTGTATTATCAAATTGGATGTTTTACTCATTTATAGTACTTGCTACCAAAGTACTTGTTACCTTATCTGAAGAATTTCATGTGAGCACAGATTGTAATTTAGCATTTCAGCCCAGCTAGCAAATTGTGGTTTGCTTCTGATGCCAGATGCTAAGCAATCAGTCCACAATGGGACACTGGTTATTTGAGCTTTTTAAAAAGACCAGCCAATTTCAGTAAAATGGCCCAAATGGGCTGCTATGGGCCAGTTCTTCTATTTTCTAAATTGACAGGAAAAGCTATTCCATAGCTCCTTTCTAGAGAGCTGGTATGCTTCCAGATGAACTAAATAGTACTCTCTGATACACAAAAGGGGTGTTGGAATTGACAGCGAGAATTTTCCAACCCCTAGGAATAGCAATAGCCCACAAACCTACAGCCACACTCTGTCAGGAATTATCCAAAACCAAAGACAAGACACAGAAGGATAAAAGAAACAACATAATCTACAAAATCAACTGTAATGATTTCAACCATTTCTACATGGGCAAACATCACATCAATTAAAAACCAGGATCCACGAACACCAACTGGCAATCAAATGCCACAATCCTAAATCCTTAATCTCTGCTGACACTGACACCAAACAACACCAGATCGATTGGTGCAATACTAAAATCATCAGCCACGCTACCACCCGCCGCGCCCTGAGTTCATCAAAGCCTGGCACTCCACAAGCAATTCCATCAACGCACACACTGACTTACAACTAGCTTATGAACCCCTCAGAATCCAAATCAACCACACAGCCAACCAGAGACAGCACTGACCCTCAACCAACCCACACAAGCCCCCTTCTTCTCCCATCAGCAGTTCACCTTCCAGTGATCCTAATCTGATATAACCTTCCCATCACAAGCCTCTCACTGATGATTCACACCTGATCCATCACAAGATCCACCATAAGATCCTCACTTGACACACCCACACCTGAAGCCCTTAGAAACAGAACACTGATGCTGCTGAAAATGTTACCTAGTCTGGTAACAAAATGTACGGAAACCAACCCATGAGCTCGGAGAATAAACCTTCACCCTCATCCTACACCCGAGCTACAGATATTTGCCACTATTGCAAACTTTCTGATTTGACCATCTAATAATGTCATAGTTCCCCTTCATTTTGTTCCTCAGTTACTGAATTATTGGAACATCTTACAGAAGTTTTTTTTTCTTGCATGGAAAGCCATCTTTTGTCTCCTGTCACAGCTCTGGGAGACATTTCAATCAGCATTCCACATCTGCTCCTAATACGTGAAATGTATTTTGTCCAGGAAATGCTGGAGTCATCATACAGAGAAGAAGGAGGAGGAGAAGGGATGATAATCTATTTTTCTTGAAGCCCAAGACTGCAAGAATAAATAATAAAATCAATAAAATTCAAAAATATAAATCAGATTATACAAAACAAAGGTGTTTTTTGAAATAATAATTAAAGGAACAAAAAAGTAGGACTTGCTTTTTAAAATTACAGTCTATAAAGCTGAAAAGGAAGTCTTGTAGGGAAAACTAGGGAATAAACCCTGGAACGCTACTGTTCACTTATAATATTGCTTTATACTCATTTATCCATGTATTTATCTTGTAGGCAGCATATGTATTTGTACATAATATAAACACTAAGTTTTTTCTTAGTCTCTATATTATCAGAATAAAAAAAGTATCAGAAATAAAATGATAGGTCCAGCACAATACACAAAAATAATGTGGAAATAAAGAATCCACTTCAGTGCAGCTTTGACCCACTGTACCTGAGTATTGGTTATTGGAAACCCCTTAAAAAGATGGGTGCAAGAAAATAAATAAAGAGGAGAAAAGGATAACCACACCACTCTTAAGTTATGGACCCATTCTAAATTCCTGCTGTGTGCTAAAGTACTTTACAACTGTAAATTCTGGAATTTCTGGTTCTTATCCATGTGTTTATCCATGGTACTTGCCCATATTAAAGAATTTCACATTTCATCATCAGTTTGTGGTAATCTTGGCAGGGAAGGCTGGTCAGACAATAGCTGGGTACGGTATTAAGAAGTGACCGACATCCTTTCCTACAGTCAGGAGAGCTTAAGTTTTCCTCTCTGGCAAGGCTTTTTTGTCTGTGTTTGTTATTTGGGATTTCCTACATACTCAAGGCTTGTGGCCTCTGCTCTCCTGCCAGATGCCCTCTTCCCTTTCCAGAATGGCCTTGAGCAGATCAACATCAGAGCAACGTCAGTCGAAGGCATATGAGCATCTCATGATTTAGTCTGTTTGAATGCAATATCTCTAAGAAATAGTCTTGATGACACATTAGAATAGTAAAGAAATAAAACAGTGGAAATTTGAGCAGTCGTTATTTATCATCTTTTAGCATAGGGTCCTCAAACTTGGCCACTTTAAAACTTGTGGACTTCAACTCCCAGAATTCCCCAGCCAGTTTGAGGACCCCTGCTTTAGCAAAAACTAAAAGTATCTTTTAAATTTAAATAAAATAAAATACTAAAATAAAATGCTTCTCGGGCACAAATAAAGAATTTCACCATCCAGCAGTATGATATCTTACTGACTTTCAGAAGAATACGGTAACCTTTTTGGGTAGAGGGGTAATCAGATAATGGCTGAGATTATCCATCAGCAAGACTGTTAGATTTAAATGAATAGGACTGAAATTATGATCAACATTTCCTTCTGTTTTCTAACAATGTTGCTTGCATGTTCTAACTGTATTACAAATGACAAAAGAAGAAATCAGAATTCAATTGGCCTATAGCAGTGGTTCTCAACCTGTGGATCGGGACCCCATTTGGGGTCGAACGACCATTTCACAGGGGTCGCCAAACAAGGCTGTCCGCCATTTTCCCCCCTTTTCTTTGGCCACGCCCCTGGCACCCGGTGATGTATAAGTGGTTGAGGGTCACCATAACATGGGGAACTGTATTATGGGGTCGCGGCATTAGAAAGGTTGAGAACCACTGGCCTACAGAAATGAGAAAAGAATATTCTAAAATGATAATACTTTACTGGGCCCAGCCATAAAAGAATATGTAACCTTTTGAGTTCTGCAGAACTATTAATCTCTTACCAAAAAAGGAGTTATTATAACTTATCTAATAACAAGGTCTGAATAATTTGGAAGTTTGCATATTCTCAACCTCATTTAGGATGGTCTGAAGAAACTTTTTATACTACCTATACATTTTGGATTTCTTTTTCTTTTTAAGGAATTAACATCACTATAACCAGGGAGCTGTACCCCAATTAGATTCTACTTTCAAGGAAAGAAAATTTCAAAGAGTCTGAAGAAGGAGCCCATATTTTGTGAATGTTATTCCCTATGACCATTAGAAATATTATATTTGCGTCAACTGACTTTACCAACTGAAATTTCATTTTAGTTTTGTAAATATAAATAGTATAATGTTCTTGTTTGCTTGTTCTGCACCATTAGGCCCAGGTTCCTATGTACTTAACGTGTGTGGCAGGAAACAGATTGAGAATTAATAGACTTTGTGTTTCCAGAGCTGGAAAGAGCAAATACATTTTTGAGAGGGATGCTAGCTATAACTTGACATTTTGCACTAAATGTATTTACTCTACAACCTTCTTCTTGGGCTTAACTTTGAACATCTGACTTAATTGCTGAATACTCCTCTCTTTCTTGCTCCTGGTGTCCACCTCCTGTTTCTGCAGGAGTGGAGAATAGCATCTTGCCTGAAAAAAATTCTGGCACCACGTTAGTTGTCATTACACCATGATAGATACTGGATTTTTCCCCCTTCTTTGCAACAAAGCACTCTGCATTCAAATATCTAACATAAGATAGGCAATGTCAGCAATGAACTAAAGCCATTCCTGTTTCAACAAAATAAGGCACTATGCATGAATATTGTATGATTAGAGTTTTATTCATCCACACCTATGAAATATTCTAGTATGGGTACATTCTTTATATTTTGCAAAGCACGGTTATCTCTCTAAACATGGGAAATTCTATTTTGATTATCTGAATGGACTGCTAAGTATTGATTAAACCATATTGGGAAATATAATTTATACATATCCTCATTGAACTATAATTGAGAAGGGCATTGCATTTGCTTTTGGCCTTTGCAAATACTTTTTATTCAGCTAATTCTTCTGTCTATTTTACATTATCAACAGCAAGTTCTTGCTGAGGTATTTTATAATCCTTCCTGCATGCTGATCCTGCAGCAATACAGTTGTTTCCAGCCAACCTATTCCCCGGGCAATATAGACTTTTTCTTTTTTGTCTTTTACTCTAGAAGCAAAACTCATTAAGAGTTTTTGGGTGGATTCCAGTTCTGATCTTCCACTGACAGAAATGGAAGCTAGCCATCCTTCCAGCTTCTTCAGTTCACCCCAAATCTTCTTCAGAGGGTCCAAATTATCCAAAACAAATTTTAGGAGTTGAAGGGAGCAGGAAGAAGGAGAGTCTCCTTCTCCTAGTCTTGATGATGGAAGAGTCTGTTCACCTGAGGACCAGCACAAATTTCTACAGTATACAAATTTACTGCTTTATGCAAATGATATCGAATTGCAAATTTGCTGCAAGTCAGGTTGCTTGATGGCAAAAAGTGTGTGACATTCCAAAGATAGAACAGAAGATGGGGCTGGTCAATCTGAGTACTGCTAGACCAGTGGTTCTCAACCTGTGGGTCGGGACCCCATTTGGGGTCGAACGACCATTTCACGGGGGTCGCCAAACAAGGCTGTCCGCCACTTTTTTCCCCTTTTCTTTGGCCACGCCCCTGGCACCCGGTGATGTATAAGTGGTTGGGGGTCACCACAACATGGGGAACTGTATTATGGGGTCACGGCATTAGAAAGGTTGAGAACCACTGTGCTAGACAAAAAGGGATCTTTCAGGAGGATTACAACGAAAAGATCAAATTGACAGGAGGAGAGCAGAGAGAGCATCAGAGCCTGCCATCAGCAGCCAAGAGGTCAGGAACTAGCATTTGAGAGGCATCAGAAGAAAAGGGCTCATCCCTGTGGAGTTTCTGAGATAGCTTCAATGCAATGCTGAAAACTCAAGCAGAGCATTTTAAGTGGCACTGGAAGCAGACATAAAAAATAAACCCTGAAAAATAAGTGCCATCAATAAGTATGAGCAGATTATGGACTGTTAGAAAAGAACAGTAAACTTTATACCAAATTCTTCAGAAATAAAATAATTTGTACATTGGTGCAATAGATTTTGCAGAAGACCTCCTCCTTTTGGGCGGGTGGGTGGGTGGAGGTGATTAAGCAACATATCATTTATATTTATTTCTAGGATAAAGAGAAAGTAAGAAAGAGGTGAAAACACAGCGATTGTAGCAAGGTGACATGAGAGAAGAAAAGCATCAGCAAGTAAGAATAATGTGAAATAAGAATGAAATAATACATTTTGCTTCTTTGATCAATAAATACCAGGAACAGCCCCCTTTAAGTTTAAGTTTAATTTAATGGGTTTCAATTCTCATTTGGGGTACGAATCCCAGCTTTCACATAATTTATGAAATCTAGGAATGAGTATGGGCTCACGTATTTCTCTGCGCACCTTTTCCTCGTATTGAATGCCAGTTTTGATACTATAATCTATACACATTAGTTCTGGTTGATACAAACCAAGACATTTTGGCTCAATACAAACCAAATCAGCATGCTGAAGCTGGTGGAAAGAAGGAAAACTAAGACAAACTGTCTGAATTGGATGCCTAGCTAAACATTTCAAAGCGATTCTCAATTATCCTATTGGGATCTACTTTGGAATCAACGTTTCCAGGATCCTGCTGGCCCTAAGGCTATATACCCCAGATCCCTAACACTGAAGTTCTTTCCTTCTGTTCTGCCCTGTTAATTTGTCTGCCTCCTCCAAGCATGTCACTAATGACCAAAACAAAGATGAAGTCCACCAGCTTCCATTAAGCTTTGCTCCCCACTTCTGGATAGTAGTGTAATGAATGAATGCCATAAGAGAATGCAGTAAGATGATAGAGATTTTATTTTAACCTTTGATTATTTGGATCTGACATTGATTATTATATTTATTACAATCAGTGGCAGTATTAAAACTTCTTTCAATTCTCTTCATTAAGCTCACAGGGCTTCACAGTATTCTAAATACTGCAAAACCCCAAAAACAAAATACTACCCTGGCAACTGAATTTCAATCCATTAGAAACTCTGCATGATTCTGGCTCATATTGTTTACAGCTAATTTGCCTTCTGTAGACTGCTCCTTTTTGTGATCCCAATTCTATTTTTTTTCTTTCATTTTAATCCCCTTGTATTAGTAAGCAATGAATTATTGTAAGTAAGAGACATTGCTAGAATTAAAATATTTCTGCCATCATAAACACCTCTTCCTAAACTGATGTGTCCAGGGGCTAAGACTATTAAAAAAAAACTCTCTTCAGATCCTAAAAAACATCCATCATGTCTTCCTCTATGGCTACATTAGAAAACCAGATAATTATATTTTAATGACAGAAATAGGTTTAACATCAACCACAGCTTACAGTTATATTCTCCTCTTCTCTGACATGGTTTAAAATAAACTCCACAACTATTGAAAGAAGAGCTGAACATGCCAGAATTTGTAGCTGGCCAATAGCCAGGTAGTTTAGAGTTATACTAGTTCTAGTCTCAATACATTTTGAGTTATTTATAGGCTAAAGATGAATTAAATTACAATGAAACCATAAATCCCATCTTGCAGGAAAATCAAATTGGATGTAGCTTTGCTGTCCTACTTACCCCAATTTAGGAAAGAGAAGCTGGTATATAAACTTGTGTTGCTTCTTTGTTTGCACATAACACTAAACTATGGTTTAATACAATATCCAAGCTAACCCACCATGTATCTGTTCCCTTTTGCTTCAGAATCAAACACATTTACAGCAATATTTGTAGAATTCCATTTGGTTATTTATCATGCCAGCCACAACTTTAAAAATGACGCAGGGAGTGCCAATGTGTATTACACATCCCATACTTTCCAGCAATAAAACCATTATTCTGTTTTGACAATTTGTATACAAATTTGCCTTGATTTTAATTATTTATGTTTTACCTGTACATCTATAGATATATATTTTCATGACTGTAAGCCATCCAGAGTTATCTTACGGAGAGATGGGGGGCAATAAATTTTATAAACAAACAATAATGATTTTTGTTATGCATTTCATCAGCAGAATTGCAATTAATCAAGGTTCCTTAACAATATATATACATATATGGGGATAGAGACAGAGAGAGATGCTGGTTCAAAGATACCAATGAGCAGTCCACTCATGCAAATGTCAAGATACGGAATACCCATACTTAGATATTTATTGCAAATGAACAGATGGATTTCTTGTAGGTATGTCACACTCAGAAAGAATGAAGCTTCGATATCTGATTAAAAACTGCAATGTTAACTTTCAGGCTCAAAGATCCCTATTCTTGATTGCTCACAGTTTCTTTAGAACAATTAAACAAACAAATATAGTAACATGAGCATTCCAAACTGACTGATTATCTAATGCAGCGGTTCTCAACTTATGGGTCGCGACCCCATTTGGGGTCGATCGACCATTTTTCGGGGGTCGCCAAAGAAGGCGATCCGCCATTTTCTCCCCTCAGGGGGCGCCGCCGCACATGCGCGCTGCACATGGGGGCGGGGCGCGCATGCGTACCGTGCATGGGGCCGCCGCCGCGCATGTGCAGAACGTTTGTGTGATGGGGTCGCCGTCACACAACGTTGAGAACCGCTGATCTAATGGCAAATGTAGTTTAATATACCTAGTCCTTGACTTATGACCACAATTGAGCCCAAAGTTTCTGTTGGTAAACGAGACAGTTATTAAGTAAGTTTTCCCCCCATTTTACGACATTTCTTGCCACAGTTGTTTATGAAGCACCACAGTTGTTAGTAACATGGTTGTTAAATGAATCTAGCTTTCCCATTGACTTTGCTTGTCAGAAGGTCACAAAAGGTGATCACATGACCCCGGGACACTGCAACTGTCATAAATCTGAACCAGTTTTCAAACATCCGAATGTAAATCATGTGACCATGGGGATGCCGCAACAATCATAAGTGGGAAAAATGGTCAAAAGTCACTTTTTTCAGTTCCATTGTAACTTTGAATAGTCATTAAACAAACTGTTGTAAGTCGAGAACTACCTGTACTGGCAGATGTGTAGTGGTGATGCAAATGCACAGAAAACCAAAACCTCCTAATTTATATGCACAATGATAGATCTCTTAACTATTTCTTATCCATGAATTTGCCAATAGTGAGAGGAGGCTCGTTTCTATAATTTTATGATAGAAAGTAATTTGTAACATTCCTATATTTTCACATGTTCTTTCTTTTTTTCTGATAATGAACATTCCGAAGAATATGCAGAAATATTGTACTGCTATAGTGTCTGACGACCAGCAATATTTGCAATATTAGGACCTTAGCACACTCATAGAATTTCATTTTTTAAGTTTTTCCTATGATGATAGGGAGGAGAGAGGCATTTACAGAGCAGCTTTCCACATGACATTTGTGAAATGAAATAACTTGTGCTCCCCATTCTCCAAAGCCAGTACTTGGAGGTCCTAACTTCAAACTTAAATCTTTATTGCAAGTATTCCTATAACATATTTTAGCATTTGAATGTCAAACTATGAACTTTTAATGAGTTGGTAAAAATGAATAGATTTTTCAAGATAGGTGTCTTAGGACATTTTGAACTTTGTGGAGTTTCCAGTGAGAAGCTTTCCTCTGGAAGTTGCAGTCCCAAAGCTTGTAGGGCATGAGTCAGAATACCTAACTTACAAAAAAGATGTTCTACAACAATCTCTTATCTTTTCCTGTTGTAAAGTACCTGAGTCCTTTGGGATTGGGTGGCATATAAATAAAATTAAATAAATAAATAACTGCAACCGTGTAAAGGGCAGGGAAGGCCCTGCCAACTGTTCCAGCAATTTGATTTTTCACCAGCTCAAGGTTGACTCAGCCTTTCATCTTTCTGAAGTCTTTAAAATGAGGAGCCAGATTGTTGGGGGCAATAGGCTGACTCTGTTAAACCACTTAGAGAGGGTTGTAAAACACTGTGAAATGGTATATAAGTCTAAATGCTATTGCTAAGGTTGTCTTCAGCTGCAGATGATGTTCATAGAACAAGAGCTAATGTAGCTTGTAATTGTCATGCTCAGATACTTGACCTTTTTCAGACCACGTATAGATTTAATCCACTCTATTCCTTTACAGGGCCAGTAAAGCAATAATGCATGATCAAGGCTTTCCACGCAATACAGTAATTTAACCCTGCAACATGTGAGGAAGGACACACAAGTGTTTTTGTTTTATGGTAGTTTATTTCTATATATTTTTAATTAAAAAAAACCCTAATTTCTCCCAAATGTGTACTGCTTTAGTTATTTTGATGTTACCTAACTAAAGGGTGTCCCAGTTCTCTTCTCATTGTAGAAACACGTCTGCCCTCTCAGCTTAATTTAGGTACAAATGCTCAAGAATAGCTTTCGTTAAATAGGGCCCAATGGTTTAAATCTGAAATTATTCAATCTGTACCTCACCAACTGAATTTATTAAACTTGGAGAGAATTAACCAAGCAGTTGCACTTGCAAAGAGTACCAAGAATTAGCTTTCAGTTTCCATGAACATCTGCTGGATGAAACTGCAAAGCCCTAATTGCCATGTTAATATTGATCTATAATTTCCATGTATTACAGTTAGAGGACTAGAATAATGAGTCACTATCTAAATAATGTTTATTAAAAATAATTGAAATGTTTATTGGAGAAGCTCATAGGGAGTGAAATCTACTGTTGTGCAAGATGATTTTCAGTCTTGTGCTGTTACTTTTTTCTCCTGAAGGCCTCCCTTAAAACACCAAGCCCTACTCTTAACCCTTTGGCTCTTCCAAAGGAGATATTAAGAGTGTCTGGAAATTGTAGGCAGAACAGAAAAGTTACTGTTTTCACTGTGAGAATTATATAATTAGAAAATATTTTACGAGACCTAACCACCATGGAAACTTTTTCAATTATTTTTTACCTTCTTTGTAGTGAATTCATAAATGCTTGTAGAAGCCTTGTAAATTATATTATAAAATGTCCTAGTATGTATCTTTTGGACAAAGACCAGAACCACCTACCAGTTTTTCAAATCCAATTCAAGTTTCTTGTTACTTTTTCACGATCTCTCCTACTGACATTCAGTTTGTAAGCTTCTTAAAGTTGGTATTGTCTTCTTTTCTTTTTTTGCTTATGTGGATCTGTGAAGATCTTAGACACTAGTAAAGGAGAATATTTGTAACTCAGGGTTGAAATGGGGATAACATTACCTAGTTTGGGTAATGAAATGTCTGCAAGAAAACAACCAAGCTCAGAGAGCACTAAGGACCCTAGACACTGATTGTGTAAGAAACAATGATAGGATTCAGATGCTATTGCGTGAAAGTTCTGACACCACCAAATTGATGCTCTCTCATAAAGGTGCCTTAACTTGACAGTAGGCAGCAATTTCTCTACTAGGTCTCTGTTTAGGAATGGACATCTTAGTTTTCACATGATACGTTTATTTTTAGGAACAATGTCTATAGTTTATTGTCTCACAAAGGTGGCCATGCAAAAAGTGCTTCCCTCTGACATAATCCATCCCACTGGTGAACAAGATGAGGAATAAGCAGTGTAGAATTGAATGTGCACACACACACATACGCACGCACGTAGCGTGTATGCACTTTCCTCCACAAATGTTATTTTTAGCTCTGTTCTCACATGATGAAGGACAAAAATAAAACCTTATACATTTTTCATGGCATCCCAGTGTGCCAAATCCAGGTCCTCACAATGTGCCCTTGGCTTAATACATTTTTAATAAGCTGAACCCAGCAAAAAAATGAACAGGGCTTTTTTTTAAGTTGAGAGTAGAGTCTCTTGCAGTAACTATCAATTAGACTGCAATCCTATACCCACTGCTCTAAGCCTGATGTGATTTTTTTCTGAGTAGAGAGGTGGAGGATTATGCTGTTAAATCTCTCAGCATTAATATAAGAGAAGATATTTGAAGCTGGGTGCAAACATTTCTTCTGAATTTGAATATGTGCAACTGCACTGGATGCAAGAAATGTTTTTTATATAACCATATCTAACAAATAATGCATTTCGCCTGGATTAGTGTTCTTTCAGTGAAATGTATCTGATACAATTAAGGGAGTGAAAGTGAAGGAACAGATTTCTCTATTGTTGAAAACCAATGAAAATTTCAACTCAAGTATACCTCTCTTTATTGTGAGATGGTTAGCACAGCAATCCTCTAGTGTCTGAAAGCGGTAAAGCTTTCAGTAAGTCCAACAACAACACAATATTTGTTAAATGCCAATTTAATGGTTTATCAACCTGATCAATGTTGACTGTAAAGAATTGTCTTGTCAACTACCCTTCAATGCCTCCTTGGGCTGCATTTAGAATTAAAATTGGAATAACGGAAGGCCATTCATTTTGAGATTATCCATGATAATAGCTTCCAGTGGTTTTCATAAATTCTGTGTTTTGGGATACATTGAAAATGTAGATAAGGTAGATTGTTGATATTATTGCTTGTTTCTTATTTGTTTCTCTCTCCCCTAACTTCTGCTGCCTTTTGCCCCATGTTTGTCAGTCAACATTTAACATCAAGTTATATCTTTTACTAACTAGTGGGTGTCCTTCTTCTAATCTGGTTAGAGGCTTTAATTGGGGGGTTAGCTGAGCAAGGAATGTTCTAATTAAGATTGATATTAATGTTCACATCACAAACTAAGGACAGGCAACCTAGTATCATCCAGATGTTTTTTTATCTCAAATTCCAATATGTTTGTCATTAGCCAATTTGGCGGGGATTAGTAAGAAGTGAACTAAAATTTCTGAATTTCCTTGCGGTCTAGCAATCTACCAGAAAATGGCTTGATTTTTCTATTGTATATTAAGGAGTACTATAAAAACTAGCATTTTCCTGAAGACTGTTAAGATCAAGGAGAAAGATTTGGGAAATGTCAACAGATACTATAGTTTACCATGAAGGCTACTACTGATATAGTTTATTTATTAAATTTATATGCTGCCCATCTGGTGGTTCAAGGTGACTCCAAGTGCCTTACAATGTAATAAAACACACAAATATAAAAGCAGATTAAAATTTCAAAATATTAAAACAAACAGATTTGGAATGGAGCAAAGATGACACAATGCCACTGAAATGCAGCATCTATTGCAATGTTTCTCAACCTTGGTAATATTGAGATGTATGGGCTTCTACGTCTACTATTTGTACACCCATTATGTAAAGGGAAGGAAAATTTATCAGGTTTTTTTTTTTCCTCAGCATTCAGCTTGGGTGGATTCTATATGTACAATGTTAAATTTATTTGATATTTGGGGCATTTTTTTCCTTTTTGTACACGTTTCCCCTCTTTTTGTTGTTGTTAATGTTGGATGTATGTTTTTCTGTTTTGCATTTTATTCTTGTTGATAAAACAGAATAAATAAATAAATAAATAAATATAGAGACAAAAGGGTATGTAGACTTCAGGTCTCTGTTACCGCAACGACCACCTCCAGTCAACTTCTCCTTCAGTTAAATGTTATTTAGAGTTTGCCACATTACTATCTTTTATACTTATTAATCATCATATTTTCTACCACTTTTCATACTTTCTTAAGATAAAGTTTGGTCAGAGATTTTGGCTAGATTCTTAATGATTTTCCAGTCCTACAAGTTAACCAGATCAAGAAATTGACTCCATAAAAAGACTAGAACCATTCTTTTTAAGATAGTTTGTATTAGTTGAGACTACACTGATAGAATCCTGCAAGTATTTTTCCTTCTTTCCCTCTTATATGCCAGTTAATCTGGGGGTCTTTTTCTAACACTTTCCTGTCTCCCTGGTTTACTACACCTTTATTCTGCATGTGTTGTTGCCTTAGAGGCTTCTCTAAGTTCATCCCCATGGATCCTTCCAGTCAGCTATGGTGAAGATCAAAAATGACAAACAAAAAATATATCTTACATCTCAAACAAGGCAAAAGATTGATATTTTCACAATATATTAGAAGTAAAAAAATGGGACTGTGGCAACAAATGAGAAGCCATTTATTGGTATCAGCTACCAACTCTTTAAATGCAAGTGGTGGTTAAGGCATAGGGCCGTGGCGAACCTATGGCACACGTGCCATAGGTGGCACGCAGAGCCCTCTCTGTGGGCACACGCACCATTGCCCCACTCCTAGGACTTCAGCTGGGTTTTATAAAACCTTTTCGCTTTAGGCCTCTGCCGCCGTGTGCAAAAAAAAAATGGTTCACTCAATCAATCAATTTCAACTCACGGGGAAAAAAAAATCTCGCAAAGTTGGAATTGATTGATTGAACTTTTTAGTCCCACCCAGTCTGCTGTTACCACTGCAGCCACGCCCACCCAATGGGCCATGCCCACCCAATGGGCCACGCCCACCCGGCACCCGGCGATACATAAGTGGGTTTTGGGTTGCAGTTTGGGCACTCGGTCTCTAAAAGGTTTGCCATCACTGGCATAGGGCTAGCCATCAGGGGACTGTGAGTTCTACAGGTAGTCCTCAAGTTACGAATGGAATGGAGCCCGCCCATTCCATTCATAACTCGAAAATTCGTGGGATTGAATGTCGTACCTCAAACGAGATCACTACCTGCTTTCACCCACACATTCGCTAAACAAACGCATAGGCAAATGCGTGGTCCATTAATTTAATTTAATTTATGAGACTTATATACCGCTTTAAGTGCAAGCACTCTCTAAGCGGTGTACACCAGTAAGCAATGCATATATATATTTACATTGCCCCCAACAATCTGGGTCCCCATTTTACCTACCCCGGAAGGATGGAAGGCTGAGTCAACCTTGAGCCGGTGAGATTTGAACCGCTGACCTGCTGAACACAGTCAGCTAAAGTGGCCTGCAGTACTGCACTCTAACTGCTGCGCCACCTCGGCTGCATATGAGGTATCTCATATCATATATGATATATATCATATCATATCATATCATATCATAGGTATCACCCTGAGGTATCTCAGGGTGGAGAAAGCCATGGAGGACCTAGTGATGGAACAGGCCCCCAAGATCTCTCTGACCTACTAAGATACCTCATGCTTCCCCCCTCCCTTCCTGCCACACCAGACTCACTTACCTTGAAAAGATCCATCTCCTCTCTGCTGTGGTTCTTGCTTTTGAGATAGAGGAGAGTTGATGGAAGCTTCCGCGTACTGTAATATCGCACAACTTCAGACATCGATCCTCTTGCAGAGAATGGGTGCCTGAACTCTCGCAGTGCTTGCAGTGTCTGTCTCCTGCTCCCCTACATCTCTGGAGCCATGTGACCGTCCCCAGCCTCTGTTCGGGTGGCAATCCGGAAAAGGCCTTCAACGCCCAGATTGGGCCTCTGGAGGCACGTGGAAGCCTCTCCCGGCCTCCATTCTGGGCAGCAGCAGCCTAGAGGCCTTTGCAGATGAAAACAGAGCCCCAGAGCGATGCACACTCCCTCCGGGGACTCAAAACAAACGTCTTGAGAAAAGGCTTTGCTGTCGTAAATGGAGGCCTGGAGGCACGCATGTGTCCCTCCCTGCCTCCGTTATTGGCAAGAAAGGTTTTTTGCAAAGATTGCAAAAAGCTTTGCAAACGAAGGGAAGGCTTTGGAGTTTCAGCCCTTACCTGCATTTGCAAAGCCTTTTGCCGCAGTTCTCCACCAGGCCTCTGTTTGTAGAGAAAAGCCTACTGTAAGATCACACAAGATTAGTAGCATAAGATCTTGCACCACTGATCTTGCATGATCTTGCAGTATTTTAGGCCTCTATTCTCTGTGAATGCACCAAAGGCCTGGAGCAGCCAAGAAAGCGAAGATTCTCTGGATCTTTGCAAGATGAGTATCTGCAGGCCTAGTGCTTAGGGAGACACAGGGGGAGGGGGGCACAAATAGCAGGGGGAATATTGGTATACCATTACGGTCATTTGTAAGGGTGAACGACTGCTGTAGTATGGCAACATTCATAATTTCAGGACTTTTTCGTAAACACTAGGGGGTGCTTATCGCGTAACTTCATAGGTTTGCTAAGGGAGTATTCGTAACTCGGGGATTACCTGTATTCCTCCCTTAGGCTCAAAGCCACAAATCTTGGCCAGTCATTCTCTCACAGATCTAGGAAGAAGTAATGGCAAACAACGTCTGAAATCTTATTAAGGAAACTGCAGAGATTAGTTCAGGCAGTGTAGGAGATGAACAGGCTGAGCTAGAGATGGGAATAATAATAATAATAATAGTAGTAGTAGTAGTAGTAGTAGTAGTAGTAGTAGTAGTAGTAGTAAAGTTGGAAGGGACCTTGGAGGTCATCTAGTCCAACCCCCTGCTCGGGCAGGAAACCCTACACCATTTCGGACAAATGGCTGTCCAGTCTCTTCTTAAAAACTTCCAGTGTTGGAGCATTTACTGCTTCTGGAGGCAAGCTGTTCCACTGATTAATTGTTCTCACTGTCAGGAAGTTTCTCCTTAGTTCTAGGTTGCTTCTCTCCTTGATTAGTTTCCACCCGTTGCTTCTTGTCCTGCCTTCAGGTGCTTTGGAAAATAGCTTAATTCCCTCTTCTTTATGGCAGCCCCTGAGATATTGGAATACTGCTATCATGTCCCCCCTTGTCCTTCTCTTCGTTAAACTAGACATACCCAATTCTAGCAACCGTTCCTTATATGTTTTAGCCTCCAGTCCCCTAATTATCTTTGTTACTCTTCTCTGTACTCTTTCTAGAGTCTCAACATCTTTTTTACATCGTGGTGACCGAAACTGGATGCAATATTCCAAGTATGGCCTTACCAATGCATTGTAGAGTGGTATTAATACTCTACGTGATTTTGATTCTATCCCTCTATTCTATTCCAAATTGATTACACATTAAGTGTGTAATCAATTTGGAATCATTGTATAGCCACAAGAGACCCAAATGCAGCCACTCCCCCCAATGAATTCCATTGACCCTTATTAGCACCAATTTAGCTTGAATTGTTAGTTGCTCAGAATCTTGTATATAGTGGCAAGAACAAACTCTTAGGCTTTGAACTGAGCTCCTGTTTCTGATTATTTGCACCTGACAATCAGTTACCAGAGTCAACACTGATTATAAAGCACACTCCTCTCAAAAAAAGTTATAAAAAATTATTTATGGGAGGAGTTATCCAACTTAGATTCTATGACACACCACACTGCATATTATTTTCAAAAACAGACTGGGAAAAAAGTTAGAGATTTTAAAAAAGCTATTGATTTAATTTAAAAATTAACATGTAATTTGCACTAATCTTTATTTAAAAATAATACTATTTAAAAAGGAATCTGGATTTAATATAAATAATTAAAACCTGATATATGCCATTTTCTTGGAAAATGAATAGGAAGCCTGCTATAGGACTATGGTGTGATTATACTATTTTAGCAACAATTATTTTTATTGAAATTTAAAGAATGTTTTTTAAAAACTAGTTACAGAGGTTAAAAAATAATAATTTAATCATAATTACTGTAGTTAAATTGTACCAGACATTTATAAACCATACTTCATTCAAACTACTAATGAAAGAAACGGATATTAAAATGTGTGGAGCCCAAATTAATATAACGCTAATTAAGTTGCAGAATGAAGAATATCTTTAAAGTAATCAGATTCCGTGATTTACAAATTCAGGGCCAAAGTAGCAGAAGGAAGCACACAACGCAAATAAAAACTGGGGTGTTAATAGTTGTTAATTAGATTAAACAAAGGTTAAACAGTTTGTGGTTCTAAAGTTAAGGGAACCCTGCAATTAGTGCAAGCTAGGCCATCAGGTTAATATGGTATGTTTGGGCACAGCTTATTCTGAAATACAAAAATTGTTTTTTGCTGAATTAGGATTCAAATTCAGCATGCATTATAAATCCATTAATATTTATTATCCCTTTTTTCAGTAATATTCCCAATACTTCCTGAGAGATCATTTTAAGATGTATAAGCACAGAATTGACATTGGCATCATTTTCTATAGGGCTTAACTGATTATGGAATAGGCATTTTATAATAAGCATGCAAAATGCACCTTGAGAGCAATTTCAGTTTCCTTTCATCTAAATCAAAACCAATAATCACTTTTTATTGCTTTTGGTTGAAACACTAAGCTGCTGTTGAATTGTACAGCTCTAAGAGTTAAGTGATTATATGGATGCTTTGTTTGTTTAAATAAATTGTATTGAAACAGAACAAGTTCTTAATACTGGTGGGATTACAGCTTCTTACTCTGAACATTGCTACACCACATTTGGAAGAAGTTCATGCTTAGCTAAAGTTAAGAATGTACTTTTAATGACTTTACCATGCATACGTTCATGGAGCTAATTAGCATTCCTGCAGAGAAGACTTCAACTTTTTGTTCACTCTTTCCCCAGCAGAAAGCACAGTGTTCAAGAGACCCTGCTGAGTGATCTAGATTCATTAAAGCCAGAGTGTTTCTTGACTGCCAAGAAAGCCGTGGTTCCTCCAACATGCAAAAATCACAGGAAAGAATTTGAGATACAACTTGCTAGGTCAGACTGGTAACATATGAGAAATCTTCTATGGATTTTAGGAATACTGTATCATCTTTTAAGAGAGAGACAGCTTACCTAAGTTGAATGTTATGAGGGAACTCATAAAAGTAGTGTTAATTGCTACAGAGATAGATAACCTTTGGGTGTGCAATGGCCTTACTTCTTTTGAGCACTGAACACTATAATGTGTATGGATCCACATCACATATGTGGGCAGGGCTAACTGGGGAAAGTGTGATTTTTTAAAAAAAGTTTGTGCTGTCCCTACTCAATGATTTACCCCACAAATTTGAGTGTTTTCACCTAAACATGATATGCAATTAGACTGTTAAGTTTCAGCAGCTATTATTCAGAGCAATCATAGTCCAAATATAAATGATCCCCAAAAAGAAAGATAATCCCTCAAAGGTCATCAGTATTCTAGGAGCCATGGATGCTTTCTACCCAACTTATAATGCTCTAAAGCAGTGGTTCTCAACCTGTGGGTCGGGACCCCATTTGGGGTTGAACAACCATTTCACGGGGGTCGCCAAACAACGCAGTCTGCCATTTTTTTTCTCCTTTTCCTTAGCTGTGCTACTCCCTTTTATTCTATTGGCTTTTGAAAGCCAATAGAATAGACTCTCTTGAATAGAGTCTAATTCTATTGGCTTTCAAAAGCCAATAGGAATTGTCCAGGCTGTCTCTGCCCTCCTGAGCCCGTCAAAAGTCCCATTCTGCAAATGGTGCTGCACCAGTTGAGTAGTCCTCGACTTAACGACCGGTTGAGTAGTCCTCGACCTATGACCAGTTGGGGGTCACAGCATTAAAAAGGTTGAGAACCACTGCTCTAAAGAGAACATTTTCTCCTATATAGATTTTTCAACCACTGTATGGAGGCCCTTTTGATTCTCTGTATATGGAGACCAAAAGGTGGCCTTCTCTGTTGTGATGTTCACACTCTAAAGTTCCCTTCTACAGATGTACAAATGTATGAATCTTGTTACATAAAAGTTAAGTCCATATTAAAAAGATTCCTATTCTCTTTATCATTTGACATATCATAGTGGAACTGCAATATGACTTATGGCCTATAAATATATGATATATTTTAATCTTCTTTCTATGAAACTTGACTTTACCTTTATTATTTCATCCCATACTATAATAATTTTCTTGGGTTTTTTTCTGCATTGCATTTATTTCTACAGGTAGGCAAATAGGGAGGTAGACAATTGTTGGAGTTATTGGGTTATCTGGCCTGTTAGGCTGAGTCATCAGCTGCAGTAGGCCAAGGTATGAGGAAGTCGGAAGTAAAAAAGATTGGAGTAAACAACGTGCCGTGCGGTGCAAAGGAATGTGTTTTGGTCTTTTGTTGGTGCCGGGTGTAACAGCTGTATAGTAGCGTGTGCAAAACAAAGCTAGCACATGTAATATGCTAATATGCTGTGTCATAACAAATGTGGTTGGTGTAAGGTGGTCACCAGGTGCATATAAACCCGCCTTCTGATAACACAATAAAAGGGATGCTTCGGCTTTGTTCGAGGCTCCCATCCCGAGGAAACCACGTGTTCGTGTCTGTTCTTCAACACCCATGGGAGACCGCTGGGCGCGTGAAAACCCACAACTGGTGACCCCGACGTGATTTGGTACCCTCTTACTCACTCAGCGGAAGAGCTTACTGCAACTCAGGGGCGGTCGTCAGAGCTAGACGAAGCACCCTTCCAAAACATTACCGTGAGTATGGGGACAGGATTCTCTAAGCCTCAGGTTGCGCACCTCTCAGAACTTAGGGAATTGACCAAGTCATCAATAATTATTTTGAAAAACAATGGGAAAGATTTGCCGCTTCCCACTAAAGGGGATTTGATCCTTCTCTTAAAATATGTATATCTAAATTGCCTTGCATATCCCGAAGGAGGATCCCTAAAAATGTCTGTGTGCGTTAAATTAGGGAAGTATTTTCATGAATGACCAGGATGTGTAAAACTAAGACTTCTGTTCGCTTGTCTTTGTGTATATATGTTTGTCAAAGTCTGTGCATGAGAGGTAAATGTGACTGTTAACTGTTTCAAATCCAAAGGAAAAAGAATTTTAAAGTCTGCTAGAAATTCTGCTTAAAATAAGCCACAAAAAGGAAAAACCCCACTCTGTTTGGGATTGTTTTAAGTTTATCTATTGGAAAAGTTTCACTTGCATTTACTGTATGTGTTTTATCTATCCTTTTCCTGAAAAATGTGTGTCTATCTACAAGAGCCTTTTGAAACTCAAGTCTGCTTGTGTGGGGAAATAATTTTTTAAAGTTACTTTTCGTATCCTATCACTTATTGGTGATGCTACTATGAAACTTTTCTTATCCTAAATATATAAGCATTTCTCAATCTCTAAAACGATGTGGTCTATTTTAGAATAAATGTTCTCTTACCCTTGGCAAGTTGCACACCTTAAAATATTAGGCTTTTAAAATTATTTGGAGTTTTCAGCATTTTCAAACTGCCTGCAAGCTACCCCCCTTCCAATTCTTTTCCTGTCCTTTGTTCTCCATACCTTTTGTCTGCCTCTCCTGGTAGAGTCCACCCAGAAAGGGGGGGGGAGACCTTGTTCTTGTATCTTTCAGCCCTGAAACCCTCTCCCAAGCCTTTGGAAGCAGAACACACAGACCCAGATGCTGCCTCCATCCATTTGAGCCATGGAATTGAGTTTTGAATCCAGCCATCCACTAAAAAGCCACCATGCAATCTGAGTGGAACATCTTCCCAAGTCCTACCATTTCCCCAGATGCCTGTGAGAGCTGCAGAAGGAAGGTGGTGCCACGTGAAGCCTCAGAAGAGAAAATTAAGACTGTGGGGGGAGGGTGGAAACTCATTGTAAACTTTTCTTTCTTGCCCCATTTGTATTGTAACAAGCCCGTTGAATGTATTAATGGAGAGATGGCATTTAGGAATAGGTGGCAGAACAAGTACTGAACACCTTGGACTTCTATCTGGCGGGAGGGAAAATTTATCCAGAATGTTTGTATTGACTATTTTGTAAGACTGCACACACACACACACACACCATTCAGAATCATACTTGAGTCCCCTCCACCTACCTTTAGTAAAGTTCCCCCCAGGCTGATTTTTGCAATAGTATTAATGGAGAGATGGCATTTAGGAATAGGTGGCAGAACAAGTACTGAACACCTTGGACTTCTATCTGGCGGGAGGGAAAATTTATCCAGAATGTTTGTATTGACTATTTTGTAAGAGTGCACACACACACACACACCATTCAGAATCATACTTGAGTCCCCTCCACCTACCTTTAGTAAAGTTCCCCCCAGGCTGATTTTTGCTCTATTGCACCAAAGCTTTGTGGGACCAACTTCCAACAGAAACCAAGGGGGAGGGAACTAGGCCCCCTCAGGTGATTTGCAATTCATATGCCCTGACTAAGGAAGCAACAGGAAAAATCCCAAACTTATGCCCTGAATATTTTGCACTGTTGAGCTCAGATTGGGATTCCTAGAACTCATTATGTGCAATTTAAAGAAAATTTAATAGACTGGCATATTGGACATTACAAACCTGGATGCACTGAATTAAGAGCTAAGGCAGGAAACAACTCTTGAAATTGGGCAGCCAGTGGTCATGTACTAAGGAAAACCATGGCTGTGAAGAATTTTGGGAGGTATGCAAACCTGACTGGAAGCTAAAGGTGACATCCAACATTTGAAAATGATTGGCACAGAATATTGGATACTATAAATTTCTTTTCCACCTAACAAAATTTTGCCCTGACTTTTAGAACTTTATGGGTGCAAGCTCCCCTTTTGGGAGCCACTAAAGGGATCTTTTTCTGCTGCCTCCATTAATGTCTTATTTTTCTTTTTCTTTTTTTGCTTAACAGTTTAAAAGCTTGCCTACCAAGTCTCCCTGACCAGATCAATTTTAATGTCATACATTTACACACTTAAGGCACAAAGTGGGGATATTGATGGAAGTTAGCCCCCCCAGAAGGAAATATTAAAAAGGGCAGAAAAATATATTTTTCCTCAAAAGGACTTTTTAAAACCAAACCTGGCCCCAAATCTATCTCTCTGCCCCAAGCAAGAGCTAGGCCCATACAAATGCAAATGTAACACCATCAGAAAGTTGAAGCCAGAGCAATCAAGAAGACAAAAGAGAAGATCTGCATACCCCACCCAAATTCTAGGAGTCAGACCCATCACCTGGGAAGCAGGATATGATAATAGAATTAAACCACAGATATCAAGGCCTAGACAAATACTCAGAAACAGCCTCAAGGTTCATGCCACAGGAACAGGAAACTATTCCAAACAAGGCTAGAGGGGGTATAAAAGCCTACTGCCCCGATGTGCTCTCTCTCTCTCTGCCCTTCTCTCTCCTCTGCACTTTCCTGAAGAAACATCTTTCTGCAATAAACTGTAATCTTCAGGAACTGTCACCCACCAACAGGTCAATTTAGTAACTACACCTATCACTGCAGTTCAGTTACCCTTGCTAACCAAACCGGCCTTCACTTTGCCAAGCAACACTGAGGATGACTTCGTATAAAACGCTCTCTCCTTATTTTAAATAAAACAGAAAAGTAGGAGATGTTGGAGTTATTGGGTTATCTGGCCTGTTAGGCTGAGTCATCAGCTGCAGTAGGCCAAGGTATGAGGAAGTCGGAAGTAAAAAAGATTGGAGTAAACAACGTGCCGTGCGGTGCAAAGGAATGTGTTTTGGTCTTTTGTTGGTGCCGGGTGTAACAGCTGTATAGTAGCGTGTGCAAAACAAAGCTAGCACATGTAATATGCTAATATGCTGTGTCATAACAAATGTGGTTGGTGTAAGGTGGTCACCAGGTGCATATAAACCCGCCTTCTGATAACACAATAAAAGGGATGCTTCGGCTTTGTTTGGGGCTCCCATCCCGAGGAAACCACGTGTTCGTGTCTGTTCTTCAACACCCATGGGAGACCGCTGGGCGCGTGAAAACCCACAGACAATTCATTTTAAAATATTCATTTTTTCTTTCAGCAAGCCTTGAGAAGTTATTGATGTTTAGAACTCTAAATTACCAGAATTCTGAGGCAACTGTTGGCAGAAAATGTTGATTGCCTTTTGTGTAGAAAAGTGGGACATAATTAAAACAACATACAAAAGACCCAAGTAAAGAAGAGAAAGACTTGCAATGAAAGCAGTAAGGTAACCATATTCCTAAAAATTAGATATGGCTAAAAATATGACTCAAAGCATGTGCCTTGATGTATGATTTTCAATTAGTTGTGTCCATTTCCATTTTATTTCTTCTTTTTTGCACTCATAGCATAGCATTTTTTCCCTTGCCTAAGAATTAATCAGAACATGAGGGAAATAAACAGCTATTCTGAAAATAGTCATAGGTATTAATTTGTTTTGTCTGTATCTTTCAACAGAAAGATTGAATATACCAATATAGAAACAGATAAAAACTAATTGTCTTAAAGTCTTCCGTGGGCTATTTTTGCACTGTCATTCTATTATTTTTCTGATTACAAATGATGAATATGTCTCTGTTTTAAATGAGATTGAATGAATTTGGAGTTTTTCCCCCCCATTTGTCAGTGTCACACAATTTTACAGAAGGGCTTTGCCAATTCCAGCTATGAGCCATTTAATATTTACTCATACAATCCTTGGTGGGGAGTGATTGATTGACTGATTATTGGTGCCGAATCTTAAGTGATCTCAGATAGATTAAAAAGTATCACATATATTGATAGATATATCAAGGATTGTAAGATAAATAGCCATTTTAGCAGAAAAAATTCCTTACTTCTTTGATCAATTCTGCTTTATGCCAGTACTAACACTGGAGAACAGGGGAAGATGTGTCAGGAGCATGCCAGGATGGCTAACTCTGCAAGATTCTTCTCAAATCAGTAGTACATCTAGTGCAGGGTTAAGATGGCCCTATTTTAATTCCTTCAGTGGGATTGTAATGGCAAGAAAATAATTTGACTGAAAGCAAAGAAAAATAGAATAGAAAAAAAGATGACTTCTGCCCTCCTAGCTCACCCCAGCTTAGAAGAAAAATACTGTTATCAGTGTCCAGGTCTCCCATATGCCTCAGGTGGGTGTACTCAATCAATATTTGGAGGTGAAAATTTGCTTATAGGACTTGGCTTTTAGTGTTGTTTAAAATGAATTTGAATTGGTTTGCTGTTGTTAATTTATATAGTTTTTTTTACAAATGTTCAAGTATTACCTTATTTTCAGAACGTCATAAAAATGATTAAACAATCATTTCTGTCTCCAACAGAAAATCTATATAACACTATTAAGGAGTTGGCATCAGCTGCTACCATGGTTTTAGAACACATGATTTTAGTAAATTCATTCAACTAAAAGAGAATCAAAATTGGAAAATCTCCATGACTATTCGACAGACTGCAATGTTCCCTATTCAATAGCATATTCAAAAAACTTTAGTCTGGTATGTGTGCCCCAGGACTCAAAGAGGCATGTTATAGAAGGATAATATGATTTCAAGTATTCATTTCTCATTTGCTCATTCAATCCCTGATGCAGCTACATTTTTTAATTCCATTTTTTCTCCCAGAAGAGTTAATTCAGTATATTTTTGTTCCACTAATCCAATCTCACTATAATTGCACTCTGGTAGAAATAAGCAATTCTTTTGGCCAGTGGGCACAGCTGTAATTTAAAGAAAGTCATAAACTGTCTCATAAAACAGCTGCTATGGGGCAGAGATGGGGCGTTGTCTTACCTGAACGCCTTTTTTCAGTACGGAGATGGAGAATCCACCAATGGGTTTTCTCTATCTGCCTGCTCTTGAGACCAAGTAGCCAAACTTGAACGCCCCCTCTTGCTAAGAGATCCAGTCTTAACGAGGGCGAAAGTGGCTGAAGGTGGACGAGGTGTTGGCTCTCAAACCCTTAAATAAGGCCTAACTGACCTAAAGGGTGGGTGTGGATTCTCCATCTCCGTACTGAGAAAAGGCGTTCAGGTAAGACAACACCCCTTCTCCAGTACAGGAGATGGAGAATCCACCAATGGGACATACCAAAGCCTCACTGTACCTATGGGTGGGAAACAGATAAGGCCGGACTAGTGTCTTCGGAGACCACTTGTTGAAGGACCCTCCGGCCAAAAGAGGCGTCTGCAGAGGCAAAGCGGTCTATTTGGTAATGGCGTACAAATGGGCAAGGCGAGGACCATGTCGCAGCCCTGCAAATCTCCTCAATGGACGCCTGAGTGGCCCATGCCGCAGAAGTCACAGCACTGCGAGTGGAATGGACCGTGAGATGACTTGGAGCCGGCAGAGAAGAAGACTGGTACGCCTCTGCGATGCAGCTCCGAATCCACCTGCCTATAGTGCCAGCTGAAACCTTCTGTCCCAGAGAAGCTGGATGGAAGGATACAAATAAGACCTCGGATCTACGAAAAGTTGCCATGTGCTTGATATAACGCTGCAGGGCCCTGCGGACGTCCAGCATGTGCCACTGTCTAAAGTTTGGCATCAGCCAAAGAGTTTGGCGTCAGAGTTTGGCGTCAGCCTGCCAATGTTTGAGCCACAGCATTCGTCTGGCAGTGATGTTAGAGGCAAGGGACCTAGAGGCAAAAACTGCGGACTGGAGCATAGCATCCGCTGCATACTCGATGGCCACTGCATACTCGATGGCCTCAACAGGTATCCTAGCCTGAAGCTGGCGCAGCCATAATAGGGTAGTCCTGACAAAAAAGTACGCACAGCTAGCCGTTTTAATTGCCCATGCTGCAGATTGATGGGTCTTCCAGAAGGTGTGCTCCCATTTCTTGTCATCTGCTTTAAGCACCTCTGCTAGGTCCCCCGCAATCACCGTCTGCGATACCAGGGGTGTCCATGCCTCGTCTATCTTAGGAACTTCCAAGGTGTCTAAGAGGTCTGTGGAGGTGCTAAAATTTTTTTGTCATTTCCGCCAATGGTAGGAAAGGAAGCAGGGGAAGCCCACAGCTTCTTGATCCCTTTCAGGAAAATAGAAGGGCATGGGACATGGTGTTCAGTTGCCACCTTTTCGCAAAATATCAGATTGGGGCCAGTGTCTGATGGGACCTGAGGTTGTGGGAACTGATCAGAACCAAAATTGGCTGTTGCCATGGCCTTTCTTAGGATTGAAAGAAAAAGGGCCAAATTGAAAAGATTTCCCAAGGAGGAGGGCTCAGGGGCAAGTTCCTCATCCTCTGATAAGATGATATCCGGTAGCTCTTCACCAGGAGGGGATGAATATCCACTCATGGATGAGTGCGCGGGAGAAGTGGGCTCCTGGGGTATGGGAAGGTCAGTGGGGAGCCCACACGGTGGCATGGTTGAAGTGGGAGCCCCTTGCACCGGTGACTGAAGGGAGCATTGAGCCAGGGCTCTGTCCACTACCTTTGATAGTAAGGCCTCAAGGTGGCCATCGGAGAAAATATCTCCGAGGTCCAGTCCGCTGAGTCCAGCCACTGTGGGAGTAAAAGTGGCTTCTGGTACTGTGCCTGGGGAGAGAGCTGTGTGTTGTGTCACTGAAGGTGGTGAACCTAAAGTGAGCGGCATCCCAGGAATGGACCACACGCCTTGAGTCGAGGTTGAGGGCCCCAGTGGTAAATCCACGTCAGGGCCCAACAATTGCATCGCATCTAGTCCAGCCTGCCTCTGTGCCCTGGGGAACTCCTTCTCCAGGGCCTGGTGCCTACGGCTGGCTTGCTTCTCCGCCAGCTTGGAAGACTTGAGCATGTGCTTAGTCTTGGATTTTGCCTTGCCTGCCACCCTCTGTTCTGGGGGATTAGTGCAGCCGTGACTGGAGGATGGAGAGGCAGTGCACAAGGATTGAGGTAACATGGAGCCTTCTATCCCAGTGGAGCCGTCCCAGGCAAGCTGAGAGTACGCTCTGGCAAGCAAGCAGCTAGTGAGAGCAAGATTGGAACTAGCAACAAGACTTGTTCCCCTGATCACCTGACCAGATATATAAAAAAAAATTTCTCTCTGGGCTACGGTCATGGTTCTTGAGTGAGATACCGAAGGCACATTTGGAACCACTCTCTGGGCTCCGCCCGGAGGCCTTAGGTGGCCAGTCAAGATGCACCAGAAAAATGGAAAAATAGGCAAAGTACCCACGAGGGGTGCAGAGGCCTCAGGAAAAATAAGTGGGCAACAGGAAGATGCGAGTGCAATTGATAAGAATCACTGTGTTTTGGGCCTGTGTATTCACTAAAGTCAGGCCTCTTTAGGCCTTGGTGCCACCACGTGGACCTCAAAATGGCCACTGCTGCAGAAATGGGCCTGTTGGCCTAGAGGAGCCCCTTTGTCCTCAGTTGGAATCACGTTTTCAAGTGAGATTGTATTCTGAGGTATGACTGATTAGGCATAGGAAGGTAATTTCAGTAATGGATGTTTACTTAATATTTGTCTCCTGAGTCACGCTGTTTCAAAATGGCGGCCGTGACTCGTTCTCCACCGAGAACAGGCTGTGCGGCCCCCTAAAAACTCCTCCTGGTCTCTTTAGCTCTCGCTGAGAAGCAGGAGTGCCTGTGTTATTTCCCCTTCGTGGTCTGCCTCCTGAGTGGCAGGAAATTCACGAAGGTGGAAATAGCTTCGTTTGCATGAGAACGGCAAACAATTAGGATCCGCGGCTGGCTGAGGCACCCTCGGAAGCCTCCGAGTCAAAATG
Source organism: Crotalus tigris (assembly GCF_016545835.1). Lineage (NCBI taxonomy): Eukaryota > Metazoa > Chordata > Lepidosauria > Squamata > Viperidae > Crotalus > Crotalus tigris. The sequence goes on from NW_024096561.1 coordinate 755,909, forward strand.
CAAATTTAAGAGCTCCGTTTGCCTAAACGGCAAACAAAACGAAAGCTATGGCTGATTCAGGCAGCCTCGGAAGCCTCCGAGGCGAAAGGCAAACGGCTGAGCTCAAATGATCAGCCTGCAAGGAGAAGCCCTAAGGAGGGAAATTGGGAAAAAAAGGAAATGCATTCCCAAGAGCCCCTATAAGATTCCCCCCCCCGGGTCCCTGGGGAAAAATGGGGTGGCGTTAGGGAGATTTCCCACCCCACCCCACCTACAGTTAACTCAGTTGTTTAATACTGATTTAAGTACAAGTGGGGCTTTATTAGTTTTAATTTGGATCTTGCCAATTTGAGAAATGAAGAATTCACCAAAGGAATAATCTCTAACCTGCTAGCTATTGAGAGCCAAACCAGATACGTCTTCAAGAGCTTGAGACCAAGTTAAGACTGGATCTCCTAGCAAGAGGGGGCGTGTCAAGTTTGGCTACTTGGTCTCAAGAGCAGGCAGACAGAGAAAACCCATAGGTGGATTCTCCATTTCCTGTACTGGAGAATTGTGCACTCACAAAACAGCCACCATGGTTTGCATGGCTAGTCACAAAACATCATTTATCAGCAGGCAAACTGCCACTGAATATCTAAGTTGCTATCTACCATCTCGGATTCCTTTAGGAAAGAAAACTCCTGCTATTTACTTTTCTCATTTTTTTTACACAGATCAATCCTGAATCTAGTGACTCCTTTCTTGTAGCTGTGTTTCCAGTTGTTTGCTACAGCAACATATAGTATCTTAAACCTGCAGTTCAATGCATGCTTTCCTGCTGCTTCTATGTCCTGTTGAATACGAATAGTCTTGCATGTAAGTAAACATGTATTCCTTAAATCAGGAGTCCCAACCCCCAGTCCACGGCCTGTTGCGAACCTGGCTGCCTAAATGGCAGGGGAGCACACAAACGCACGGAGCTCCATTTGTGCAAGCCATGGGCATGCATGCAAAACCATCCATTCTTCCCAGCCTGCCACCACCGCCAGTCCAAAGAACTGGAAAGGTTGGGGACCGCTTTTCTTAAATAATAAAGATGCCAATATCCTCACTGAAGTTGCATTTAAGAAAACCCATCTTCTCTTTTTTCTTGGTTTATAATATAAACTAAATACAAAATACACAAGAAAATAGCAGGAAAATAGGGGAAGGAGAAAGGAAAGGAAAAGTGTAGGAAAAGGGGAGGGGAGAAAAAGCATTGACTCCCTTTGGTGCAGCAGAATAAGATAATAGCATCAAAACTCACGTTTTTACTTTTACATAATAGTATAAACTAATCCAGCGGCTCCCAACCTTTTCTATATGCCGTACCCCTAGAATGCTTCTGATATATTCTCGCACCCCTTACAAAGGTTCGAAACAATGGCAACAAATTATGCATATACACTATAATTTTGAAAACCTAAGTTTTCGCACCCCCTGGAATATCGTCTCGCACCACCCCTGGTTGGGAACCATTGAACTAACCATTTATATAACAACAAACCTATCTAATTGGTAAAACCCAAAATCAAAGTTTCATTTTTTCCATCTCAAGCACAAAGTCCAGAAGCAGTTTCCAAGTAAAAAACAAAAGTTATCGTATTTTTTTCTTTAATCAGTCAATTTAGCCATCTCTACTAGGAAAACTAATATATGTGCCAAACAACTAAGCTCTAATATAAATTTGATGTAGTCACTGCAAAGTGTAATATGTATAAACTATTATTCCTTGCTTCTTATTTACCCTGAAAGAGTGATAGGAAGGACCTCCATTCCCCAAAGTACTTTGTTCTGCAGACCCAGACTACAGCTAAACCAGAACAGGTCAGCTAACCCAGAATTAACATTGCAATTTTCCAAGTCTTTGGAAACTGACATACCTTAATACAAGCTGACATCTGAAAGCTTATATGGTTCAGAAGATAATAACATTTTATAAAGGGATGGCAACAAGTATAAAGCAAATGCCACTGTACATTACAATCTTTGTCATGCCCCAAGATTCACTTTAATAATTACTGTTTATTGTACAACAGTATTTTCAGTAAATAAAAGGTTAAAGTGACAATCCTATAACACTTTCACGGTAGTAATTAAATCCAATTAATCTGACAAGGACTTACATTCTTGACTGGTATGAATAATGTTGCAGAATATGAAGAAGAAATTCATGAGGTTTAACATTCAAACATCAGTTATTCGTGCACCAAACCTATTTTAAAAATTGTACCATGCACCAATATTTTTTCCTATAATGCGTATGAAGTTCCTCTCTATATGCCAGACCACCCGAAATGTTGTCTCTAGCACTTAAACAGAGGAGTTTTTTTTTTTAAAAAAAAAAAATCTGCTGGAGGAAGGTGTCCCTTCTCCATCTGTTCCCTCAGCATTGTCTTCCAGGGATTTTGGCTTGAGCTACAATAAAAATTAGATAATTATCTTGCCCAGTATGGTTCTTCCATTTGTTTTTATTGACACGTTTGCTTATTTTTTTAAATGTCTGCCCTTTAATGTATTCAGATCTCAAATTCAGCCATAGGACTTTGGAGCCTAAAGAGGAATCACTGAGATTGGCTAGCATGTTCAGAATGTGTGAGACTTCCTAGCATTTGCTTGTTGTATGGAGGAGAAGCTAAAGCGACACCTGATATTTCTCCAGATTCTCTCTTACAGCACCAGAGATATTGATTTTACAACAGGGAATGTTTTAAGTCATTCATTAAGCAGCTTGTCTCCCTTTCACTTTAATAATTAGGGGGGGGGCTATTTCAAAGTTCACTGACAATGTTTTGTGGAGTCATAATTGGACACCAGCAGTGCTTTTTTTTTCTAAAAAAAAAAAAAAAAGGTGCCGGAACTCACACATGTCATACAACCCGCCTTGCCTACCCTATAAGGTTCCATCCCAAAAAGGTGTCGGAACTCTGTTCTGAGCATTCTATGAGAAAAAAAGCCCTGGACACCAGTGTCAAACCATCAGGGCCAGAGCACTGGGGCTCTAGTTTTTCTTTTTCCTCTCCTTTTCTGTTTGTGCAATGATGGAAAAAGACAATTATCAACCAAGGAGAAGAAAGGAGGCAGAGGGGGAGGGGAAAAAAAAAGAAAACATTCTGTTGTTGTTCCATAGGAAAAAGAGACTGGCAAAAATATCAAAGCACAACAATGAATAATATAACAAGACAGACTGCAGTCCCCTTCCTGAGCTTTAATTCATAATATCTAAGGGGCTGCCACAAAGAAGAAAGGGTCAACCTATTCTCCAAAGCACCTGAAGGCAGGACAAGAAGCAATGGATGGAACTAATCAAGCAACCTAGAAGTAAGGAAAAAATTTTCCTGACAGTGAGAACAATAAACCAGTGGAACTGTTTGCCTTCAGAAGTTGTGGGTAGTCCATCACTGGAGGTTTTTAAGAAGAGATTGAACAGCCATTTGTCCAGAATGGTATAGGGTCTCCTGCCTGAACAGGAGGATGGATTAGAACCTTTGTTGGTTGGCAGACCGGAGGAAAAGGGAGGGGGAAGCATTTTACATGTGTGCATGCGCATGCACACGGAGCCACAAGCACGTACATGCTGCAAAAGGGGCATGATACTCACTAGACCTGCCCTTGTTGCGTGGTGCAGTGCCTTGTTTCTGTGCCTTGCAGAGTGGCGGCGGCTGTTTTTGCGCCTTGTAGTGCGATGGCGGCCCATTTTGTGCCCCATGGCACAGCAGCAGCCCATTTTTGCGCCCTGCAGTGCGGCGGCAGTCACCCAATTTGCACCCCACAGTGTGGCAGCATTCATTTTTGCTCCCCCTGGCACGGGGTGGCCCATTTTTGCACCCCAAGGTGCAGTGGTGTCCCATTTTTACGCCCCAAGGCGCAGGGGCAGCCCGTTTTTGTGCCCTACAGCCATGACGGTAGCACAAGTGAGGGGTGTGTGCACACACGCACACACACTGGCCAGCCTGTCCCGCAGCCCAGTGGCCAGAAGGCCATGATCCACTACCGGCCCACAGCCCACAGGTTGGGGACCCCTGGATTAGAATATCTTCAAGGTCTCTTCCAATTCCGTTATTCTGTTAAAAGTGACCATAAAAACCTAGTACCTCAAGAAACAGCAGCATAGGCAAATATTCCAAACTGAACAAAGCATGCTTTTATCTTTTATCTTCTACCAATAAGCAACTACAGACACCTGAGTGCTGATGCCACCAATTTTTTACCTTTTGCCATGCGAAAATGAAATCTTTCAACTTCCCATATCCTCCAAGAAATCAAGAGATCAATATTCCCAAGTCAATGTGGCTGGCGGAGTTTGTGGAACTCAAGTTCCCCTGATTTAGCGTTGGCCCGTAGAAGGAAATCTTAACACACAGGACTGCTTTTTTCTTTTTTGAAAAGAAAACAAGTGAGGAGGCATTTTGCCGACAAGAAGTGACTTTCCTCACCCTCCACTCTCTTCTTAAATCAAACTTTTTGAGCAGTAGGTCTTCCAACTAGAATACAGAAGAAGAGAAAGCATTTGCTAATAAGCCTTTATAATTCTTGGATTTTCAAGAAGATGGTTCTGAATTCTTTATACTATCAAGGAATATCAAAGAAGGGCTCTTCTCATCTGCAGAATTATCCCAATCTTCTCTATCCGGGGAAATAAATTTAGCTGTCAGTTTTCCAGCTAACCTTTAACTAAATAACAAATGCAGAATCTATTTTTCCAACAGGCAGCCAAAGCCTTCTGCTGCCGCTGAGATGATGTATTCATATCACACTATCCCAAACTATTTTCCTTTAGAGAACAGCAATTATTAATCATGATTCCTATGCCACCATTGTGAGATAGACTGCAAAGTTACAAACTTGATGTTTCAAGAAATTATTCACACTCTATGAGGGCAACCAAGAAAAAAAAATGACAATATACCCAACAGTACTGAATGAAATATGTTTATGAAGAAAGTGTGCATTATATGGGTAGATAAGCGACACTGCAGAAGAGCAGACTTTCACATTAAGTCATTACACATCTTTATCCGATCCCCCAAATCCTCAGTGTCTCTCACTGACTTGTGACACAATTTATAGTGTTGTATCTGACACAACAGGGTTTTTTTGCTCAAGTATCTATCACACATCATTTTGCATCAGCAAAAGAGGTGGAAAATAGTAAAAGTTATAATCAAGACAAAATGAACAGCAAAGACTAATGGTGGCTCCATTTCTCTGAAAATATCTAGTTTCCATCAGAAAGTTGTGGCAAGTACTTCAGCACTCTTATACCCTTTCAGTGTTTAGTTCAGCCCCTCTAATGGGTTCTGACAGATAAAATGACAGAAAATAATGATCTAAAAAAGGAATTGTACTTAGCAACTCACCCTTATCTCTTTAATCCCAGCTATTACATATAATAAAAATTTCAAAAACAAGTTTACAGTTGGATTATATTTTCCATCTCCAAGCAACATTACTGAGAAGGATGGGATTTGTATACCACCATAGCTACAAGACATCAGATTGGAAAAGGGTGGTCTAGGGCACAATTTGTGCCAAAACTGCTCAACAAGGTCCTGTTATAATTCTAACTCATCTCTAGAATAGGAAAAAATAGATAAAATAATGAAATGTCATTTAAGTGCACTAATATTATATTTCTAATACTAATGACCATCTATCGTGAGCTTTAAATGCAAGAGATTAGCAGGAAAACAATCACAAATATGCATTTTTAAAAATTAAACTCCAGAATATGTCTTATGCATAAAGATATCTGGCCAAAACTTGTTGGAAACCATAATTTTCTTCCATATTGGGAGTATCAATAGTTATGTTTGATAGACACATTTTGTATCTCTCAATATCCTCAAAGAGAATTTAGATGAATTAATAACTAAACAGATATAGGGAGGCCTTAACTTTATGGAGGTCTTCTGCGGGATCATATTAAACGTAGTTTCCAGATATTGTACGTTGACCTGAGTTGTAAAAATTTTAAACTACCTAACTTAGCAGCCTGTTTCAGATGCCTCTGTAAAACTTACAAGAAAATCATAAGCATGATATCAGCATGGCACTTTCAACCCTTCATCTCTCCTCAGATCTAACTCCAACGAGCAGAATAAAATAAAAGTTTATTCTATTAATGGATCACTTTCTTAACAAGTTGATGCTATATATTAGAAACATCAAGCTAAATTTGCTTCTTCCAACAACATGCCGTTTACCTTTTACTGGAAGAAAAAACAAGCCTTGCCAATATACCAATTATCCTCTTATTTTTTAACCAACTGCTGGTGATCTGTCACAGTACTTGCAAATCAATAGCAGAATCCAACAGTACCATTTGTCTCCTGCTTCTTCCTACACAAATATTGTTCAAGAAGCCATGCAATACATATCACGCTTAGCACAAACTTCTAACCAATGGACTATTCACAAATTGGTCCTCAGCTAAAGGACGTATACAGGTATCTACAAGAATGATTCCATGAGAAATAATTATTCCCTAGAATTTATCATACTTTTGTGACTCATAGTGACAGAGGGATAAGCAAATTACACAGTATTCCTTTTGACCTATTATTTATGCATTAAACGTAGGCAATTTTGGTATAATGCTGTATATAATATTCAACGGGGGTGGTGGATATTACCTTGCCTAAAGGTATTATTTTTACGGAATTGAGACACATTAATGTATATTCAGAAGCATTCCAAATTTTTAGTACCTAGCTAGCTTTGAACTGCTGTGAGAATTGCACTGCATTTAGGCCATCTCAACTGTAAAACTTTGTTATGCTGAGTCCTATGCACCTACACACCTCATTTGAAAGTTGTATAGAATGGGAAGAAACAATACATTTTATTTGTTGACAAAAAGTTCTAGCATTCGCATGTTTTGTTTCTTTAATAAGTTTTCGTAATTTCACTATGCCAGGCTGTTTTGCTGAATTGCAATGAGGTGTTATAATTTCGGAAGGTCTAAAGCACTTCCTCAGATTCATTTTAAAGCATGCCCATCTATCCAAACTGGTAACACAGATAGATGTCCTTAGAGCAGAAGTGGGACACGATAGCCCCTTTATGACTTGTGGACTACAACTCTCAGAAATCCTGAGCCAGTCATAAAAGGGTCATTATTCCCCACTCCTGCCTTAGGGAAAGGTGATATCTAAGATTTGATTTTCCCAATTCTTTCCAGTCCTTTCTCTGGGTTGTTACGATGATTCCTTAAAAGAGGAAGCAATGTAGCATCTGCATAAACTAATCACATTATGTTGATTTTTCTTTAGACAGCTATTTAGTGTCAATAAGCTTTCATTAATTAAGCATTTATTTATTTTAAATATTTTATAATTGTAAGTGTTTTAGGGAAAATAACTGTTTAATGTTAGCATTTATATACTCATTTACAAATAACTTTTTTATAGAAATTGGGGTTATATTGAAGACAATACTATTAGTGGTTAATACTTTTTTGGGGGGCAAAAAGAGTTAAGTTCACAAATATGTATTTATCATTGGCCTTTATTGTTAACACACTGTGCATTTTGAATCTCTTTCCTGTAAAAGTAAGCCAGAATTTTTCTGTTTTGTTCCAGGAAAGATTTTTCTAGCGTATTATATAAATTAGATTTGTTTTGTCTTCCTGTAAAAGCCAAAATTGGTGTTCACTGTTGTTTTAAACTTTTTACATAATATACCAATGTTTTCTTGCAATAGTGGAAAGATACAAAGTGAGATTGAATTTTCCTTCTGCACCAATATATATCTTGTTTATGAATAAGTCTGGGTTCTCCAAAATTCTAGCGAAATGTTGGATGTATCTGCAATATCCTTAAAATGTGTGTCATTAAAGTATATTTCAAATCCATATGAGTTTTTTTTTTTTTCTTCAGGGAAACAAATAGGAGATGCTACAGGAAAGTAGTAAAACAGCCAGTTGGACTGAAACACTGAGAGAAAATATGGAACATAACCACTTTTCAAATGTGATAATCACTGCATTAAGCGTGGGTCATGTTAGAGCATCGCTTGAGTCCAGTGTTGTTCTGATAAAATCACGAACTGTGGTCTAGAAAGCCAAGGGTCACAGTAATTTAAACTTGTTCAAATCAACTCTGATCAGTGATATAAAGCAGTTCAGTCATGAGCAAATGGGTACTCTTATTTGACTTTCACTTGAGAGCCAAAAGCTGATCTCCGTTCAATCATGTGTGAAATGAGATAGAAATCACTATTGAACTTTTAGAGAATAAGGTCATCTCTACAGTACTGAACTGACGCCACTATTGAAATATTTAATTAATTGTCATTATAGTTAGCAAACGAAACCAAAGACTAGAACAGAAAGCCTATTAAAGACAGAGGTAACTGCTTAATCTTAATATGCACCAACTGCTCCATTTCTAATGGTGTGTCTTTCAATTTCCCCAAAATGTTCTTTCTCTACAACAACAATTTCTGATTTTCTAGCTTGTTTTCAAGATACTGACAATGAGAGTGATAATGGATTTTTTTAGACCTACTTTATTACTGCGAGGTGTTAAGAGAGCATAATGTCATTATTATCATTTATGCAAACCCCTTCACTACTCAGCTTGCTTGATTCCAAACACTTCCTTGATCTGAAAAATTAAAAAAAGAAACCCTCCATACCATTCCTCATGGTAACTTTTTTGGGGACTGAACTGAAGCATGGGAGCAAGAGAATCTGCTGAAGAAATAATCAGACTCACACAGTCCTCTTGCTTGTTCAGTTAAAATGCATGCTCAGCATACTAAAAAGCAGAGACATCACCCTGCCAACAAAAGTGTGTATAGTCAAGGCCATGGTTTTCCCAGTTGCAATGTATGGCTGTGAAAGTTGGACCATAAGAAAGGCTGAGTGCCAAAGAATTGAGGCCTTTGAACTATGGTGCTGGAGAAGACTCCTGCAAGTCCCTTGGACTGGAAGTTGTTTAAATCAGTCAGTCCTTGAAGAGATCAACCCCGACTGCTCTTTAGAAGGCCAGATCCTGAAGTTGAAACTCAAGTACTTTGGCCACTTAATAAGAAGGAAGGACTCATTGGAGAAGAGCCTAATGCTGGGAAAGATTAAGGGCAATAGAAAAAGGGGACGACAGAGAATGAAGTGGCTGGATGGAGTCACTGAAGCAGTAGGCATGAGCTTAAATGGACTCCAGACGATGGTAGAGGACAGGAAGGCCTGGAGGAATGTTGTCCATGGGGTCGCGATGGGTCAGACATGGCTTCGCAACTAACAACAAACAACAACAAACCAAAAGAAACAAGTTCTTTCCCATCAAATTGAATGAGAATGATTAAACATCACCCTGATCCTACTACCACACCCAAAGTTCAATAGAAGGGGGAAAAAACTCTTATCCATTCTTCTTCATGATCTTTGTATAGCTTAATTTTCCAGAAAATAAGTATATGTTTATATACATACTATTTGGAGGACCTCCACCATAGTTTCTGTGAAGAGTTTGAACAGATTTAGTTCATTCTTTTTATATACTAACAATCTTTAGTGCTTAGTAAACAACGTGTTGTCTAGGTTCATATATTTAACAACAGTCAATAGTAGTTAATTTCTATACTTTCATAACATATTAACTAGAAATACTTTTCCTTGGTCCTCTCTTCTTCCAATGGTGTTCTCCTTTTACTAACATTAAGCAAATATAATTCTTAATACTATCAATACATACAAATTTAAATATAAACATTTTTCTAATATTTCACAATAACATCAGTATGTAGTGTCTTTTCTAATCAGCTTATTTTACAGTTGCATTTGCAAAAAATTATCATGTAAATCACTATAGGTCTTGTTTTCAGAACTCTTATTTAAGCTTAGTTTCCCCTCAGTAATCAAAACATTTCTTGTCAGTTATGATTTTCTCAAAATTGATTACATTTAAATATCCAAAATATTTCATACATTTAAATCATCCCAATATTTTTACATTTTCCATATCATAAAAAAGAAAAAAATACTATACTACTTATAAATCACATTTCTCTTATTGTAAAACCTCTTTATTTCCAAAATCTAACTACTGTTTTAATCATATTTAGACAAATGCTTGGTCATATGATATTCCATCTAGTATGTCAAGTCATCTCTCTTAAGTCTGGTTCTTGCCTATTCTTATTTAAGCTCAGTATTCAAAACATTTCTTATGAATTATAATTTTCTCCAAGTTGATTACATTTGAATATCCAAGACATTTCATCCATTTAAATCATTATTTTTACATTTCCCATATCATAAAAAAATACTATACTACTTATACATCATATCTCTCTCACTATAGAACCCATTCGTATCCAAAATTTAACAATTCTTTTAATCATATTCAAACAAGTGTTTAGACATGTAGTACTCCATCTGGTAAGTCAAATCATCTTTCTTGAGTCTAGTTCTCACATTTTTCTCTTGCTTAGCAATTTTTCAAGTCAGTGTATTCAGCTTACCATATGATTCTTCCTGTATTTTTATAGGTGTTGTTAGGAATGGGGATAACAAATTGAATAAGGAGCTTTTAAGGGGGAGATTTGCCAATTTATACTCGTTGAGAAGCTTCCACTTTTCTTCTCTCTCACTTTTTGTCTCCCATTTTCCATTTTTTGTCTCCCAGACTGTGGTTGTTCTCCTGACAGCTCTATTGTCCATTTTATCATGTCTTCTTTCTTGTCTTCAGGTTTGTTTTGTTGTTCCGAAAAGTGAAATATCTCTTCTATTAAGTTGTGGTTTTCTTCATTTGTGGTCTTCAAATCACTTTCCTCTAGTTTTTGTTCTGTTTTCTGATTTGTTTGTTCATTCTTCATCACCATTTTCTGAGAATTTTTTAATTGTCAGCTTAGATCAAATAAATGTTTATTTATATCATCAAGTTATTTTTAATTTCAATATGATTTAAATCCATTGTCATTTGAATTAATTGCATCATAGCGTATATTTCCTCTTGGAAAATATTTGTCTTATCTTGAAGTATTTCTCCTACAGATCTCAGATGTTCCAGACTGGGGATTTTAGAAAAGAATATTGCATGTGGTTTCTTATCACTTTTAGTTGTATTTACACCCATATATGGACAGTATATCTATATAGATATATAGAGATATAGATATAGTCCATTTTGAATACATAGTGGAAAGAAGAAACTTGAGAGTTTACAGGTTGATGCTATATGGAACAAAACTATGGCTGAATCTGGATGTTCTGCTTCAGATATCCCGAAGCCTCCTCCCACAAGGTAACTGTCATGTGTCTGACTAATGAAACACTTCAAAGAACTTTCAGGCATTGTTTAACCTAAAAAGCCTTTATTAGTGTAAGGGAGTGTCAGCACGGCATGGAGGAATGCCAAGATCTGAATTTCCCTTCCTTTGCACATAACATTACAGGCATTTCCCCTCCCCTATTTTGGGGTCATGATTCACATCTTCCAATTAACCTGGAGGGCAAAGATTCACTTCCGTTCCCTTCCGCAGGCTTTTCTCCCCTCTCCCATTCTCATCTGAATTAACTCTAAAAGTACCAGACAGTTCTGCATATTTTGTCAAAGCAAGAATATTCAATATTAGCAGCATCCGGCCCCCCTTACAAAAAGGATAGGTCCTTTGTATGAACAAAAGCATATGTCAGGGATTATTTCTTGGTTTGTTGGGGTGTTTCACACGAAACCTTTTGATGAGTCTGTCAGCTTTCACCTCACTGGATTTCACCCAGGTGGCTTCAGACAATGGGTATCCCTTCCATTGTACTAGGTACTGCAATTTCCCTTTAAAAATTCTAAAGTCAAGAATACATTTCACTTCATAGTGGGTCTGTCCCGCAACTATGAGGGGCCCGGGTGCCTTCTAAGGGGGAGGTCTTAAAGTGGAGCCCCGAAAAGGTTTCAACAAGCTGCAATGGAAGACTGGGTGAATTCTCTCTAAAAGTCTATGGAGTTTTAGTTCTACGGTGACCGGATTGATGATCCTTACTATGGGGAAAGGTCCCAAGAATTTTGGTCCCAATTTCATGCTGGGAAATTTGAGGCATAAATATTTAGTTGACAGATAAACCTTTTCCCCAACTTGGAATGTTCTTTGGGGAGCCCTCTTTCTATCAGCCTGCTTTTTATAGGTCTCAAAAGTCTTTTTTAAAGCAGTTTTTGTGTTTCTCCAAACTTCTTCCCACCCCCTCACCCATTGGTCAAGTGTCTGGGAAGCGGAGGGCACTGAGGGTATTCAGGTATTGGGCTGAACTCTTTGCCTGTGGCCACTCTGAAAGGTGTGTAGCCAGTGATGCTGTGCACAGAATTATTGTACGCCACCTCCGCAAAAGGGAGGTCAGTCCAGTTTGTCTGTTGGTAAGAAACGTAGCATCTAAGATATTGTTCCACCATTTTGTTAGCAGATTCTGCTGCCCTATTGGTGGTTGGATGAAAAGCAGATGATAAACCTTGAGATGATCCAATTAATTTAAGAAAACTCCTCCAAAACTTCGCTGTGAACTGCACCCCCGTCCAAAATTATTCGCTTAGGGACGCCATGCAGCCGGTAGATATGTTTCAGGAACAATTTGGTCAGTCGTTGGGCAGATGGGAGTCCTTTGCAGGCGATGAAATGAGCCTGCTTCGAGAACAGGTCTATCACAGTCCAGATGACAGTATTTCCTCTACTTTCAGGTAGGTCTACTATAAAGTCCATAGCTATTTCTTCCCATGGTTGAGAAGGGTCTGCCACTGGCTGCAGTAATCCGGGGGTTTTCCCTGGGATTCTTTTCATTGTGGCACATACAGTACAACTTTTTACATAGTTTTCCACATCCCATTTCAGCCCCGGCCACCAAAATTGCTGGCGGGTGAAGTGTAGGGTTTTCAAATATCCAAAGTGTCCAGCCTGTTTTACATCATGGCTGTGTTTGAGAGCATTAAGACGGAGGGCTTCAGGCAAATATAATTTCCTCCCTTTGTAAGCCAAGCCATCCCTGCACGTTAGGGAGGTTTGATTATCTTTGAACCATTGATCGGTGAGGAGCTCTCGTTTTATTTTCTTTACTCCAGGGTCATCAGGATTGGGGACCCTGCGAGGCGTAAGTTGAGCGGCAGTTTGTGGATTGGGGATAATTGCCTCGTTAACCTCCTCCCGTTCGCTTTTGTATTGGGGTAACCGGGATAGCGCATCAGCTAGGAAAATTTTTCCTCCTGGTATGTACTTTAGAGTGAAGTTGAAGTGATTAAAGTACTATGCCCACCGCACTTACTTTGGGGACAATTTGCAGGGAGTTTTCAGTGCTTCTAGATTTTTGTGATCTGTCCATACTTCAAATGGCACCTTGCTGCTTTCTAGATAGTGTCGCCAGTTTAATAGCGACCACCTGATCGCAAAGGCCTCTTTCTCCCAGATTGCCCATCTCCGCTCGCTTTCAGTAAATTTCTTAGAGGTGTAGGCACAGGGCTGCAGGACCCCACTTTTGTTCTTTTGCAGTAATACAGCTCCAGCTGCCACATCGCTGGCATCGGCTTGAATCACAAAGGGCTCCCCTGGGCAGGGTGCTTTAGGACCGGTTCAGCAGCAAATAGTCTCTTTAAATTCTTAAAAGCTGTCTAACAGCCCATCGTCCATGCTAGTGGTTGGCCCAGTCATGGCTTCCCTCCTCCTTTGCCTGTTTTGAGTAGTTCTGTAAGGGGTAGGGCAATCTCGGCAAAAGAGGGGATGAATTGACGATAAAAGTTGGCAAAACCCAGGAAGCTCTGGATCTGTTTGCGAGTTTTGGGGGGCTGCCATTCGATTATAGCTTTCACCTTGGCTGGATCCATTTCAATACCTTCATTGGAAATTCTGTAGCCATGATAATCTAATTGGGTCTGGTGAAATTCACATTTCAACAATTTGGCAAAAGCTTGGCATTCAATAGTTTCTTTAGCACCTCTCTCACCAGCTTTATGTGATCAGTCATGTTCGTGCTGTATATCAGGAAATATCATCAAGATACACAAGAACCCCTTTATACAAGTGATCATGTAGGACCTCATTAATCAACTGCATGAATATGGCTGGGGGCCCCCTGTAGTCCAAATGACATGACTTTGAAACGATAGCTTCCCATAGGACAGTTGAAGGCAGTTTTCCACTCGTCTCCCTCTTTTATTCTCACCCGGTAATATGCCTCTCTCAGGTCTAATTTAGTGAAGACACTCCCCTTAGCCAGATGGGTTAATAAGTCCTTTAGGAGGGGGAGGGGGTATTTATTTTCCACACTCACAGCATTGAGACCCTTATAGTCTATGCAGAGACGAAGAGACTCACCTTTTTTCTTTTTGAACAACACAGGGGCTGCCACGGTAGATTTGGCCCGTTCGATGAACCCCCTCGCTAGGTTTTTGTTCACGTATCGCTGCATCTCCTCCATTTCGAGGGGGGACATAGCATACATTCTCGGGCGTGGGAGTTTGGCTCCTGGCACCAGTTTGATAGAGCAGTCATTGGGTCTGTGAGGGGGCAGGGTATCACATTCTTTTTCACTAAATGCCTCCGCCAGGTCCCGGTATTCATTGGGGATGAGTGGTTCGCCTGGTAGCAGTGAGGCAGCCATGTGCGCTCGCTCATTGATGGCCTAAGGTGTCCCACAACATCGGTTGAATCAGCGGGAAGTTTAGGCCCTATAGGTAGTCTCACAGTTCTCATTCTTTTCTCCCACCAGATAAACGGCTTCCATTTGTCCAACCAGGCTAGCCCTAGGATCACAGTCTCAGTCATTTTTGGAGCCACTAGGAAGTGAATAAACTCCCAGTGCGCACCTATTTCTAGGCATAAGGGCTCAGTTAATTGTGTGACAAGAGTCCCTCCCATCAGGGAGCCATCGGTTTGCTCAAACCTCACAGATTTGGAAAGCTGTTTTGCCCATATGCCCATTTTCATGGCAAACGTCAGACTAATAATGCAGCGGGTGCATCCAGAATCAATTAGCACTTTTAAGTCCATTTGTGCCCCAGACTTAGGGATTATAAGTTTGGTGGCCAGTGAAAAATGTGGGATTTATCAACTCACCATTGGGTTGTTCCCTCCTTCATCGTCGCTGTCAAAGGAGGGTAGAGTAGGGGCGGGTTCACCCGGAGTCCCGGAGTCCTCCTGCGTGGGGGGTGTAATCTGGGCAACAGGTTCTTGCGTGACCCGGTTGGATTTTTCTCTCGTTAGCCGCTGGGCAGGTTTCCTTCTCGTCGCTGGTTCCGGTCTGCTCTGCAGTCGGGGGTAGAGGACTAGACAGGTTGCTGCTTGATGTCCCTCTTGTCCACAACGAAAACACTTAATTGACAGGCCTGCAGGTGGCCTGGGTCTCTCAGCCATCGCAGTAGTTGGGGGTTTTCGTGGGGATGATTGCTGTCCAGGTTGCTCTGGCAGCTGCCCGGATTCATGCGGGGGAGGCTTCTTAAAGTGGGCGAGCTGAACATCTAGCTTCACCACTGCCTGGTACCATTCTTGCAGCTGATCAGGTACTGCTCGATAGATGCAGGCCTGAGAGAGGTGATGGTCTAATCTTTCGATGAAGTGATGGATTTGTGAAATTCCTGCATGTACTCCAGGGCAGGCCTGCCAGCTTGTTTTATTTTGTGGATTTGTTCTCTTGCTTTAAGACCAATAGATGGGTCCTCAAATCTTTCTCTCAGCCCTAGGAGGAAGAGGTGGGGATCCTCCAATTCGGGGGCTTGCTCATTGTATAAATTGTTCAGCCATTCGGATGCTTCTCCCTCTAACCTGGATGCAATCACATCCACCATGGCCCCCGGGTCTGGGTAGAAATAGGCCCAGCAATTTAAATGAGCACGCACTTGGTTGAGGAAAAAAAACCAGCTTCTCTGAGTCCCCATTGAAGGTTGCTCTGAAAAGTGGTGCAATTATAGGCTGTCGGGGCCCCCACAATGGCTGTTGCTGCTGGCCCCATCCTGGCTGCAGATTTATGTACAGGGGTTGTACGTTTGGGGGCTGGGGCCAATCTCCTTGCTGTGGCCGTTCTCCCACCAGCTGCTGATCTCCTGGCTTCTGTACCACCCCAAATTGTTGCAAGGCCTCTATTAGCTGTGGCAAGTTCAGAGGTCTTGGAACAGCTACCTGCTGGGTTTGCCAATCTCCCCATTGCTGCAGAGGCCTCAGACTGGGATTCCCTCTCTCTTAAGGGCTGGAGTCCCTGGCAGGGGAAGACAGGATCTGAAAGGCTTTCTGATATGCAATGGAAGGGCTGTAGGCTCCTCTCTGCAGGAATTGATTTCTGCTTTTCACCTCTGGGTTTTGAAATCTTTCCAGTGACTCACCCAAGGCTTGAGTGGCAGGCGATTCGTTAGCTGTCCACCATTGGGCTTTTGAAGTCTCTGCTTCCAGCTGGGAGATCTGCCAGAGTTCTCCCTCCCCCGGCTTGCCGGCTGTCACTCTCCTCTCTGGGGAAGCTGTTGCTGCCAGGGTGCTGGCCTCAGACAATCTTTCTCCTTCCATAATGAGATCTTCCCTGAACCTTTGTCAGTCTATCCCTTTAGTGACCGGGGCCCCGAACCCCTTAATTGGTTTAAAAAATTTGTGGATCTTGGCATGATGTCATATGTCTGACTAATGAAACACTTCAAAGAACTTTCAGGCATTGTTTAACCTAAAAAGCTTTTATTAGTGTAAGGGAATGTCAGCATGGCATGGAGGAATGCCAAGATCTGAATTTCCCTTCCTAACATAACATTCCTAACATAACATTCCTAACATAACATTCCAGGCATTTCCCCTCCCCTATTTTGGGGTCATGATTCACATCATTTGAATTAACTCTAAAAGTACCAGACAGTTCTGCATATTTTGTCAAAGCAAGAATATTCACTATTAGCAGTGTTGACAGTAACAAGGAAAACAGGTCATGAAGAAGATATGTAGCATCCCAGACAAATCTGCGGACCCTGCTCAAACTTTGCTTATATGCTATGTCCTGGATAGAAGGAAGTGAACTACCAATAATCTTTTCTGCCATCCTCACCACTCTCTGCACTGCCATAATGCTTCCAAACCAGACCGTAATGCAATATGACAGGGTGCTCTCGATCGTCCCTCTGTAAAAAGTGGTAAGGACAGAGGAAGGAAGATGTGCTTTTCTCATGCGACACAGAAAATGCAGGTGCTGCTGTGCCCACTTCAAGTAGTAGAAAATACTTTTTGGATACATTAAAAAAACATTTCTATATAAAGAACTGGAATGTCAATTCTGTCAGTAACTCAGACTTTCTAGCTCTGAGACTATGAAGAACAAGGGGACATTTTCATTAAGCTGTTGGAGAGGTGGAGAAGAGAAATGCTACAATTAAAAGTACAGTGCATATCAGCCTTATCTAGCTATGTTAGAAACTTATCTAACTAGTGTTAGAAATGCCAGGGAGCCTAAGAAATGTGCCATACAAGCTAGAAGTTGGGGAATCCAGGCTGAAGTTGTCTCTCAGCCATGGAAGCTCACTGGGTAACCTGGTGCCACGTTTTCTCTTTCATCCCACAGGTGTATGGTTATGGGGCAAATTGAAGAGAAGTGGGTCCTTGGGGGTCTCCGAGCTTGGTTGTTTTCTTGCAGATGTTTCATTACCCAAACTAGGTAATGTCAGTGCTCAGTCATCAGTGCCTCCCATACTAAAAGGGGCATTTGTTCCTGGAGGAAAAGTGGAATCTAAAACTACTGTAAAATGTATATAAATAACTGAAATACAGGTTGTGTGTATCAGAACACACATGCAATATCCCATTCCTTTTTTAACAAATATGAGCTTATTCTCTTCCTAATACTCACCCCTTTGTTCAAAACATGCTATCAAGATTGTTTTTTTATTTTCGTACAGAGCTATTCTCTTTGTAATTTGAAGCTTGCTGTGAATGTTTTCCCTATCTGTTTATCACATCACAAATTTTGAAATGGCACTCTTGACAAATCTATTGCTCCATTAAAGCATAGTGCTATTTGTGAATAAAAGACATTATGTGTCTAGGACACACAAGAGTTATGTACTACCTTGGTATCCCTGCATTGCTTTCTTTTAATGTGGGCTAAGGCATTTGTCAACATTTTCCAAGAGAATGGGATCCTATGATTAAGAAAATAAGCAATTCTCTACATTTTACAGTATTAGAATATTACATTCATTCAACAGGAAAAAGCACCATTATTTTCCCTAAATTGAAACATAGACAGATGGATTATTAGACGTCTGCAATATTATGATCATCACAAATTCCATGGACAAAGGTTTTAAAAAATTTTGAAATAACATTTTTAAAACATTCCAAGTCTTCAGTGTCTAAAGTTTATTTTGCCACTGTGCATTCAAACAAAAGTCAGCAGGCATTAACAACTGAATTTGACAAAGTGGTTTCTCATTTCTATTTTGCAAGTGTCTCTGTACTGGTTATAGTATATTCAATACATTTTTTCAACTAGGGAACTCTTACCCCAATATTAATATTTTACATTGAGAAATGTCTGAATGTGAGAAAAAAGTTTAGGTTTGTTGATTTAGTAGAAACATGATACAGAGAACAGACTTGAATTGTGGAATGCTCTGTACAATTATAAAGCTAAGCAAACTGGATACAATAAGAATGATTTATTTTATGAAATACAGGAAGCATATCTGAGAATAAAAGAAATGCTTAATGAATGGTTCAGCCCTAAGCACTGAGTAAGACAAGGATATGTGCTTTCCTGCTGAGTATTTCATTTACGGATAAATGGGTAAAGAATATTAATGATGGCATTAAAGTTGTGTTCATTAGGGATATAAACGTGGGTGAACTTTCATAGGCAGACAATACCATCTTGCTGATGAAGAAACAGCATAACATATAGTAAATGTTAGATAAAATCAGGGACACCTATGGGAAGGGGTTTCAAAAATGTGCCAGGGTGAGGCTCCAATCATGTGATTGCAATTGCCATTTTGATTTTTTAAACCCATCCCAGGATGCCTTGTAAGATGCAATGAGAATAGATATGAAAATTAAAGTAGGAAAGAGAAAGGAAGTTAAGTTTTATTTGCAAATGGAAAGAATAATAACAAGTTATATATAACTGGTGAAAAATTAATAGATGGATTGGTGTACCTCAGCAGAATGCTTATTAAAGATGCAAAAATAAATTTCAAGATGTGCAAATATTGGTAGAAAGACAGGACATACTCTAAGTGCAAAAAAATGTTGAAGAAAGCAAACATGTGTACAATAGTATGCTTCTGCCCACTTTGTTTCAGGGAAGTGAGAGATGGATAAATGTTGAATGCAGTGCAAAGATGTTACAGGTAGTTCTCGACTTACAACAGTTCATTTATTGACCATTCAAAATTACAACAGCACTTTAAAAAGTGACCTATGTTTCTTTTCCAAATTTACGACCATTGCAGCATCCCCATGGTCACGTCATCAAAATTGAGATCCTTGGCAACTGATTCATGTTTCTGACGGTTGCTGTGTCCCGGGGTCTTGTGATCACATTCTAACAAGCAAAGTCAATGGGGAAGCCAGATTCATTTAACAACCCTGTTATTAACTTAACAGTTGCAGGGATTCACTTAACAATTATGTCAAGGAAGCTCGTAAACTGGGGCAAAATTCACTTAATGAACAGCTCACTTAGCAACAGAAATTTTGGGCTCAATTGAGGTCATACATCAAGGACTACCTGTACTTGAGAAGTGTGGTCACAGAAGAAGAGACAGAGGCAAGAATGAATAGATGAATGCAGAATGAACGTGAATTGAATACAACATGACAGTGAGCTGGTCGATTTTGCAGGGAGAACACTGGGAAAGTCAAGTGTATCTGCTTTCGAGGCAGGTTTTGACTCCTGGAGACTCCCTAGACAAGTCCCTGCAGTTTTCTGCGTCAAGATTTCGCAATGGTTTGCCATTGCCTCAGTGTATGGTCACAATGTAAACAAGAATGGTTTGTATTGAAATAAAGGTACAATAGCTTTCGTGGCTAAGGTGGCACTTGAATTTACAATCTCTCCTGTTTTCTAGACTGATGCCTTAACCACTAGACCAGCGGTTCTCAACCTATGGGTCGCGACCCCATTTGGGGTCAATCAACCATTTCTCGGGGGTCGCCAAACAAGGCGATCCGCCATTTTCCCCCCTCGGGGGCGGTGTCGCGCATGCGCGCCGCGCATGCGCACCACGCATGGGGCAGTGCCACGCATGCGTGGCACGTTTGTGTGGCGGGGGTCGCCGTCACACAAACGTTGAGAAGCACTGGCTCTATGTTACCCTTTTTCCTCTTATACAAATATTGCTGCCAGGGGCAGAAAAAAATGAAAAAAAAAAGTCATTCTATTGCTACTAAAGCAATAGCTAAGCAGCCCAAGTGTAACCAGTGGAGAATTCCTCATTTGGAGTTCTGGGAAATTCAGATTTGTAATGCTTGTCTCTCATGAAAAAATAATTTCTAAGTTAATGTATGTATTTCAAAATTATCTACCTCTGTCATTTGTTATTTTTGTTAAGAAATCCTTACAGCTTTAATATGATGTGCCTATCCCTCCTCACCCCGCCCTTCTGCTATACTGAACAGCAAGCAAAATAATAAAACTTTTTAAGATCAAAATAGTGCATTTTAATTAACTTTATAAGTGGTACATTGGCTAGAAAGTCAATTCTAATGATCTTTAAACTTCCTGGGCCACTGTGACAAGAGAGGCTGTTAACTCTATGAAGAAATTGTGTCTCTAAACTGATTTAAATTGACAGGCTGTCAGGGTATCCCATGTTAAATGTTAGTTCCAAATGCATTGTACAGACCAAAGGTATACACACAGCACACTCTGCTTGTTTATATTTTAAGCCCCTAATTTGAAAAATGGAAGGGAAATTAACAAGTGCTATTTTCCCTCACTTGATTATAACACCAGGTCCACCTGCTGGGGAGGGCAATGGACTTCCTACGATAAACCGTGCAGAACAGCCCAGAGGCTGAGAAAAAAGAGCCAAAAAGGCTTTGTGAGTTGCACATTTTTAGAAATAATTTGCTTACAGATATTAGCTACATGCTGAGTTAAATATTGATTTTTGTAGTCGATAGGAGCCTTCTGAAGCTAAAGAGGATTTTCCTTTTGAAATGTGGAAATCACTTTGTTAAGGACTTATATAACTCACTAGTACTTCATGTGGATAAGATGTATCTCTTCTCTCAGCTTCACAAATTAAATGTTAATTTTGCGCAAAGTTTGAACAAGAATATATAACAATACATTAAAAAGTGGATATCCATTATTAGAAAGAAGGAGTTAAAACAAATGTTGCACTGTGAAATTCTTCTGGTTCATACCATATTCAGCAATAATAACAACACTATAATAATAACAACACTACTTTCTTCTAGCAGCAATAGACAGCTTTAATATTTATTTAGACCAGTGTTTCTCAACCTTGACAATTTTAAGGCATGTGGACTTCAACTCCCAGAATTCCACAGCCAGCAATGCTGGCTGTGGAATTCTGGGAGTTGAAGTCCACATGCCTTAAAACTGTCAAGGTTGAGAAACACTGATTTAGACCGTTTAACTAAATTGTTACTACTTAATTTGTAATATATATTGGTTCATCCAGTTCTACAATTTCATTTTAATTTTCATCTGTTCATCTATGCAACAGACAGCTGTCAGACCTCACTGTACCATTTGAGGATTGGGTTGAATTATGCCTCACCATAGGAGTATTGTTTGCTTATTTGCATTTTTTCCACAAATCTTAGAATTTCTCTAGATCTGCAAGTATCTCCTTTATGTGCTTGAGTAACCCCATTTTGGCCAACTAGTAACCCATATCATAAAATGAGTTCCCTTACAATAAATATCAATCTTTTCCAAATTGTGGTCCATGGCTGAGTAGAATCCTTGTAAGACAACATAATGCTCCTTAGAAAATACACACACTCTCTACAAATACTTACATTTTCCTCATCCTCTGGAACTGAGTAGCAATAGACAGAATGTGAACTTGAACTACATACAAATAATAAACATGTAGCTGCTTAAAATGTATAAACATTTATTGAAATTTGAAATGAAAGAAGAACAAGTGAAGGACTATGATATAGTGGGGGCTAAGAAGTTTGGACACAACATACTGAGGTGACAGGGACTTCTGAGGAAGGAGTGGCAGGCTGAAGACATCTCTATGAAAGCTGAGCTAATAACTATGACCAAAAAAATTAACTGGTGAGCAGACCATTTCTCCAAAATCTCTCAGGAGAAGAAAAGGACAGAAAATTGTCCACATGTGCTCCAAATGGCTGCTGCTAATGAGACCACAAGAGAGTTTGAGTGCTAGGAGCTATCAGGAAAAGTGGAAAAGTTTACTAGAAACTCAATTCAAGCCCTATCTAGTCATGAACAGGCTTTATTCCTAAGAAATCTGATAGGATATCAAGAATGTACAATTTTATAAGAACATAATAACCTTCATTTTAATTAGTCTGTTGAAGAAATATTACTTAATTTACTCCTGAAAGAGTCAACAGATCACTGATCATGTTTTAATGAAAAGAGTCTAACTGCTGTTGCTTTAAAAAGAATCAGTAGTTGAGGTCTAGTAGGGTTAAATACAGGTATAGTACAAGGGAAAAGGCTTTTTTGTTTCAGAAAGATATTCAACAGGGTTCATATTAGAAAAAATAAATGTGAAAAAATTCCAGTATCATCTCAACTTTGCCAGCTTTCAAGTGGTTCAGCTAAAATGGCATGCATAAATAGCAGCCTGCATTACAGGCAGATTGCAGAAAAAGTTCAGCAACAGTTAAGTATACATTATTAAGGACTTTGTAGGTCAGAAATGATTATAATCAATGCATAATTGAGCTTGGATGCAAGACTAAAAGGATATTATTATAAAACCATTACTTAAAGGCAGGAAATAATGGTATCTAGGAAAAGTTAAATTTGGAACTCAAAGAACTGCAAGTGAGCTAAGACCGGATGGCTTGTAAATTCATAGGATTTTAATTACAAGTATACAAATAACAGGTTGCTCATGATTGATAAAGTGTTATTTATTAAAAGTTGTCAATTATCTGATGTTCGGAGTTTTGTACAACCTATTCCTGCCTATATCAATTCAGATCTTTAAAACTGCCTTCCTAAACTGAGACCATGATGTCATGCTATTAGATCAGGCCTCAATAGATTTTTTAACACCTCACAGCCGGGTTCTTCAAACTTGGGCCTTTTATGACTTGTGGACTTCAACTCCCAGAATTCCTCAGCCAGCTTGCCTGGCTAAGGAATTCTGGGAGTTGAAGTCCACAAGTCATAAAAGGCCCAAGTTGAAGACCCCTGCCTCACAGCATACAGTAGTATGTATGTGTGTCCAGCATGTATCCAGCATGTGTGTCCATAACAAGCCAAAAACATATCACGTCTCATGATATCATTACCAAATGATGTCTTACAGGTAGTCCTCGACTTACAACAGTTCATTTAGTGACCATTCCCAATTACAATGGATCATGGTCCCGTGATCAATATTCAAACGCTTGGCAACTGACTCATATTTATGACAGTCACAGTGTCCCAGGGTCAATTTTGTAACTTCTGACAAGCAAAGCCAATGGGGAAGCCAGATTCACTTAACAATCATGTTACTAACTTATTGGCTGCAGTAATTCACTTAACCACTGTGGCAAGAAAAATGGTAAAATGGGGCAAAACTCACTTAACAAAAGTTGCACTTAACAACAGAAATTTGGGGCTCAATTGAGGTCGTAAGTCAAGGACTACCTGTACTGAACATGCATCATGATGCAGCAAGTGCAAAATATATAATCCGTCTGATTTACCTCATGAGGCAAATGACATTCTTTGTTCCTTTTACCATTCCCTCTCCCTTTGCAGATGCCAATCCTTCCTCACCTGGAGTTGGCTGAAAATCCAGACACAATCTGGCTACCCAAAAGAGATTACCTGTAGCTCTAGCTCAGGCATGTCAAACTTGCGACATCACATGATGTCGCATGACGTATTGCAACGTTTTCCCCATTGCTGGTTTTGGTATGACGCATCCAGCCAGTGGGCCGCCAGTTTGATATGCCTGCTCTAGCTGAATGGTAGAATTTTTGGTGTTCTCAGAAAGAGCGTTGGCTTACCTGAACGCATGTTCTCAGCATGATGATGAAGACTCCACCAATGGGTTATTCCAGTCCTCCTGCCCAATCAGACTAAGATGTGAAACTGTCACGCCTCCTCATTAACTAGGTCCTCCCAGTTTCATCGAGGACATAGCCAATGACAGCAGTTGGACTAATGACTCTCGAACAGGTATTTATAAAAAAACAAGAAAGAAAAAGACAGGACCCCAACTCCCAAATTAACTATCCTCTCGAGGGGAGGGCGTAGAGTCTTCATCATCATGCTGAGAACATGCGTTCAGGTAAGTCAATGCTCTTTCTCCAGCATGATGACTGAAGACTCCACCAATGGGACGTACCAAACCTCCTGAAGTCCCTACAGGTGGGAAATAGTTGGGGCCTATGAACCTGATGGTGCCACCACTTGCTGCAAAATACATCTACTGAAGGCGGCCTCAGCCGAAGCAAACTTGTCCAAGCGATAATGCCTAATAAATGAGGAAGGCGTGGACCATGTCGCTGCCCTACAGACGTCTTCAATAGACGCTTGAGTATCCCATGCCGCAGTTGTGGCGGCGCTGCGAGTGGAGTGAGCCGTCACCTGACTGGGAATGGGTAGAGCAAGAGATGCATAAGCTGTTGCAATGCAGGCCCTAATCCACCTCCCTATAGTGCAGTGGTTCTCAACCTTTCTAATGCTGCGACCCCATAATACAGTTCCCCATGTTGTGGTGACTCCCAACCACTTATAAATCACCGGGTGCCAGGGGCGTGGCCAAAGAAAAGGGGAAAAAATGGCGGACAGCCTTGTTTGGCGACCCCCGTGAAATGGTCATTCGACCCCAAATGGGGTCACGACCCACAGGTTGAGAACCACTGCTATAGTGGAAGCTGAAACTTTTGGCCCATTGAGGAAGGCTGGAAAGATATAAACAGGGCTTCTGATTTACGGAAGGATGCCGTGCGTTTGACATAACAGCGCAGAGCTCTCCGCATGTCTAAAGTGTGCCATTGTCATTCCAAGTCATGTGGCGGGTGGGGACAGAAGTCCGGTAGAATAACCTCTTGTGCCTTATGGAACACCGTGTTTACTTTGGGAATAAACATAGGATCTAGTCAGAGAACCACCCTGTCCTCGTGGAACAAGCAAAGGTCCTTCCTGACCGACAAGGCAGCTAATTCCGATATACATCTGGAGAAGTAATAGCTATCAAGAATGAAACCTTAAGAGACAGATACCGTAAGTAACATGTTCTAATTGGTTCAAAGGGAGAAGAGGTTAGTGCTTGTAAAACCTTGGGTAGGTCCCACGAGGGATACCTATGAATCACAGGGGGTTTACTATTAGTAACCCCCTTCAGGAAGGCTTTGATAGTAGGGTGTCTAGACAAGGACTCAGAAGAGTCCCAAGAAAGCACTGTGGAGAGAGCCGCTAGCTGTCTACGGATAGTGTTAGGCGACAACCCCTTCTTGACTCCCTCTAGTAAGTATTCTAACACCTTGGGAATGGTTACCTGTGACATACTTACATGATTCCTGTCACACCAGCGACAGAAGTTCTGCCATGTATGGTCGTAAATACGGTTAGTTGCCGGTCTCTTGGCAGCCTGAATCATATCTATTACCCCTGACGAATAAGACTCCCGAGTCAGGGTGTGGCGTTCAAATGCCAGGCGGTCAATTGAAGTCATTGGGGATCTGGATGTTGAAGATATCCCTGTGTCAACCGAATGCGATGGTCTGGAATCCTCCACGGAGCAGAGACGAAGAGACTCACCAGGTCTGCAAACCAAGGCCTTCTGGGCCAGCGCCAGGATCTTCCTGATGGCTGCTGGTAACAGGGGCAGTGGGGGAAAGGCATACAAGACTCCTCACGGCCATTGGCTGCGTAGGGCGTCCACCCCCTCCGCCCCCCAAGATGGGAACTGGGAGAAAAACCTGGGTAGTTAGGTGTTCTCTGACGAAGCGAACAGGTCCACCATCGGATGGCCAAATCTGTCTGTGATCTCCCTGAATACATCCGGATGCAACTTCCACTCCGAATGGTCCACTATTGACCTGCTGAGAAAATCTGCCTGCCAATTCGTTTCCCCCGAAATGTGCTCTGCTCTGATGGAGAGTAGGTGTTTCTCCACCCAGGAGCTCAATGCCCGAGCTTCTGCCATGAGGGACTTTGACCAGGTGCCCCCCTGTCGATTGATGTGGGCCTTTGCCACCACGTTGTCCGTCAGGACCAGCACATGTTGACCCCTGATGACTGGGTGGAAATGTCTGAGAGCTAGATGGATTGCCCTGAGCTCCAACCAATTTATGCTGTGCCTCCGGTCTGTCTATGACCACTGACCCTGAGCCATCCGTGTTTGGAGATGAGCGCCCCAACCGAAAAGACTCGCATCCATGGTCATACTGATGCGAGTGGGTTCTTTGAATAGGGTCCCCTTGCATATGGCCGAGGAAGCCCACCAGTTGAGAGACAGACGAACCTGACGAGGAACACGCACCAGCTGGTTGGAGGTATTTGTGTGTTGTCTTTGATGCGGAAGCAGAAACCACTGTAGGGCTTGAGCATGTAGTCGGGCCCACGGCACTATCGCTATGCAGAATATCAACTTCCCCAGTAGCTGGGAAAGGAGAGCTAATGGTACTGCCCTGTTCCTGCATACCTTGAGTGCCAGGTCTCTGATGCTCTTGCGCCTTTCCTCCGATAGGTACACGTGGCAATTGACCGTGTCGATCACCGCCCCCAGGTGTAATAGATGGATCGATGGTGTGGTCTGGCTCTTTTTGAAATTTATCAAGAACCCATGGTTCTGAAGAGACCTGATTGTGAAATCCAGGTCTGACTGAGCGGATGCTGTTGACAGCGATTGGATCAGAATGTCGTCCAGATAACACTGGACGCGCACCGGAACCAACCTCAAATGAGCCGCCAGTGCTGCCAGTATTTTGGTGAAGACCCTGGCGGCGGAGGACAGGCCAAATGGTAGGGCCCTGTATTGAAAATGACGGTTGAGGTAACAGAACCATAGGTATTTGCGATGTGCCGGATGGATAGGGATATGCAAATATGCCTCACTGAGATCTATTGATGTTAGAAGATCTCCCATCCGGATGCTGCCTAAGATGGAGTGCAACGTCTGCATCTTGAACCTCCTGTATTGAAGGTGGAGGTTCAGCCCCTTGAGATCTAGGATTGCTCTCCATCCCCCTGAGGATTTTGGAACTACAAATAGGATGGAGTAATACCCCAATCCCTGTTGGGTCAGGGGGACCTCCTCTATGGCTTTGATGCTGAGAAGATGTTGGATAGCATCTTCTATGAGGCCCCTTTTTATGTGATTTCTCATGGCTGGGCAAGAGACAAAGTGATCTATTGGATGGGATTTGAATTCCAGAGACAGGCCTTCCCTTATGGTGTTGAGAATCCAGGAGTCCGTGGTGGTGTTTTCCCATTGACGTATGAAGAGTGTTAGCCTGCCGCCGATGGGGGGTGTTCCCTCTGAGTCACTTAGAGCAATGGAAGGGGCGGCCCCCTCTGCCACGGAAGGAAGGTTTGGTCTGGGATTGGTATCGGGATCTGTCCCTGTACCCTGCTCTGTCAAAAGGGCGGTCAGCTTTCGGAGTTGGGGATCTGTAAGGTTGTCCCTGTTCTGATGTGGATGCGATCCGAAAGGACTGATGGCGGCTGTAAGGGAGGTAACGCCTGTTGGGTTTCCTGGCTATGTGAGAGATGACTTTTTGTTTCTGTTTGTTCTCAATGAGGTATGGGGTCAATGCTTCCCCAAACAGTCGGATGCCTGTGAAGGGGGCAATGGCCGCACTAAAGAATCCACCAATGTGTTAACTATCTAGTCTGACCTGCTTTTCATGAAGAGAGTTGCAATATTACGTCCTCATGGGCGAAAGACTAAGATGAAAACTGGGATGACCTAGTTAATGAGGAGACGTGACAGTTTCACATCTTAGTCTGATTGGGCAGGAGGACTGGAATAACCCATTGGTGGAGTCTTCAGTCATCATGCTGGAGAATTGGGTTGTTTGCTTGCAGACGTTTTACTACCCAGCCGCATAATGTAAATATAACATCTTCTGTGTGAGTCTGATGACTGATGATGTTACCTAGTTGGGTAATGAAATGTCTGTAATAAACAATCAAGCTCAGAGAGCACCAAGGACTCCACTACATTAGAATCTTTGTTGCCAACAGCCAAAATATAAATATTTGCCCACTACCAGCAACAAACTAAAAAAGATTTATATAACCTCAGGCTTTTTCTGCATGCCCTTCCCAATTAGATATTTGGTACAGGGTTTAATGGCCTTTGAAGCTAAGCAGTTGCATGTTTACAGGTCGTCCGTGACTTGCCACTATATTTGAGCCTAGAATTCTGGTCATACGTTGAGACGGTTGTTAAGTGGGTCATCATGTGACAAACACAATTTTATGACTTTTTTTGTGGTGATCATTAAGCAAACTCGCTCGCAATAGGCATTTTTTGCCAGAAATCAGAAGTAAATACCAGTTTCTGGCAAAAAACAAAACAAAAACCTAACTGTTGTAAATTGAGGTTGTATGTCTGCAGAATGCTGCAAACAGATGCAAATGTGGGCTGGTTTCCAAGTACCAAAATGTGATCACAGGACTGGTGGGGGAGGCTGGATGTCAGAACTTCAAAGGTGGATCACAAGTACTTTGGGGGGGGTCTGCCCTAACTTTAAATGATTGTTAGGTGATCAGTTAAGCAAGGATGACCTGTAATTAACAGCCATTTCTGGTCTGGGAACTACTAGTTTTTGCCACAACTCTTGCATAATGTCAAACCAGCAGATGCCATGGTCATTTAGAACTGCTGTCTATAAGGATAAACCAGTGTCTCGACTCTAGGCAAGTGTAGAGGTGGGGGCCAGGTAGAGGTCGTGTGCAGCAAACTGCCCTTCCAACACCTGTGTGCCTCTTCTCTCTACATTATCTCATCCCTACACATCACCAGGACAACGTGGAAAATACCTGAGGCTGGTACAATGACCTCACCTGCCTGATATCAGCTAGCTTACACCATCAGGATGTTACAGCCAACTGCTCCCTGTTTTGGGCCTCTGGCTTCTATATTCTTAAGGATTGGTAAGGAGTTTAACCAATGAAATGCTATTGCCATGCTAAACTTTTGCTGCTTGTAAAACTGTATAAAAGGCAATAAACGCTGCGAAGGCGGTCAACCATATTTGCACCCTACAATGACTGAGCACTGATTACTACAGGCAAGGTTTACATGAACATCTGGAGCTCCATTTGAAACCAGCCTTGGGTTTTCCCCATCCAAGAGGCTGCACCAGTGTTAGTTGTGGTGTGTTTGTGTGTTTGCTAGAAGCCATATTTCTAAAAAAAAGAGCAGGACCAGAAGAAAACTCCCACTATATTACGTTTGTTTGTCTATTGGTTGGTGACTTTGAGTCAGTGTTGATTCTTGGCAACTCCTTGGGCAAATTTCTGAAGATTTCTTGGCAAGATTTTCAGAAATGATTTGCCATAGTCTCTTTCTTAGGGCTGAGAGAAAGTGACCGGCCCAAAGTCACCCACTGGCTTAAGATTCAATCTCTCAGGTTCCAATCTGATGCTGTTACCATCACACTGGTTCTCATATTAAGTTATTAACTACTAATTGAAATTAATTGCCTCTAAAGTCAGGTACTACATTTATAACATTAGTTAATTAATTCCCATCTGCAAGTATCAATTATCTCTTTCAGAACATATTGAGACACTACACTTACATATAGATTTCTATCCACTTTCTAGCTTCCAACAAAAACAGCAAAAAAAGAGATGAAGATGGAATGAAAGAGAACGAAGTATAGTAGCTATGTTGGGAAGGAAATAACATAAAAAGGAGGAAAAAAGCAGATGAAAATAAAGAAAATAGTACAGGCAATCTCTCAGGAAAAAAAGAAAAGAAACAAAGGTATTTTTAAAAAGCTAACGACTTTTTTTTCTTCATTTACAATTAGTCCTCAACTTATAGCCATTCGTTTAGTGATAGTTTGAAGCTTCAATAGCATTTTTCACATGACTGTTGTATAAGGGCAATTCGGAAATAAACCTCCGTTTGGTTATCAATAACAGACACTCACAGATACAGAACTTTTATACACTTTAGAAAGCTACAACATTACATTACTTTTCTACATAATCACCGTTCAAATTGAGGCACTTATCATAACGATTTACAAGGTTTGAAATTCCTTAGTAGTAGTTGCTTGGCGTCAAATCTGGGCTATGGGGGGCTTGATCAAAAACATCCCAACGGAACTGCTTCAAAAGTTCTTGGGTGCGTCTAGCAGTATGCGGGCGAGCATTATCATGAACCAATACCACACCGGAAGTCAGCATGCCCCGATGCTTGTTATGGATGGCTCATCTGAGCTTTCGTAATATTTCACAGTAGACTTCTGAATTGATGGTCGAACCAGGCTCCATGAACTTCACTAGCAGTACTCCTTTGGCATCTTCACATTTGGCAGGATTTTCTATGGCACCACTTTCAGTGTGGTATTGGTTCACCACAAGTCTTAAAGTTGTCACAGTTGCAGACCCCTGATTTAGCCCATTTGAGGTAACTTTGTTGAGAGTAACTTTACAAGAGACTGTAAATCACTTTGTGATATTTCTTGATCAGAAATCCATCCAGCAAGAAAATAAATAAAGAATAGATATCCCATTTCAACCATTTGTTCAAAACACACACTCCAAAAAAACTTTTTCTATCAGTTTTATTCTTGATTATGTCCACATCTTTTCCTTGTGTTACTTAAGTACAGATGACTAAACAAGTCTCACAATGAGATTCACTCCTTTTGATACAGAGCAAGTTGCTGCTTTACCACAGAAAAAGCTTCCTTCCAGTGTTTCTCACTCCCGCCCTCACACCTACACAAGAGCATCTGTTGACAAGTTAAATGAGAAGCAAAACTACACGGACGCGGTTATTTCATCCCTACAATTTTCAGGAGAGATTAATGACAACAGGCAATTATCTAAACTGGTACAAGTCAAGACTTTCTCTTTAAAGAATTCTTACAAAAAATGTGCACCTTGATTCTGTATAGAAAACGCAGGCCAAAAGTTTTTTTAATTTAGAAAATTGGAACATTCTGCTCAGTTTTGTTACAACTGAAACCCTGTGATTATGATCAGAATAAGCTGGGGCAGGTTTAAAACAAAGAAGGAAAACAGGAAAAAAAGGGTGGGGTGGGGGGAATTAGACTAATGAATATATATATATATATTCATTCATTCATTCATTCACTGAAACTGAAGTAATTTTTTTCTATCATTGTAGTTTTCTTTATTTCACTATTAAAAATAAAATATGGGTCAACATATGTTGTAAATACTAGATTATTCTTATAAAGCAGTTACCAACAGCTCTCACTGATTTCACTGGGGCAAGTAAGCAGGCCTATTCTTCCCCAAGAAAGTCACATCAAAATGGAATGAGTCAACTTAGCAACATCCCTTAAACTAGACTTCACTGCTTTTAATGTTAGGTGAGCAATTCCACTCACTCCTGTGGATATAATAAGTATACTTGATAAGAGCCATTGCTTGCAATTCACATGCAGAAGGACACTGCTTCAAACTGCAATGGGCTCATACAAAGATTGGGAAAAGACTCCTGTATGAAAACTCACAGGACTGTTACTGGTTATTATAGACCAGCCTTTCTCAATTTGGTATCCAGATGTAAGGGCTTTCAGCTATTAATAGCTGCAGAATTCTACGAACTATACACATCTGGAGGACCCCAACTTGGAGAAAAATGATGTACAAATATTTACATCATTCAAAGATAGATTAATGGTATTTTTAAGGGAAATGCAATTTCTTCTTCTTCTAAAATGCTGGCACTTCAAGGCATCAAGAGAAGAGCAAACCTTGGACTCCTTCCAAGTTTGAGAAAAGTCAAGAGAAATACCAAAGGGTTTATCTTGTGCCCTCCTATAAGAAGACCTTGCATATCTCAGTCAAGTTTTAATCTATCTGTTATATGAAAGAGCATATTACCATTTCTCCTTTTAAACAAACAGATGGAAAGACATTATACATATAAGTTCTGTATAAGGAACAAATAAAAATATATTATCAGCTTAGTTATGAGCGCCCTGTTGGAAGACCCCAAAGACCAGGTTAGAGATAGTAGTTAAGGCACCAAGCTAGAAAACAGAAGACCGTGAGTTCAAGTCCCACCTTAGTCATGAAAGCCAGCTGGGTGACTTTGGGGCAGTCACTCTCTCTCAGCCCAACCCACCTCACAGAGCGGTTGTTGCGGGGAAAGTAGGAGGAGGATGTTGTGTTGGATATGTTTGCTGCCTTGTGCTATTGATAAAAATAATGAAGATGGAAATCGGGATACAAATAAATAAATAGATCATCATGGATAAGATCTATCTTTGTGTGGGTAGGAGTCAAAAATGACTCAATAGTTCATACTGTAGTCAATCAATATACTGTAAATATTTGAGTTATACATAATTTTCAGACAGAATGGACACAACACTATCAGATATTTTTTTTTAAAAAACTCCATCTGCCAGGCACTCTTGTTAATAACAGGAAGGTTTTCTTGTCAATATCATTCTTTGCATTTTTCCCATTGGCTTTCTCAGAATGACAACAGCTGTATATGTTGCCATAGAAACTATGAGCATCTGAAAAATATAAAACCCAACAGCTTTCAGAATCTGCTCTGGTTTGTGACACATTACTGACATCGCTCATAAAAAAAGAGCATCCCTATAAGATATTATACCTATATGGTTTCTACATTCTTTGAAGATACAGAGATGTCATTATGGTGTCAACCACTCCCATGATAAATAAACAGCACTAAAGACTGTAGTATTATTTTTTCCCTTACATTTGAAATGAATAGAGGTTTATGAGTGACCCACCATAATGAGAAAACCACCTCCACAGGGACTATGTCAACCAAAGAGATTTTCAAAAGGGTTAGTTTCAAAATAGTTTGTCCTTGAAGCATTAAAATCCATGTTATTCATTCATCAGGCACAGTCATTGTTTTCTTATTTTGAATCAGTAAACAACTACACCTAGAGAATAAGTATTCTTTCAAATGCACAAAAATATCATTTTAACTTTAGGCAATGTAGAAAGTGTGCTAAGTTCATTTCATTTAGGGATTCATTGAAACATGCCATTTAACCAAGGGATGTCTAAAAACATGCATACAAGTGCATACTGTACAGCTCAGGCACTTAGTAATTCATAGTGTCTAGACTTTGTTCTGAAAATATTGATTTTTTTTAAAAAAATACATGCTTGTTAAGTTCATGTATTTAGATTTCCAAAATCATCTTTATCCAAACTGAATTGGGGGGTACTATAATTTAGGTTTTTTTCAATTGGTTATTTTAATATATTTTGCTTATTTTAATTGTTTTGTGGATGCTTTACTCTTTGCCACTCAGAATCGACTGGGAATGGGGTGGCCTAGAAATGGTGAACATAAATAAAGATTTTCCATCCCAATGTATTCAGTTTTGTGTTAGATTTTTACTTCCAAAGGCTCAAAATATAATACAAGATTCAAGTGCATAATGGCAACAAGGAACTTGTATCTTAAAGAACTGCACTCTGACAAAGAATTAATTGAAATGCAATCTTTTTAAAATTTAGAGATACAAACTGAAATTTCAAATCAATATTCCATTCATATACTTGTTTTAGAAAGTTACTCAAGCTATAGAACCTTCCTCACAGTAAAGCCATACTTAAGACACTTTGCTTTCAACTCTAAATATATTAACTTTGAAGCATGCCTCTCTGAAATTAATGTAGTTGAAACTGGATGATAGTTTTATTAAGCAAACTCACCAGTTGCAAATAATATAATAGTAGGCAGGCCCAATGATTCCTTTAAGCATTAATTAGACAGGGTTTAATGGGTATGTTCACAAGGCATATAAAGAAACATTTCTTATTCATATTTAATTTGTTTTTGAAATGCAATGTTCATGTACAAAATATTGATCTATGAAGATTGAAGTTATGTTAAATTGAAATCAGTGAGACTTAAAAGCAAACAAATACTCTATCTAATGAAATTTCCATCTTTTCCAGGGCTTTGAGATGATAAGATTTTCACATTTTCAAGTAGGAATTCCCTTTGGTGGTGCATGTAAGGGAAGAACAGAGTCTTTTATCTTCTACTACTACAGTCTCCCCATCTCTTTCCCCATGGGCTGCAAAAATCAAATACCCCAATTTGAAAACAAATCTTGTCTTGACCTACTTCAAAAATATCTCACACTTGCATCTAAACAAATGACAGGTCGACAGCTGTTAATAATCACTCTGATGCCTTCATAACTGACACAAACGTTAATACAAGGATAAGAAATGCTTAAGAGAAGCAATACTGAAAGGACTGGACTGAAAATCCTTTATTTTCTGAAATAAAATTATGGGATTCAGACTAGCTTATAATGCTTGATGTTTTCTGTTATTAAAAGGGTTAAAAATAGCATAGAAGGCACCTGTCTATGGAGTTTCTCAGT
The DNA here is from genome assembly GCF_016545835.1 of Crotalus tigris. NCBI lineage: Eukaryota > Metazoa > Chordata > Lepidosauria > Squamata > Viperidae > Crotalus > Crotalus tigris. The sequence goes on from NW_024096561.1 coordinate 790,592, forward strand.
CATTCAGGTCATGGTTGTCCCAAAGGTGCTTTTTCAAGAGGCAATTAGACTTCCTTGTTTTTTTCTTTTCTTCTTCAGCTTCTTGGATAAGAAGTGAAACATCTTCAAAGAAAAAAACAAGGAAGTTCAGTTGCCTCTTGAAAAAACACCTTGGGATAGAGGCACCTCCCCCACCCTTCTCCCAACCAGGTCCATGTAGCTCTGATACTGGATGTTACTCCACTGTGTAACATCTCATTGATCAAGTCTTAAAGGATCAATCACTAAAATAGCCAAAAGAATCCAACATCTAAAGCACTCTTCAAATTAAGAAAGCTGTGTTTGGAATAAATGAACATTCAATTCTATGCAAAATTTTTGGGAATGTGATTCATTGATTCCTGGAAATTCTGGCAGATAGTTCATCCAGGTTTGAGGATTTTAGGTTCAAACGAGGTTTACAAAATTATTCAAAGTATGGAAAAAATGAGAACACTTTCCCTTTCAAAACGTTAGAAGTTGAAATTTCTACAGAATGGAATTGCTTCAGGAGGGATAAAATTAATATTTTATGTACTAAGAACATAGGGGTTTGGGACAGTGGTATCATATGTATTAGTCATAATAAATAGAGAATCCAAGTTCAAAGGCAGAATGCCACTGAATACTGCTGTTGCCAATATTGGACAGAAAGGAATACAGTACTACTGTCCTCAAATTCAAATGGACAGCATCTTAGGGCATAGGACGGTATGTAGATGCTACGCTAAGCAGCCCAATCTAGTTGGATTGTTTGATTGTGTAACACAAAGAATGCTCAGTTATAATTCTGGGAAATATCACAGAATTGCTTGAATAATGCTTTGCTTTCAGTAAAACACTGTCATTAGTTCCTATATATTGTAGACATTCACTAATAACAAAAAAAGTGCTAATAGAAACTGTATGCCAGTTGTCAAAACAAAGAAACTATGTATAGATTCTGACATATTATCTTGGCTTCTCTGATAGTTTTTCTTCACTGTCATCCGTTCATTTGTTGGGAAAACTGTACCTATGTGTTGCAGATAATGACTGTAAAAGAGGCGTTATGAGCAGGTGGAATCTTAACTACAAGCAGCAGAGAAGCAAATGACAGACCATCTTGGGATTTGTGAGTTTAAAGCCCCAAATACTAACTTAGCCAATCACAGTGCACGTTGGAAAACCAAGGCAAACATCTTGACCACAAGTTCTTTCTGGCTTGCATTTAAGATCAGCCTTTCTACTGCGGATCGAATCCCACAAGGGACTCCTTTTTGTTGCAGCCAAGGGCCTCTTCTAAGTTGGCAAGGAAGCTTGGAGGAGACATTTTGGGGGGAAATCTCATTCTACCTAACATGAACACTGGTATAACATCCTAATTATTTGCCTCCTTAAAGGGCATCAATCCTTAAATACTACATGTATTAAGCAGTAATATGGGACAGCTCTCCCATGTTTTATAATAGCTCTCCACTATTCCTTGTATGATTGTTGAATGCCTCTCTTCAGCTACGTCATATTAGCAATAACAATAGTACTTAGACTTAAATACTACTTCACAATGCTTTACAGCCCTATCTAAGTGTCAGCATATTGCCCCCAACAATCTGGGTCCTCATTTTACTAACCTCCAAAGCAGTGGTTCTCAACCTTTTTAATGCAGCGTCCCCAACCGGTCGTAAGTCGAGGACTACTCAACTGGTGCAGCACCGTTGGCAGAATGGAACTTTTGGCGGGCTCAGCAGGGCAGAGACAGCCTGGACAATTCCTATTGGCTTTTGAAAGCCAATAGAATTAGACTCTATTCAAGAGAGTCTATTCTATTGGCTTTCACAAGCCAATAGAATAAAAGGGAGTAGCACAGCTAAGGAAAAGGGGAAAAAAATGGCGGACTGCGTTGTTTGGCAATCCCCGTGAAATGGTCGTTCGACCCCAAATGGGGTCCCGACCCACAGGTTGAGAACCACTGTTCTAAAGGCTTATGAGGAGCTATCTTGCTTGTTTGGCTTATGGTACCTGGATATAACTGGTCTGGATGTTGTGTTTCTTTCGTGACTATTGTGGCAGTTCTTTCACAAAGCCCATCCCAGTTGCAGCACTTTTGGATGAGTGCCCATGACAAGCTCTCAAAATATCAAATATCTCCCCTGCTCTCCTCCCAAAGTGCATTGAACACTGCTAGTTTGCCTCAGATTTTTGTATTATATTCTTCAGAGTTGCTTATTCTTACTGTTGGCAAATCATGTGACAGATGACAATAATGCTGACACAGCCCAGTATGAGTTTATAAACATTATATTATTGTATGTTAACAATATTTACTAGGTGAGCTACTACTTTCTTGTACTATTATTCTGAAACATGTATTTATGTATGCAAAAAGTATGATGATAGATATCAGCTGTTGTACAACTGTTGTGCAGATATAATTTTTGTAGACTTATTTAAAACAATCTTAAACTGTTAAAGGCACAACAGTAATTAAGAATTACTTGCAATAATGTGCCACTGATCAGAAATGACATCACAATCACTAAACAATTATTATCTATAACACGGGTGTCAAACTCAATTGCATCACATGATGTATCATGATGTATAACAATGTTTTTTTTTGCTTTTGCGGAGCTGGGGTGGGCGTGGCCTGCGTGTGACACATCCGGCCTGCAGGTCACCAGTTTGACATCCCTGATCTATAAGGTTCACACAACCAGAATCTGAAATCGAATAAGTGATAGTTATATGTTTCTATGCAAAAACAACCAGCTAGAAAAGTTTACATAAACAAGAGTATTATTTCCAATTCAGTTAATTCTAGTATAGTGGTTCTCAACCTTTTTAATGCCGCGACCCCCAACCGGTCGTCGAGGACTACCCAACTGGTCGTAAGTCAAGGACTACCCAACCAGTCATAAGTCGAGGACTTTCCCTGCCCGGGAGCACCACGCATGCATGGTGCCGCCCCCTGCGCCGGCCAAGGCGTAGCTGGCAAGCGGCAGAGACGGCGCAGGCCGGCCACCGGCTGGGCCACCAGCTGGCCCAGGCCAAGGGAGGTAAGGCACCCGCCGGGCCCCACACGCGCCAGCAACCCTCCCTGCGCCCCCCGGCCTCCCATCTCCCACCCCTGGCCCTCTTTTACTTACATTTTTAGTAGTTGCTCAGCAGGGAGGGGTGGAAGCTTCCAGACAGCTCGCCTTCGCTGCAGACAACTTGCAGCTCTGTTTGCAGAATGGGACTTTTGGCGGGCTCAGCAGGGCAGAGACAGCCTGGACAATTCCTATTGGCTTTTGAAAGCCAATAGAATTAGACTCTATTCAAGAGAGTCTATTCTATTGCTTTCAAAAGCCAATAGAATAAAAGGGAGTAGCACAGCTAAGGAAAAGGGGAAAAAAAGAACCACTGTTCTAGTACTTCATTGTTGGGGCAAGGAAACTAGATTCTGATGGAGAATTGAGAAGGCAGGAGCCTACAGGTTCACGTGAGATACATACTCAGGGAAAAGACAATTAGGAGCAGGAAAATGGAAATAATTAGAAAATTGCTAAGGAAAGAGGTATGTCTTGGAAGGGACTCTCCACTGTTCTTCTCTCTCTAGATGATGATAAGGCTAAGCTTGCCAATTCTGTTCCCTCCCAACAAATCATGGCAACAAAAGGAGGAGGTAGTAATTGCCATTTTCTTGTAATCCCTGTTGTTACACTCAACACAAGAGTTATTTCTGCAATACTGGTTTCCTTTCTTTGAAGTTAGAGGTGTTGTGGGTTTTGGTATTTTGAGCTTTTTCTTTTAATTCCCTTTGGCTATTGTTTAATCATTTAAGCCTACTCAAGAGAAATCTCTATGTTGATTAGTACAAGATAATTAGCAATAATTGTACCCTAATGTACAACTACTTCTCTGGGGGGGAAAAATCTGTTGAACAAAGGTCACTCCTTGCATTTGCTGTATTTAGTTGCTCTGCAATATTTGTCATGGGATCGAATAAAAATATGTTCTTTTTTCTTAAAGGAAAACATGACAAAAAGGGTAGACACTGCTTACCTTCTGGTGTCTGTTACCTCTTCTTTATCAAGCTATTTTTATTTAAAAAAAAAAAAAAGTATTTTGTGGCAACTTTCATAGACTGAATTGCAAACCTTTTAAAAAGTTTATTTTAATGGAATGATTAAAATAAAATTGACAATAATTTGTATATTATTTTTGTTGTTATTGTTGTTGTTATTATTATTATTATTATTATTATAATATTTTGGTTCATTGTACAGTCAGCCAGATGTTCAGTCAGGATTTGGGATTTTTATCCACCTATTGAGTGCTTCCCAAGGCCCTGGGATAGGCAGAAGTTGATGTCTGATGTTGTTAGAAGTATCTTTGCAGGACGTAATTTATTTATTGTTATTTTATTTATTATTTATTCAATTTATTATGATCTGAAACATGCTCCCCTCAAGACAAATTTTGGAAACCTCTATTCTGTTGTCTAAATTTGGTCTGCTAGATAACCCTTCAAGGTCCCAGGCTTCAGGTGATGTCTCTCCTCTCTCCTCAAAGTGCCACTTCCTCCACAAGAAATCAAACCTTCAATATATTGGAAATTATACATCTGTGCATCTTCACTGATCGCTCATTTTCCTCAATGTGGAATAACATGGTCAATGATAAATAACATTTGTCTTTAGTATTCAGACCTTCAAGCTAATGATCCATTCTGTCATTTCTTATGATTTGAGTCTAAGACCTTTGAGTCATGCTGTTTATAACCCACTTTTCTATTTGATCAATATCACTTTCAAAAATATTTCTTACTACAGAAATCCTAAAATATGATACTGCTTTAAAATCATGCTACCCTATGATATATTCTGCATAGGATCATTTCTCAGCCTATTGCAAAATCCCTTTAAATGGCAAATGAAGAATCAGCTAGCAACAATTCTGAGTGTACTTAACTTTCCTCTTTCTTTATTTGCCTGAACAATAATAGCCTTGTCATAATTATGAAACATACTTTCCGGCCATAACTCAAATGAGGTTATCCTAACTTGTTGCCTATGAAATTGCCTTTAAACATATCATATAGATTTAACTGTTGTAAAGGAAGACTGCTTGATCAGAACAACAAAAGAGAACAACATTTCATTGGTTTTTAAATAATGTCAGAAAATAATAGTATATTTCTTAACTGAATGATGTATTGAGTCCATAATTTTCAAGGGCTTATACCACAAAATCACAACAATATCATAACCTAAAAAATGTTCTTCATATTCTTCATGCCTGTTCGACAACAAATGCTCTGGTTTCACTTAACTTTTTAATTGACTGCTAAATCATATGTTACAATTTGAATTCTTAAATAACTGCAAGTAGTGGTGCTATATGCTTACAAAAATACTGTACATCCAAAAATAAAAAAGAGATACTTCAATCAACTGGTCATCAAGTACAAATTATAGAAGAACAATTTGGCATCTTCTGTGAAAATCAAGAGCCAAGACTGACTAACAAATATACAGTTATAGTACATGCAAACTTAAGAACATCATTCAAGGCATATAATGTAAGAAAAAAACAAAAATATGGCTTTGCTTTTAATTCTTTACACTTTTCACCTCTAATTTTTAAAAACATTTCATGAACTCCACTGAATTACAACTTTTTCAATCTTCTTCCTCTCGTCTGGTTCACTTTTTCTTGACGTTTTTTGCTTTGCAGTTAGATCCTTATTCCTTGTTTTTATAGTCAAACCATCTCAGTGGTGTTTCTGCACTGGTCCCTTACTTTTGCAACTCATCAAAACTTTTCTTTTTTTATTACACACACTTCTTAAGTACTGCATTCATCTCATTTTTATGTTTCTCCTACCCACCTTTCACTTCCCTGGAACAAAGCAGGTTGAAGCATTCACTTACACACCATTTTGGCTTTTTCACCACTCCCCTATCCACTATCTTTCTGTTTAGATGTCTTAAACTTTTGCCATTTTGCCACATTTTGAAAACACTCTTCAAGGATACATCAGAGCACTTCTTGCCATTTATGTATCACTTGCAGCTCTTAATGCATTTTATCTGTCAAACACAATTTTCCTGTGTTTTGATACATTATTCAGATCCTATCTCCTAACTGCATTGTATAGTTTGACATTTCTTGCATTCTGTTTCTCAGTCCTTAACCCTATCATCTGCATATGAAAGTCTATGTACATTCATGTCCTCAACTAACATCTCTCTCAACAGTGTTTCTCAACCTTGACAATTTTAAGGCATGTGGATTTCAACTCCCAGAATTCCACAGCCAGCAATGCTGGCTGTGGAATTCTGGGAGTTGAAGTCCACATGCCTTAAAATTGTCAAGGTTGAAACACTGCGAGTCTAACAGAAGCATTCCTTTTACAAATATCCATAAATATATTAAACAACCAAGGTGAGAGATGGCCTTGGAGAAGTAATCAAAAGGCAGTTAGAAAAACATCAGGTGCACAAGAAACATGTCTTAAGTCCATAGAGGTGAAAGAGGCTTGCAAAGAGACCCAGATTAGTCTCACCTGATTTCTGGGTTATAAGATGGGGAGGGGAAAACATGAACAGACTCGCAAGGTTCTGTTATTATGGACTATCTCAATAATGAATAGTTCTTGTGTAGAGTCTGCTTCCAATCTGGTGTAACCTGAAGGGCTGACACAAGGGGACATTATACACTTTGTGTTACTTCCTTGCTCAATGTTGCACACTGCATCTCCCTTCACCAGCATAAACCACACAGCACTTTCCAAATTTTCCCTGCTGGTATTTCTTCAATAAGAATTATTCCACATACTTTTCCAAGCACAGTTAACAAACTAATTTACCTGCAATTTGTGTCCATTCTTCTTATTTTTCTCTTTGTACAGAACAATAGCAACTCTTACTCATTAAACCATTGCACACACAACTACTTCAGAAGTCAACCACAGCCATATTTTAATATTTCTTCAGCTATGCTGTACCATCTATGCCTAGTTTTCATTTTTCTCATCCTCATTTTTTGTAGTAATCATTCTCTTATATACCTTTTCATTATTCATTCATTCCATTCATTCATCATTCACCCATTATTCATACATTCATCACTTCATCCACAGCTTTGTTCCCCTCATCATTACATCAATTAACCTTTTTCTATAGATTTCCTTAGCATAATTTTCCCTACTTCTATAGCAGTCTGAAAACAATTAAATCATACTTTGATCGAAGCAGCTTTCATGTTCCATTTTCATTTTTTCATTTATTCTCTTGGAAAATTCATCTATTTTCTAAAGCCTGTTCATATTAGACTCAAACTTTCTTTTCTTAGTGTAGTTTCTTTCACATCTTTCTTCTATTTCCAAGATCATTTTGCCCAGATCCATTCCTGACAGTACGAAAAGATGAATTCTCCAACACTGACCTCTCATCATCCCTGTACCTTTCACTAATTCTCTTTATCTTACCTAATACATAAACAAATGATGCTTATTAATTTTATTCATAAATACATGTGTACAGACGTATGATAAAACCATGCATTCAAACATCATTTTCATTTAATTTGGAAACTCCATGCGGTCCAATCATTTTTTGATACTCTCTCACTTTATTCCAAGTCAGCCACTTATGTCAACAGAATACTTTTGTGTGAAAGGAGTCAGAAAAAAGATGCAACTGCAAAGATTTTCTGCTCAGAAATGAAGCAGCATAATAGCCAACACAGCATTTGTTCCCAGGTACACTTGCATAATATTGCCACCATTATCACTTAATACTATGACTTTTTTTTCCAGAAGGAAAAAAAAAAAAATCCTGTCTTCACTCATTTTTGCCTTCCCATAAAGACTTTTGTTGCTATAAATAATCTCAACAGTATAAATCGTGAACAAATGCTTAATAAGATCTACATAGCTTTAACTAGTTTTTAAATAGAAAATTATGCCCCCTTCATGTAACATAAGGAAAGACTGCCTGTTAAAGAATGTATAAAATAAAAATAGCATTTAAGGGGAAAATATATTCACTCATTGCATAATAAACACGGTTTCTGAAATCTTTCAAGGTTCTGAGTACTGAAAACCTAAGCAGCAAAAAATTAGACTTCTCTTATGAAACGTCTGAACATAAAACAGGCAGTATCTGACTAGACATAATTTGATCTCCTTTCTAAGCAGTCTTGCATTTCCTCCCACACGCCATGTCCTTTGAACTTCCCACCTACTCTCCAAATATTCTAGAATCATTAGTTATTGCCCTTGCACCCAGGAGTTCAAAATAAATAGCAAGTACTACAATTTGTTAAGTTTCAAATGTATTACTTCCACTTAGCAGAACATATGCATTGATTTCTGAAAAAAGATATGTTGCTTGAAATGTACTCAAAACTGTTTAGGGTAGAAGGAGGTTGAGAAGCAATTTTTATATTTAGTTTCTTCTTTTTTTAAAAAAAATTAAAACTAACCAACCAACTTTTTACATAATGTATAACACCAATTTTATGCTGAATCTATTACTTGTAAAAATATTTTGTACAGCAAAATTTGAGATGGGGGCAACATTCAAGGAACCAGCAAGAATTCAGGATATAAGCAGCATGACAGTATCTTATTTAAATAGCAACGTTTAGCCATGGTACATGTCAGCACTCCCGGCTAGACCAGATAGGAAACACAACCAGATGAGGTAATTCTACTTTATTATAAGGCTACATTAACAGAATTTTGAAAGTCTGAAAGTACAAATCTTTACCATCTCCTTTATAGCCCAAGAACCTAGGGAAGGTCCGTCTAAGCTTCTTTCTCCACCCATTTTACAGTTGCAGGATATGCCCTCTCTTATCTAACCATTCCTTAGGCAACATTTCTTTGCCCCATCTCTCAAGGTCTTTCTCACATAGCTTTACAGCACATAAATACATGTGCATTCTTTCCAAAATCTAAAAAAGTTCAGAACTATCCTGATGCTTTGAATACGTAAAATGATTCTGACTTTACTCTCTATTACAGGCACACCGTATTTCAAGTGTGTCCTTACATCATGCTCAAACATGTTACAATATCTGAAAGTAACCACTAAACATTGTTCTAGAAGTAAAATGCGATGATTATTGAAAAGTGAATAATTATTTTTTACAGATGTCACTGTGTAGTACACTACATTCAATCAGATTGCAGATGCACAGAATCTTGTGTGACTCTGTGTCCCAAAAAATTATCTCTATTCAGAAGCTGACTGCTAATTTTCTGAAAAAATAAAATAAAATTTGTATGGCTATATCCATTGTTTAGAGCAGGGGTGTCAAACTCATCATGTCACGTGACGTGTTGCGGCATATCACGACTTTTCCCCCATTGCCGGAGCTGGGGTGGGTGCAGTTTTGGCATGACGCATCCAGTGTGTGGGCCAGCAGTTTGACACACCTGCTTTAGAGAAGCAACTCTGATCATTTCATTCCCAGGCTAGGAGAAGAATTCTCCTTTTGAATTTTTCACTTTCCAAAAGTGATGACAAAATATATAATTCTTCCAGCAAATTATTGGCAATTCTTCACATATGGGGAATTAAACTGTTTCCCCAGCTCAGTCTTGTTACTCTGAGATTCCTTCTGCCAAACAGCTCTCAGTTCTAACAGCTACCACTGTTCATTTTAATTTGGCACTAGGAGAAGCAAACCTCAGCTGTCCTCTCTCCTTGAATCAGAGGGAACAAGTAATGCATTGATTAGCACAGGTGTGGGGGATGAAGGCCCATTTATGACTTTTGGACTTCAACTTCCAGATTCCTGAGCCAGCCATGCTAGCTCAGGAATTCTGGGAGTTGAACTCCACAAGTCATAAAGGAACCATTGTTCCCACCTCTGGACTATCACCTGCCTGGGTCTTCAAGGGAACCACCAGCCAACCAGCTCAGTTTGAAAGCCTGCCCTTCCCTACTTGGAAACTGAAGTGTTCTTTGCTCAGGAAGCTTAGTAATCATTGCAGCCTCGTTGCTTTCCATCATGTAACAGACTGCAGCCTAATGTATGCATATACTGAAAAAGATACCGAAGGGACAATATTTCCACAAACATCCTTCAAAGTAGAGCAAGACAAAAAAAAAAAAAAAATGAGACATCTACTGACAAGGAATGGGACCTGATGGTAGGAAAGTGACAGTTCAATCCATTCCCTAGAAATGACTGGTAAATGGGGTTATAGATCAATTGTTGTTGTAAAACATATGCCTTCCTCAAAATATGGGAAGTTACACATATGGCAAAGAGAGCAAACAAAATATGTAAAGTATCACAACCTTTCCCATTAATTAACTGAGTGGGAATTATAATCTTAACCCTAACACCAAACCACTGCTTACCTTTTATACGTCATGCATTCTGCAACCACAAATTTTAAAAAAGACAAAGGGAAAAGGCATGTATGCGATATATTTCTTTAAAAAATAATAAAAGTGTACCATTAAAAACATGTATTGCAATGAAGTATTACACCTCCCTACTCTCAAATATTAATTTTACTAAGAACATAGAAAACTATGTTTTTGCCAATTTATCTATTTAAGAGGGATATGCCTGCCATCAAATATGAACAACTTATGTTTGAATAATTATGTGCCTTAGAAATAATACATCATCAAATTCAAATAACTGAGTAAAATTTAAATGCCTTGTGGTTAGGAAAGATAACTGTTGAAATTAGTCTCCTAACATGGTTCCTTTTTCATCCCTCCCTCTCATAGATGCTCATGCTTATAGGTTCAAGCTAATAGGTGTGTCAAGCCACCTATGTTATTAATTATGTTAGGTTTAGATTCACATAAGTTTATTTATTGAGTCAGGATGAATGTCTCCTTTTTCCATGTTATCTGCTACCACTGTAGATCCACTATATAAGCTCTACAGAGATGTCTCTATCCTTGCCTGTCAAATCTGTAATCCTCAATTGATGAATAATAAATAACAGCAGAAAACTTGACTTTCTCACTGATATTCTACAGTGTATTGGTTTTCCTTATTCCTCTTGCCCAGAACATTCAATCTCCAAGTGAAATTAATAATAAAAAAAGAGCACCTTGCTCTCTTGGTAATTATGGGTGTCTTGGTAGTTATGGCTTTCTCCTTCATTTGCCCTCTTAGATTTTTTTCATCATTTGCAGAAATAGTTAAAATAGTAAGGCAATCATTTCCAAAGACAATGATGCCCAGAGTATGTGCCAAAATTATATAGTATTTAAGGGGTCTTTCAGTATATACTGAAAACTAATCCACCCTTATGCATACCCCAGTCACTCAATATTCGGATGGCCTTAAGATAGATTCCCTAATAAGTCTTTCTTGATCTTGACAAATTGCTCAAATGGAACACTAAGCAGGACAGCAAAGAAAGGACTAATTCATTCTTCAAAATCTAAAACAGATACAAAGCTCTCATTGTACCAAGACAACTTCATTCCTTTCTTGTTCAGCCCCTTCCTTGAAGTGACTGGCCTATGGCCCAGAGCCTAGAACTTCTAAGCATTCCTTCTGATAGGATAATTATATGCATTCACAAATTAAGTAAGAATGATTTTCTGATTCAGAAGACAGGTTTACTGGTTACTTTTTAACCAACTTTTTAATAGCCTAGAACAGTGGTTCTCAACCTGTGGGTCGGGACCCCATTTGGGTCAAACAAGGAAAAATAGTGAAAACTGAAGGAATCAAGATGCCCCACGAAAATAGCATTAAGAGTCTGGATGAGGAAGAGTACTACAAATACTTGGGTATCCTTCAAGCTGACAACATCAAGCACACTGAAGTCAAGAAAAAGATTAGAGGTGAATACATCAAGAGAGTGAAGAAGATCTTAAAGTCCAAACTCAATGGAGGAAATACCATAAAGGCAATCAACACCTGGGCAATTCCAATCATTAGGTACACAGCTGGAATAGTGGACTGGACTCAAGCAGAACTAAAAGCAATGGATAGGAAGACCAGAAAAATAATGACAATGAATCATGCCCTTCATCCACGCAGTGACATTGACAGACTTTATCTACCAAGGCAAATAGGTGGGCGTGGAATGCTACAAGTACATCAGATGGTTGAAGAAGAAAAAATGGCTTTGAAAGAATATCTGAAGAACAATGATGAAGATGCACTGAAATTAGTATATCAGGAAGGCTTACTGACTACTGGAGAGACCAAACTGGCCTACAAGAAAGACCAAATAAAGAACAGAATAGAGCCACGGGAAGACAAAGCACTACATGGCCAATACATTAAAAAAATAGCTGAAAAAGCAGATATTAACAAGACCTGGCAATGGCTAAGAGCAGGAAAATTGAAGAAAGAGACCGAGGGACTAATTCTGGCTGCACAAGACCAAGCCTTAAGGACAAATGCATATAAAGTCAAAATTGAGAAGACAGCAACGGACAGTAAGTGCCACCTATGCAAAGAAGCTGAAGAAACAGTGAACCACCTGGTAAGCTGTTGCAAGAAGATTGCACAGACTGACTACAAGCAGCGGCATGACAAAGTAGCAACAATGGTGCATTGGAAGATCTGCAGAAAATATCATTTGCCTGTAAGCAAAAACTGGTGGGATCATAAAATAGAGAAAGTCATAGAAAATGATAAAATTAAACTGCTCTGGGACTTCAGAATTCAAACAGACAAGCACCTGCAACGTAACACCCCAGACTTAACAATTGTTGATAAGAAAGACAAAAAAAGTCTGGATAGTGCATGTGGCAGTGCCTGGAGACAGCAGAATAGAAGAGAAAGAGCTGGAGAAGATAACAAAATACAAAGACCTACAAATAGAAATAGAAAGACTGTGGCAAAAGCAAGCAAGGGTAGCACCAATAGTCATAAGCGCCTTGGGTTCAATCCCAAAACAACTGGAGCGCCACTTGAACACCATTGGCATTGACAAATTCGCTATTAGTCAATTGCAAAAGGCAGCCTTATTAGGAACTGCTTCCATCCTGCGACGATATCTGTAATACCATCAAACATCCACATCTGCCTATCCCAGGTCCTGGGTAAGGACTCGATAGGTAGACAAAATGCCAAATCCAGTCTGAACATCTGGTTGACTGTGCGATGATCAATAATAGTAAAGTTGGAAGGGACCTTTGAGGTCATCTAGTCCAACCCCCTGCTTAGGCAGGAAACCCTATACCCTTTCAGACAAATGGCTGTCCAGTCTCTTCTTGAAAACTTCCAGTGTGGGAGCATTCACTGCTTCTGGAGGCAAGTTGTTCCACTGGTTAATTGTTCTAACTGTCAGGAAGTTTCTCCTTAGTTCAAGGTTGCTTCTCTCCTTCCTTAGTTTCTACCCATTGCTTCTTGTCCTGCCTTCAGGCGCCTTAGAAAATAGCTTTGACTCCCTCTTCTTTGTGGCAGCCCCTGAGATATTGGAATACTGCTATCATGTCCCCCCTCGTCCTTCTCTTCACTAAACTAGACATACCCAATTCCAGCAGCCGTTCCTTATATGCTTTAGCCTCCAGTCCCCTAATCATCTTTGTTGCTCTTCTCTGTACCTGAATGTAGGAAACATAATCACAGTGGATTCCTTGAGTAAAGACATCTACCACAGGCAGTTGGAAACGAGAAATGGATTCCAAAAATATCATCATGTCCCCAAAAGCATAACAAATCTCTGAATGAAAGCGAAGATTATATACCGAGAAGAAATAAATATTAACTGGATTACATTGTGGCTGATGGAAATATGCAGCCATAAAATTTTATTGATAATATGTACATGCTCAAGCTTTATAATAAAATTGAAGAATACTTTTAACTTTAATTTATAAAACTAGTATATAAATTGATAGCAATAAATAAATAAAAAATATACCGATAGGGAAACTTTAAAGTAAGGCATTATGGCTGCATTTTCTCATCCTCATTAATGTCTTTAAAAAAATCTATTAAAATGACACTCCCTCCTACATTATCTCAAAATACAATGACAGAATATATTTAAAGCCTACAATTCATCCCTTCACCTGTACTGCAAAATTTATAGAGGAAAAAAAAACAGCAAAAAAGTGATTTTTTTTCTTTTAATTTATCGGAAAAGGCAAAAAAATAAAAGATACTGCAATGAGATCTAATCATCTCAACTAATTAATTGACTTCAGTACATTGAAAAATGGTTGAAAAAATATGAAATCTTAGTTTCAACTCCCCATAGCTATTCTCCTAAGAAACTAAGAAAGGAATAAACAAACAGTAGTTCATTTTAGGAAACAAAATGTTGTTACCAAACAATCATGGTTTAAATTAGGGACTGACAAACTTGTATTGGTCAAATGGTCATATTTTTTTTAAATACGTAGCTTTGGATTATTTTCCTCAAATAAATGAACAATGTTTTTGACTTATTTATTTAACTGTTTATCTCATTTTTAGAACATGTGGAGGACATATCACTTTAGGTTATATTTATGCAGAAATACTGAAAATCCAAGAGTTCATAAACTTTTAAGCACCATTGTACACATATTTGGGGCCATAACTTTATAGAATTTGAAAGGACTAGATTTTGGGAAAATAGATACACATTTATTTTAATGGTCTAAAACTTAAACAACTATTTTATTCTGTCTATTTTAAAAATAGGGATAGACAATCGTATCACCAATTACATTTAATGTAATTAATACAATTCACAGAAATTTCAATGGACCCAAAATGATATTTGGGAGCCACCTGCAGTCACTGTTGGTTTACAATTCCTAAATAAATGAGAAATATTATACCATTAATTATTATCACCCTCTATTTCAATGTCTATTTTGAGTCTTTGTAACTTAAAAATACTTCTAAATGTGTTCAGCAGTTCTCATAATCAAGAAATAGTACTGTAGGAGTGGAGTTTATAATACAATTGGTACAATATTGTAAATGTTTTTATGAATTAATATCCCATAAAAAGAAAAATCTGATTACAGAAATTCACTTAGAAAGGCTCTCTGAATTATTTTCTGTTTGTTTTCAAAGAACAGATATTGTATCTGTTTCATAGTCAAAAATACTTTCAATTATGCCTAAAATAGATCAAGTTCCTTCAAGTTAAGCTTCAATTTTGATGACATATTCATATAGATTCTTGGCTTGGATATAGAAAAAGATTTATTCTTGATTTCTTCCTATGTATTTCTGGCCCTAATGTACAATCCTAAGATTCCCTAGATATTGCCATTGAAATACTAATTAGTTCTAACCCTCCTTATTTTCCAAAGGGCAGTATATGATAAGGCAGGGAAGATTTAACAAGGCTGGCCTGGGAAATTCTGGGAATTGAAGTCCACACATCTTAAAGCTGTCAAGGTTGAAAAATACAGTTCACAGCAATCTTCAGAAAGAATACATTAATTTTCAACATGTTAATACAACATAATTGAGATTCTCTTTTACTAACTGAAATTAGTAAAGTTTTTGACAAAGGCGAAGCAAAACATGACGAAGTCCGACGTGTTGGCTCCTCCTACTTTGACACAGGCCTAGACGGCCTCTAAGGGTGGGTGTGGATTCTACATCATCATGCTGAGAAAAGGCGTTCAGGTAAGACAACGCCCCTTCTCCAGCATGATGAGTGTAGAATCCACCGGTGGGACATACCAAAGCCGCTCATGTCCCTACGGGTGGGGGGGAAGAGTCTGGGCTTGTGTCCCACGAGAAGAAACTACTTGCTGTAGCACCCTCCGGCCAAGCGAAGCATCCACAGATGCAAACTTGCCTAGCTTGTAATGTCTAATGAATGACAAAGGAGAGGACTAAGTTGCTGCCCTGCAGATTTCCTCAATGGACGCCTAGGTAGACCAGGCCACTGACGTAGCTGCACTGCGTGTGGAGTGGGCAGTGATGCGTTTAGGGACCGGTAGGGACTGCGAGAGATAGGCACGGGCAATGCATGCCTTAATCCACCTTCCAATGGTCGAAGAGGAGACCTTCTGACCCATGGAAGAAGGTTGGAAAGACACAAACAAAGCCTCTGACTTACGAAAAGCAGAGGTTCGCTTAACATAATAGTGCAGAGCCCTGCGCACGTCCAGCTTATGCCACTGTCTTTCCAGCCTTTGTGATGGATTAGGACAAAAGTCCAGGAGAACCAGATCTTGGGTCCTATGGAACCAGGTATTGACCTTCGGGATGAAGGACGGATCCAATCTAAGGACCACTCTATCCTCAAAAAAGGTACACAGGTCACTCCTGAATGAGAGGGCAGCCAGTTCCGAAATACGCCTGGCTGACGTGATTGTAATCAAAAAGGCTACCTTCAGAGAAAGGAATCGTAGTGAACAAGATCTGATAGGTTCGAACGGTGGCGAAATTAGCGCTTGCAGTACTCATGGCAGATCCCAAGAGGGATAGCGGTGAACCGCCGATGGCCTGGCGTTGGTCGCCCCTTTGAGAAAAGCACTTACTACTGGGTGTTGCGCTAATGGGACCAGATTTTCGCAAGTAAGCATTGTTGACAAGGCCTGCCTGCGGATAGTGCTAGGTGTTAAGCCTTTATCCATACCTTCCAATAGATAATCTAAGATATTGGGAATGGTGACAGACAAAGGCTGGAGTTGGTGCTTAGTGCACCACAGGCAAAAGTTCTTCCACGTGGCATCATACAGTGGGGCAAAAAAATATTTAGTCAGCCACCAATTGTGCAAGTTCTCCCACTTAAAAAGATGAGAGAGGCCTGTAATTGTCATCATAGATAGACCTCAACTATGAGAGATAAAATGAGAAAACAAATCCAGACAATCACATTGTCTGATTTGGAAAGAATTTATTTGCAAATTATGGTGGAAAATAAGTATTTGGTCAATATCAAAAGTTCCACTGAGGACCAAACACTGAGTACAGCCAATTAGTCAGCTACAAATCTATCAACACATCAACCATTTCTGTCATGGCACCTGCCCCCGGAACATCATCCCCCCCCCCGAGATTAGACTTCCCCCAATCCTGCTAGCTATTCACAAGGCATTAAAAACCTAGTTTTGCCATCAAGCCTGGGATCCTGATAGTCTGGGTAAGCCCATTTCTTGGTTGTGGTTATCTTAAATGAGTGCCTTCAGCTGCTATGCTATTTTACATTATTTCCGTTGGTTTTAATTTTGGCTGCCTGGAGTCATGCATATGAGAGGGAGGCTATGTAAATTAAATAAATAAATCTCTTCAACCCAGGTGTTTTTTCCTAACCTATTGTACATGATCAAGGCAGGTTTGGGGCTTTCATACGAAAGAAGATTCCTGCATCACACTCTAGCCATCTCAATGGGTCTTTATGAGAATATCCTATGTATTTATTACAACCCCGTTCTTCTTTATGCAATGGGGATTTAATATAAACAATATTCAATTCTACTATGTTTTCCAAATAGTCAAGGAAATACCCAGTGAGGATCTATACAAATTGCCATTTCCTGTAGCTATAGTGTGAACAAACAAAGCTGTCAAAGCAATATAACAAAATGTAAAAATAATTATGATTGGTTTGTCATGATTCCTCCAGGGGAGTAGGGAAATATAACCATATTGCTCGGCACCTTTTTCTAGATAACATGCTTACTATTTAAACCATCAGTGCTGATCTGTCCTATGCTATTCAATCATTTTGTTTCTTGGAAGATTTTTAATTTATATTATCAACTTTTTTACTGCTGTTTCTTGTAAGCATATTTTGCTTTGTTTTTATGATTAGCCTGTAGTGGCAATATAAACAAAAGACTCGGATTTCAAGCTGTATTAATCACCAGTTAACAGTGCAGTGATGCATAAAAGCCAGCAACTCAAGGGCATATCCTCAGGTTTTTAACATGCTCCTGTGGATCACACAGTGTTCTGGATAAAATGCACTTGAAACTAGCTAATGAGAATTAAACATATTAAATGTCATTTTTTGAGATGGTTCAAAGATTTACAGTGGTTGCAGAACAATAATGGCTTGTATCTGAGCTAGGCAGTAGGCTCTGGACTATAAAATATCAGCATTTAACTTTGTTTAAAAATATTTGTAACCTCTGAGCTTATTCGCTGTTTGACTTCTCAGAGTTACTCAAAATAAAAATAAACTTTCTAATCAGTGCCAAGTACAGAATATAAATACATTTTATATTATATTATATAAATACATTTTCACATACAGGTAGTCCTTGATCTACAATGGTTCATTTAGTGACCGTTTAAAATTATAAGTCACTGGAAAAAGTGACTTATGATGATTTTTCACACTTATGCCCATTGCAGTATCCCCATGGTCACTTGATTTACATTCAGATATTTGGCAACTAGTTCATATTTATGACGGTCTCAGTGTCCTGGGGTCATGTGATCATCTTTTGCGATCTTCTGGCAAGCAAAGTCAATGGGGAATCCAGATTCATTTAACAACCATGTTACTAAATTAATAACCGCAGTGATTCACTTTACAAATAAAAGTTGTAAAATGGGGCAAAACTCACTTAACAAATTTCTCACTTAGCAACATAAATCCTAGGCTCAATTGTGGTTGTAAGTCGAGGACTACCTGTATATTTAAGGTGGTAATACCTCAGTCTCTTTTTTTTAACTACATTTTCTCATGATTGAAAAAAAAAATTGAGAATGTACATTGGATCTTCTACATAAATATGGCACTCCGTGGGTAGAAAGTTTAGATGGAGATAAACAGTCAAACGTTTGCCTTCACTGGGCTTAAAATTTCTCATTAGGTAGGATTATACTGTATTGTTGTATGTGCATGTACTATTGTTTGTGATGTACATATGACTTTATAAAAGACAGTTTCTTAACAAAATCCTGAGATCCTGAGGTTGCTTGTTATTTTTAAAATCAACATCAATGTTTAAAGCATCCAAAACCAGAAACAAAAAAGCAGGAACAAAGAATTCCAGCTTTGCTGAAATAGTACTTAATATTACTTATTTCAACAATTTTCATGGAGACTGAGCCACAATTTCCTATATTTTCTAAATAAAGATGCACAGAAAAATAGAAATACAAGTTGCCCACTATCAGTGATTTGGTAGTCGCAAAATGATAAATAATTACATGCATCTAAACAAGCAGATTTCTACTTATTCCCTTTCTCAGAATGGCCCTAAATCATAGACTTCCTTCAGATATGTAGTTTTCAGGGTTAATGTCATATTACATTCTTGGGCAATTCAGAACATTAGTACACAATGGAATTTAATAAACACACTTTTATTTTAATGCTGCCTTCTGCATAACAAATTGAAAGAAGTGAGTCAGCAAATAGTTATATATGTGATGCACATTTCATGGTAATGCTCCAAATCAGAGCTGAGCTGTATTAATTGAGTCTGAAGTAACCAGAATACTGAAAACAGCTAAAAGGTTGAACTGATTCAGACATTTAATGAACTTTCATTATAAGGGAAAGCTCTCAGAGACATTTCAGTGTTGTTCAGTTGTCATGGTAGTGATTTGTGGGTGTGAGCAATATGTGCTGATACTAAGTGTGAAACTTTTGTAACACATTTGCCATCCAGTGCTTCGAAAGTGTTCATGCTAAATAATGAAGAAGCTGCACTTGCAAGGAAAAAAAAATCTGTCCAATTTCTAACTTTAAAAAAGTTCCATAGAATCTACGAAGTTCAACCCATTTGGAAAGCTTATTATCTATTCCCTTAAAATCTATTTCCTCCACAGATAATTTAATTATGTTGATGTCATCAAATTTTATTTTTCTCTGTCAAATGAGGAAAAGGGGCTGTGGAAATTCTAAACTTGTCCAGATGCTGTGATCAACTGATTGCAGGCAAACATGCTAAAACTCAGTTTATTCAAGATAGGAGGGTAAATCAATCCATGTTTAAAAGTACAGTAAATGATGAATGGGATCTTATTCCCTCTGAAGGATAAAGAAGGGAATATATAATAAAATGTCCCAGGTAAGAAAAAAACAAATAGATCAACAAGAATAACCTACAAATCTAATAACACCAAAATCTAAAATAAGTCATAATGAAATATAACATTCATGGAAATGATTATTTCTTTAACAATAAGCAACTTTAAGAAAATCCAGAAGGAAAAGGAGATCATCAGCAACAGCTTCTAAAAAGTCAGTAAGTATCGGGCCCATAATTAATTGTGATCTTGATGTAGCCTGGGAAAGGATCTGAATTCATATCAGAGACCACAGAAAATTCAAACCACCTTTAAGCATTGCAGTCCTAAACTAGCTGTTCAGTATTTCAAATTGTCAATATATTATGCATCTTTAGGAGGAATCATGCAGTCCAGCTTTTGTTAGAAATACTAGCAGGAACATAAAACTACAAGATTATCATAGCATATATTTATCTGTTACTGCAGAAGAAATTAGAAAGAAGTCAGGAGAAATAGGTCTCAATGTGACAACTCTATTGACTGAAAGTATTCAAAACCAAATTGCAATTAACTACACCTTACTTCTTAAGGTTCTTTGTAGTATGTGGCATAGCAGCTCCAAAAATATTCAAACCATGCATTTCTCAGAGCAATTACCATGAAAATCAACAACTATGTGCTGTTTGTGAGCTGAAATACTGTATGTAATCTTTAATTATGTATGTTTAAGTTCATTAGCCCATGACTGACAGTATTTATTATGATTCTAATTACTGGAAGGAATTTGCCATTATCAGGGCCACATTAATATTAATATTGGGAAATGGTATTATGTAGGCAAAGAGTTCTTTTTTTACTGAATGTATGGTTCTGGCTCCATCTACCTCTAACTTCAACCCTACCTACTGTTTTTTAGAATAGCACATACAATGAAATCTTATTTTAATGGATTATTTGGATAAGGGGTGTCCCTATTTACATTCATCAAGCATGTAACACATATGAAAAATGGCAGGGTTTCAATTATACCAAGATTGCCATTTTGATTTAACTTCCTAGGTCCAGTTGCATTTTCCCTACCTCTTTTATTTCTATCATGAATAAAACCAATTAATTTCTAAACTAACAGATGCAGAGCAGGTTGAGACTTGTTTTTTAAAGCAAAACAATAGAGGTTTGTTGGCAGCAAGACTTTTTTTTAAAAAAAAAGATAACTACCAGCATTTTGTCACATCCTTGACTTTGCTTTTACAGCTTGTCTTTTAATAACATTTCAAATAGAACTTGTAAAAAGAACCCTCTAGAGCTTCCAAATATTTACATTAAAGGACTATAACCAACAGCTCCCTCCCAAAACCCTCTTTGTCTCCTCTTGTGTTTGTTTCACCTAAACTACAACAAAGGTGTCAATTAGACTGTCAACAGGTCTGCATGTTGATCTCATCAGTTTCAGCTGATGTCATAATAACTATTATTTAAATTGTACCAACTTTTTGTACTAGAAGAATCAAACATTAATCTTTCATACACTGAGGGAAAAGAAATTATCTCTAGCTCAGAGTTGAACTGTGGAGGTGTTCTCTGAATTTGTTTGTTTAATTGCAGACATTTCATTATCCAGCTAGGTAACATCATCAGTGCCCAGAGCTCAATTCTACCTGTGTATATTCAAAACGTCCAGGAAGTTCAACCCGTCATACTTCCAACTTGTATTATCTCAAGTTGGAAGGCAATCTTTGAAGGCCAGATGATACATCTGGAATGTTGGAAGCGTTCCATGGATGTTCTCATAAAATGGCTTCCAAGGGGTTTGAAGCTACTTGAACATTTACCACAAAATGTTCCTGAGCAGTTGCTCTCATCACCTCTTTCAACATTCCAGGATGAGGTCTTACAATTGTAGTATACAGTATCTTTGTTTTATTTTCTAAATAGGTAGAAACATTTCCAAACCAAAAAATTAGAATGCAATCACCTAGTATTTTTAATTTTCCTTGAATGTCTACTGATTTTTACTGGGAAGGCTGTATTTTGTCAGCTTTATATTTTTTTTATTTTTTTAAATTAAGAACATTTTTAAACATTTAAAATTTAGTAAGGATAGGGAATTTAAAGGGCAACATGGAAAATTACCTTGGAGACTCTGAAGCCTCTGGGCAGTAGTGGATAGAATCCTAAAACTAGTTCTAAACATACCACTAGGAATCCTCAATTCTTCATTGAACTCTGTGAGAAATACTTTTGAATAAATTTTCTTCCTACCCAGAAATTATACTAGCTAAATTCAATAAAACTAATCCCTTAGTTCCTCAGTAAGTATATTTCCCAGTTTTAGAGCACATTTCTGTAAGAATATTTCTGTAGCAAGTGCTAATTTTGCAAACAGGAAAACTTTCCTCTATTTCAATGAGCTTTATATAGAAGCACATGAACTACTTTCTCATTCAGCATTATTTTTATTGGCCTAAACCTAGATTAGGAAGAAATACTTAGAAAAGAATATGGAGCAAAAATTGGGAAAGGAGTTTGCCAAGGGACTATATGTCGTCTTTTTAATTTATATGCAGAACACACCAAGAGACGTGTGAGAAAAGCTGGAATTAAAATTGCTGGAAGAATGATTGATTACAAGGTATGATGATATTACTGTTCGATATCTGAAAAGTGAGAGAAACTTCAGCAGACTCTTGCAAGAAATGAAAGACAAGAGTACAAAGCCCGATTTGATGCTTTGCATTAAAACAAACAAATCTGAAATTAAATCAACTGCTTGTGCAAATCCAGTAGAAATACTGGACTGATCCCATCAGTAAAGCAGCAGCATCTTATGGGACCCAGAAGATTTGATTTCTTTATAGCTACACTTGCCCGTTGCAACTGCATCCAACCCAGCCCCCTGGCGTCTGCTTGATCCTGTTCCTGCTGAATTCTGGAAGCCTTGAAAAGCTGACGCTTCCCACAGGCACGATAACCTGCAACCCTGCTTATTGTGTAATTGTGATCCAGCAGAGTTTGTTTCTCCTTCTCAGCACAGCTGCTTTTTTTTTCTTTCGGTTTCTGCTTTTCAGGTGTTATTTCTTTTTAAATCTTCTATAAGCTGCCCATTGTTGTTG
Source organism: Crotalus tigris (assembly GCF_016545835.1). Lineage (NCBI taxonomy): Eukaryota > Metazoa > Chordata > Lepidosauria > Squamata > Viperidae > Crotalus > Crotalus tigris. The sequence goes on from NW_024096561.1 coordinate 813,571, forward strand.
GCCTGTGAATAGCCTCAGAAAATGGCTCAATAAATTTAAAAATAGGTGAAGAAGTTGGGGAAGTAGTTTTCTCTTCCACAAAGAAGGTGAAACAAAGAGAGGCTGCCTGTAGAGATATCACATTATTAGCTACAGTGTGTACTGTCGAGCCTATGTCCTTCCCACGTATGTCGTATGGTTGTGAAAACAGGACCAGAAAGGTTGAAAGAAGAGAATATGGATATCCTAGAAGGTAGTGTTGGAGGAAAACCCGGGTCGCACAAAAATAGGATAAAATTAATTAAATGGAAATGGCACACAATCAAAGCAAAGCAAAAATTGGACAGCTCACTTAACAGCACCAGTAATCAAGCTAAAACTTAAATGTTTAGGATAAACACCTAAAGAAGAGACTTTTTGGGAAAAAATCAAAGGTAATTGAAAAAAAGGTGCATAGATACTATCATTAATATTAGGATTGTGAGCTTAATAGAATTCCAAAAAGTAGTTGCTGATAGGCATTTCTGTCATTCATATATATATTCATTCATTCATTCATAATAGAGAACATCAGACACATACCAAAAGGACTGTGTTCATATAACTTTCTTACTCAGCTCCAATACCAAGCTTGATTAATGCTAACTTTGGTTACATCAGTCAGTCATCAACCTTGTACAGCATACCACCCGATTCCCCAAAATGGGTGACTCACAGCAGTCAAAACAAGGAAATTACAATCAAATCTACTAAACAGAATAACAAAAATAGGTTAAAAGATGAGAAGAGAAACAGGCCAGGTCTTCACAGCTCTTTGGACTCAGCATGCTTTGATTAGTTTATTCCAAGTGTAAAAATTCTCTCATGATAAAAAGTAAAAGGTTTATATAAATTAAAGGTAAAGATTTCCCCTGTTCATTTATGTCCAACTCTAGGGGGCAGTGCTCATCTCTGTTTCTTAGCCATTGGGAGCCAGCATTGTCTGAGGATGCTTCCATGGTCATGTAGCCAGCATGACTGTACACTGAGGCGCACAGAACGCTGTTACCTTCTCACCAAAGTGGTACATATTTATCTACTCGCATTTGCATGCTTTCGAATTACTAGGTAGGTAGAAGCTGGGGCAAGTAACGGGAGTTCACCCTGTCACACTGCACTCAGGTCTTGAACCCAAGCTGCCAGCTGACAAGCTCAGCATCTTTAACTGCTAAGCCATCGTGTCCCCTAATATAAATTAGGCCATTACCAACTCTAGGAAAAAAAGAAACTATATCTTCTGCCTAAAAGAAATGTCTTGCTAACTCTTTACTATACAAACAATGGGCAAGAGAAAGATGTGCAAGAAACGTGAGCACTAGTGCTCAAAGCTTGCATTTGACATATAACCATTGTTGGAATTCCTTTACATGGTTTCATAGTTCTATTCCAATAAAGATCTGAGTTTCTGAGTTTTGAGAAATATATATTTGCACTTATTTGCCTTGTCAGCTGTCCTAGGTCTGACAGTGTGAATCTGGAAAATGGATGAATGCAATAACCAGGTCAGCCATGTTTTGTGAACACAGCCGTACAATTAAAACTTGTAATCATTGACCTGTATTTACTTGAATGTAACTTACATTCAATTGAACTAAGTACATTGATTCCAAGCATTTTTATTAACTGTCTCTCTAGCAAGCAATACCCAAGATAGCGACTCAGTTTAAACAATGTCAACAATCTCTTTAAGGATCAAACTCTCTTAAAGTGGTTTTTGCATCATTTAAAAATAATTTTAACATTTAAATCTTTGGATAGACTATATTCTAAGATATAATAACTTATTAGCAAATAATCTTTATTTTTCATCTCCCCACTTCCCTTTTAAAAAATGAGGGGTGGAAAGAAAAATCACAGCCTTGCTCATTTTCATGATATGACCTTATTCACTCTGAACCTTGAGTTAAAAAAAGAAGTTTTGCATTGAACATCACTAGTAGTGTTCCTTGGTCATTGAAGAGTCCAGCCATGCATTAGAATCCTGATCTAAGGTAATCTAAGTGATTTGGACTAGAGATCCTATACTCCTTGACTACCGATTATATGAACAGAAGTGGATGCAAGCTGTCATCCAAACAATCTGTAGGTCCAGGATATCTACTATAGTTTCCTATTGCTGGACTAGAAGAACAATGATATAAAATTATGGCTTCTACTGATTTTAATAGGTCTTACATGACCATTTTTTCTAGATTTGATTTCAGCACAGATCAAAAAGGTACAAAATTCACTGGGACAACTGTTTCCAGCTGGATCATGGTGAGTGTCAGGCAGTTTCCTTCCATTATCACTAATGGAATGATAACCTCATAAAGAGGGTTTCAAGATGAAAGGCATGACAAAAGCAATTTATGTCATAAATTTACCAACCTTCTTGAAGATACAGTCTATAGTGATTAAAGATTACATTTTTCAAAGGGGAAGGGGAGAAAATCAAAACCTTACCCAATATTTTTTCAACACAAATTTCATGAGAATGGAAACAACATGATGACAGCTTAAGTATTTCCTTATAGCTTCTAATAAAATTCAGTTGTGACTGCACTGCCATATTTCAAATGCTGCTTACAGATTTTAAGAGCCTTCGGGGTCCAATACAACTCCTGAAGCCCAAAGTACTCTAATGTGTCAAAAATAGTAGAAAACAAATGTATTCCAAGTATTTCAGACAATTCTTAGTGCATGGAATGTGTAAAGGGGCATAATTTCCAGGTCATATTTTAATCTTTTCATAAATTCACATTGGTTTTTTTTTTTTTTTTTTTTGCTGGTTCTGTTTTTATTTTTGCTTTTTTGAGCCAAGAAGAGAACTGGCACTTTGGCAGAAAACATTTGAATTACTGCCACTTCATATGGCTGCCTTAATCAAGTCAAAAACAGTAGCTATGTATTCAGTGGAAACTTGTACTTGATAGCAAGTGCTTCACACTCGTTTTTTTGTTAAAAAAATATTTGTGAAAACACAGCCCTTCCTCCTTCTTTTCCATTAGAATGTAACTCTGGTCTTTGAATGAACAGAGGCATATTCTAATCTAAACCAACATTTCTATTATAATATGATCAAGACTGACTTCCTCCCATGATTCAGCTTATTGCTAAGCTGATTCATGAAGGAATCACCTGATGAATACATAATCAAATACTCATTAATGCATTTGAACTTTCTGAAACTTACTCAATCAGTGGAGAAATGCAATCAAAATGTGAAGTCTTTTTTGGTCTGAGGAAACATTCCTTGCTCTTTTGGAGAGGTATTCCTAAGGATTTGGATTTAGTTTCCTTTTATTATTTTTCTTATCACAACAGAATATTGGAACAAAATCACATAAGAGATCTCAGAATTTTTGCAGTCTGCATGTCAACCTGTTTCTCTATCAGAATAACTTTCTGAAAAATGAACCCAATGGAGCCCCATTTTAAAGACAACCATATTGTGTAGTGGTTAAGAAGCTGGACTAAGAATGGGAGACCCAGCTTCTATTCCACCCAACTATGGGAGCTCAGTGGATAATGCTGGGCAAACTCTCTGTCAGCCCATTGATGTAAGCAAAATAAGAAGACAGAGCCCTACGTATGCCTGTGTAGAGGAGATGGTCCTGAAGAAAGAATTTAACAGCTGTTACATAAAAACTATTTTGACCCCGGAAGGGAGGAATGAGTGAGAAAGAAACTCAAAACTGCCTTGCCTCAATTCTTTTTTGTATAAGAGACAAGAGAGAGAATCTCTACCGGGTTTTCCAGTTACTATTATATTTTTTAACAATAAAGTAGACTTCCAGTAGTTCTAATCATGTTTGTTTCCTGACCAGGTGCAACATAAAGAGTTGACATCCACCTTGAACTCTTAAAAGATCAATATAAGTCAAATAATTATTAATACAGTTAGTATAAAGGGATAAACCAGCATGCTGGCTGAGGAATTCTAGGAGTTGAAGTACATACATATTAAAGTTGCTGACCTTGAGAAACCTTGAGAAATGCTGCTGACAGCTCCACACTAAGCCCACTTCCCTCTGGGTCGTATGACCTTAAGTGACACATAAAAGGCATGCCCTCTGCTTCCCAAAGAGTGAAGGAACACGAGACGAAAACAGAAACACATACGGAGGCTCGACATAATGCTTCATTACCCAGAAGAAACATCACTGTTAATAAACTTGTTAGAAAGAATTCAAGAATGCTCTGCAAGCTATCCTTAATTTTATTTTTTTAAAATAAAGAAACAATTTAAAAAAAAACAGTTAAGTCTGAAATTCTGTCTTTTGCTTAGGGTTCAATGAATATCCTTAGTTCAAGACTGGAGTTTTAAGTATTTTGCTAAGCCTGAAAGTAGTCTTAATTGCATGCTTCTAGAGATGAAACCCATGTGCTAGACTGCTAAAGATTAAAGGAAGCTTAGGGAAGGCACCCTCGCATCCTCTGCCTGTATGAGATGGATTTCCACATATCCAAGTCCAGAGTTATATTAAAGATATAAGTGGTGGTAAAGATTATATTTGAAATTGCTAACAAGGACAACTGTTCTCCCTACTGGAATGAAGATGCAAATGCTATTATTTTGTCTGTCCTTTAAGCTCCCCTGCCTTTTTCTCAAAACTATTCTCCAGGCATTGGAGACTTGTATGAGGAGGAAAGGGCTATCCACAAGAGGTTGCATTTTCTGCTCAGGCAAAGCCACTCGTTTCATAAGCCCACCTCAAAATATATGTCTTTTACATTATGCATTATATTTATTCTCGATCTTTCTCATCAGCCTCTCATTTTACAGGCTCATCTTCATTTCAGTGCATCATGTAACTTCAAAACATGTTCACACAATTTCTGCTTTTATCCAGAGAAATGATTAACCTTGATCAATAACTTGAGCCAGTGGTTCTTTGATATTTAAGGTTCCCCAGATTACCAAATTCTTGGTCCCAACTGGGATAAGGAGGCAGTGCTTATTTCTCCCTCTGAGTCAAAATCAAAGGTCCTTCCTTCTTCTGACTACTTTATAATACATTAAGAACTCAATGACATTCACTTTAGAGGTGATATTCAGGAACAAGTAAGGTAGTCCTTGAATTATGACCACAATTGAGCCCAAAATTTGTTGGTAAGTGAGATATTTGTTAAGTGAATTTGCTCCATTTTATGACTCTTCTTGCCGCAATTGTTAGGTGAATCACTGCAGTTGTTAAGTTAGTAATACGGTTGCTAAGTGAATCTGGCTTCCCCATTGACTTTAGCAAGAGCAAAAGTACTTGGGCTTATATATCACTTCACAGTGCTTTTACAGCCCTCTCTAAGCAGTTTACAGAGTCAGCCTATTACCCCCAACAATCTGGGTCCTCATTTTACCGACCTCAGAAGGATGGAAGGCTGAGTCAACCTTGAACCAGTCAGAATCAAACTGCTGGCAGTCGGCAGAATTAGACTGCAATACTGCATTCTACCACTGTGCCACTATTTTGCTTGTCAGAAGATTGCAAAAAGTGATCACATGACCTCAGGACACTGCAACCATCATAAATATGACTCAATTGCCAAGTGTCTGAATTTTGATCACGTGAACAAGGGGCTGCTGCAACGACAGTGTGAAAAACAGTCATAAGTCACTATTGTAAGTCAAGGACAACCTGTATAGCCTGAAAGAATCTAGAGACTTGCAGGGGAGGTATGATGAATTGAAGATTTCTCCCGAAAGCAGAGCTGCTGACTCTGGCAAAGATCAAGTAACTGGAGAGTAAATAAGTTCCTTGGAATTTCTCCACATAAGGAGAAGACTGGAGATTACCTACTTGTGATCCAAACAGCTGCTCCATGCAAGGAGACCACATGACCATTTTCTGAATATTTGAGTGCCAGGAGACAATGGGATCAGCCATCTTGTTCGCAACCACGGCAGAGTTTTCAAAGGACACTAAGTCCACAAGCCTCACTTTCTAATCACTTTCAGAAATTCCCTATTAACTATGTTAAAGCTATTTAGAGATTTTTGGAATTACAAGGAAAAAATATAAGCCTGTTCTTGATATCAATTAATACCGGAACTTACAGAATGAAAGGAAACATCATAACTTCAGAAATGTTAAAGATCTTTGAAGAATAGAGCTACAAATTAGTAAGTACCATATCAACACTATCAATAATGATGTCTGGAATTAATATAATCACTGACTTTTTTTCTCACTACAGATGAGAGAGCACGAAAGTCAGAATGAGGAGGAAGGAACAGCAGCAGTAAAAACAGCTTGTATATGGCAACTCATACAGAAAGGTTATTTGTAAATGATATTTGTAACTGAATGAATGATTGATTGATTACATGCCTTCAAATCATTGTTGACTCTTAGCAACCACAAAAGTAGATTTTCACTAAGAAAATGAATGCAATATTTTGTAATACTATCTGTAACACACAGTATTAATTTCCAGCAAATAAATAAACAAGGAGGTTTAAGAACTGGATTTTTTTCAGTCATAGATGGCATTCCTTGGCCTATAAGACAGCTTTCTTTTCAAAATGCTTAGTAAATGTTTTTGAGAACTAGAATCAGATATATGTATATAAAAATCAGGATCTTTGTGGAGCGCCTGATACAATACAAGCTAAAAATAAATACTTGCCAAGATGAAGTGTGTTGTAGTTTTGGAGACAACACCAAATCTCACACCACAGATGTAAACAAGCTTTTTAGTTTCCGTGAAATATAAAGGATGTTTAATTACCCGTTCAGTTATTGCTTGACAGTGAATTCTTTGGAGCAATTCAAAGGTCAAAGCATCAAAGAGAAAAATATTAAATAATCAAGCAGAACTCTGAGAAGTAGATTAGTCAAGGATGCCTCATCTCTTCTTCGTAATCTGTTAAATTCAGCAGCCTCTGTGCTCTACTCCAAGAGTTGGAATATGAAATAAAGTCATATTCACACTCAACTACTGTATAATTTATCAAAACTGGAAAGCTACTTCAACATTTTCATCCTATGTATTACAGGGAGAATTTCATCCCATATTGGCCCATATCAGAATGCAAATTGAGGATAGATTTAGGCCAAGGAAGCTTACAACTTTCTCCTTTGTAGCCACAATATACTGTGTCCTTTTTGCATAGGAGAAGCTAAATGCTCTCGGGGATCTTAGCCCATTTCTGGATTTAGTGTGCATCACAAAGTCTATTACAGTTAATGCAAGTTACATACATACATACTGTGGGAAGAATCCAGAGAAACAAATATTTTGGGAAATATTAAAAAGGCAGAATATATTTCCCCAAAGGAATAATAGAGAAGATCTTTAAAAAGACAAACCAGCCCCCAGAAATCAGCCCCAGCCTCTAGGTCAGGCATGTCAAACTGCTGGCCCATGGGCCAGATGCGTCATGCTGAAACCACGCCAACCCCATTGCCGGCAATGGGGAAAAAGCCCCAATATGTCACGCAATGTCACATGATGTCGTGAGTTTGACATGCCTGCCCTAGGCAGAGGCCAGCTTTTAGAAATGCAAATTCAATAATCCATTCAGGAAGGTTGGGGCCAGAAGCTATGAGATTAGGAAGAGAAAGACCTCTAAAATCTACATACCCCACCCAAACTCTAAAAGACATGACCTTTGGGGACATAATAGGATTAACTCACCAACACCAAAAGGGCACACTCAGACTCAGGTTAAAGTACATGACACAGGAAATACAAAGTCTCGAACAGGAAATAACCTCAAGAGCCCCAGAAGGTATAAAAACCCACCATTCCTAGCAATATGTGGTCAGCTTTCCCACAGTCATGCTTCTGTCTGGCCTTGCTCTTCAATAAACTCCAACATTCTTTCTAAAGTAGTCTCCATTTTGTTTATTCCCAGCTTGAACTGGACTCCGATGAGTCTTTCTACATGTATACATTGGTGCTCAGGTCTAGCACCATTGTAACATGGCTTCCTAACTAGCACTATTTAAAGAGTACCAATCATATTAGTAGCAGACTATCTGTTGGACATCTCAAAATCTGGCTTTCAACAAGGCTGAACTATTCTAGGCACGACAGACATCCCTAGTTAATTGTCCAGACTACTGTTATGAGACATACAGCTTCTTGGATTCCAAATACGAAAAAGCACATAAGTGACATAGGGAAACATTTGTGCTGGTCTTCCAAACTTGCAGCAGCCTCAAAAAAAAAAAAAAAAACTCTGAGGAATTAATTTTTTAAAAATTAAAAATTTCACATCACCTGGGTTCAGAGACTTACACTAATCCATTTTCTTTATCAGCCCTTCAGGTAGTCAGAGAAGAAGCACCGACCTTGAGTACTAATGCTACCTTTATTGTAAGGTTACATTAACAGAATCTTGCAAGTCTTGAAAGTACATCACTTCCCCCTCATCTTTTCTAGGGAGGGTCTTTTCTGAGATGTTTGACATCCCCCTATTCCTTCTGGAGACTCAGCTGCACTTGTCTGATCTTTGCCTAATCTGTGGCTCCTCCTTCTCTTTCTCAAGAACATTGTCACAAATCATTAGTCTTGTTCCTGTTGACTAGAAATGTTCTAAGGAGGCCCAGATAGCATATTAATGAATTAATTAAGACTCTGGGCATCGACAAGGAGATTATACAAAGACTTTATAGAGCTTCGTGTAGCCTCTTAATGAGGAAGATAGGCAGATGTTGTTTAATTTCAGAGATAGACCATCTTTTTTTTTTTTTTTGAGAACTTAAGGCAGTATACATGAGTGTCCCCACAAAACAATCTTGTAAGATAGTTGGGTGAGGAGAATTACTACCTCAAAGAAATCAAGTGAGTTCTTCAACCTTGTTTTAAATGGCTTGTTAAAAGTCAGTCCCCTACTACAATTCTTTCTAACTGTAAGCTTGCTAAACATCTTAGCTTCTGGCTGCCTACAACAAACTGCAGAACCATTAATGCAAATTTAAAATAGCCTTCCCTATGTCCTTCAGATATTTTGGACTACAACTCTACCATACCAGGTAGTTTTCCATCGTAGCTAGAACTGGTTGACACCAGGCTGGAAAGGCTTATTTAGAGTCTCTATTGCTGATGTTTTAGTGCAGGTAACATTTCTTTTTTTTTTTTTTTTTTTTTGAGGATGCTGCAAGTTTGGAAGACCAGCACAAAGCATCTGTTTTCCCCACTTTACAGATGGAAACCGCAACAAGAGCTAACATTTTTTCCAGACAAGGACCCTCTAGTGCTCTGGTGAATTGTTTTTTGGAATTGGGCTAGAAGAAGAATTATAACTGCAGTTACAAAAAATATATAATCTGTTGCATCCTCCACTGTAGTATTACTATAAAAATAATGCTCTTAATGCAATGGGATTTGGCTCCAAGTACAGATATAACTGCAACTGCTGAACTATAATGCACCTCATGGATTTTTTGGTTTAAATCCTACTCTGCTTTCTGAACTGCCTTCCTTCCCGTCACCTGCATTCACCCTTTAACAGTTATTGTGCTAAGTACACATCTCAAAATGTTCCTCTTTAAAAGGTACACCTATTTCAAATGAAGCACTGTAGTCTCAACAGAGATTAATAATATTTTCCACTGATTTAGAATGGCTAGATACCAACGGAGATGAGGAAGGTAGAATTTTAAATAATACATATAGATCTGTTCAAAAAGTAGCCAGTGACCAGCTTCTCAGTTACATATTGCTCTCAGAAGTCCCTCCTGGTTGATTGGCTCCTAGTACAGGTAGTCCTTGACTTAACAAGAGTTCATTTGGTGACTGTTCAAAGTTACAATGGCATTGAAAAAAATGACATGATCATTTTTCACATTTACAACCCATGCAATATCCCCATGGTCACATGATCAAAATTCAGATGCTTGGCAACTGACTCATATTTATGACAGTTGCAGTGTCCTGGAGTCAAGTGATCAGTTTTTGTGACTTTCTGACGAGCAAAGTCAATGGGGAAGCCAGATTCACTTAACAACTATATTCCTAACTTAACTGCAATGATTCACTTAACAACTGTTGCAAGAAAGGTTGTAAAGTGGGCTAAATCTCACTGAACAAATGTTTCACTTAGCAACATAAATGTTGGGCTCAATTGTGGTCCTAACTCGAGGACTGTCTGTATATAAGTGAAAACATGTATTGCTTGCATTCATTTTGTTACCACCAATTGAAATAGCATTTTCCGTACTCTACAGCAAAGTCAAACCCTCCATGAACAGGATTTTCTCCTCCCCTTGCTCTGGCTCACTCAAAAGAAGCAGATTGGGGTTCAAAAATATGTTAACAGCCCAGAGAGGGCAGGCTAAGTGCAATTAATTCCATTTATACACTAAGTAACAACCCAGCCAGGTTGTTAAGATGACAGATGTCCAACTCAGAAAAGACTGAGATGTAACAGTTTGTTAGGAGACATCATTTGGACATCATCCAGACTAAACAAAAGAAGGGGGAAAGCAAATAGTAAGTATGGTTACTGACTGAGGGTTTCTTTGGCTGAACATATCTGAAACCTAAAATTCTGGATTTTCTCCATTGGATCCTTCTTAAAAATCAGGGTGTGATTGACATTAAATTGCTATGTAGGCTATTATCAACTTGATAAATAAATAAAAGATCTCTATCTGTCTCATCTATCGATAGTTCCTTCCTAACGCATGTCTGGTAAAAGGAAACACTTTCCTATGTATAATGAACTGCGATTTTTGAAGAAACAAAAATAGAAATTGTCTCTGCATCTATGGAGTACTTATGCACCATAATTACGGCATAGTAAACTTGAGGCAGCAGCAGTAAAAATACATCAACTATAAAATTTTACAGTCTCTTCAAGCTGAGTTGTGGTTACATATGGGTGCAGGAGCTGAAACAATATTAAGGCATTTTGATATATTTTGTTTAATTGGGGTATCTCTGCCATATTATTATGATGAGAACCCTAAAAGTCACTCCATGTCATGATAGAGATAGGAAACTGGTTTCTTTTGGGGGGGGATGTTCTTTTTATACTTTGTTTTTCTTTACATTTTTTTCTCTTTTTTCCCCTTTTCTTCTAGTTGTTACTTTTTCTTGCTCTATTTAAAAATATTTGTTTAAAAAAACATCCAAAGAGTCATTTCTGCTCTCTAAATAGGCTTTTTTCATATATAATGAATAAACCTGAAATATGTTTCCTGATGTAGACCAGCGGTCCCCAACCTTTCCGGCTTCACAGATCGGCAGCAGCAGTGGGCAGGGGGGGGAGGGGATGTTTTCGTGTGTGTGCTCATCACTTGCACAAATGGATCTTTGCCATTCACTGCTGCTTACGTGGTCCAATTCACAATGGGCCGTGAACCGGTACTGGTCCACAGCCCAAGGGTTGGGGACCCCTGATGTAGACCATTTGAAGGATTATGCATGCTTACTCTGAATCCTTTTGCAGATCCTTGGTTAAATTGACAGCTCACTCTTAAACAGAATTGAGAGATTCTATTACAGACAATTGGAATTTATGGCCCTACCTTCTTTCCAGATTTTATTAACGTTTCCTTGACCTCTGCAATGGAAAGTTCAGCTTATTTGGTTGAATGAGACAATATCTCACCAGTGTAAAGAGTATGGTTCCTGATTTGTAAAATAAAAATAAAACTGAATACTTTTTGAACTATCAACTTACATAAGCTGACGGTCAAGATGCCACACTATTCACACAAATCAAAGTAGGCAATATATATGAGGGGTGTATATGTATAAACTTATTTTGTTCTAGGTACCTTTGTGTCCTAAAATGTCTAACCAAACTGGTGGGCAGAAAAGTTTACAAAGGAAAAAATATATAATGATCCTTGAAGCAATGCTATATGACATTCAGAGATGACTCATGACAGTTGCATTGCATTTCACTCCCCTTTGGGGACTTCCTTAGATATTAAGTCTCTTTTTCAGATTCCAGTTCCAGCAAAACTTCTATGCAGCCTCAGAGTAAGAAGGAAGCTATACGTCTCCGTGTTAGAAAGATCGTTTAAAAAAAAAAAGTGGGTGTCTTTCACTTCACTTCATTAATTACTTTCATCCTACAGTCAGAAGAGCAGGAAGTAGACCTGCAAGCTTTCATTTTGGGAGTAGTCTGAGAGTAAAATAACACCTGGACTTTTTTTTTACTTCAAGAGAACGAAGTTGACTTTAGCACATTTTCTCAAAATCATTAAATGCAAAACAGTAATCATAACACATTAATCATACGTGGAAAAACAATTGAAATATTTCAGTCCCCCTGCCTTTGATGCATTTTACAGAATCTGTATGTCAGGGAGAAGGCTACAGCACAGTGGCAGAATGCCTATTTTGAATGCAAAGGTTGCAGGTCCAATCCATGAGAGACAGGGCTGGAAAAGCTTCTTGTCTGGCAACCAGGCTAGTCAGTGACAGACTGAGGTAAACTAAGCATGAAATAGAACTCACATTAAGAGAGGCTAAGTGCAAGAAGAGTTGCTGATTCTAGAATAATGGAGTACAAATTAAATTTAAAAAAGTGTGGTGGAACCACCTGGTGAAGGAGAGAAGGCCCCAATTGGGAAGAAGGGCAGGATTAAAAGACATTTCAGGTTACAGACTATAGGGGCAAGAAAACCTTTTAGGTCAAATCCTTAGGTCTAAATTTCCTAAGGGAAGGCAGACAGCCTGGCAAGATTCTCGTAAAGTGGTGATCAAAGAAACCTGTATGACCCATTCTTGGAGGTGTTCTGGTTGCTTGAACCTGACAAAAAGTGAGACTTTGTGTATCTAAAGTGTTCGAACAACTCTTGATCCTCAGTTCCAGAAATGAAATAACCAGACATTATTACTCTAAAAACCATTCTCTTACACACGTTATATTAAAAGACTGTAATTAAGATTGATTTTGAAATCAGACAGGTGAGAGGGGGACCTCAAGGATAAACTGCTTGAGAGTTAGAAAAAAAAATTAAGAGCTGTATCACTGCTAAAATCATCTGATGAAAATTTCAAACTTAATTAGTTAAAACTTTACTGATACAGTCAATATTCTTTCTTCAACCTCTAAGCTTTATGCCATATATTAGCAATGAAATACAGCCTGGCCCCTTTAATAAGCCAGAGAAATATCCTGATAATTTTATTTTAAAAAAGATGAAATTATCAACAAATTGGGTCAGAGAAAAAAATTGTTTTCTGCCTGGATGAAATACAGCAAATCCATCTAATTCAAAATGCTACTTTGAAAAATATTTTTACTAGACTTTGGTAGATGCAGTTGCTTGCAGAGAAATTTATTTTTTTAATGTTCTAAATTAACTATTTCCATCAAAACCCTCAAGGAGCTGGCTTCTGAGGACATCAGTGATTTATGACTACTTTCTCAGTGCTACTTAACATAGAAATGGATTTACACTACTCAATTGGTAAGGAAAACAAAGCAAAAAGGTAGAAAAGATTCAAGACAAATTTATACCCATATAAACCAGAGTAGAATTATATGATATAATATGTTTTGCATGAAGGAGCACATAAGTCCTGATTTGACTGGGAAACTGCTCAAATTTCCCCATGCTTATTTAGGAATTTAAGGTTAAGTACATAGGAAGGCAGCAGCCTCTTCCTCAATATTAAACTCAGACTGAACGACCATGCAGAAATTAGCTACTATTTATTAGTACTGTAAGAAAACAGCATATGATAAAGGATAGTTTACTTCTTCAGCTGAGTCTGTAGCATAAAATAGGCTTCTCGTTTCTTCCGAGGGGGCGGAGAGAGGCTAATCCCCATTGTAAAATGGTCTATATAGCGCATTAGTAAACTACATAGTCTAATAAATCCTCATTATAAAACCTTCCTAGCTCTGTTAAGCCCCTGCTAAATTACAAATCCTAGTCGGTCACCACCGAATTGTACGCCGGCAAGTTGGAGAAAAAAATCGTCTAACTTTCTCGAGCGTTTGTGCATTTACGAAATGGGGAATCTCTGGAGAGGTCCCCGTTGCACATCTGCCCCCCGACCAGGCCCGCGCGAGCTCCCCAAAAGTTGCTCGAAAGCTGGGAAACCCGTGAGGCACCTAACGGAAGCCGAGAGATCGGCTGTCCTCCGAAGAAAACTGCCCCCTCCCCGTGGGTCTTCCTGACCCTCTCCTCAGCCTCTTCGCTACTGCAACCATTTTCCTCACTCCCAAGCAAGCCGCTCCCCGCCCAGAGCAGCTTCTAGAGTTTGTCCGGAGCACTTTGCTAAGTGGCCGGGAGATCGCGCTTCCTTTCCCGGAGGCACAAAGGGGCAGCTTGGAAGGGCCGAAGCGGCTGCCCTCCCGACCTGCCCTCCTTCACATCCCGCCAACCTGACAGAAAGGACGGGCGGCGAAGGAAGCCAAAACGCCCCCGGCAGCCCCACCGCTGTTCCGAATCGTGGCTGGGACGGGCACACTCACCATCCTCCTTCTCGTCAAACACGGGTTTTTTGGAAGACGAGGAAGAGGTGCTGGCTCCCATCCTCTTCTTCCACTTGCTCCAGTGAAACATTGGCGGAGGAAGCGAATTGGCATCCCCTAAAAAGTCCCAGAGATCGGGGCGAGCCGGGCGCGGCGACGGCGGCAAAGCGGGAGAGCCGGAACCCCTTCAAGATGGATCTCGCGTGTTCGCGCGTTGGTGTGTAAACGGGTCTGAGTATCTCGTTCGGGCTCTACTCGCCCAGCTTTTGTCTCCACCGCTCGCTTGCTCTCTTGTCTCTCTCTCTGCCCGGCGCTGGAGAAGGCGGCTGCGGCTGGAGCTGCAGTTGCCAAAGACTTGCTTTGCTTTTGGGGGAACCCCTTCTTCTGCCTCCCCTCCCCAATTCTTATTCCCGTCGGTTACCCCTGTCTCTGAAAAGGGGGCCGGCGTACGAGAACCTCTTCCGAGGAGCCAGACCAAAAGCCACGGCGAGCGAGCAAGAAAAACCCAAAGCACGCTGGCTTCTCTTCCGTTCTCTCTCTCTCTCTCTCTCTCTCTTTCTCGCTCCCTTCCTCTCTTCCCAACCCCCCTCCAAGCTTTGGTCCACGCCAGACGAAGGCGAGCCCCGCTGGAGAAACCCGGCGTTTTCCTAAAGCGAGCTGGAAAAGCCAGGATTTGTAGAGGGGTGGCGGAGCGGGCGGGGGGGGCGGGCGTTTCAAGCTCGAAGACTCCGGAGCCGGCTGTCTTAAAGCGAACGCGACTCGTAGCGCCTCCGTCCGTGGCTAGATGGCGCTCGAGGTGCGCGAACGCGGGGCTTTACCTTTAACCTTCTGAGATCATCGAGATGCTGCTTGTTGGGGAAAGGGAGGCGACGTTCTATTTCGCGAAAGGGGCTTCCGACCGCTTTCGGGTTGTGTTGGTCCTAGAGCAGACGCTCAGCATGACAAATTATATACGCATTAACGCAGCAACAAAAGGAAGGGGAGCTGTCTCAACTATTATTAATGATTCTTTGTTCTCCTGTAAGGATATCGTGGCTATTGCTGACCCCCGCTGTATTAGGAGCCCCATTTATTTTGTGGACTACTTTAAAAGCAAGGATCTTAGATAACGTTGTCCGGAAATAATATGCCTCTAAACACCAGGTCGCCGGAGAGCATAAGGATGATGCTGCAAAGCCATTTTTGTCTCACTCTTCGACACTGTTACTTGGCTGGTCGTTGTAAAAACAGACTATTGGATGAGGCGGCCCTTTTGTTCTGATCCAGGGTCTGATTCATAATGTGACTGATGTAAAAAGTTGTTATTGTTCTTGTTATTAATAAAATATAAGGTGTATTTTCAATAGTATGGTTGCTGTTAATAATTTGGAGGGAAACTATTTGAATTTATTTGACTCATTCTATTTTATTGTACAGGTAGTCCTCAACTTCCCAGTTGCAATGTATGGCTGTGAAAGTTGGACCATAAGAAAGGCTGAGCGTAAAAGAATTGAGGCCTTTGAACTATGGTGCTGGAGAAGACTCCTGCGAGTCCCTTGGACTGCAAGGCGTTCAAACCGGTCAGTCCTAGAAGAGATCAACCCCGACTGCTCTTTAGAAGGCCAGATCCTGAAGTTGAAACTCAAATACTTTGGCCACCTAATGAGAAGGAAGGACTCACTGGAGAAGGGCCTAATGCTGGGAAAGATTGAGGGCAATAGAAGAAGGGGACGACAGAGAATGAGATGGCTGGATGGAGTCACTGAAGCAGTAGGTGTGAACTTAAATGGACTCCAGAAGATGGTAGAGGACAGGAAGACCTGGAGGAACATTGTCCATGGGGTCGCGATGGGTCGGACATGATTTCGCAATTAACAACAACAAAGTCCTCAACTTACAACCATTCTCTTGGTGACAGTTTGAAGTTACAACAGCACTGAAAAAAGTGACTTATAACCATTTTTCACACTCATGATCGTTGAAGCATTGCTTTGATCATGTGATTTACATTTGGATGCTTGACAACTGATTCACATTTATGACAGTTACAGTGTCCTAGGGTCATGTGATCACCTTTTGCAAACTTCTGACAAAGAATGGGGAAGCCTAATTCACTTAACAACCGGGTTACTAATTTAACAACTGCAGTGATTCTTGAAAGCAAAACTAAAATACAGATAATCCTCAACTTATGACAGTTGAGTCCCAAAATTATATTACTTAACAAATGTGGCAAGAAAAATCGTAAAATCGGGCAACACTCACTTCACAAATTTCTTGCTTACCAACATAATTCTTGGGTTCAATTGTAAGTTATATTTTAGCTTTGTCTTCAAGTCAGTCTTCACTCCTTGTAATTGCCTGGCTGTTTTCTTGGGAAGATTTTCAGAAATAGCTTATGCCTGCATTTTTCCTAGGGCTGAGAGAGAGGGACTGGCTCAAAATCCCCCAGCTGGCTTCCTGCCTAAGGAAGAACTTGGACTCACAGTCTGATCAAGCTTTTGGATAAGAGTCTTTGAGCCTCAATGGGCTTTTCCAGTCAATTGAAAATGCTACATTTTCCAAACAGCTATTATAAGCAACTGAAAGTGACAGGTAATCTGACCAGGTATATTATCCTGATGAATTGCTCTCCAAATACAGTATGGTGGTCTTGGTAGCATGGGTAGCCGCATATTTTTTGTATATTTTTTTACCAGAAAGTCACATTATGTATAGACTTTGCTAGTCTCAAAAGAAATATTCAAATATTGTGTGCAATAATACAATCAATGACAATTACAGAATATTCAGCAGATCATTTTACAGATTAATAATAATAATAAAGTTGGAAGAGACCTGGGAGGCCATCTAGTCCAACCCCTTCCTCAGGCAGGAAACCCTATACCATTTCGGACAAATGACTGTTCAGTCTCTTCTTAAAAACTTTCAGTATTGGAGCATTCACAGCTTCTAGAGGCAGGTTGTTCCTCTGATTAATTGTTCTGTCACGAAATTTCTCCTTAGTTCTAGGTTGCTTCTCTCTTTAGTTAGTTTCCATCCGCTGTTTCTTGTCCTGCCTTCAGGTGCTTGGGAAAATAGCTTGACTCCCTCTTCTTTGTGGCAGCCCCTGAGATATTGGAACACTGCTATCATGTCCCCCCTCGTCCTTCTCTTCATTAAACTAGACATACCCAATTCCAGCAACCTTTCCTTATATGTTTTAGCCTCCAGTCCCCTAATCATCTTTGTTGCTCTTCTCTGTACTCTTTCTAGAGTGTCAACATCTTTTTTACATTGTGGTGACCAAAACTGGATGCAGTATTCCAAGTGTGGTCTTACCAAGGCATTGTAAAGTTGTATTAACACGTGATCTTGCTTCTTGAGTTGTTTTCCCCTTGAGGATTCTTATCCATGGAATCCTTCCAAAGCTCTCTCTAAGTTTATTGAAATTAGCTCTCTTAAAGTCTAAGACTCTAGTTCGACTGTGTTCTGTTGCTTGTACTTGTATAATGTTGAATTCCAATAAGAATAAGATTAAGAATAAAGAGTATTGCAGAGCTGTGGTTGAAAATTCTAATAACCTAATGACAGATCGAATAAAAATTGGTCTGTATATCTCTGCCACCAGGCTAATTCTAAATAAATTTACTGAAAAGCAATGCTCCAGACTTTAAAAGTGCAAACGATTGTAGCCTTAAAACATTTATTAAGTTAGGTCAACTTCTATACCATTAGCACTTCAACAAAAGTGTGAAATTATTAATACAATAAATTCTACAGGGAAAGTTATATTCCTTTGTTGCAGCAATAACACCCAAAATCTATTTGGCTTTCTAAAGTAGCAACAAATTCATTGCAGGTCAAGATTTAAAAAGAGCTTCTGACTAGCATGGCTGGCTCAGGAATTCTGGGAGTTGAAGTCCACAAGTCATAAAAGAGCCAAGGTTGCCTACCCCTGGACTAGAACAACAGTAATTAAAGATAATGCTATATGTCTTATAATCCTCAAACTAAGTTAACATTCACTGTGTGAAAGAAAGACAAAATTCAGGAATAGATTGGTTTATACAATACACAGAATCATAATACAATTTATTGAAAATACTACAAAAAGCTTTTATTCTAAAGACATATTAGCATTCCTTCAGTTCAAGCATACAAAGATTGTACTGCTAAAAACCTCAAATTTCTATTGTATATAAAAATAGCGTTTCATGAATGTATAGTTTTTTTGATAAAAACTAATATAGTTGATTTAGGTTTATCAGGAAATGCATTTCTTCAGTGGTTTGGGCAGAAGCTGTAAAGTTATCAAGGATTTTCTTCCCATTAAAGTTAGCAAAGCTATGTTATTAGACCTTGGTTTCATTGTGAAGAGAGACAGCTGGCAATCCTCTAGTGTTTGCAGTTGAATTCTAGTTGGCAGAGGGAATCCAGCGGATTTCAGATATGATGACTATTCATTTCTTTGTGACCACATTACACATTGCTGGAGGGAATGAGATTTCAGCTTGGCAGAATGAGTTGCTTTAATTGGTTACTCCCTAGCAATATGCCAAGAGCATTCCTATTTTTGTTCCTGAGGAGCTGCCGTATAAGATTTTAAGAAGTTTGAGATTTGAGAGAGTGAATAAAAAGTGCCAGTTAGAGAAGACTGGCAGAGAGTAGGCAGTCCAATATTTTCCCATAACATTCATTCAATGACAGTTTGAGTCCAGAAAGTGAGGAAAAGGGGCTTTTATTGCTTTCTAGCCCAGGATGGTAGGCAAAGCAGAGTTAAAAGTCTCTAAATCAGTCCTACCATGATCATAGTAATAGTTATCATCAGTGCTTTTTTTGTAAAAAAAAAAAAAAAGTGCCGGAACTCACACACATCATACAACCCGCCTTGCCTACCCTACAAGATTCCATCCAGAAAAGGTGCCGGAACTCTGTTCTGGGCGTTCTATGACAAAAAAAGCCCTGGTTATCATAATCATGATTTCACTGGCCTTCATCATAATTCGATGTTCCACTCCATCTATACCAACTGGTTTATATAAAAAACATGGAAATAAAGTCTGTATTGACATTTTCTCCTTTTCTCTGATATATATTTGAAGTCCTATTGATAAAGCATGAAAAAAGGATTATAACTATAATGATAAATTGTGATAAAAGTAGAAATCTGTGAGTCAGGGTGAACTCTGGTGCCTTCATGAACATAATTACGTAACAGAAGTGGTTGACACATTGAGTTCTCCTTCTCCTTTTGCCTTTCCCCCCTCCCCTTCTCCCTCCCTCCCCTCCCCCCCACCCAATGTTCCCTGATGGTTTTCTCAAAATATCAGCAAGATCTGAACCAATTGGGTCTCCAAACCTGAATCAGATTGATTCTACCCTCCACCTTCCTTGCTGAGGAAGTGGCAATAATAATAAAATAATAAAATCATATAAAAAGTCCTCTTTTTACCCTTGGGAATCTATTGTAGATTAGACTGATTA
Source organism: Crotalus tigris (assembly GCF_016545835.1). NCBI lineage: Eukaryota > Metazoa > Chordata > Lepidosauria > Squamata > Viperidae > Crotalus > Crotalus tigris. Next base: position 833,408 of record NW_024096561.1, read on the forward strand.
TTTCTAATTTTGACCTTGTGTGACTGCATTCAGACATGGGTGGGTAATTTATGCTTTCAAAGTAAATAACAATATTTAGCATATTCTCTGCATTTAGTTACAGTTAGCTATTTGCATTTTGCCATTTAATAGGATGGAGATGCATATGATGGCCTATTTTATTAAAGTCTAAATGTAACATTCAGACAATTTCAATATTCTTTTTGGCAGAGAATGCTGAAAATCTATTTTCTCTGGTATACTGAATGACTCTTCAAATTATGCCTCTTCACTAAAAAGCTCATATTTTCCGTGAATGTTCATCCTAAATTTAGTAATACATTTAATTCAGTGGTATCCGTGTGACATTTCAAAAAAGAACATCTATGGATAGGTTAATGATAAGTTAGTGAAACTGAATAGATCCAAAATCATTGTATGTTAAATTTATTTGCTACCCATTTTGCTATGGGGCTACTCTGGACATCTTACAAACAGTAAAATGGAAAAAATAATAAATGTAAGTGCAACAATGGTAAAATAATGAAATAATAAAAATAAACAAGGAAAGTAAAATTATATGAAATAAAAGATGGGCAGAGGGGGAGCAGAAAGCATAAAGCAGGGGTGTCAAACTGCCGGCCCGCGGGCCAGATGCATCATCCGGAAGCCGCACCCACCCCATTGCCGGCAATGGCAAAACCATCCCGATACGTTGCGCAATGTCACATGACATCACGAGTTTGACGTGTCTGGGATATAGGATCAACTGATTAGTCCAGTAGTCACCTCCAATGTGGTACTCCCCTATTCGGTCCCCAGGCCAACTGGCAGAGCCAAGTCTTCAAGACCTTGCAAAAGATTAGGAGAGTAGGGGCAAATCTCACCCAGGAGGGCAGCATGTTGCAAGGAGGACAGTGCTACATCAGAGAAGTTGTTTTTTTTTTCCTAGATTCCACCAACCAGTGTTCTTTAACAGACAAGATCCGGAGAAGATCTCCTCTGGCAGCATGAGCTTGTTTTAGCAGGAAGAGACAGTTCACTAAGTAATCTGGACCCATGCCATGGAGGTTTTTAAAAGTTGTAATCAACACCCTGAACTGCATCCAGAAGCAAATTCGCAGTCAGCAGTGGTGTATCATGAGCCATTCTACGGGTTCCAAAGACTGCTTATGCTGCCTCACTTTGTACTAGTTGAAGTTTCTGAATGCATTTCAAGAGTAGCCCCATGTAAAGTGTATTGCAGTAATCCAAATGACAGATGACTAGGGCTTGAATGACCAAGAATGGGAAGTCCTGATCCGGGAAAGCCTGCAGCTGGTGCACAAACGAAAGCTGTGCAAAAGGTCTCCTGGCCACAAGCACCACCTTCAAGCAGATTGCAAGTCCAGGAAAATCCTTAATTTGCAAACTGGGTCAGAACAGGATAGTACAACCCCATACAGAACTAAAGATGTCAAAGACATGGATCTTGAAGCTCCGTCATCCAAAGCCACTTGGTCTTGCCAGGGTTCAGTTGTAGCCTGTTTTATTAGTGATTACTTATATTGTTCTGTCCCCCCAAAACCTCACAGAGTTTATGCATAGGGTTTATATTGGGGGATGAAGTAGGATCTTCCAAATGACTGCTCAAAAGAGGCAGTAGCAAACAGATTCACCTCCAAGAATGCAAGAGGCTCAGCCTTCAGAGGCATCTATTCTGAACTAAGATGATGCAAAAAGATACAAGCTCTGCCCCTTTGTACATGCATTTCAAGACCACAGAGAAGCTGTCAAAGAGAATTTGTGTTGCAGTTCTGCAACATACATTTCATCATTTGCTTCTCCCCGATTAGTGGATACCCATGCCTACATATGATATAATTAGCACAAACATCATATGTCACATTTTAGAAACATTTTATTGAGAGCAACCAGACTGGCGGATACCTGGTTTCGAATAGTCATGTTACATTTTTTCCTTTTAAAAGATATTCTTCTTTTCTATAACAAAACAATGCTTATTCAATGTTATCTGGCAGAAACAAGTACAGTTTTAATCTCAGAGTAATTATAGAATGCCATGTTATCATAAGTTAAAATGTAAAACTACACATTCAGAATTATTTGGGAGGGAGTTGTTTCTGTTGTTATTCTGCAATATAAAAGCAATTACGAAACACGGAAAAGTTAGCTGTTTACTTCACAACTGAATAAACACATGGCAATTTGACCTTGATTATGTTCTAAAAACATACAACTATGTTCTAATACAGATAGTCCTCAACTTATAACAGTTTGTTTAGTTACTGTTCAAAGTTACAACGGCACTGAAAAAAGTGACTTATGACCATTTTTCACAGTTACGACCTTTGCAGCATCCCCATAATCATGTGATCAAAACTCAGAGGCTTGGCAACTGACTCATACTTATGACTGTTGCTGTGTCCCAAAGTCATGTGATCACCTTTTGTGAACTTCTGACAAGCAAAGTCAATGGGGAAGCCAGATTCATTTAACAACCGGGTTGCTAACTTATCAACTATAGTGATTCACTTAACAGCTGTGGCAAAAAATTCGTAAAATGGAGCAAAACTCACTTAACAAATGTCTCACTTAACAATAGAAATTTTGGGCTCCATTGTGGTCGTAAGTCAAGGACTGCCTGTATTATCCAACTGCTTCGCTACTTGAAAGGGGGAGTGTTCTTATTATTACCTTATCAGACCGCTTTAAAAAGGTATCAGACTTGTGATTTCTGTTCAAATCCTGTGAAAACTGTGAAACTCTTTATTCAGGTAGACTGAGGGTGCCCATGGAGAGCCAATTAAATATGCCAATGGGGTAGTCCTTACCCAGGAAATGAAATCACAGGCAGGGCACTTTCAAGGGCAAAGCAATGGCCAGTTTTAGTACAGGTAGTCTCAACTTATGACCACAATTGCTGTTAAGTGAGACATTTTTTAAATGAGTTCTGCCCTATTTTACTACTTTTCTTTCCACAGCTGTTAAGTGATCCACTGCTGTCAATATGTTAGCAACCCGATTATTAAGTGAATGTTTTTCCCCATTGACTGCTTGTCAGAAGGTTGCAAAAGGGGATCATGTGACCCCGGGACACAGCAAAGATCATAAATACGAACCAGTGGCCAAGCCTCTGAATTTTGATCACATGATCGTGGAGATGCTGCAAAGGTCATAACTATGAAAAATGGTCTTAAGTCACATTTTTCAAGGCCGTTGTAACTTGGAACAGTCAGTAAACAGACTTGCAAGTCGAGGACAACAGTATTTTAAAGAACAGCTGATACCAAAATAAGCCTCACAATGTGTTGTGAGGGCTTATCCTAAGAAGAACGGGAGGCGAGGATTCGAGGGTGATTGTTGCCTATTCAAATAAAAAAGCATGCAGGCTCTAGTAAATGCCGTGGGCTGCTTTTGAAGTTGCCAAAAACTGCCTTTTTCAGTTTCCATTATTTTAAACTTGTGCCTAAAATAAAGCCCAGCGCGGGAGGAAGAGGGTGAAAGCTGAGGTTATGAAGAGGCAGTACTAGAGGGGCCGAGGCGAGACGCGGGAGTGACAGACGGTGGGCGTGACTGGGAAGAGGATCTAAAAGGGGGGGAGCAGCTGTCTGCGCCTGCTTCCCTCTCCCACCTGTTCCCCCCCTCCCCTTCTGCGCTATTTTCCTCGCGTGGCGAGCAAGCGAGGAATCCCGTGCAAAATGCAAAAGCCACCGGAGACCCCCAATCTCTCTCCGCGGCAGCAGAAATAGCCCCTCGCTCCCTCCCTCCCGGAGCCGGCGAGGAAAGAGGCGGCCTCCTCCGGCGCTTCCCAGCAGCTTGAGGGTTACTATGGCGACCCCGGCAGCTGCTCCTTGAGGCCTGTTTGTTGCCTTTTGGTCACGACATAAAGCAAGAAAAGGCGGGCGCCAATTATATGCCGGGGCTGGGAGGCGAGGGTGCGGCAGAAGGGAGCTACAGAGGAGTAGGCCTCCCCAGGGCAGCTGTCCGTTCCTCTCACCACTCCGCGGAGTAAGTTGTGAGAAAGGAGGAGGTGGAGGAGATGGGGATGGGAGGAGGAATGGAGGTTTAAGGCGGCTAGAAAGCGCAGGCGAAATCTCAGGGCGTCGGGAAAAACGATGTGCTGCCTTATTGTACCTCGACACGAATGTAAAGCATAAACCAAAACGGATGCTAAAGATCAGAAAGCCAACGAAAAAAGGATTAGCTCTTTTTTTTTTCTCCTCCGGGGTCTGTCATCGACGCCGGGGGAGCTTCACTGGATAGGGTTATGTCCAACCTGGGAGTAACTTAACAAAAAGAAAAGTGATTTACCTCACGGAAGATTTCATTTGGCGACTGCAAAAGAGTCGGCTGGCAAGAGTCGTGCAGAATTAATTGGTTTGCCTTGCTGGGTGGCAGGGAGAGGGCTTGAGGTCCCGTCCAGATTCCTGAGGCCTGTTTGTTGACTTTGAGATAAAGAAAAGGTGACAGGAAGCAGGTGATTTAGGACAGAAATTCAGGCCAAGCACATTGATTGCCAAGTAATTGTGGCTGGCATGGTGCATATACGCATGCAGAGTAGTATATGCACCTTCAACTTTCTTGTCAAAATTTCAGAATTGACTTGCCATTGTCTCCTTCTTAGGGCTGAGAATGATTGGCTCAAGGTCACCCAGTTGACTTGTGCCTAAACTAGGGCTAGAACATACGGTCTCCGGAGTTTCTAGCATGATGTCCTAACCATTACATCAAACTGGCTAAATGTACATGATGACATATAACTGATTGCGTAAAAGCAAAGAGGCCAACAGTAATAATAAAAAGAGCAACTTTAGAATTCAAGTCTGGCAGGCCTTTTTTTCTGATAGTATTGAAATGAACAAAAAAAGAGACAGTTGGGTCTAATGGTGAAGGCCCCAGACTAAAAACCTGGAGTCTTAGATTCTAGTCTTGTTTTAGACATGAAAGCAAAGTCACCCAGTGTCAATTTACAATGTCAAGCTCAATTAACAAGCCAGTCAGACAATTCTTGTCACAACCAATGGATCAACACTGTGCATCTGAAAAAAAAGAACCTCCTCCTGTGGGAAGATGATAAGAAGAAAAAAGATCAAATCAACAAAAACATACTATAACTTTGGATATCTCACTGATCTTGAAAGTAAGGGATGTTTGATGCTGATGTTGCTGTACAAGAGTTTATAATTTGCCATCATTCCCAATCCCTCTGACTTCTGAGTAAATATTTTCAGAAATGAGAAGCCAAGATTGTACGTATCTTTTTACCCTAGCATTCCTAGATATAATCCTGTAAACTGTGTAGTATAATCCAATTAAATTGGCAATCTCCAAATATTTCAGATGATGAATAATACAGATTTTACAGATTAGTATCCTAGGATAAAAATGCATAAACTAACAAACAGACTATAGCAGGAGGTTTCCTATGCATCATTAGAAGGAAAATTGATGAGAATTTATCTTTTAAACTTCTAACATCCCATTGCTTGTACTGTGAGTGAAATCAGCAAAAAAAAAAAGTAAATTAAATGACTGAGGTAAGGAATTTTATTATAGAACATGCACGATAGCAAAAAGACGCTTTGAGTGGGTGGAATGAAGAAAAAGTTACGGTTCTGTGATGGAAGCCCTTGGAAAACAGCAGTGCTGTTATGAAGTGAGAGTTCTGAAGTAGAGACTAAAAGAAATAATTACATGGATGGCAAGAAGACTACAGATAGTCCTTATTTAGTGACTGCCTTCTACACTGACTGTTCGAAATTATGATGCTGATGAAAAAGTAATGTGACTAATCCTGACATTTATGACCTTAGCAGGTCTGTAAAGCAAATGAAAACTGAAAGAAGATCATAAAAATAATCACAGTTTCAGTTACCACTTGGTTAATTACTGAGTTGCTGGTCCCAATTGTAGCCACTAAACAAGGACTATCTATAGTATATACCATAAAAGATAAGCTAGAGAGAAAAAAACTATTGTTGCCTTAAAAATGAAGAGTTCTGTTGAAGTCAAATTGTGTTATTTTCTATTGAAGTTTGGGTCTGAAACTAGAACTAAATTTGTGACTGTCAGTCTCAGTTTAGATACTTCTATTGGGAAAACAATGATTATTAATTTGATTAGGCATCACCAAGTTGTTGAGTCTTAGCAACCAGGATGGCAGATTTTCTCCATGATCTTTCAGGTCTTCCAATGGTGCCCTCATTGCCACTGTAACTGAGTCCATCTATCTTGGCTGTTTGTCATTTTCTCTTTTCTTCCTACTTCTTCCAGCATTAGAACCTTCTCTGAAGAGCAAGTTCTTTGCATAATATACCCAAAGTAGATAATTTGTGAGTGTCATTTGTTCCTCAAAGGAGACCTCTGATTGGATTCATTGAATAGATCCATTTGTGTATTTTCTTGGCTGTCCATGGTATTCTCAGGAGCCTTATCCAACATCATTGTAGCATTCCTGCAGTCTCATGAATAAAATTGGCCCACCTGCATTGGTGACTGTCTTTTGGCTGTCTGACTACCTATTACTACCTACTGCTGCCAGCTGCCCCCATCACTTAGCCCTGCCCCGTTGTACCAAAGGAAGCCTTCTTTCATGCCCTCTTTATCTTGCGCTGGTACAGCTGGGGCCTTCTCTTGCAAGCTGTTCGGGGCTTCCATTTGTGTGTTGACTAAAGCCTCTATTCACATCCTCTCCAGGGCCCCTGTTCACATACCAGCCAGGACCTTCTTTCACATGCCAGTGCAAAAGAAGGCCCCAATTAGAAGGAGGCACTGGCCAGTGTGTAAAGGCCCTAAGGGGTGCAGAAGCCCTAGCTGGCGATTGAGACAAGCCAGCACAAGAGGGAAGGTCCCAGTTGCACTTGTGAAAGAAGGGCCTAGTCAGTCTAGTAGTTACATGCAATGAGATAGCGGGGAAGGCTGGGCAGCAGGAGACAAATTGGTGGGTAGCCAAAAGGGCAGAGATGGAGCAGAGATAGGTGTATGGAATGTGTGCATTTTTTTCAAGCATGGCTTGGATCCAGGAGGTCCTCGCCTAACAACCACATGGGATTCATTCAACAGCAGCAATTGGGATTGATAGAACTGCTATCGCTAAGCAGAATGGTCACATGACATTTCACTTAAAGACTGTCACCTAATATGGAGTTGCTGATCCCAATTAGAGTTGTTAAATGAGGACTATTTGTACCTCATGACATTAAAATGACATGGCATTTGTAGTTCAGTACTATAAAATGTGCAGTGTCACAGATGTAAAAAAATAATTCTCAAAACCCCAAGTCATGTTGTGGCAGAGGTGTGGAGACACAAAGGAATGTATGGAAGGCATCAGAAAATGGAGAGAATATCCATTAATACTATTAGCTCCCAGCATTGTCTTGTTGTTTACTTTGATATGTTATCCTTTGTGAATGAAAATGAAAGAATGCTAGCAAGCTTTGTTGGCATTTGATTTCTATGGCAGTAACTTATGTACTTTGCAGTCTACTAAACATAAGGATCAGTGGGGTGTAGATAGTTACACAATTACGTGTGACCCCTGTTTGTCTTTTGTTCTATCTAGTTTTTGTATAAGAGGTAATTAATTTCTGGCCTTTTCTTCTTGCCTTTGCTCTATAGGCATCCATACAAGCAAACATTCTTTTGTCATTCTTGTTGACTCTCTTCCTAGTAGGGTGTAGCTAGCAAAATGCTAGGTGCTACAAAACCTCATGTTTTACTCTGGTTGAACCTTCGTATTACAAAATCTCATTTTTACTTTGGTTGAATCTTTGTACTAAAATTAAGAAACATGTTCACTAATTCTTGCTCAAGTTAGATTTTACTGATTCCATGTTTAGGAGCACAAAATATTTCCCTTCAAATAGGATCTAGTAGCCAGAGTGGGCCTGAGGATCCAACTGAAAAGAATGTTAGTTTGGTCAGGTTTATTAGCATGTACCTGTGCTTTTGCCAGTTACAGTAATGAAGCCTGAAACAAATGCTATCTATTTATATAAGGCATACAACCTAAAACTTAAAAAGGGGGAAAAGACAGCACTGCCCTTTAATTTTTTGGCAACTAATTTGTAAACCCCACAAATAATCCAAATGAGATTATAAAGGGATTTTTTTTGTGTGTTTTGTTGTGAAGTGCTAGTGATATTAGCAATTTTGGAAAGCAATTCTTATCAGCGTTCAGTTCTCCAATATTCTAGCATTATAACTAACACAATTGTGAAGTAAAACCATTTATTTAAGAAAAAGTTATTCTGCTAATGTTAAATCTATTTAGAAACCATATTTATGTTGTTGATTTACACATATCCATTTTGTTAGTTTTCAGTTTATTATCTTTGAATTACAGAGCTGCTAGACTTCTGGCTTAATCAAAGTTAATTAACAAATGGAAGAAAAGTGGTATTATACAGAAAACAATGGCAGTGGAGATAACTGTCAAAATATTCAAAGGAGGAACGATTCAGTTTCTAGTTCATCAAGGCGCATCCACCGAGCTCTCGAAAAACTTGTATCTAATTCAGCAGTCTCTTTGGATCTGAGTCGAAAAGATCTACAGCATCTTACTTCAGAAATATACAGATTATTTAATCTCAGAGTAAGTCTTTCACTATTGACATACCTAATTAAAGGATAACTGAAAAAATATGTTTTCCCACTTGAGATGTTGCAGTATATACAAATTGCATTTTAAGATAACTGTATATTCTTGATAATCCTTTAAAAATTACTTGAATAATTTTAGCACTTTTTATCATTTTGTGGGAAATTACTACTTTCAAATTATATGTTAAGCAATACAATCTCATAGGGTACTCATCTGTTTCTCTCTGTCTCTCTCTCTCTCCCCCCCTTCCTCTCCCTCTCTCTCTCCCCTTTAGTATTTACATCTGGAAGGAAATGCCCTTTCTGTAATTCCTGAAGATTTTTTTCAGAGCCTGTCAAATCTTACTTGGCTAGATCTGCGCTATAATAAATTGAAAGAGCTTCCTTCTGGGATTGGATGCCACAAGTAAGTTTTCTGCTATATAAATATGTCCACTGTTTTTTAAAAAGGAATTTGTTCAGTAGTAGATATCATGTAACTATGATTCAACAAATTGAGTAGTAGTACCATGTATGATTAAATATTAACACTAATGTATCATCACAAGAACAAATAAAGGCACTCTTTAACTTACAATAGCTCATTCAGTGATTGTTCAAAGTTACAACAGCACTGAAAAAAATGATGACTGTTTTTCACACTTACAACCGTTGTAGCATCTCCATGGTCACGTGATCAAAATTCAGGTGTTGGCAATTGGTTCTTATTTATGACAGTTGCAGGGTCCCAGGGTCATGTGATCACCTTTTGCAACCTTCTGACAAGCAAAGTCAATGAGGAAGCCAAATTCATTTAACAAACATGTTACTAACTTAGCAGCTGCAGTGATTCACTTAACAAATGTGGCGAGAAAAGATCGTAAAATGGGGCAAAATTCACTTAACAAATGTCTCGCTTAGCAACAGAAATGTTGGTCTCAATGGTGGTTGTAAGTCAAGAACTACCTGTATTGGAAATACTTTTGCAATGTAGGGACTTCATTTTTTAGAATTCTTAACAGTGGCCCTGATGGTTGGAGAATTCTGGCCATTGAAATCCACACATTGTAAAGTTGCCCAGATTGGGAAGCACCGTTATAACTCTACCCTTCAGCGATTCTTTGTCCTTAGAATAGCTTGGCTGACATTAGGAAATGCTACACCCCCACCCCCATTTATGAAAGACAGATGAAATTAAAAAGCTCCAACGTTTCTTCTCCATTGCTTTGACAAAATTGTTGCCCTTTAGGCTGACTTCTCATCTGAGAGAGGCCCTATGTTATCAGTGTCACTAGTGAAGTGTGGGGCAACTAATAATAACAACCAGATTAATTCTTATATAGGAGATTGGTACAGAGCCTTGATTTGAGTTGTTGTTTTTTTTAAATATGGGTATATTTTTCATGATAAATATATAAGCAGGCTTTTCAGAATAATGTATATACAGTAATATATAGTTTTAAATAAATTTAAGGATGGGAACAGATGTTGTTTTTTATTCAAGTGTATGCCAACTTCTAGAAAGAAAGTGAGATCTTATTTTACATCAAAAGAAGTGGATAAAGCGAGGAAAACTGACTCCTTTCTAAAATCTTGGCACATCTTCTTTCCATATTCAGCCAGGCAGAGATATCCCACAATGAACCATCATGGACAACCTTAAGAGTCATAGTGGATATTTTTGTGAAGGCTGATGGCTCATTACTTTATGAAATTGCTCAGTTTCTGAAGCATGTGTTGGGCTTGCTGGTTTCTTCTGAAATAATTCAGTATTTAGGAAGCTTCTGGTTACTATTCCGGCACTGCAAATCTGAGTTTTGACCCAAACAGTGCCATTGCTGCTTTTAAAGTAATGTTGATTTTATCTTGGGAAACAAAATCACTAGATTGCCCAGTTGTGCTAAGAGCAATCCCATGACATATTCTATCCCTCATCTTCAGAAAACATTTGTGGGCAATTGAAGTGAATTCTAATAGGTCATGACACTTCCCTACAAACACTTCATTTTGGGGGGCTATGATAATAGGCTGCAGAAAACACGGGTCTACAGTGAGCTTTCTTCACTTACATTGTTTCTATTTTTTCCGAGTTGACATATTAATACTATATGTGAAGAAAGTAGAGTGAATCTGTTTGTTGTGCCTTTTTTGCATTTATTATCAGTTTGCAAAGGAATATATGTTTGAAATAGCTCTTAATGATAGAGAAAAGCTAATTTCAAAGTATGCTCCCTCAATATGTACAGCAGAGTTTGATGATGGTGATGTATTTTAATGCACTAAATATAAAAAATAGCCTTTTGAAAAGTCAGTCTATCGCTGATGTGACTACATATGTTTTCAAACTCAACGTATATATATGAAGAAATATATAATTTTTCTTATAGAAAGCATCTCCATCCTATTGGGCCCTGACGTGGGGTAGAAATTGATAAACAGTATTCTTATACAAGTACATATAATGCATCATAATTCATTAGGCCATTTAGATTCTTTCAGGAATCTACTTTTTCATTAAAGTAGTATAAGAATATATACATTAATCATTTCTTAGTTTCTTGACTAATCATATTTGTCATTATGTATTTAAATATTATTTTCTTATTTATTGAAAAGGCAGCTGAAAACTCTCCTGTTAGAGAAAAATCCTATTAAAAGGCTACCAGTGGAGCTTGGTAAGTATTCTGTCCCCTCAATACTATCTAGCTGAACTTAGCATACAAATATTCCTTTCAATCCTCTCAGGTAAGCAGCATGAGAGGTCAGAAAAATAGTTAGAACAAATGGCATGAATGACATGAGTTAAGAGAAAAGGAAAGAAAAGGAACAGAAATATAGCATGATCTAGTTTACAAACACACTAACTATATCTTTCTATCCTTGCAAATCATTCTTGTTTTATCATATTCTTATACTACTTCATATATTGCTTTTTCTTTTTCAGACTTCTGACATTTTTCTTTCTGAGCATCTCATCAGTTCCATCCAGTCACAGATTTCTTGGCCTTTCTTTCTTCTTAACTATTCTTTTAAATATTTGTTTTACACTTTTATCTTCATTCATTTTAGCATTCAGTTCATTTTTGTTCCTATCCCTTCTTATTTCGTTTTCTTTTTTTGTCACAATGTTTTCCCCAAGTTAATTTTTTATTGTATTATAAAATGTGAATAATATAGAGTGGAGATAACATTTTGTTTATTCAAATGAAATTAAAAATAGTTACCACTGTGATGATTTAGATAAATTAAATGTATAAACCTGAAGAAAAAAAGGTTATCTCAATGTTAAATATTTTCTAAAAGGTAATAATAAGGTTGCTTAAATTGTACAGTGATATTGATAAACAGTTTTAAAAAGCACTGAGTTATTTTATAAAAAGAAAAAAATATAAAGGAAAAAAATAATCTTTAGACTTAATTAGACATCACAGGACCCACTGGGTTCTCATTTCAGAGATATTTCCTTGCCAGAGTCCTCAATGTCTTCAACAAAGGCAGAGCTCCCAATGTACTGGAAAAGTTCTTAAAATATCAGGGTGATATTCAGAGATGTGTCTGTCTTGAAAGTAGCCCCTGTTGAACTCTATAGTGCAGTTAAACATCAGCAACTGACCACAGAAAATGTTTTATAACGTTTTGTATAATGCTATAAAATCCTTTATGGCATTGTTTATGTCATAAAAGCGCAGAGGGCTGGTGGCAAGTAAGAGGCGGGAGAGACCTATTCCAGTGACTTGGACCATCTGTGTTGGGTTGGTTGTAAGTGCAGACAGATTACCAAATACACAGATCATGATTGCGGGGATGCTGGGATGGCCAGAACTCTGAAGACCAGTTATAAACCCAGTTCATTCATCAGCCATCTTAACTTGGAATGGTCCTCCACTGAATGGTCATGGCTTGACCTATAGTACTGACAATTTTTTGCCATTCTGATAAGATTTTCTCTGAGGTTGAGATTAGCCCCATTTGAAACAATTAATTTATCTTGGATAATACATTCTTTTTAATAAATTGCAATTGATCCTTACCAGAAAGACTTCAAATTTCTCCCCATTTTGAAATCTTGTTTGATTTCTTGCCATAATATAGCATACAGGTATTCCTTGACTTATGACCAATATTGAGCACAAAATTTCTGTTCCTAAGCAAGATGGTTGTTAAGTGAGTCATGCCCCATGTTATGACCTTTTTGCCATGGTTCTTAAATGAATGTTGTAAGGCAGGGGTGTCAAACTCAATTTCATTGAGGGATGCATTAGCATTGCAGTTGACCTCAGGGGGCTGGGTGGGTGTGGCCAGGGTGGGTGTGGCCTACTGGGTGGGTGTGGATAGAGTGGGTGTGGCCTACTGGGTGGGCATGGCCAGCTCTACATTATTCACATCAAGGGTGTTTGTGAGGGCCTGGGCAGGAGTGGGACAGATCTGAGGGTCTCTGGCAGAAGGGGGTGGGACCAGGGCAAGTGCCAAGGCATGGTCCACTGGAGGAGCTTCACTGTTCCCCTCAGGTCATGTGGGGGGGGGACTGGATAGTGGTGTGGGCTGCCCGGAGCCCTGGGCAGCAGAGGTCAAATGCCCAGCCTGGCCCTCGAGCACCAAGCCTAGCCCCACTTCCCCTAGGGGGCGCCCAGCTGCACTTACCTCCTCCTCAAGGCTGCTGCTGCTATGCTTGCTCTCCTTAGGTTGCTCATGATGGGTACGAGGGCAAAGTCAGAGGGAGGCCCATCCCCTCTCCATGGGAGGAGATCTGGCTTTGTATCCAAAGCTTCCTTAGCATTAAGATGGGAGACCCCAGGATAGGCCAGGAGGAGGGGGCAAGAGGATGGTGAAAGGGCAGCAGGGCAGGACTAAGGCAGGACTTCCCTCAGACCCTCCCTCTCCTTCTTTCTTGCCTTCTTTCCTAAGTACAGAGTGGTGGGAAAATATTTGAAATGAGGGAGGGAGAAAAACAGGCAAGAAACGCAGCTGAGGAGGTGTCACCCTTTGTGAGGAATGAAGAAATGCACCATCACCTGGAAGTGGCAAGCACATGGCCTTCAACCTACTTCACATATCTGGCTTGGTGGGCTCTGGGGGAGGGGATGCCATGAGCAGCGTGAGAGTCAACGTTACATGCGCAATGTCACCCAGCCCCCAACCTGCCCAGTCTCAGCAGGCAGTGGTGCGCTCTCCTCACAGTGCTGAGAGGCTGAGCCAGGCGGCGCGAATCCAAAAACAAGCACGAGGCCGCCCAGCCCCCAGCCTGCCTGGTTTCAGCAGGCAGTGGGGCACTCTCCTCACAGCACCGAGAGGCTGAACTGGGTGGTGCAAATCCAAAAAGAATCGCAATGCCGCCCAGCTTGCCCGGTTTCGCAGGCAGCGGGGCGCTCTCCTCACAGCGCCGAGAGGTTGAGCCGGACAGTGCAAAGCTCACCAGATTTGCACCTTGCTGCCTGCCGAAACCGGGCAGGTTGGGAGCTGGGCGGCCTCGGACTTCTTTTTGGATTCGCGCCGTCCGGTACTGTGAGGAGAGCACCCCACTGCCTGCCAAAACCCCTCCCCTGGAGCCCATCAAGTCGGATATGTGAAGTAGGCGAGAACCATTTGCTGGCCATTTCCAGGCGATGGTACATTTCTTCATTCCTCACAAAGGGTGACACCTCCCCAGCATGCACCCAGGGGGCGGGGCCAACGCAGCAGGGGCTGGTTCCTTGCTGTTTCCAAATGGCCTTGTGGAGCTACGACTGAATGTGTTTCAGTATAGATGGCCACCACAAAATTGTACATTGGCTCCCGGCCGGCCTGGGCTAGGGCCAAGGCAGCGGGGGCCGTTCCCTCACTCTTTTCAGGATGGCTTCGTGGGCCACATGAAACCACTTTGCAGGCCGCATCCGGCCCCTGGGCCTTGTGTTTAACACGTCTGTAAATGTTGCAATTGTTAAGCAAATCTGGCTTCCCCCATTGATTTTACTTGTCCGAAGCCCCCAACAAGGTTGCAAATAACAATCGTAGGACCCTGGGATGCTGTAATCATTTTAAATAAATACATGCTGATTGCCAAATGTTGAAAGGCTGGGGCTGCTGCAGTGGTCATAAGTGTGAAAAAGGTCATAAGTCACTTTTTCAGTTCCGTTGTAACTTTGAACAGTCATTAAACAAATTGTTGTAAGTTGAGGACTACCTGTAGTTATTTTTATTTAGTGATTGATTATTACTTTCAAATGGAAACTAAGGTATTTCACTGAATGGCTTATCTGACAACCAGATTCTTCCCACAAGAGATTAATTTCTTTGTTTCATCTTCTTAAGCAACCTTTTTTCACTACACTTAACCAACTTTCATGTTTCTCCTGACTTTGTTCCCATCTCTGACTTTCATATACAGAAAAGTGTTCTTATATATAGCCGTTTTGCTTCTTTTGACAAATATTTATTTATCACAAAAAAACTTATACTCTGCACTGCCTTCTACCAGGATTTACCTAATCCTTGTTTGTCTATTTGTCTACATTTAATAAATAAAAGGTTCAAATCTTACAGAAATAGTTTGTCTAGAACAGTGGTTCTCAACCTTTTTAATGCCGCGACCCCCAACCGGTCGTAAGTCGAGGACTACTCAACCGGTCATAAGTTGAGGACTACTCAACTGGTGCAGCACCATTTGCAGAATGGGACTTTTGGCGGGCTCAGCATTCCTATTGGTTTTTGAAAGCCAATAGAATTAGACTCTATTCAAGAGAGTCTATTCTATTGGCTTTCAAAAGTCAATAGAATAAAAGGGAGTAGCACAGCTAAGGAAAAGGGGAAAAAAATGGCGGACTGCATTGTTTGGTGACCCCCGTGAAATGGTTGTTCGACCCCAAATGGGGTCCCGACCCACAGGATGAGTACCACTGGTCTAGAAAGTATTCACACCTTGAGTCAAGCCTGTGTTTATTAGCATTTCATTTTCTTATACTTCTATAAGTGCTCTGTGAGCTTTGTATTTTCCTAAGAAAATATTTCTTTATGTAAGAGCAACAAGGTCTATGTGCAGATATTTTTATATTAAATCAGAGGTTAACATACCCATAAGAATAAGTAAGAATAGTGTAGAAAAGGGGGGAGAAAAGAGGCACAGAAGATTTGAAACTAGGAATAGCATGACTACTGTTTTTATTACTGCTGAGGAATATTCTTGAAAAGAAAAATTGTTTTACAACATTAATAATAGGATTTAACTGACAGCAATTTAGAATAAGGGAAACCTGTTACAGAAAGGTATTTGTCTTCCAGCACTGCTTTTACAGAAATAATTTATGTGCAAATATACATGTAATCATGTATATTTGTCAGCAAAAAAGAAATCTGAACATGTAATCATGAATAAAATATAGTCTAATGCAGAATTCTAAGTACTACAGCTTCAAAAAATAAGAGCAAAAACAGTGGAAATAGTAATTACTCAAGCTGTGAGTGGACATTTTAAAATACTATTTTGAAGGCAGTGTGAAAAATGTGTTATTACCTGCATCATGATCTTGGCAGTTTTCATATTGTTTTTCCCAGTTATATATGGGTTCCGTTTACTTTATATTACTCAAATGTATTTGTACTGTGACATTTTTCATAATGAAATTAAACAGGCTTCCGTAAAGAGAAAAATATGTTAAAGCTTAAGTATATTTTAAATTTTGGTATAATATAATTCAGAGGTTTTTCAATATACTTTTTTTATCAAAGTGTGATAAGTACAATGGAGAATTAAGAACTGTGGATAACAGTAGATTTTGGTCCTAACAATAATTCTAATCAATTTTTATCCCACTCTTATTTTCTAGAGACATTTACTGGTAGTCCTCAACTTACAACAGTTCATTTAGTGATTGTTCGAAGTTACAGTGGCACTGAAAAAAGTGACTTATGACCGTTTTTCCCACTTATGACCATTGCAGAATTCCCAAGGTCACGTGATCAAAATTCAGGTGCTTGGCAATTGGTTCTTATTTATGACAGTTGCAGGGTCCCAGGGTCATGTGATCACCTTTTGCAACCTTCTGACAAGCAAAGTCAATGAGGAAGCCAAATTCATTTAACAAACATGTTACTAACTTAACAGTTGCAGTGATTGACTTAACAAATGTGGTGAGAAAAGATCGTAAAATGGGGCAAAATTCATTTAACAAATGTCTCGCTTAGCAACAGAAATGTTGGTCTCAATGGTGGTCGTAAGTCAAGAACTACCTGTATTGGAAATGCTTTTGCAATGTATGGACTTCATTTTTTAGAATTCTTAACAGTGGCCCTGATGGTTGGAGAATTCTGGCCACTGAAATCCACACATTGTAAAGTTGCCCAGATTGGGAAGCACCATTATAACTCTACCCTTCAGCGATTCTTTGTCCTTAGAATAGCTTGGCTGACATTAGGAAATGCTACACCCCTACCCCCATTTATGAAAGACAGGTGAAATTAAAAAGCTCCAACGTTTCTTCTCCATTGCTTTGACAAAATTGTTGCCCTTTAGGCTGACTTCTCATCTGAGAGAGGCCCTATGTTATCAGTGTCACTAGTGAAGTGTGGGGCAACTAATAATAACAACCAGGTGAATTCAGTGGGGAAGCCAGATTCATTTAATAACCATTTTACTAACGTAACAACTGCAGTGATTCACTTAACAACTGTGTCAAGAAAGGTCATAAAATGGGGCAAACCCTGCTTAACAAAATGTCTCACTTGGCAACAGAAGTTTTGGGCTCAAGTACTGCATACAGGACATTTATTATTATACATATAATGACTTATTCAGACATTTTTTCAAGGTATCCAGATAATATTATTTTCTATCCAGAACATTCTTATGTTTTCCCATGTCTAGAAAAAGGAATAGCTGCACGGTATCTTTTGATTCAGAGCAATAAGGTGCTGTCCATCTGAGAGCACCTTCCTTTCACAGTGCATGCTGTTGATTAAAACATTTTAGATTTCATGGAAATTTATAAGAAATAGCATAACCATTAAATAAAGCTAAGATAATCCATTTTTCTATTAATAATAAGGGAATTTTCTGCCCTCTAGTGGAGATATCTGTGAAAAACAGTTTCTGGAGTTACATATCCCAGCAGTAGGAATAGAAATATATTTTTAAGGGCCTGCTTATATGTAGGATAGATTCTATAGGTATGTAATAGAATAAGGTAGTAACAAGGAGCTATGCAGAATTAGTCCTGAATGGTCTCGCTTTCATTACCTATTAAAAGAAATTCCTTTATATGCTGAGGAGGGCCATGAGAAAAAGAGGATGAATACTGTAACAGAATGAGAGTTGGAAGAGACCCAGAGGTCTTCTATGCAATTCCCAGCTCAAGCAAGAAACCCTGTATTATTTCAGATAAATCATTGTCCAGTCTCTTCTTAAAAACCTCCAGTGTTGGAGAACCCACCATTTCTGGAGGCAAGTCGTTCCACTGATTAATTGTTCTAACTGTCAGGAAATTTTTCCTTAGTTCTAAGATGAAGAGGCTCTTGAGACACTAAAATAAAATCCATGAGTTTGTAGGTGTTTGGAATTAAATGAAGTTTGGTTTTTTTGCTTGCTTTTAAAGATGTGGAGGGTAGATCAGTGTGTGCACAGACTTTTTTTAAATGACATTTTTTAAAAAAAATCTTACATCTTTTTTGCTTGGAGCTGATCCTAGCAGCAGCAGCAGTGGCATGTACAGATGTGTAGCAGCTCTAGATGGAAGCCAGCATAGCATATTCTTGGGAATTAGCAGCGTGAGGTAGCGGGCATCAGCTTCACCAACAGCTTCTTCTGTACTGTGGCTTTCTACATTTGCTGGCTCATAGATAACCCTAGAATGGAGCAAATGGTCTGGTCCTTTCACTTATGCAGAACAGATATGAGTGGAGTTACTTCTCACAAATGAAGGCAAATATATATGTCCCAGGATAATGTTCAAGATCCAATCTGAGTTGGTCACCGGGACCAAGGGTTTACTCTTCCGAGCTTTTGAACTCTTGCTGAAGCCCATCCTCAGGGAACTTCTCTACTGGAAAATGTGCTTTGGGCTATTCTATGAGTCATATTTATGTGATGTCTTCCTATTGGTTAATTGGTGTGTTGGTGGCCGGTGATTAGCTATTGTTTCCAAGCCAAGAATGGATGATAAATGGGAGTGGTTGGTGACCTGCAATTGTTTTATCACCCTTGTTGCTGGAGCAGTGAGGAGAGGTTATATTACCTGCCATGGGGAATGAAAGTACGTCTGAGGGAGATTAAATACTTTAGCCTGGGAGGTAGAAAGTATGGGGATGAAACTAGGGTAGGAGAGAGTAATTCCAACAAGGTTGTGATATATAAGTGGAGCAGTCACAGAGATGATAAATTTGGGGACTGCAACCTATCTTATCTTCCAGTCAGTATTCAAGATCAGGTCATCAAATTCTTGATGGCCTGGGTTCTAGCTGCTGTAACTGGACATTAGATCAACATGTAATAAAACCACCCTCATCCACAATTGACTGTAAGTGAGGCAGTCCACTTGCTGTGTGTGGCTGGGCTGAGCTTGGGTGGCCCCAGAGAGAGGAGGTCCTCTCCCATAGATATGCCACCTGCATTTTCAGCTATGAAGCCAGGATGGAGATGGTGGTGATGTTGACAGTTGTCATCCATAATGCCTTAATGGCATTTTGTGTGTGTGTCCTAGCTTTAGTTTAAAAAAAAAATGCTTGGAGGCCAAACTTGCAAAGATATTGGGCAGGAATACACACACACACACAGTTTAGGAACAATTATTTTGCAACTGGACTTATAAAAGTGTTAGGAAGTTTATCTGGAGAGATGGCAGCAGACAACAGAAAAAGAGTTGGGGAAACAAGAGAAAGAATATGTGTGTGCAAGATAAATTGCTTGATAAATTACTTGGGGCTAGGGAAGAGGCATAATCTGAATAGTTTGTAATCCATTACTACACAAAAGCTTGTAAAGTATCAAGGGATGAGTCAGGAGCTTGGCCAGGAACACCAAGGTCAAAACAAGCAGAAATCAAGAACAGGAATTCACAAATAAAGATGCCAAAGTTGCTTCCAGTAACAGAAGGAGTTCCTGCATAGATTAAATCTCCCCGCCAAGCTTCCACAGCCAAAACATTTCCAGCTCAGCGGTTGCCAATAATGAAGCATGGGGCTTGCTTGCAGAGTCAGCATCTTTCTGCTTGCTTGCAAGGTGTTTACTTTGCCAAAGTGCAGGATTCTCAGGCCTGTGAAGTTTCTTGGCACCAGTGTTAGCTGGCTGAGCAGAGGATATCAGTATTGGATCCATGGCTGTTGAATCATTAGGCTCAGCACCCACTGGGACCTGATCTGTTTGCATCTTAGAACATGGGTGTGAGGCGAGGACATTTTCAGAGTTTTTGCTCTCCAGGTAAACAAGCATGAGATCTTCTGGTTAAAGGATCCTCTTGTTTCCAGAGTTGTGGGTGCTCCATCACTGGAGGTTTTTAAGAGGAGATTGGACAACCATTTGCTTGAAATGGTATAGGGTTTTCTGCTTGAGCAGGGGATTGGACTAGAAGACCTCCAAGATCCCTTCCAACTCTGTTGTTCTTTTATTCTGTTCTGTTAAGTGGAGCTCTAGGGAGCAGTTACTATTCTACTAGCCTTCCTGCTGAAAAAGAACATCCCTCCTTGAGCTGCTAGTTTCTGATGCAGGATTGGCAGTGGAGTCACTGGGATCATGACACATACCAGGGTTACACACTACACTTTTTCTTTTTGGCCATAGATTAGTTACAATCCGATCTGAAAGTGGAAGATAATATACAGGTAGTCCTCAACTTACCACCACAATTGAGCCCTAAATTTACGTTGCCAAGTGAGACATTTGTTAAGTGAGTTTTGCCCCATTTAACAAACTTTTTTGCCACAGTTATTAAGTGAATCATTAAAGCTGTTAAAGTTAGTAATGCGGTTGTTAAGGGAATCTGGCTTCCCCATTAACATTGCTTGTCAGAAGGTCACAAAAGGTTATCATATGACCCCGTGCCGTCGTAAATATGAACTAGTTGCCAAGCATCTGAATTTTGATCACATGACCATGGAGATGCTACAACAGTCATAAGTGAAAAATGGTCATAAGTCACTTTTTTCAGTGTCATTGTAACTTTGAATGGTCACTAAATGAAGTATCGTAAGTTGCGGATGCCTGTAATCACTCCTTTGCCATGTCAGATCATTTTCTGGTCACCTTTTGGCTTGTCAGTGTAAGAAGGCAGGATTCATTTAATCAACCCACTCCAGACAATTAGTGGACCGTGCAAGATTCCAGAGGGACTTTAGATTGCATCCCAAGAATTTGATGGCAGTCTGGAATGAGCATAGGGTGAGGACCCTGTATTGGATTTTTCCAAGTATTTTCTCATTATGCATCAATCCTAAGGTGCCCCTCGGTTTTCTGAGCAAGTTGTTTGTCAAAAATCAAAAGTAAATCCAGCCAAGTGTAAATAAGAGCCCACAATAGGCATTTTATTGTGGTGATAAAAGCTTCTCTTTCTGCTGTTTCTGCATCTTTCCTAGTTCCTCTTAATCTCTCAGCAGATTTCAATATCATGGTATATCCTTCTCGGCTGCCTTTGGGAATTAACAATGAGAGTACACTGTTGCATTGCTGGGTTTACTATATTCAGGGTTTTCAGTGGTTGGGAGAATTTGACCCAGACACATCTGACATGTGTCCCTGGGTTTCATGCTCTTGCCCTTCCTGTTTAATATCTAAATAATTCTGATGCTTAAAGTCATCTGTTAGTTGAAGTCAGGTATTATTAGTTGCTGATGATACTCAGTTATGAGTCTTGATCCTGGGCAAATTAGATGCACAGGCAATAACTAGCACCATGAATCATACCCGGAAGCAGATTGGCAACCAGTACAGTTTAGAGACCAATGGCTATCCCAAGAGCATACTAAGGCAAGTCCATCACTGCATTTTGGCCAGCTGAAGTTTCTGAATGGTCTTCAAGGGCAGCCTCATATAGAGCATATTGCAGTAGTCAAGCCTTGAGGTGTCTAGGGCATGAATGGCCATCCGAAAGTCACTCCTCCCAATCTAGGAAAGGGCACAATTGATGCACCTGAGGTAGCTGAACAAAGGTTCACTTAGCCACAGCTGCCATCTGCTCTTTGAACAGGAGTTATGAATGCAAGAGGACTCCCAGATTACATACCCCATCCTAGTATTTGACTGGAAAGTAATCCGATCCAGAATATTTTAATATCAACTACTGCTCAGTCTTAGTAGGATTCAGTTGGAGATGGTTTTTCCTATCCAGGCCTTTTGCAGAACTTCATATTATATAGCAGTTCTGCCTTTCCTGAGCTGGAGGGCTGTCCTGATAATCATTCATGCCCTGGCCAATTTCCAGGTGGATTGTAGCAGTATGGTCTACATGAAACTTCCCTTGAAAAGTATCTGGAAACTTTAGCTGATACATAATGTAGCAGTGTAGGCAGTGATGGGTGCTCCCAGACTGGCATATATTACATCTCTGCTCTGTGAGCTACATTAGTTGCCATATATGGCTTGGGATCTGGGTTTCTTCAAGACTGCCTATTCCAGATAAAATCTGCGTACACGGTATGCAAAACAAATGGTAAACAAATGAAATAAATGAGTTTTTTGCTGAGGTCCTCATCTACTGGGATTAGCAGAAAACAGCACAAAAACTGCCATTTTCTATGAAGCTTTGGCTGTTATAGATCAACCTGTCCCTTGAGGGAGGTCTTCCTTCATACTCTTCCACAGACTTATTAAAACTTGATGTTCCAAATGTACTTTCTTGCAAACCAACAGTCTTATTGTTTCTAAGTAATAATTACTTAAGTAATAATAGGGAGAGCTTTCTTTTCTAAAACATTTTAACGTTACATCTTTGGTTTTCTTCTTTTGGCAGGTAAGGTAGTTTCACTTACAGCCTTAAATCTCAGGCATTGTCCTCTGGAATTTCCCCCCCTTGAAGTGATACAGAAGGGTCTGGCATTCATTTTATGCTTCCTCCGAAAGAACTATAATGAAAATATTGAGTATGCAGAGTCTATTTCTCCAGGTATAGTAATATTTTAATACATGTTCTTGAAATAACTGTATTAACCTAATTAAGTAACTAAAATGGATTTGAGTTTTATACAATTAAGGTATCAAGTGACCTGAAAATATTTATGGACTGTCTCTCCCATTGTTTTTGCTGAGCCCATCAAATCTTGCAGTGAAGGCCTGTTCCAGGTCTCCTCAAACAGTGGGATCTCTTTGGACCTAGAAGTTGTGCTTTCTCTGTGGGTCTACTTGTTCTGCGTCCCTCTGGAGATCCAAATGGGCCAACCTGGGTAACCTTTTGTAAGGTTTTAAAGATGTGCCTGCGTTTTTAGATATTTGGGCCAGGAAATTAGCTGAGATTTGTTTTTTGTGATTTAGGATTTAATGTTTTAACTTTGGGTATCATGAGTTATATGCTGCATTTATTGCTTTAATCCACTGTCCAGTGTCTGATGAAATGGATGGCCATATAAATAATTTAAATACATAATTGAATATTATTTCTATCTAAGGCACAAAATGTTAATATACCTATTTTTATTGAAGAAGCTAAGCAGGAGTCAGTTTAATAATACATTTGATGGGGAGAGAAGGAGGGAGAGGAGATCGGTCTGATTATATTGGTTTTGTTTGCTTTCTATTTGGTTATTTCTGTTTTTTTCATTGTAGTTCATTGAGATGTACATTCTAAAAACCACGTGCCCCACTTCTGGAAAGTATAGAATTTTCCAGTTGTCTTTGAGAATCATTTAACTATACAGTGTGTAAGGCTTTTTGTGGTATATAGGTATATCTGATCCCAGATAATATATCTAACATATTATGCATTGTGGTTCATATACTACCTATTGTGCTTGAGCTCCTAATACAGACTCCATGCATATGGCATACAGTTATTTAGCTACTAAGACTCTGTGGTAGTTTTGGCAACTGCTCTTGGAGTATTAATGGATTATATGATTAAACACAGCCATTTAAGTCCTTATTGACAAACTATTGTTCATGATTGATTGAATGAATGATTAATTGGTTAGGCGTCATCAAGTCAGTATCAACTCTTAATGTCAGGTAAGCTCAGACAGGAAAAATACAGTAAAGTTAATTCTGCTTTACTATAAAGCTACAATAACAGAATTTTGCAAGTATAATTCTCTTGTTATACTTTGGGTGGATTTATTTGATGATTCGTTTTTTTCATTTTCTTGGCTATCTGGTATTCATTCTCAAGAGTCTTCTGCAACACCATAGTTCAAAAGCCTCATTAGTCTTTTTATACCATGCTTCTTCAAAGTTCAACACTGTCATAGCATGTTACAGCAAAAACTGTTGCCTGAACAGTTCTGATCTTTGTAGGTATACACACAGCCCAGAATCTGAATATCTTTTCCAAGATCCTCATTGCTGTTTTACCAACTGCTGGTCTGCTATGTATTTCTTGATTGCTGGTTCCTTTATTGTTGCTAGTTGATCCTAAAGGCAGAAGGTATCTATCACTTCAATGTCTTTAATGTTGCATCTTTAATTCTAAGCCTGATTGCTGAACCTGGTTATTATTTTGGTCTTTTTTAATATGTAATCTTAATTTTATTTGGGGGGGGGAGATTTCTTGATTTTACTACTACGTTTTGCAGATCATTTGCATTTTCAGACATCAGAATAATGTCTTCAACATAACTCAGGTTACTCATATTTGTACTTCCAGTTTTAAAATAACATTTATCTTCTTCAATATTGCTCAATATTTATTCCATATAAAGGTTGAATATATAAGTATATAGCCTTTTCTCATCTCTTTGCCAACCTGGAGCTGGTCTTTTACCATATTGTGCTCTCCAGATCTGTGCTTCAATTTTGTGGGAGGAGAGTGAAATGTCTGTGGTTCCCATTTTTCCAACCACGTTCCACAGTTTTACATGCCTGAAACAATCGAAGACCTTTCTGTAATCAACAAAACATATATTGCCTTGTTTTTGTGATTCTTTGGTTTTCTCAACTATTCAGCATCCACTAGCAATAACTTTATGCCCTTAACTTTCATTTATGTATTATAGTTGTCTTATTAATTTGACTGTAGTTGACCATCTGAAAGAAAGCATTGTATTTGCACATCAAGGAAATAGAATTATACAGTCTTCAGTACAAAGTGAGGATTTTTTTTTAAAAAAAAAAGTTAATTCAGGGTCAAATATTCAGAGTGTTGTCTATAAAGTAATCAAGACAATATTGCAATAGCCTGCCTAATATTTAGGCTTAATTTATTTTATTGGTTCATGGTTTGGGTTTAGGTTTCACGCAACCTGAATTCTTGGTTAAACTCTCAATAAATGACTAAAGGGTTCTTTTATTACACAAGAAAAAAAAATCAGGTGAATCTATCATGAAAACAGTGTAATAATTTGATTTTTGGAAGTAGATTGAAAGTAAAACAGTAGATGCATCCAGAGAGAAAAATAGTGCTTAACCCCTCCAGTCCATAACTTTCTGAAGCAACAGTGAATAAGAAGAATAATTATAATCTTATCATGAGATCTTTAAAGATCTGTACTTACATGTATTTGGATAAATAGGTATAGTAAATCCTTTTGAATGTAACATTTGTAGGGCATCTACATTCTGTTGCCTAATACTTTGTGTATCAAATTTGCATCTAGATGTTAACGAGAATTGGGGGAATTGGTTGGAACTGCCAGTCAAGTAGGGGCATCAGACATTTTCTCCCTGATAGTATTCCTCTATACAGTATTTGAAGAATATTGTACATACTACAGCTTCTATGCCAGGGGTCTCCAATCTCCAGTCCGTGGACTGGTACCAGGCTGCGGCATGCCAGAAACCGGTCCGCGCAAACAAACAAAGCCCCATCTGTGGGATGCAGACAGTACATGAAACCCTGCCCCCTCTGATCTGCAGAAAAACCTCTCTCCACAGAACCGGTCCCTGGTGCTCAAAAGGCTGGGGACCTCTGCTCTATGCTGCTTGCTGACTATCCCCCAAATTCTAAAACTCTAATTATCCAGGGCTTTGTAATCTTAGGGTAAGTCTTTATAAACAAATTAACTTTTTATGTGTACACAGTTGTCCTCTACATGTATAAGACAGCAAGAATGTCATGGAATGAATTTAGAAAGCACATTCCGTTATCCTTTCCATGCATAGCTTAATCACAGACAACAGTATACAAAGGACTTATTCCAGTGCAACCATACACAAAAATACGTATCCTCTAATACTATGCCATATCCACCATTTTTAATATGGACCATTATACTCTGATATATATTTTTTGCATTGGACACCATGACAATTGATTATTTTCTATATTCATCCCATGCTTCTGTGTGGTATTTACATTTGAGATAGAATATATTCTGCTATTCATGAAACTCATACAGATTTTTACAAATAATGTAATGCTTCTGTATCTCTTGAAGTTTATATGGAAAAGAAATAAACTGGTCTTTACGTTATAGTGATCTTACTTTAGAGCATCAGTAATTCTATTTAAAAAATATAGGTGTGTTCTAAATAAACCTGCATAATAAACATACTGTCCTTTTTTTTAAAAAAAAAAGCTTGTACTTTACACGTGCCTCTTTGGTGTTTTATTGATCTTCAAAGGAGGATGTTCGGAAAAAAATTGTACCAGATCATCTCATGTCAGCGTAGTTGTAACATGCGCATGTACCTTGACATTCTGTATTTCACAGACTTGCCTTCTCCGCTAGAACAAGAAGCAAAGGCCATTGTTAGAGAATACAAGAAAAAATGTGACAGACCGCCTGATCGTAGGAAAGCTTTCAACGCTTTGTGGAAACAGATGAGCCTCTTTAGTGAGTTTAGTAGAGCACTAGAATTGGAAGGCAACATCATTTTGATACTACTCTTTTGAATATACTGTATTTCTTAATGTAGATCATATAGGGGTTTAGTTCAAATATTCTCCTAAAAACTATGATTTAGACTACATGGCTGTATCACAAGCTCATTTTTTCAAGCTCCAATTCCCTCCTAAACTTGAAACAATAAAATTTTCCATTGCATCTAAGTAAAGAAAGTTATAGTAAACCCTTACCTGAAAACCAGAATTTAAAATTAAGCTAATAAAGTGGTTAATGAATGTTTTGCCCATTTGGGACTAGAAAACGAGTAATGAAATTGGAATATGAAGAAGACTAAAGGAGCTATCAGTTGACAGCCTTGATAGCTAACAATCATAATAGCAATGTGCCAGTTTGGTCTAAGCAAGGGTGTCAAACTTGCAACGTTATGTAACGTGTCATGACGTATTGCGACTTTTTTTCCATTGCTGGCATTGGGGTGGGCGCAGTTTCGCCATGACACATCCAGCCCACGGGCTGGCAGTTTGACACCTCTGGTCTAGAGATTAAGACATCAGGCTAGAAATCAGGAAACTTGTGGATTTTATTTCTGCTTTAGACATGAAAGCTGGCTGGGTGACTTTGGGCCAATCACACTCTCTTAGCCCAACTTACCTCACTGGATTGTTGTCAGGAAAATTGGGGGAAGAGGGAGTATTAGTAGTATGTTCACCGCCTTGAGATATTTATAAAACTAATAAAGGTGGGATAAAAATAAATAACCTGGCTACAGAATAACGCCTAAATCAGTTCAATGTGGGAAAATATTGTCCATCACATATATATATATAAATATATAGCAGATCCAATAATAACATTATAGATTAGCCCTTGAAGACTATTCAGATTCATTTTGTGCAGTTAAAAGGCCATTTGCTGGATATTGTCCCCAAATGTCTTGTCTTATCCCAACCAAACAAATAATTTCTTGGAGAAATCATACTAATAAAATTATAATATTAAATTCCTCCAGAAATAGTATGTGTAGTACAAAAATATTTTGTATATTGTAGTATTTCTAGTTTGATGGAGTATTCTGCTTTTAACTAGTTTATTTCAAATAGTCTTTAATTCCTTCTTTTATATTTTTTTCTCTACAAATCTGGATGCTGTTTATTTTGTTAGAATAACAATCTTCCTCTATCATAGTAAAAAGAACTAAAATCCCTGGACTCAAAATACTGACGTTCCTTCCCAAGAGGTAAAAACAGTACTGGATCTCTGTTACTGGATCAGAATTAGTAATAATTTAACCTCTGTGGTTTCAAATAGTTTTAGATCCCTGACAATTCAATTTTCACAAATGACATAATTATTTTTTAATTTTGTGATTTATAGATTTAATTCGGTTTAAACCCAGAAGCGCTCGAAGAATCAGTAGTGTGCCCAGTAAAGGTAGCACTTAAGAAAATATCTTATTTTTAATTAAGTTTAAATAGCATTCAGCTTATTAAGATGTACATAACTGATATATGTGATTCTTTTTCCAAGTCAGAAGCACAAAAGAAATACCTGTTTAAACATTGTTTCTTTTAAAAAATGTTCAATGTGAAATATGCCATATTTTGTGTGTCGTATTGTCTATTGTAGAATAACACCAACAAAAAGATTAGCAGAAAGCATAACAACCATTTTGGCTTGATTTGATACTTACTTTTAAAACAGTTTATACCAGATTGCAATATCAAATATAGTTTAGCAGTAGTACTATATGGCAATGTAATGCTAATAACTCTGACTAATCTATTTGTCAATCTAACTATATAGAATTGCCTCTTAAACTTAAAGCACTTAAACAAATGTGTTTGACATAGGAAACATTAGAATGGATTGAAATGAATGCGCAAACTAGCGTTCTGAATATTTTTTGTTGAATTCTTTTTGGTTGCTGTTGGATTTGTTTTTGTTTTTTTATTTAAAACACATAATACTAAAGATTTATGCCATGACTCTAGAACTGTAGAGCAAAAATAGTAATATATTATTATATATGCTTTTTGCCACCAAAAATATCATTTTTGGAAACTGGAGCTTTGAAAATGCTGTGAAAATAAGGAAAAGTTATTCATTAGTTTTAAAATTGTATAATTTTCAGCTTTTTTGACTAATGTATATTATAGAGGTTTTTAATATTTATTACTATCTTAACTTATTTTGTCAAACATCAGAATGTAAAGAAATAGTTAGATATTATTAACATGCTGTAATAGTAATCTTTTGTAACATTTGTTTTCAAAACTGTTGTATTTCTGAAAATCTTGTACTTGATGGCTATATGTTCATAAAACATAAGCACAGCTATTTGTATAAAAATAAATTGTACCTTCAAATACTCAGTAGAATTCTTTGATTGACTAATTGTTTTATTTGATATACAGGATTTTTTTTTTGCTGTGATATTTTATTTAGCTTTGAATTTAGATCAGGAAAATGGCACAGATACTGGACGTCTCTTCCAGCGTTACTTTTCCTAACTTCAAAGCAACTGAGAAAATGGGAAATGCTGATTGCCAACCTTTTGCATAAATTACCTAGACTATTTCAGAAGCAACATTTCCAATACTACCAATCAAAGTTTTCCCACCTTTTCCTTCTTAATTTTTTTTGTATGAAGAAAAAACACCTGCAGTAATAGTGGGAAAATATGGGAGGACTGCTGGGGGGGGGGAGAAACATTGTAATATTTCCTAAATGTAATGAAATTTTACCCCAAAAGAAAATTTGGAAATATGCTGGGAACAGCTAATTCAGTAAAGGGGGCTATTAAAGACCAAACACTGTGAAGAATAGGGGCTATGTAAGGTCAAATTCTTATTTTACCTTGTATATGAACAGATACTCATAAATGAATAAAAATTACCCAGCAGACTAATTAGAGTGAACTAGAGTGAAACCAATGCATGAGTACTTCCAGCCATAAGGCCATTTTATACTGTAAGCAGGAAAAAATTAACTTCAGGCCAAATGTTTTAGGTGATATCTTCAGGCGTTAGGCATTCACTAGCTCTGCTGAGTGTGTTGACCTTTTATTTGATGCATATTTTTTTCAGGCTTTTGTTTTTCATTCTGTTAATTGTTCACAGCAGTTTCTTATGTTTATACATGCCACTCCAGAAATTTCCATTGGACATAACAGGGTATAATCATGCATGTAAAATTAAGGCTATGGTGTTAGGCTAGAAACTGGGTGTCTGTGAGTTCTAGTTCCATCTTAGGCACAAAGTCAGTTGGGTGATTTTGGGCTAGTGAGTCTCTTAGGCCTAGGAAGAAAGCAACGGCAAACCATATCAAAAGAAAAAAGAAAAGAAACATATCCAAAAAACCTTGCCAAAAAAACCTGCAGTGACTGGTCCAGGCCGTTGCCAGGAGTCAAAAAGTTACTTGAAGGCACAAACTTGTGCACACTCATGCACACAGTATAGCATTTGCATTTTAAGGGTAAGTAAAATAATAAGCTTATTGCTCCAAAAAGTGCAAACTATAGCAAATCTTATCTTTAATCACTGCCAGAAAGGCACAAAACAGTGCAGTTAGCATAGTCTTTAAGATCTACTGTATGACTGCCTCTTTTTTCTTTCTAAACCTTTTCTAATACCCTAATGCCAGAAATTGCCAATCAGAGCTATAGGGCTATAATTTCTTATTATATATCCTATAGATACCTCCTAACAGGCTTTGTTCGTAATCCAGATGGTTTTTGAGCCCAGTTTCAGATTCCTGTTTTGGGGTGAATGCATGTTTATGTATATAAAGTTTATGTATATAAGGGCTAATATAGCAGAAACATATGTGTTTCAGTCTATTCCCAAGCTACATGGGGAATTTGCTGTGTGCCTTATATGCATTTTGTAGAATCCAAATTGTAGTCCAGTGTTTCTTCATATGGGTTATATGATTTATTAATTAGTACAACATTTAAGGAAAATATGTTTTCTCCGAGTCAGGGAGATCCCAAGTTTGTGAAATTAAATAGACATTATTTTATAAAAAGGTCCAATCAACTTATCTGAGAGTCAAGTGACTAAGGAAGATTTGGAAGAAGCTATGCATCCGTGAAAAGATGAAGCTATTTCATAATTGCCAGCTCTGCCTAGTTTTTATTTCCCATATAAAGTATTTTGTTGAGTCTATCTGTGAAAGAATATTATCGATAGGCCTCAGTTTATGACCACAAGTGGGACAAGAATTTCCTTTGCTAAACAAGGTAGTTAAGTGAGCCACGCCCAATTTTATTACCCCTTTTTTTGGGCCAAGGTTGTTAAGCAAATCACTGTACTTGTTAAGTGAATCATGTGGTTGTTAAGCCAACCCAGCTTCCCTCATTGATTTTGCTTATTGGAGGAGGCCGGCTGGGAAGCTAGCAAATGACAATCACATAACCCCTGGATACTCAAGTACTGTAAATACATGGTGTTGTCAAGCACCTGAATTTCGATGAGGTGATTGTGGTGATGTGACAGTCCTAAGTGCAAGTACTGGTTTTAAGTCCCTTTTCTCAATGCTGTTGTAACCTCAAAAGTTTGCTACCTGAATGGTTGTAAATCAAGGATTACCTGTAATGTCATAACTAGACCCCACAAACAACTTATAGCAAGCACATTGCATGCAATTCAGTATTTGCTGGGTGTATGACTTCAATTTAGAAGTATTTTATAACATAAACCAAAACTAAGATATTAAATGCCACTCAAAACAGAGATTCAATAGAGGTGAGGTTGCCTTGGCTACATTATATTGACTTGCTGTGCAACAAGTTACATAGGAGAGAAATAGTGTATCAACTTGGTTTTTGTATCTGTAAACCCAAGATCATCCAAGGACACAGGAGAGTAAAGCACTTTTGGTCAGTTAGCCAATAAAATAATAATAATAATAATAATAATAACAACAACAACAACAACAACATAGTTAGAAGGGACCTTGGAGGTCATCTAGTCCAACCCCCCCTGCTCAGGCAGGAAACCCTATACCATTTCAGACAAATGGCTGTCCAGTCTCTTCTTAAAAACTTCCAGTGTTGGAGCATTCACCGCTTCTGCAGGCAAGTTGTTCCACTGATTAATTGTTCTAACTGTCAGGAAGTTTCTCCTTAGTTCTAGGTTGCTTCTCTCTTTGATTAGTTTCCATCCGTTGCTTCTTGTCCTGTCTTCAGGCGCTTTGGAAAATAGCTTCACTCCCTCTTCTGGGGATTCAAAATGGGCATAGAATAGCACTCTGCATCAGTTTTGTAGCTTCGGTTAGTTACCCAGGCATTAATCCTCAAGAAAATCCTCAACAAAATACACATCAGGATTTCTTGCCAGGGCCCTTATAGTAACAAAAGTATGCGACTGATAGAAAAGATTCCCCATTGTAGCATTTTTATGGACACTTCAAAAAAGTGTAATAGGGATTGTCTTTTGTATCAAATCAAATTAGCTGTGTAACATATACGTAGTCCTCAACAACAGTTCATTTAGTGACTATTCAAAGTTACAACAGCACTGAAAAAAGTGACTTATGACTGTTTTTTACACTTAGAACAGTTGAAGCATCTCCCATGGTCAAGTGATAAAAATTCAGATTCTTGGCAACTGATTCATATTTATGACAGTTGCAGAGTCCCGGATTCATGTGACCCCCCCTTTTGCGACCTATTGGCAAGTAAAGTCAATGGGGAAGCCAGATTCACTTAACTACCATGTTACTAATTTAACATCTGAAGTGATTCACTTAACAACTGTGGCAACAAAGGTTGTAAACGGCAAAGCTCGCTTAACAACCATCTTGCTTAGCAACAGAAATTTTGGGCTCAATTGTGGTCATAAGTCGAGAACCACCTGCATAAGAAGAATATACCATAATATGTTTCAACAGAATTTAAAATTCTTTTGGCGTATAATCCTTACTCCAATTATAGCAGAAGTTATCTATTTGCTAATAATACAGTAGTATTTGAAATCGATCTTAAGGTTAGATAAGATACTGTAGATATATGTAGGGCCTTCTCCTGGATTCCAACAGATTCTGAAATCTAAGGAGAGAAGAACATTAGAAATCATATCTACCTTATTAGTTGTAATCCAGACTTATAGGATGCAGAGTGATAGAGCAGTCCTAATTTTAAGAAATAGAATAAGAGGTTTTTTTGAGAATTCCATTGTTTCATTAATATAATTACTAGAAGCATAAAAGGGCAAATCGGACCACTAGATTTTAAAGTGGGGGTAAATAAACTGTCAGTACTTGGAGGTTAATTTTTTAATATTCATATTTTGGGGAGCAGTCAAAGATATGATGTTATCCAGTGACATAAAAGAACTGGTCAGGAATAATGGCTTTGAGGTTTGGCTTCTTTTAGTTTAGTTTTGATTTGTTTAAAAATGTTTAAATATTTTTTTCCTATGAAAAGTGAAGGAAAAACATCAAAATCTGACAATTCAGGTTTTTTTCACTGGGGTAATATAGGGATTCTGAGCACATTTGTATCATAACCTTGCTGATGTGTAAATCAAAATGATTGATTATTTTATTTTATTTTCATTCTCTGCACTACTGCACTACTGAACTGAGGGTTTAGTGATGTTTCTGTTTCTTTTTTCCTTTTTTGATGATTATTGCATTACAATAAAGGGAAAGATTGTAAACATGTATTTCTAAATCAAAAGGAACAAAAAAATAACTTTCTTGCTATTTTCCGTTCACAATTGATTCCATAGATGAGTGTAAAGCAGTGGTTCTCAACCTTTCTAATGCCACGACCCCATAATTCAGTTCCCCATGTTGTGGTGACCCCCAACCACTTATAAATCACCGGGTGCCGGGGCGTGGCCAAAGAAAATGGGGAAAAAATGGCGGACAGCCTTGTTTGGCGACCCCCGTGAAATGGTCGTTCGACCCCAAATGGGGTCCCGACCCACAGGTTGAGAACCACTGGTGTAAAGCAAACTTTTTTTTTATTTCAATAGAAATGCCTCCTATTGAAAAATTAAATTTGGCAGACCTCATGAAATCCAGTTTGGATTTGTCAGACGGATGGCCTAATGAGGAGGAAATGATACGATTTAAGAAGCTAAGGGATGAACTTATCCAGGATGAAAGACAGGAGTATCCTGAAGACAAAATAGTAACCAATGAATCCATGCCTACATTAAGGAGAACCAGGACAAAGGAAAGCATCTCTCGTAAATCATCTATACTTTCATCAAGGTAATAAAACATATAAGCCAGCTTGTGTTTTTATATTCTTTATGGTAACTCACAGTTTGCATTCTAATGTAAATTATACATTACTGCACTATGTTAAATTCCAAAAATGCATGATAAATAGTAGACATCTAGAAAATTCAAGGGGAATTTAGAAACTTTTATTTTTAAAGCCACAATAGCAATAATAGAATTTTAAAATTTCCATAACCATTATATATTATTGTAATCACTGTAAGAAAAAAATATTTTAAAAAGGGTAATAATCTTTCAGTATCAACATTCCTACTCTGAATCAACCATTAAAATTATTTGCAGGTGAGTTCTTGCTGCTTTTTCAGAGATTTTTAATACCTTGATGCAATGCTTCTGCCAATGCTTCTAGTGATAATTCTTATAAATGGCTCAAAAAATAGATGGCCATGCATCTGTATAAACAACTATATGAGTAACAGGAATTGGTGGGAAATTCTGGGCAGAAACAGGACCAGTTACAGTGTTCCTTGGTCATGTGACCACAATTTGCAAAGCTTCTTGCAAGTTTCCAGCAAAAAATGTATATCCAGGAAAATGGATTCATTTAACAACCCCATGGTTTGCTTCAACCATGCTCATTTTATGACCAGCATAAGAACAGTTGTAAAATTGAGTCTAGCCATGTGCTTCCTTGACTTACAAACACACTTATGACTTCAATTCCATACTCCATTGTAATGGTAAGTCAAGGACTACCTGCATTTAGGTAAAGCAAAGGGCCAATTTCACATAGTTAACAATCGTTTTCAGAGCAATAATTTTCCACAACAAATATAACCAATCAGCAGTATATTTTAAAGGTAGAGTTAAATCCAAATAAGATTAAAGAAATGGTCAATTATCATCTAGAATTTATAATAACAGATGGTTCCAGATTAGTATCCCTATCAGTGTTTTGAAGCAAAGCTAATGAAATAAGTGGAGTGCTGCTTCTTAAAGATTCACAAATATATTTTCTCATAATAAGCTTTAGTGGACCATGAACTATAAAAATGTACATGATAATAAATCATATAGTTTTTAAAGTGACATAGAGCATATGAATTGGAATCTAAAGCCAGGAACAAATGAAGCCCTTAAGATATACTGGACAATTAATTCTCTCAAAGTGATTCCCATTATAAATTTTTTCATTTAGATAACTACCATGTGCTAATGCTGGTTTTGAAACATGACTCTAATGAGGATAGAAGTTTACAACTAATTTTTCAATAGAAGTTCATATCTCATATATAAAGTATTTTTGAAAATGCTGAAAATAGAGTAATTTTCTAAGTCCTTGTTTTGGCATTTAAATCTAAACAAATCCAAAAACAACCTTATAAATGTTATGAGATCTTATGATTTTAGTTACCTCACTCTTTTTCCAAGCAAATGGGAAATGACATCCCCTTGGTTGAAGAATGCAATCTTCTGTTTAAAAAAAAAATGCAAAAGAGCTAACCTAAAATTGTGATTTGGACATCATTGAATTTGATGGCTAGAGGCAGATAGAACATAGCAACTGATTTTTCTTCAAAGAAGGAGGTGGGAGATATGATGTAATGTTTTGTGTTACAGGATCAGTATATTAAGAAATGGAATACATATTTTTTGAATAAATGGGTATGTACAATACCTAAGATCTAATATAAATTAAAGAATTTCCATGTTAAGTTTGAAGACATTGAAGAACTCATCAATACCATTTCCTAATGCCTTCCTCTATTTTCTACTATTTTCATAAAAATCTAATTCTTAATTCCAATAAAAACACAACAATTCCGTTCTAAATGTTCCACAAAAGATGGTTTGGGCTCAAAGTTAGTCATGATTCAGTCCCTCTGAAGCCAATGAAGAATTCCCCCATAAAATAATGGCTAACCTTAGTTGGATTGAACTTGCATGCTTTTTTAATTCTGTAAGCTTTTCCTCAGTCTGTATACAGTTTATAAAAATCTAGGCAAAAAACAGATGTTTAAGAGTAAATTGCCCAATTATGCTCAAACCAATTTCATTGTTTTAATATTTATATTGCATATACAGTTTATTTCAATTTAACACAATCATGCAATTTAGCACAATCACTATTTATGACCTTAAATTTCTGGGGGAAATGCAAGGAACAAATGTGAATTAAATCAAAACCAAACCAAACAGAAAAAGGTCACTGTTTTGTGAAATTCTTAAGTCACTGTTTTGTGAAATTCTGAAGTAGACTTTTAAAAAAAAAGCCTGAAGATAGTAGAAATGATTATAGAGATTTTTTTGTTCAACTACTGTATTGTTCTGCATAGATTTTGATGACAAATATAATTGACTGAATTTAACAAGTCTATTTCAAAGGGATAAAAAGAATCTGTTTCCTGCGGCTTCATCATATGATTTCATAATCCAAAGTAAGATGGCAGAGGAGTGCAGATTGGCAGCATTAAAAGAAATGAGGGAAAAACAAGCTTTAATTGAACAGCGGAGAAAGTAAGTATTATAATTATTTTCAACAATATATTATTAGTCTAAATAAGTCTACTAAATATGGGTTTTAGAAATCTAGAAGAACACTAGATGGCAGAGTTTTTTTTCTATATTCTGACAATCATCAGAATTTTTACAGCTTAGATATGAAAGCCCTAATATAGAAGATGTTACTACTTGACAAAAAAACAAACTGTTTTTTCATTTTAAAATGAATATATTACTATTTTATCCGTCCAGCTTTGATTTGCTTTTTGCTGCTTGCAGAGTGCAAGATTTATGGCACAGATAACAGGATCAGATTCATGATTTTAAATAAGTAAAGAAGAGGATTATTTTTAGTGCAGGAAAGCAGTAAACAGAAGAGAGATTGTTATGCACCTCCTATTTTTCACTGCCATATTCAATCAGTTCCTTCATACTGTTACTTTTTTCCCTATTACTCCAAGCCTGCATTTTTACAGTGTGCATAACAGGGTCAGTGAAAAACTAGCATGTTAAACAAACTTTTGAACCAAATTTCCAGGTAAAGATCATACTCATTTAAGAAAGGATAGCTGAGGTGTAGCCAGTAATACTTCTATATCTACTGTTTCTCACCATAGTTTCTGAGAAATATTCCTATAACCTTAGTCCAGCATCTTTCCCACAGTTGAAGAATTTTAATTAAATTCATCCTGACTTTGAATGCACAAGAAAATATTAGACTTACATAGAGTGACATTTTTGCTTTCATGTTTCATATTCAGTTTTGAGAGTTTAAACCAGATATGTACTTAATCCCATTATTTTCGTGATTGCCAGGAAGCTCCTGGCTTCTTCGAACACCACTGAAGCTTGAATAAGAGAGATTTAACCATTTCTGTTGTGTGAATAACCTCAAGCCGCTTTTAAATCCATATGTATATGAATGTCCATGTATATACACAGCCTGTATTATGGGTTATATTTAGTATCTAGAAATAGAATCATTGGCTTTTTTTATTATGATTGTTCATCTACAAAAATATTATGCACACTTTGCTTGCACAAGAATAAAAATCCAGTATGATTTTTAAAGTTTGGTGGGTTTTTTTGGAAAGTTAGTTCCAATATTGACTACGTGGCTTACTAGTGAAATGTTAAATACTTTTAAAATCTTTTTGAAGAGATAAAGAAGTTCTTCTGAAATGGAGAAAACAGGCCAGGAAGATAAGAGAAAAGAAAGGAATCTTGTACACATATTCACCCCAAAAAGGAAATACAATGGTATGTATCAGTATATGATTTTGTTGTGCAAAAACATGTTGGTTCTTATAATGAAATACTGATAATTGGGGTTCTCTGTACCATTGAGCTAAATGCTTTGTACTGTATTTCATTGCAGTTATTTCCCCATAGCTGAATTATATATCTAGGAGAAGATTTCTGGTGACCCAGATTAAAAGGACATTCATTAATCGTATGAAATGTGCCAGACCATTCTAGACCAGCTATAGCGCCTTGTTTAAATTATACTTCCTTAATTATGTAAACAATTGTCAGTTGTAGGATAGCTGGTCATCTGATTTGGTCTTCATGTAGAAAACGGAAAAGATGCGTTCTTGATTTTGATGGTTAGATATGGAGAATATCTTGAGAATATATAAATAGCTGAAAGGATAAAAATTAGGATTTTGGCAAAGTTCTCAGGGATTAAGGCATCTCAGATACCCTAATAATTTCTTCAAGGTCCTAGCTATCTTTCTGTCCTTAATCTATTGAGTCGTTGCCTTAAGAATGAATAATTTCTATTTCTGTGAAAATATATGGATCAGTTTAATTTGATAGATCTTGTTTTAGAGCCTCTTGGGCTGACTGATGCCAAAAGTTCAGTTAGGTTAGATCTTGAGTTCCATAACAAGGACACACACACTCAGAGAACAGCAGGTGATGGAGGTAGTGGTAAACATCAGCCTCTGATAAGGGCAATATGTTAACCCAGTATATATTTATAGGTATTATAGGTATTATATTATTTGTATTTGAAAAGTTAGTGACTTTTTCTCAGAAAAATAGAATTTTAAATGTGTTTACAGATGTTAAAATGTGAAAGTGCACACGTTCAGAATACACATGTTTAAAATCAAAGCTGAAAAAATAGTCTTGTTTTTCTGGTTCTGACATATTAGTTTAATAATAAAATATGGAACAGTAGAACAGATATGGAATGGCCTACAGAAGCTAAGGCACTTATAGCAGCACAAAATACATTTTCAGATCCTGCTGCCTCTTTTTTTTCTATCTGAGTTAATCATGTCTGACCATAGCATCCTAGATCTAGAACAGTGTTTCTCAACCTTGACAATGTTAAGGCATGTGGACTTCAACTCCCAGAATTCCATAGCCAGCATTGCTGGCTGTGGAATTCTGGGAGTTGAAGTCCACATGCCTTAACATTGTCAAGGTTGAGAAACACTGTTCTAGAACTTGACTATTTGTTTTTCTTGCTTAGCCCTCTCCACCAAGGTGTCCTGTGTAGATAAGTCCCTGGTAAATTAGCTTACACAGCAAACATTTTCTTCAACTTTATTTTAAATTATTACTACACAACCCCAGAACTTTGGGGGAAGCATGTGCAAATGTCAGTAAATACTTACATCAGCTCTTCACTGTGCAACAAGAACCCATGTGTGCTGTAGGTGTCAAAACATCCTGCACATAGCTATTCAAAAGCTGTGGCTGCCCAAGCTGTTTGGAGGCGTTGAAACAGAAGGGCTTTAATTTAAAATAGGATTGTTGATGGATGTCTCCTGAGATTTTGCTTCTGCCAAATTGAAGTAAATGTAGGCTGGATGTTATAGTTAATCCAGAGAGAAAAATCTGTCATTATGGTCCCAAGAGAGAAACTCTTTGTTTTGTAACCCTGTAAATAAAGCAACTCCCTCATTTAAAGAAGTAAAGACTTCCTTTACTCCTGGGTGATCATGTGGATGGACCATGAAGTTGTCTTTGACAACAACAATATTGACGTTGAATGACTAACACTCATTAACACTGATAATGTTACCTAGTTGGGTAATGAAACATCTGCAAGCAAGCAATTAAGCTCAGAGACATCAAGGATTCCACAGTTCAGCCCTGAGCTACATATATTCTCTTCTACTAGAACTTTGTTACTTGGATAGATGACCACCTGAAAATCACAGAACAAAGTTTTAGTAGAAGAGAATATATGTAGCTCAGGGTTGAACTGTGGAATCCTTGTTGTCTCTGAGCTTAGTTGCTTGCTTTGAAATGTTTCATTTCCCAACTAGGTAATACCATCAGTGTTAGTGCCTGTTAGATTTGCTCCCCATGGAACATTAACACTGATGATGTTACCTAGTTAGGTAATAAAATGTCTGCAAGCAAACAACCAAGCTCAGAGATCACCAAGGACTTCACAAATAACAATATGGTCCAACTCCATTTAGCTTTACCAATATAATTAGATGATGCCACTGGTTAACAAAACAACCAGTGAGCGGTCATTGGGACAGGTAGAGCTGGATATGTGAGTCATGCTTCTAGACTCAAAAGAATGGCATGTATCTGTCTTTCATTTTTATTTTTTTTAAATATTTTAAGGCATGGGACTGGGCCGTTAGATCATTTCATTGATTTTATTTTAACTTGTTGGGTTTTTTTGCAGTACACTATTTTTCTCCCAAATACCGGTAATTGAGCATTCATTATTTAAATGAAGCTATTTAAGTGAAGTTAAAATGAAAAACTATGCAAGCATAGACTTTTCTTAAAAAGGGGGGGCTATTAATCACAATTGTTTGTTTGTGATAGTGCTTTTAGACAGGTAATTTGACATCCCTTTCTTAGCCATCCATCAGAACTTGGTTTAGACTTCATGTTCAGCTATGGCTTGCTTATCCATAACTTGTCAACTAAGCTGCACTTAGATACACATAATGCCATGTCTTACAGTAAACAATTGTGTTGAACTCATCCAACTTGCTAAGTCAAAACCTAATAACTTGTGTTATGGTTTAACACAATGTACAAACCCACTCTAATTAAGGATGTTGATGTGGAGGAAAGAGTTTCTTCTGCTTCCCAGTTCAATGAAAATCCAATTTTCAAGTTCTCCCTATAGAGACCATAGGAAGGAGAATGGCATAGTTTGGCTGATAATAGACATTCTTTCACTCGTCTCTAGAGTCTTGGGCTTTGCACATTCTAGAGCTCAAGGAAAGAATTGGTTGAGATACTAAATCCTTATGTCTTCGATCTTCCCATTTTACTTTTAAAAATAAGAGGACTGTCCAATAAAGCAACGCAGGGAATGATTAAAAATTATTAATATTTACACCAAATTTAGTTTTTTATAATGACACGAGGTCGAATATTTTGTATGCTCTTTAGGATATTTGAAAATTATTTCCTAGTCTCTTCCTGAATGAAATACGTAGGCAACACAAGAGGGCGCTACAACCCCATAGTATTCAGTTGCAGTGAGGCTACAGGCTTAAACATCAAGTTGATTAGAATGCAAATCAGAAAGTACAAATATGATTGTGTTTCTTCTATTTCTGTTCTGTCAGTTAATTATAGGGTAGTTCTAACCATGATTTGTAGGTAAAGTGTTGTAAATACTGTGGTACAAGTAGGGCAGAAGAAAGTGCTTCTTGGTGTAGCATTGCTAAATCTTATTGGATAAGTTTTAAAATGATTGTCTTGATTGTATAGTACCTGGCTGACTTTGTCTGGTTAAAAAAAAGCAGAGCAACATCCTAGATAATCTTAAGGATGAGAGATCAGTAAGGATTCCTAGGCTGTAGTTTGGTAAATTGAAAAAAATCTTAGAAGAAACAATAGCAAACCACTTCTGCATTAAGAAAACAACACGACCTTGTTCATGACAACATAAGGAATCAAACTTCTGAAGGAGACTTAACCCTTGATCGATTGCTATGTCAAAT
This sequence comes from Crotalus tigris, assembly GCF_016545835.1. NCBI lineage: Eukaryota > Metazoa > Chordata > Lepidosauria > Squamata > Viperidae > Crotalus > Crotalus tigris. The sequence goes on from NW_024096561.1 coordinate 874,507, forward strand.
CACTGAATTCATTTATCTGAAAGGCTTGGCGGGAAGATAAATTCAAATATATACACATAGAGGCATGCATAGGCACAGTGAGTGTTTCATGCTTTTTGTCACTGCAAAGCACACCATATCTTTGTAATCCTCACAGTTTATGAGAAGAAGCTATTATTTATTGGTAGGTCTCTGTATGGTTTGCAATAAATTAGCTATCCTTTCTGACTCTCAATGGCCTTAACAGTGACTACTTAAAAATCTTTTTCCTCAGAGAAAAACATAGAAACAAGCTATTGAATGACTGGCAGAGACAAGTAACAAATTGTACATGGCCTAATAAAAGATTGAGGATTAAATGTAAGAAACTGCAGATCTTGGAAGACCAAGACTATCTGGCAGCCCTGAACTTCAAACTGTATTATCAGGATAGCTATTTAATTTGGATTACATATTGAATATTATCACTCTGTGGTTGTATTACCTTCTTTGAGGGAACCGGACTCCCAGATGGACAAATTATCTTTAGATTGATACAAACAGGAATGAACAGTTATAAGATTATTTGTATTATGTACAATAATAAACAATGTATTAAAGTTGGGAATAAATATAAGAAGCTTTCCAAACTCTTGCCCTGTTGTTGTTTTTTCATGAAGATAAAAGTATGAAGAATTTTGTTCAGTAGAAAGACAACAAGTCATATATACATCAAAATGTCATTAATAATAAGGCAAATATACACAACCACCTGACCAGTTTCAATATCTTCAAATAACACTATAGCTTTAAAAGAACTGCAAAAAGGAGAGTGAACAATTAGAGATCTGACTGAATCTGAAAACCTTATATTTTTTTCAGCATTTGCCAAGTCTTGCTTATAAATTGCTGATGAATATGTAACTCAGAAACTGAACATGTTAAAGATTGTATGATTAAGATAGAGAATTTAAATGCAATTGATGTGCAACAATGGGAATTTTAATGCAAGAAAAGCAGTCAGTTCACAACAAATAGTAGAGTTAGAGAAAATTGGTATGTTTTACCACTGGTATATTTTTCTAGTACTGATAGCTAAAATTGACAGATTATTGTCTAAATATTGCTAGAAATATAATCATTTTTTAAATATTTTATGACAATGTGAAGCTCAACCATTTTGGAAAATGAATTTCATGCATTCAGTTTAGGCACCAACTCCAAACAGATTCTGGTGATGTACATTAAAACCAAGCAAAATAGAAAATATAATACAATATTTTTTTTAAAAAAAAGTAATAAAGATTAAGAGCCAATTTTGAGTTTGGCTATCAATACCTCAACCTTTAAAGAAATCTAACTAGGCCCCAACCACCTTCACCCAAGGACTAAGAGAAAAAACATCCAAGTCTTTAAGGCTTTTTGAAAGGCCATCAAAGTGGGAGCCACACGGATATAATTCAATTACAAAATGATTTATAATAGAATGAACTAATTTTAAAATCTCAAATTTCCTTTCCAGTCTGTTAATTTTTCTATAAAACATTACTAAACTTTACATTCTTACAAAGTACACTAAATTAGCTGTATATTTGATACAGCGGTTATTATTTACAGTACATATTACGTTGATTTTAATAATGATTTGTCGCTTTTAAAATAGTGTAGTATATTTAGTTACTTAAAATGAATCAGTAAAATACTGGAAATTTTAATTCATCTACAGTGCGTGTAAATTCCCTGCTTATTTGCTTTGTGCTTTATCTTTTTGCTTCTTTTTTTCCCTTTTCTCCCTCTTTCTGTGGGCCTTCATGTTTTTCTTTAAAAAGCTCAGTAAAGATATAATACTAAAAACCTTTCCTCCCTAATTTGGCAACTTAGAAAGAAATCGAGAGCAGAGGTAGAACAAGATGAAATTTGGAAACTCACTTTTGCTATTAAATCCTAACCCTAACCCTTATGGTTACAGTATGGACAGTTATGTAAGGACAACCCTGTAGAAGCTCACTACATTCCTTACCCCAATTGTGTGTTTTAATTTTTTTAGTTAAAGAGAAGTAAGCCAAATCTCCAAATTTCAACCTTATTTTTATTTCCCAAAAATGTATTTGGGCTCCAAATAAGTGTCCTATGCTTTCTCAAAAAGTAAAAAATGGAGAAGTTGTGCAGTGAAGGGAAATTTTCTTAACCCAATTTGCTGCACAATACTATGGTCTTTAAAATGGAAGATTAACAAACTGGAAAAAATGTGATTATATGCATCATTTTCAGCTACAAATTTAGGATTTGGTAACTCATCAGCTGCTTGATTTTTAAAATACTTTTTATGAATTCTAGGTCAAGCATGCCAAATCATGACCATTTGTGGGCAGAAATGAATCTTACTCAAAACATTTAAGAGCTGGGATTTTCACATCTCATGGCTTTTACCAATCTATAGAATAAGGACAGTCTGAACTGTGAAGAAACTCTCATTATCTTAATTTGCACTTTTTTCAGAGACTTTTACAACCTATTCTCTGCAACTCTAAAGATCTGCAGAATGGGAAAAAACATAAAATCAAAAATAAATTCATGTTTTTATTTGTAGTAAGAAAAAAAATCAGGGAGCTAGGCAAAAAATTTTTAAGTGATTTTCTTTTCATAATGATTGTTCTTATATCTTTAAGTGAAACATCTTTACTCACTTGGTGCAAGCATTAGTTATTTGACTAATCTGACCAAAAATTTGAAGGTTACAGAAACAAATAAAGTAATGAGGGGGAAGGAATCCAGATTCAATGGCTCTTTAGTGATGATCCCTCTGAAAACCCAAGTTTCCCTCACGTGGACCTTTTATATCTTTCCAGGACTCTGGTTGGTTCTGCCTTCCTCACTTCTGATTGTACACTTAAGATACATAGTCTATTTTCCTGACCCTGGTTTCTGATTAATGAGGCTTCCTGGACCCATCCACAATTTCCATTACACAGTTTGGTCCACCCTAATAAGATCATGATTCTGCCACTTCTGAGAAGGGTTTGGAAGTAGAAAAACCCTAAAAAAAAAAAAAAGTAAAATAAGGTGATAGAAAGTGTTCTAGTAGAGTAGAGAGAGCAACCCCAAGGCCTGTGATTTATCAAGCCTCCCATGGCATCCGTTTTGGAATGCAACTAAAAAATATTATCCAAAATCCTCCACCTTTGGAGAGGGAGCAGTGATTGTTTGCCTGTGATTCTCTTTTGCAACTGACTGATTGGTGGATCTCGGAGTTTAGAAACCAAATATAGATCATACAAACCTGAATGTCGTCCTGCCTTAGCACCATTTTAGGCTTCCAGTTATCTAAATTGTTCAACAGACAAACAAATGATCCCTCCCCACCCACTCCCACCCCCACCCCCGGCATTACTGAAATGATTTCTGGTTTATGCATGCAAAGGTTTTTCTGCTGTAGGTGTTTCTACTCAGTGCAAAAATTCCTCCCCAAGAAATGCTATTAAAGTGACAAGGATTAAGAGAAGAGGGATTCACTATCTGAAGGGCTTACACACTGGGCATTCCAAATCTAAATACCTGAACCAGGCAATTGCCTTACATTATTCCTGTGGGTTAGACAGTCGACTAATAGTAATCCTCTTTAAGTATTAATCATTGTGAAGTAACTCATCATTGCTTCATTGGTTCAGCCCCCAAATCCTCTCTTCTTGCATAATCTATATCTGTTTTTCTGTAGCTTTATCTTGCCATACCTTAATGAAAAACTGATAATTTTATGTATTTATTCTCTAAATGTGGCAAAGTTCAACTCACCAAATTCTGGAACCAAAATAAAAACTAGAACAAAGTATAATTTTACAAATAGCTGGTGCCTCTCCAAACTGCTTCAATTTATCTTGCGATTCATCTAAAAAAGACATGCATGTTTGGCAATAAATGTATCAAAGAAAAAGGTTATATTGTGATAACGAATGGTTCTTAACACTTGGAACAATGACATGGCCAAATTAACTACAGTCTCTTGTTGCCAGTAATGAGAATGGGACACCTCTAGCCAGTGCTTTTTTTCTAAAAAAAAAAAAAAAGGTGCCGGAACTCACATACATCATACAACCCGCCTTGCCTACCCTACAAGGTTCCATCCAGAAAAGGTGCTGGAACTCCGTTCTGGGTGTTCTATGAGAAAAAAAAGCTCTGCCTCTAGCTGAATTGCTGTGAGCAGAATCGATATCATACTTTCTGGAATTACAGTGCAACTTTAACTTGTGCTTGTCTATTGTCCATTATGTAGCATTTATTGAAAGCATGACTAAGCTGTTGTAAAAATGCTTCCAAACAAGCTGTTTTTAATGCTACCAATCGTAAGACATTGTGGAATCAGCCTGCCTTTTTCTTGCAACTGAATTATTTTCTAGTAAGCAACATTACAGAATAAACTTTGGAGTTACAAATGGAAGATGGTAACATCTGGACCCCATCTTGCACTGGTTAAATTCCTTGCATGTAGCAGAGCAATTGCACAATAAAAGCCTTGTGTGGAAGGAGCTTTCCTAAACAAAAATGTTACTGTTTAGTTCGCAGGGAGGAGAGGGAAGTGCCTAAAAAGTTTTTAGATTTGTTTCCAGAAAAGATGCCACTCTCTTCTAGCTAAGTTCCATTGTTTTTACTATAAAACTTTCATTATAACAACTAATGGGAGGGAAATGTTGATGAGCAACTTATTCTCTAAAACGTATGACATTTCCTTGCAAAATTCAGAATTAGAATCTATTTATAAATAGTCATTCATTAGTGGTATTTACAACATCTGACTTGGATACTGAAGTAATCCATCTTCTGGGTTTGCTCAAAATATTGCATCATAAACCAGTTAAACACACTACCTGGAAAATTAAAAACCCGCTAATGTTAAACTAGCCAAGCTTAATATGTTGCATCAATACAACTGTTAAGCCTCAAGGTTCAGCTGACTTATTTAAGATTCATCCAGGTCAGAACAGAGACTCACTTGAAGGAAAGCTACAAACTAACTGAAAGACATAATGCCTCCAGTTGGTTACCTTCCCTATTTCTTTCACAAAAAGGTATTTCATTTGTTTATGAAGTTGCAGATAGATTGCACTGATATCTCCAACCAGTCCACCACATCTTTTTGCCTCCCAATCAATCACACAGCCCTAATAATTGTAGCTCTTTGATTGTGAGGCTGTAGAAAGCATATCTGCCTTAAGAATGTCAGCACGTATCCATTGGAATTCAAAACCTCACAACTCGTTGCAGAAACCCTGTAGAGTTGCAAATTGGTAGCTTCCTTAGACAGTAGATGCCTCCCAGATTGACCATTGGTCTTGATGGACTATGAAAATTTCTGGGCTATGCTTGAGTTTCTAGTTATTCCAAGTTTAATGAGTAAATTCAGGGAATCTAATATTTATTGAGCAATCTAGTAATCTCTATGGAGAATACAATCAGCATCTCAGATAAGAAAACAACTTTGAAATGTTTATTTGGAAAGGAGATAAAAGGAATGGTGCTGTAGATATTTCTGAAACTCTGCCTCAGACATTCTATACACACCCCACCATCCCTGCACAACTGGTTTACTTTTTGAAAAGTTTAATGCAGTTAAGCACCCTAAAATCAACATGCATAGGGGAAATTATATCCATGCTACTTAAGGTCACATAACCAGAGAAAAGAAGGAAGACAGCTTAGAATGGCACAATCAACAGCATTCTGAAATTAGAATGTTTCCATAAGAAACATTCTTATGGAATGTACTGGGGAAATTTTTTTTTGAATGTTTTTACTTGGAGCCCTTAGTATAACCCAGATCATATTTGAACTATTTTCTTGTGTTTGTTTGTACCATCATAGCAAATTTATTCCTGTTTCAGGAAACCTATCCTGTTTTCACAGTTCTGAGCCCCCTCACATAGTTTCTTTCCAACATTCTATTGCTTTGGAAAGAATAAAAAAGATTGACTTTTGATCCTTTTGTCAATTGTCTCCAACTTAGTGTCTTCTAGCTGTCTTGGGCTGCAAATTCTGGAAGTTGTGATACAAAATATTGGCTCAACAAAAGTTACTTTTATATATTCATGTTTATTTATGTAACTCATATTGGATATGCCTGAAACTGGCCAAGGTGTGAAATCTGTAATAAACATGGTGACCTGATTCTTTGGGATACTCCTGCTGTTTCTTCTGCAAAAGTGCATATAGTCTTGTTTGAGTTATATACCCTCTCAAAACCCTTTCCGATATCTCACACACATATACTTGGGAAGTTTATCCAAGTAATGCATTTTTGTATGATACTTATTGTGTAACTATTATTGGGAAAACATGAAAAGTTTGGAGACCTTGATGCTTTCTAAGGTTGGTTTTTTGCCAAGGTCTGGTCAGGAAACATCTGCAAGAAAGCAACCAAGTTTATTGAGCACCAAGTGTGCCACAATTCATCCCTGAACTCCAAACATACTCTTTTATTGGTACATGGAAAAGTATCAGACCATAGTTAACATGCAGGCAGGTTTTGCCTTATTTTTAGTTAGCATGAAAAAGACCTTCATTTTCCAGTCTCATTTAAGACAGTGAAAACACAAAAGCAGATGTGTTTATACTGTTCATTTCGAATGTTTTCTAACAGCCATGAAAAGACTGCTTAACGTTTACCATTTTATTAAAACAGGTAGATCTTTCCAGCATGCTAGGACTGAAAGCATATACAAAGCTGTAAACAAAATTCCAATTTCTTTACTTATTTACATGAGAAGATTTTCTTGCTAAAATGTTGTCATATCATTTTTATCCTAAAAATAAACATGAATATTTTGAAGAGTTGTGATCTGATAAGAACCGATAAAGGCTGGATTCTAAATGGAATGTCATTGACATTATCTTTAAGGCTGTTTTGGAAACAGTGAGCTGATTTACAGCAAATTAGGAAGAGCAAGGACTTTAGAAATTATTCAGAGGTCAATGTCCTATCTGAATTTTCTACTTCATTATTGTGACATTATATAAACAAATACATTGGTTAGCTATGTGCCTTGTGGTTATCCCTTACCCCCAGCTCATATTCTAAATGTTGTATTACAAAGGGTAAGCTGTAATATGAAAGTAGTATCTTTACCACTAAGCACAATAAAACGGCTAACCCAAATAAAGGGAAATCTGCTTCTTGGATATCTACTATTAGAAAGTCAAGTACAGGGTAAAAGCAGGCTGCCCCTCCTCCACACGGGGTCATTCTTCTCCCCAAAATTAAAAAGGACAATAAATTATAGAAAATGTATGTAGGCCAATTTGTATACCTGGGTGTGAATTTAGAACAAAATGAATCAATAGATATGTAATAAATTTTGCAATAAGGAGAAGTATGTTAACAGATGAAATATATAACTGCTTAGTTTGGATAATCCCTTAGCAACAGAATAGGCCTGGTTTTCTAAATCCCCTTGCTTTGTATCAACTTTAAAAAGGATTTTTTTTTTTTTAATCCAGTGAATTGACATGTTCTTCAGACAGAGAGTGCTTTGAAGTGCAGATCTCTTCTCTGTAAAGATGACCACACTAGGTGGGCTATTGTCTGATTTTAAAAGCAACAACAGGGCTCAGCAGATAGATAATGAGATAGAGATTAGGTTCTGGGAGCCTGGATTCGTTGTGTCCTTTGGCATCATTAGCCTTCCACTTTTGATAATTCTTTTCCTTCTAATACCGAGAATTACCATTAGTTTTTCTTCTTGTAGAAATGATTAGACTTCCTATTGATGTATTTTCATAAGAATAGAGTCATTACAATAAAAGGAAATTCTGGAAATGAGGGGTTTTGTTTGTTTGCTGTTTGTGTTTATAACTGCAGTTTATAGAATTCTCTTATTTTTTGCCAGTAATGGCTTATAGATAGTTTTTTTAGTTTAATTACTTATTTTAAGGCTGAGCAATCTACTGGGTAAAAGGAAAGGCAGGCAGCTGGCTATAGTTCCTCATATTGCTAATAATGCCTATTATCTTATTGGCTTTCTATAAGCTTTTACATTTGAATTGTTTCAGAGGGCCTGAATAGGATTTTTTAAAAATGCTGTTTTATTATTATTATTATTGATCTTTTATTTCATTTTGCAATTTTTAACTTTATATTTTGAGTGTTTTCTTGTATTTTTCTTGTAGTTTTTTATTGTACTATCAATCCATGAAATCTTTATTATGATCATAGACCAGCATAAGAAGGGTAGAGTTCAAACAATTTTAAAAACTAAACAATGTAAAACATTTTAAAAACCATATATATATGTTTTCTGAGGTTTTCGCGGGTGTTTGTATGTAGGTCTTTGGTTATTCGGGTTTTCTCCCACATAAAATTGGAGGTGTCTTGGCGACGTTTCGACGAAGTCTCATTTGTCATCTTCAGGCTGGTGCTTTCGGCTTCATGCTTCTAGGAGCAATGTGTGATTGTAGCTGTTTCCTCCTTTTAACTGCCAATGGGGGTATGAACTGATTGGATGAGAGCTTGGCTGTGTTCTGATTGGATGGAGGTGTGTTCTGATTGGTTAGGAGCTTGGCTGTGCTCTGATTGGCTGGGGGGTTGGCTGTGCTCTGATTGGTTGGGGGAGTGTTCTGTTTGGGTGGGGGCTTTGTTGTGCTCAGGTTAGTCTGAGTTGCAGGGGGTTTAAAATGGTGAACTGCATTGCTATTTTTTGGCTTCGCGTTCGTGGTCGTGCCTCATCTTCATGGTGGGTGTCAGTTTGCTTCATGTATGGATTGGAGGGGTTTAAAGTGGCTAATGATGCAGCTGTGGTCTGGCTTCTGGTTTTTGGTCATGCCTCATCATCGGTGTGGCTTTGGGTTTGCTTTTTGCATGGATGTGTGGTGGTGACATCCTGTGTGGTTTTTGTGAGTGTGGGTCTGGTGTCATTTTTTGTGTTAAGGAGTCGTTTGTCAGTAAGGGCGGGTTTCCAAATGGCTGGTACTCCCCAGCCAATCAGAGCACAGCCAACCCCCCAGCCAATCAGAGCACAGCCAACCCCCCAGCCAATAAGAGCACAGCCAAGCTCCTAACCAATCAGAACACACCTCCATCCAATCAGAACACAGCCAAGCTCTCATCCAATCAGTTCATAGCCCCACTGGCAGTTAAAAGGAGGAAACAGCTACAATCACACATTGCTCTAGAAGCACGAAGCCGAAAGCACCAGCCTGAAGATGACGAATGAGACTTCATCGAAACGTCGCCAAGACACTTCCAATTTTACGTGGGAGAAAACCCGAATAACCAAAGATAGATAGATAGATATATATATATATATATATATATATATATATATATATATATACACACACACACACACATTAAAAACCTACTAAATGGGATAAAAATATTAAATAAATATAAACTAACAAGAATTAATATATGGCTAACTAAATGTATCATAATACAAAACATTCTTAGCTAACAAGTCAAATATTCAGGCTGGTTTGAGGCACACATCATCACATCTCACGGATTTTAATTGCTGCCCCGCAAAATCTGGCAAAACTGTATGTTGTAGCAGGAAGGTATTAATTTGTCCTATGCATCCTGGGGAAAAAATATGGAATGCTGCATGAATTTGCATGCCATTCTTGTGCAAGGGCAACGTTATTCTCTGTATCATTTCAGTTTTAGTTTATGTGTTGCTGAAGCAAGCACTTTTATACTGTTGATTCCCATACATCTCTGGTTAATAGCCAAGATTCCATGTATAGTGGCAGGTATAATTTAATAAACAAATAAAATACAATAGGCATTTTATAAGCTTCAAACTGATTTTACATTGTTATATGTCATAATTCATGAATGTTATTAGCAATTCAGCCCCCAAAGTGTGGACCATGAGTTGTTTCCCAAGGCAACAGCTTTCAGAGCAAATTCCAGGGGAGCATGCCATCTTTGCACAGCCGCATGCATGATGTCACTCAGACAAGCCATCATACTGCTCTCCATGCATGCTTATTTATGTCATACAGCTGTCAAAGATGCTATGCAATTCAGAAAAATTGCATTGGAAATTGGATATAATTAACTTTAGGTTTTAGAAAGGAGAGCATTGACAAATGTCATTTCATTAAAACTGACACTCTTTGTAAGAGGTTTCAGAAAAGTCTACTCATCTGGAACAGTTTTCACACAACTTGAAATGAGATCTATTGAGGAAGTTACAGAAATTGTCTTCTGAATTAAGTAGAAACTCAAAAGAGAGGAACATGAACTCTACGCACTCCCCATATCAGTGATCCATCCAAGAGCTCCAATCATCTTTAATTTACACACAATTTGGGATCAAATCATAAAGACTGGTTTTAATAGAAGAACGGATTTTATTAATTGGCATTCTTAACAACTGATTGTTTTTGAAATGTTTTGCTCTACAATAAAATTTCAAGGTCAATTAGTTGCATTGATTCAGTGCTCCAAGGAGCTTGTTTCCATTCTTGCATGATTTTAATTTATGTGAGAAATGAAGCAGTGATTGGCATATCCCTGAAGAGTATGATTTTTGAACACCATTAATACCGTACACTCTTTTCAAAATGATGAGCATGTCCATCACTTCTCTCTCTCTCTCTTTTATATCCCATCATGATTAAATGAATCTCAGCAGTTTTCTTCGCATATAACTGTCATAAAGAATACCTGAAAGCCATCCAGTGAATTTCTGAGACTACCTTTCTATTGTTAAGCATAATATGCTCTATCTATGATAGATCCTGTCTTAGCTGAAGTTCTGGCTGGGCTAATAGTTTAAAATGGGGGGGGGAATAGTCTCTGATATGATTTTGAGGACATCTGGTAATAGTTGCTCATTGCCAGTTGCTGACAATGCTAATTTTTGCTATTAGATTTCAGACCTACATTTGTAACAGGCTGAAATTAGGGTTTGTTTTTGGTAAAATATGTGAGTATTAAATAAGCCACATGTAGTCACAGACAGAGAAGGATAAGAAACATGGATGTAATCAGTAAATGACAAATAGTCAAGTAGTGATTGATCAAATGAGAATCTAATGGCTCAAGACATGAATGTATAAAAAGAGAAACCAAATACTCACAACATCATCAACAAGCGCTTCTTGGAAAAAATGGCTTACACTGGGAAACATATTGAAAGATGATGAAGATTCTCAGTCATCCAGATAAAGTTGTCTGGAAACTGAATCATGGCAACTGGTTTTCTTTTCTTGTTGTTTCAGACTAATGAGAAAAAAAAGTCCAGTTGCCATTGAGGTGGACAGGAAAAAATCATAAGAAATATATCTTAATTAACAGAAATGCTGGATGCTGTTTTTAACTAATCACAATAAACTTTAGGTAATAGGTAATATTAAACTTGGCTGAATAATATAACCTTAATAATATAACCTGTGTGTCATTACTATAAATGTCATTACTATAAAGATGTGCTCATGCTATGTAGAAACCATTTTACAAGAAGCGTCAACTGAAAGTCATAGATGGTGTAAGATACTGTATTACCCGTGTAGAGAGGTGTGGTAGGACAACCGTTTGTGTGAACTTCTCCTTTTTCCTTGTGTAGCCTCAAGATATAAACTTCTCTGTTTTAGTGTGTCAAAGGTAGATAAGGGCCACCCTAAGGACAAGGCGTGGGTGGTCAATACTATAAGAATTACTCCCTGGGAGTAGCCCGGGGTTCAGAATTTGTCATGCTAATGCTCTGAACCATTGTGCACAAATAAAGCCTGTTTTCTCCAGCCCTTCGTGGTCTTGTCTTCTGATGTAAGTACTGTGGTTTTTCCACAACACCATGACTCAACTCCCAGATATTGAAATTTTTTTTGTACAGACAAATAGATGCGGTCTTTTAAATCACAAATGTCTGTTTTGATTGAATTGTGATAACAGTTCTGATTCTAGGTATGAGAGGGGGTGATGCTGCATCCTATAGAAATTGGGCCAGTCGTTTCTTAGTTTGATTCCCCAGGCTTTCACTGAGAACGTGTTGATGGAAAGCAAATAAGTTCCCATTAACTATGTTTGTTTTCTTCTCCTTCAAATATAACTGGCCTTTCTAGTAGGGAATGGCAATGTGCATAATGGTGCCTTTTCTAAACCACAGAACTGGGTAATTACTTTAAGGAATCCTGTTGCATTTGTACATCTTTTTAGAGATGTGCTGATTGCCTTTAACCTCTATATGTCTTTAAAATGTAGTTTGCCTTCCCTTTACATGAAGAGAAAAAATTATTGCATATATAATGCACTCACCTTTCTTGCTGAAGCAGTGATTAGAAAATAGCTGCTATAGTATTTGAAAGTGTTACATTTGATTAAATGTGTTGTTTAAAAAAGGGATTAATAGTGGGAAAATTTAAACAAAAAATTTTATAGCTTCAGCATTCTTCTGATTATATTCTACCTGTCCTCCATAAACTCAAGGTGACATATTTAGTATTTCTTCTTCCATCCCTGAGTTGAGACAAAGGGAGCTCCTGTGGCTGTAGCTAGACTTGACTCTTGGCATCCCAGTCTCACTCCAATACTTTAACCACTCCTTGCAGGCTTATTGCTGTCCTGCGTTAAATCCAGCCAGCACAATGAATTGTTGTTCTAATGCCATTATATGTCACTTTTTTTTTTTAGGTATCACAAAATGCACCTTATGCTACAGATAATATTAAGAGCAATGATAAGCTAGAGGGGTGGAAAGAACCACCTGACCTGGATGAGCAGATTGAAACAGCACAAAATATAAATTCAATGAAAGACATTGATACCTTCAGGTAAGAACAAAAAGTCAACCTCACATACTCCTCCCTAACTGTAACAAAAACATGTTCAAGTAATCAGCTTTTATGCCATGTCCTCATGACTTTGCCTTCATCTTGTTCTTCACCTAGACTGAGTCTGTTTAAAGTTGCTTTTGGCTGTTGCAGTTTTAAAGTATTGTTTTCCCTCTTATCCCAACACAGTTTTTGCCATCAGCACAATCTAATATACTTCTCTGATGATGTAATCGAGTTGGCATCTACCAAGCTCCTATATGTAGTTTTAGGCTGTTGCAAGCACCACACTTCATGGACATTTTGGTTGAGGTTCAGGAAAGATAGGAAATCTGGATTCCACAGCAGTATCCATGTAATGCCTGACCTGAGCTTATCATACTGTTTGTCAAGTTCTGTGTGGACATGAAATATTTGAAATACTCCTACCGGTATTTCAAAACAACAATAACACCTCTGCACCTGTAACTTGTAAGTTGGGCAATCTGACAAGTGGTTAAATCAGTTGTTCTATCATACACCTAAACTTGTCTGTCCTTTCTTCATCTCAAGAGAGCAATTGATAGTTTTTTCTCAAGCCAGAGAAACTGGCACCCCTTGGGAGTGAAAATGAAACCAGAGTCACTTTTTTTGTATTAAAATAGTTAAAGACAACACCACTTACCAGGCTTACTGAAGCAGAACAGAGCTCAACTAAGGGTAGTTTATGCTGGCATATTTTTCAGTTGGCTCATTGATTGGAAGAGAGCACTTAAACACGGCTATAGAGTGCGCTAAAAGAGATGTGGCTGTTTGGAGTTACTCCAATAATAAGGCCTTGTATTGGGAGAGATACAATGGCATTTTTCTTTTCTTTCTGTTTCTGTATAATGTCCAAAATTCCCATATCTCTATTCCAGATGAGCAATATGTTCATTGACCTTCTTTCTACACACATCCCCCTGGAAAAAAAATACTTATCATGCCCCTTACAGATGGTCCTTGACTTACAACCCTCCATTTAATCACCATGCAGAGTCACAACAGTAGTGAAAAAGGTGATTTACAAAAGGTCTTTCCACTTAACAACTGTCACAGCATCCCCACAGTCACCTGATCAAAAGTCGAGCCCCTTGACAACCGGTATGTATTTATGACAGCTGGCCCCAGGGTCATGTGATCGCCATTTTTCAATCTTCCCGCCCTTCTTTTGGCAAGCAAGATCAATGGAGGAAACCGGATTTGCTTAATGACCACATGATTTACTTAACAACTGCAATGATTTGCTTAGTAAACATGGCAAAAATGTCATAAAATTAGACATTAAATTTAGCAATTGCTCGCTTAGAACAGAACCTTTGGTCCCAATTATGGTTGTCAGTCAAGGACTAATTATGTATAAGTACTCCTCAACTTATAACAATTGAGCCCAACTTATGACCACAATTGAGTTCAACATTCATGTGGTTAAGTGAGAAATTTGTTAAACGGGTTTTGCCCCATTTTACAACTTTTCTTTGGACACAGTTGTTAACTTAGTAATATGGTTGTTAAGTGAATCTGGTTTCCCCATTGCCTTTACTTTTCAGAAGGTCACAAAAGGGGATCACGTGATTCCGGGTCACTGCAACTTCAAACGGTCATTAAACAAACTGTTGTAAGTTGAGGACTACCTGTAATCTGCTTGTCCTATTATTATAAATGCAAGCTGTTTTATGAAATGGAAGCATTTATTTAATATTTAGTGGAGATATATACAACATATTATTATCAATAAAATGCTAATTGACACATTGCAAATACTTTCTCATTCAGAAACTGGCACTACAGTTTTCTAACATTCCAGGTCCTTCTTTCAGATTTAGCAAAATGAATTAACCACTAGGTACAGCTGCTTGCTCCTCTTCTTCTTCTTCTTCCGCCTCCTTCTCTTCCCTGCTCTTCTATAGTTTCATAAAGTGCATTGCATCAGCTCCCACAATCTGACTCAAGTTCTGTAGCAGCAGAAATGCCAGTAGCATTTTAAAAGAAAAAGTACTTTGAGCCCGAAGATGTTTATTATACCAATATGTTGTTATCAATATTATATCATGAACGACTGCCATAAAGGGCAGTGCAGCTGATTGCTAGTTTTATTAAACAAAAGATAAACTATGGATTCAGTTGAGGACTTAATAGTTTCTGGTTGGCAGTTACAAAAAAGAGCTAAAAACGTGGATGCACTTATTCATCACACATGTGAGAGCCTGTATAGGCATTTAAAGGAGGAGACAAAATTCCACATGGATAACACTGCCTTGGCTGAATCCAAACACTATAAACTATAACAACTCAAGCATCCAAGGCAAACGGATAGTAAGAATTCTCTCCTTACGAATAAGAAATAAACGTTTCAGTTGAGTTCCATTTCTGCTAAGCGTAATATAGAAGACGATGTTCACCATCTTTCAATAGTTGTGTGGAGAGGGGACCCAAACAAATAGGAAATACCTTTCTTCTGGGTGAAGAAACTATTGCAATTCTGTCTCATCTGTCCTCCAAGAAATATATAATGATTACATTATAGTGATTTGTTTCCTCTCACCTTTCAATTTATTCCACAGGTATGTTTGTCAATGACCAGAGATTTGAGCCAAGATTCCTCCAGTTTAAGTCAAACTAGTTTGTTGTAGTCATTCATTAGTACTATGCAGCATGTCAGTTCTGAAAAAAAAAAGATAGGACTCTTTTCTGTTGACTAACACTGTTTAAAAGTTTAAAAGGGAAAGAGAATGAACAAATACATCCATCTTCCATGTTTCTACTTAGAAACAAATTAGTATTCTAGTATTTATGGTGTGTTTGCATCCTACCTTTCTCCTAAGAGCTCAGACCAAATTACATAGCACTCATTCTTCTGTACCCAAATGTCCACTCATTATTTCATATACTGTGGATAGGTTGCACACCGTTACACTTTGTCCTTCATCTCAGCTGCAGAAAAATCAGAAGGCTGTTTTGCCTCTTTAATTAATCATAGATTAGCCAAACTTTGGCTAAACAATTGTGCATTTAAACAAGCTAATCCCTTATACCAGCATTTTTCAATTTTGGCAACTTTCCGATCTGTGGACTTCAACTGCCAGAATTCCACAGATCTGAAAATTGCCAAGGTTGACAAACACTGTCTTATACTATAGTTCAGAGTCCATCATTTAATTCAAAGTTTAGTTTTTCCAATTCCTACCTGTAGAAAGATGGGATAGAATTTGAACTAATAATTTAATTGAGAAAACACAGAAAGCTGTGATTAACTGAAAATGGAAACAAAAGCTTCTCAATTCAATGATGTTTCATAGGAGGAAAAAACACACAAGCCAAGAACCATTATTTTAATCCTAAAGCTTAGTTTATATTGGGCCATTTATGAAGTACAGCTTCAAAAAGCATTTGAACTTTGCAGAGAAAAGATAGTGTCAGTAAGTAGAATTGTGATACCTTAAACTTAGAGGAAGAATGGAAAAACTATGATTTTTCAGATGCTGCTGAACTATAGTTCCCTACAGCTTCAGTCGCAAAAATGAAGTTAATGGAGGTTGTAGTTCAGTAACATCTTTAGGGCCATGGATTCCTATTTCCACTAAGGACTAATCTTTATTGGGAATATGTTTTCATTATCTCATACTACTTTATCAGATAAATTGTGCTACATACTTGCAAACATGCAGACATAATCACAGAAGAAAATGTAATCAGTGGGGTTCACAGTCCAAGACATGAAACAAATATAATTCAATATTTAAGGAGCAATATATTTTCCCTGCTCTTAGTCATGATGATGACATAAGTGAACAGATGGTCTCCCTGCATAGAGCTCAATTGTTTGCAGTGAGAAATCTAGTTCTACTGCCCTTGCTTCCACATGAGACGATAATCTTATAATGGAAGCTCCAGCTCCTTATGGAAATGTGTATGCATTTGTGTGTCTCTTCACTGACATCTTCAATGCATTTGAGAGAGGGCAGCTGATACACATGTCCTCCAAGTGTTGAAGTGAAATGCAGCAATAACACCTGAGAAGCACTGCTCTCTATGGCAATTTTGTGAAAGTCTTAATGTACACAAATTAAAGAGTGACTATCTGTTCCTGGTGTTATATACGGTAGTTGAGCTTGCATACAGTTAAGCTATGCTTAGAAATGTTATAAGCTGACCTTTTGGCAAATTATGATCTTTTGTTAACTATTGTTTTTCTTTTCCTTTTCTTTTGTACTTGTTTGTGTATACAGTCTGTAAAAGTATTGTTTTAATGTTTAAATACGATCTTGCCACACCAGTCTAATATAACTTTTCTTCTTCCTGGATTTTGCTCTATAAGTTGTTTTGTGGAAACTTCATGTTCCTAACTAGGGACTTCAGAGGAAAATCATTTTTAATTGCTTTAAAGCTTGAAGACAGGAGACAGATGCTGTGTGCTTAATCAGCTTAAACAATCTTTTTCTTAGCTGATAGCAGTTGATAACACAATGATCAGAGAGAACAAGCAATGTGTTAATACCGTATTCTATTGTTCTCTAAAATAATAGCACATGCCTTTTTTGCATACAGTTAGAATAGATATTACTTCTGCATTTCCAAAAGTTTCAGCGTTTGAAATATTTTGCGTTTTTTTTCAATAATTATGTCTGAACGGAGAAGCATTGCTATAATAAACCAAACTCTGATTTCAGAAGAAGTCTTCAGATATTATCTTTGTATGCAAATATATGTTTGTTTTTCATTTGAAAATACATGCAAGAAAAAGGCATAGAAACAATACATGCTACCTAGTGGCAAATAAGATGGGCTGGAATAAAAGTTAATATAAAGAGAAAGCCCATGTGAAATGTGTCATGCAGAGGTTAAAATATTAGACTAGTAATGGAAAACAAGTTCTTAATCATGGAAGCTCACTGGGTGACTTCAGACATCCTAGCTCACAAAGTTATTGTGGAGCAAAATTAAAGAGGATTTTATTTTATGTACACCACCAGGCTATATATCTAACAAAAACCTTCAAATGAAAAGTAAATAATGTTAGAATCTAACTTTCAATATAGGATAGCAAACAGAATAGTACTTGGTGAATCATTCTGCCCTTCTTATCATTATGAGTTTTTAAGTCAAAATCAAAACCACAGGCTGACACTACAAGGATGTATGATGGCTTTATGCCTAAGTGTAGTGATATTTGTTTTTTTTTTTCTCAGAAAAATCAGAAAGACCAGGTGGCTTTAAGACTGCCAAGGACAAGAGAGCCCCAGATGGTACCAATGGCCCTGTTGCCTAATTACCTCTGTATGTCCTCTAGAGATTACATTAAAAGGAATTATTGTCACAAGAACTCTGGATGCATGAAAAGCCATCCAAGTCATCCTCCTGGCCAAAAAAGGGCATTGGTGGAACACATGCCTCATTTGGAAACATTAGCATTTCAAACTATATCATTTTCTTTTTAATTTCTTTAATGTAGAAAAAAAGTAAGAGAGCAGATAAACATAGCAAAAAAAAATGAAGGGAAGGGAAGATCTGTTTTCTAAGTACAGTATTAAATGTAAAATTAAACCATAACCTTGTGGAATAATATTGGTCAGGATTTCTATTGTTTTGATAGAGAACCAGGCCATAAGCAGAACAAAGAAGTATCATCAGTTCAAAACCACACCGCAACATGATTTAAAAAAAAAACCCAAAGAAATTCATATTAGCCAAAAGTTGCTGGAAAAATTGGATCTATTTTTGTTCCATATTGAGAAAAACCACTGCTGCTGATGTGTTTTTCTGGATATGTATCTAAAATATGAATTAATATTCTAATATTAGAAGTTCCTTGCCCTTTTATAAAAACAGATGCACAGAATGGATAATCAGAGCCAAGGTAGTGGTCAAAATGATGCCATTGCTATTAGGACATTCTTCTCTCTGACTGCATACACCCAAAGATATTTATTCTATCATATTCTGTTCTGAAAACTGCTCACAAAGCCAGCCCTATCATTAAGCTGAATGAGGCTGTTAAGAAAAGACTCCAAATTGAACATTATTTAATGCTGTAGTAGTATTTTTACTGCCAGGATGGGGCCGAGATGTTCAGCAGATCTTCTGTTTCTAGTGCTAAGAAATTTGATCAACTATAGGTATTATGTACTTCCTCAGGGCTAGGAGCATAACTTGCTATTTGTTAAATGTTTAGGACCAAACCTGAATACAGATGGGCTCATCTATATAAATGCATAATGTTTTACAGTGTTTATTGTCCACGTTAGTAGGCTGGTTTCTATTCTGTTGTATATTTTTTTCAAAGATAGGTTAAGAATCAAGATCCATTTTTATTTACATCTTTCCCTGATGGATTATGGGAAAGGATACCAGGATGGGGCGGTGAAGGAGATAGGAAGGGGGAAAGGAAAAGAAAAGGGTATAATTCTGTGTTTACTAAATTCGAACTGAGTTTATAAAAAGATTATTTCTAAGCAAGATTGCATCTTAACTTTTTGTATACTACGACAAGCAGATTAAAAATTCCCCAGTTTTATTTAATCCTGTAGCTTTAGACACATATATATATCCCAAATATGCACACCCTCAGAAGCTTCAAGTCTTTTAAAATGTTATTCTTTCTATATTGTCATGGCTTTTTAATCGCTGTAATAGTATTTATTAGATATGTAATTCCTAAGCAGATCTATCCATGAAAATGAGACAGATTGAAAAAAAGTTGATTCTGCTTCTTTCAGAACTGCAAAATACAAAGAAGTAGAAAATCGCATTAAACAACACACACAATTAATGAAAGAAAGAAGAAAAAAGTTAAGAGGACTACCCAAAGAAGATATGGAAAAAGCAAATCAAGACCTTGAAACTGTAGGTTTGCATTTAGAAAACAAATCAAAGGCTTTGAAATTGTAGGCTGCATTTATTCCCTTTGAAATTAGGATTAGTTCATATAAACGAGGGTGTCAAACTGGCGGCTCAAGAGCCGGATGCGTCACATGCAGGCCACGCCCACCCCAGCTCGGCAAAAGCAGAAAACATTGCAATATGTCACGTGACGCGATCGAGTTTGACACCCGTGACATATACCATTTCTAAATGCTGGGACTGAATGTGATTTGTGCTCACTCACTTCTTTCCCTTGGTGTTTTCCAATCCCTTCTCCTCTTGATTGCAAACTGTATCATAAACTATTTTGACAGACCTTTGATTTGCATCTAAATCAAGATTCTAAAGCAGTCCTTAACTAATTCAAATAAATGCAGTTGGTTTGTAGGATGGGCAGAAAAAGCAACATGAATGAAAAATAAATGAAGAAGCATCACTTTAGTTGAAATGAGACAAAGAATTTTTATTATGATGGTTTGGGAATGAATGAATAAAATAAACATTTCAAGTAGGGTTTTTTTTAAATATCAATAGAAATTTTATATATATATTACCGTATTTTCCGGCGTATAAGACGACTCAGCAAATAAGACAACCCCCAACTTCAGAGCCGATTTGCATGCTTACAAAGTCATCTTATACGCCGTAAACTACCGTAATTTCCGGCATATAAGACGACTCGGCGTATAAGACGACCTCTGACTTTGGAGCCGATTTGCATGCTTTAGAAAGTCGTCTTATACGCCGGAAAATACGTATATATTACATTAATATTATATGTCATGAAACCTATGCATGCAATTAATCCTTGACTTATAAGCACAATTGAGCCCAGCATTTTCATTGCCAAGTAAGACAGTTGTTAAGTGAATTTTGCCCCATTTTACAACCTTTTTTGCCACAGGTAAGCAAATCCCTGCAGTTGTTAAGTTAGCAACATGGTTGTTAAGTGAATCTGGTTTCCCCCTTGACTTCACTTGTCAGGTCACAAAAGGGGATCTCATGAACCAGGGACACTGCAGCCGTCATAAATACATGCCAGTTGTATTTATGTGAATTTTGATCATGTGACCACAGGGATACTACCATGGTCATTGGTGTGAAAAACGGTCATAAATCGCTTCTTTCAGTGCCGTTGTGACTTTAAATGGTCACTAAATGAATGGTTCTAAGAGGAGGACTACCTGCATTATGTTTACCCTTCTAAAGAAAAATCATTTTTAGAACTGACAGTATACTAAAACTGGAAATATAGAGAAACAGGACTAAAGCTCGTGCAAGATATCACTCTAACATGGTGACAAATACAGGTACTTACAATCATTTATGTTTATTGACCAATGAACTGTTATAAAGGAATGGAAAAAAGTGATGACCAGTCCTCACCCTTATGACCTTTGCATCATCTCCACAGTCATGTGATCAAAATTTGGGTGCTTCTCAATTGAAAGACATATATCACAGTTGCAGTGGTCCCAGGCCCATTGGCAGCTTTCCCAGCTGGCTTTCAACAAGCAAAACGAATTGGGGAAACTGGATTTGCTTAACAACCATATGATTCACTGAACATTTGTGGCAATAAAGGTCGTAAAATCAGGCACAACTCATTTAACAGGTATCTTGCTTGGCAACAAAAATTCTGGTCTGATTGTGGTCGTAAATCAAGGATTACCTCTAGTATGTGAAACTCCATACGGTTCAAAGTAGTCGGATTGTTCTATATATAACTGAACAAAAAAATTCATTAAAAAAGCACTTTAAGGCTTTTTTTTTTAAAATCCCAGACTTGGGAAATGGTCTTGTGATTTGCTAATGACAGGTGGAAAAAGAGAAATAAGTTCCATCTCACTGCTTCACTGGTTGATTTAAAAAATGTTCTTCAGTATTAAAAAAATGATATGGTATAAGCCGGGGTCCTCAACCTTGGCAACTTTAAGACTTGTGGACTTCAACTCCCAGAATTCCTCAGCCAGCAAAGCTGGCTGAGGAATTCTGGGAGTTGAAGTCCACAAGTCTTAAAGTTGCCAAGATTGAGGACCCCTGGTATAGGCAGCCCTCAACTTATGACTGCAATTGAATTATGGTCATAATTCACGGTGGTCGTTAAATGGGTCATCACATGACTGTGCCTGGTTTTATGTCCTTTTTTGCGGCAACTGCTAAATGAACGCCATGGTCTCTAAGCGAACCTGTTTTCCCAAATGGGAATTTTTTGGCAAAAACTGGAAGTAAATACAAAAACCACTGAAATCACGGTCACATGGGTGCAGGGGGCTGCAATCAGCCATAAACCTGATCCTGTTGCTAAACAACCAAAGTGCGTGGTGTGGCTGTAGGATGTTGCAGCCGTTGTAACTTTGAAAGTAGCTCTGGGGTGATCTAAGTGACCAGTCATTAAGCGAGGATTACCCATAGGTGGTTAAGAATTATAATTTTATATAAATATAATTCCATTTTATAACAGAATGATTGTCACTGATTTAGATCATTGGTCAACTAAGCCTACTATTATCAAGTATTAACAGTAGACTAGATTTTTTTTAAGCCCTGTCAAGAAACGCCAGAGGTAAAACCAGTTTTGTTACTGAATTATGGCCTTGCAAATCCTAAAATTATGCTAAACTAACATTTTGATCATATGCACTTTAATATGGAAATATATCCTGTTGAACCCAGTAAGAGTTACATTCAAATAAAGTGAACAGAGTAGAACTACAATAGAAGCAGGGCAATTGTTGCTGTTGCTGCAAGAGCTGTTAGATCAGTGGTTCTCAACCTTTTTAATGCCGTGACCCCCAACCGGTCGTAAGTCGAGGACTACTCAACCAGTCGTAAGTTGAGGACTACTCAACTGGTGCAGCACCGTTTGCAGAATGGGACTTTTGGCGGGCTCAGCAGGGCAGAGACAGCCTGGACAATTCCTATTGGCTTTTGAAAGCCAATAGAATTAGACTCTATTCAAGAGAGTCTATTCTATTGGCTTTCAAAAGCCAATAGAATAAAAGGGAGTAGCACAGCTAAGGAAAAGGGGGAAAAAATGGCGGACTGCGTTGTTTGGCGACCCCCGTGAAATGGTCATTCGACCCCAAATGGGGTCCCGACCCACAGGTTGAGAACCACTGTGTTAGATTAAGCCCCATTTGACAACAACTGCGTTTAACATTTCCGTGGCTGTACTAGTAACCAAGGAAGTTCATGGTCCAATAAATCTAATTATCTTTGAAATATTACTGGAATCTAAGCTGTTCGTGCTGCAAGAAACTAACCGCACAATCCAAGCTATTAAAAAGTTCAATGGCATTTGATCCTAGGAAACTATCTTAATAAAGTAACTTTCCCATATTTGGCTATGGTACCCATATTCTGGAATTTGCCCCAATAAACATAAATATCCTATCTTTGCTGCAGTTTAAGCATATGATTAATTTTACTTGCCATGGAATTTGGGAACTCATGGTGGTACAATCAAAGCAATAATGGCCATTATTACACGGAAGGCTGTCCTGCACAAAAGTACCCAGCCACGTCCTGACGGTACTTTGGCCCTCTGTTCTGCCTTGGCAATGAAACAGAATGGGGCTTTTGGCCACACTGAGAGTTCAGAGGAGAGAAGAGGTGGGCTCTGAATGTCTCCTTTAGTTCCAGTCACAGCCAGCAGAAGATTAAATGGTGGTCTTCAACCCTACAAGTAAAGACCAGTGAATCGATAGCAAAGGGGCCAGTCTTCATTGCTTCCTTTCCCCCATTATCTCTCTCCTGTTTCTCCTTTTACTCAAAAGAACAGAAACAGGGGAGAAGAGATCTTGTCGCCCCTTTCTTCCCCCTCTGCCTGACGCTGATGGCTTTGAAACAGGAAGAAAACAGCAAGTGAAATAGGTGTTCTCACTCTTTGCTGCAGGACTGCAGGCTTCACAGCCATCCCTCCTGGCTGCCTTGTGAAGCCAGAGGAAGTGTCCCTGTCCTTATACACACACTTGGAGGAATTCAGAGAGCAGAGTCTCTTCTGGCAGCTTAAAATATATTGTAGTTTTAAAAAAGGTACTGGCATGGGGGCAGGGAGGTGGAGAAAGTGTCTAAAGATAATTCCAGCATCGCAGATACATTTAAAATCCACCTCCGCTACAGATTTGGCATTGCAGCGTTGAAGACAGCTGGGAGGCGCATGCCCCTGTCCTGCAGAAAAGCTCACACAACATTACACCCCAAAGTTTTAGGGTTGCAGATCCAAAGTCATGTCCAGAGGTATGCCGGTGCCCATTCTTCCATCCAGCTGGGAAGGAAATCAGTGGCTAGAGACCCGGAGGATGCAGGAACATCTGACTCGGCATGCTTGTGCTAACAGAGAAGTAGAAATACATTATAATTAAAGTTGAAGAAAAAAATAACAGGTGGAGGCTGCCTTTGTGGTGGGTCAGGATGGGTTGGGCACATCGTTGTGTATTCATGTTCTCAACAGTTAATGGTTATCTTCATGTCGGGGCAAGCAGGAAATGCAGGGCAGCTCTTAATGCTTGCATTTTATTATTTCTTCACCCTAGAGATACACTGCATTCCACTCCATGAGATCTAGATATACAGTAGAATAGATATTGGCCACAATAAATAAATAGAATAGATATTAGCCACAATACTGAGCAGAATTCATCATTGAAGTTTTCTTAGCCAAAGGCAATTCAGGATCCATTATTTCATGCTGACACGACAATGGCAGACAGCCAGGTTTAGCTCTCCAAGTTTGCAACTGCATAGTATTGTTTGAGGCACAACTGAAAATAGCATGGTCATAGCTAAATGTCTCTCAGTCATCCAGGCCACAGTTATCCCAAAGATGCTTTTCCCCACGAGGCAACTGGGCTTTCTTGTTTTTCTTTGAAGCTTCTTTCTCATCCAAGAAACTTCTTCAGCTCATGTTAAGTTGATCATTGTATGTGGTGCTGTATGCGGGTTCTTTATTCATATCTGAATCTTTGCCACCACAGGTTGAGCATTTTGAGGAGGAGCTTGCTGAACTGAAGAAGGACCTTCACAAGGAGTATCGTTTCACTGCTTTTACAGGCGAGCTGCTTCCTACAGCAGATAATCTCCTACCCACAAATATATTTTCTAAAATGACATTTTAAGTGGATGAAAGACTGTTTCTCATGCAGCAGCCTCTCATTAGCTGTTTTTTTAGGGGAATCTGTTTTTAAAAAGACTTTTTAAAACTACATATTGCCTCTTTATTGTTGTTTGTTTTTATTTCATAAAGTTACATTTAATATATGTCCTAAGGCTTTGGAATACCTTATAGTTGTAGTGTGGGTTTAAGGATAGTGTGGTTGCATTTTGTTTTTTTCTGTCGTCTCAGAATTCTGTCACACACCTTATATTTCATAATTTAATCTGTATTAATGAGTCTTAGCAGAAGTAGAAAAGTTTTTTTATGTAATTGTATATTGTGCTAATTCTGGTATAGTAACCTCAGGAATCAAATAACAGCCTTTCTTGACAAAGGCTTTTGAGAATGGGAGGTGATCAACTTGGCCTTTCATCACTCCTAAACTAATGGATCCCCCCCAAAAAAAACCTGAAAGGGTTTAGAGTGATATTTAGCTCATTAGCATCTATGTGCCTTAGCTGAGAGGCCTGTTTTCCATGTTAAGAAAATATTTGGCTTCAAAGTTTCTAAACGTATATCAGATTTTATTATTGTGCCCTCAAAAGTGATAAAACTTGTCTCTGAACTTGGATGCTCAAGGATTTTGTTATTATGGAAATGTCAAGGCTGATAGAAAGCTACACATTGAACTATAAAACAAATCTCCCTGAAGCAATTATTCATCAAATGCATTTTATCATATTAAGATTAAGCAAATAACTTTAGCAGAGAGCCATTGCCAGTATCTCCATATATGATGTTTGGAATCATTTAAGGAATGCAGTTATTTTACTTAAATATCAAGAAATCAGTAGCAAAGTGGTCAAGAGACAAGAGACTAGCCTGATCTTTATGTATTTTTTTAACCGATTTATGTAACCACCCACTCATCATATAACTCAGCCTTCTTAGATTTAAACAATTTGTTAAAGACAGGATGTGGCTGTACCAGCTGTATATCTCTTGATACAATAAACAGCTGATGTTTCTTCTCTGTTTCCGAGTCCTGTCTCTGATTAGTGCTTGCCTTGGGGCAAAATAACATTTTCAGATGAAGTGCACTTTCTAGCAGGCTTGCATTATGGTGGTACTAATACTAGCCATCTGTAGTTGTATTCCATCCACATAATGAAAGGGAGAGATAACGCTGAATTTCCAGTGGGAAAGAACTTTTTTTAATTGTAGAACAGCTGGAGGCTGCAGGAACAGGAATCACTCTTTATTCATAACTCCACAAAAACTCTGATTAACACTGACTAGCCATCTTCAAAATGGCTTGGTCAGTTTCACTGGTTTATTGCAAAGCCTTCCTCAACTGTCCTTGTTCCTTACTCAGTACGTGTTTGTACTTAAATGGTGCTGTTTCCTACAACACATCTCATATCTCAGCACATACGCATGAGACATTATCTGACATTTAATCCATCATGTGCTATTTCATTCTTTTCTCCTATGTGAGCAGTGTTATTGTTGTTATCAGGGTAGGACCGAAGCAGAAATTTTGTAGAATGACTCTTCTGTTCAAAACGCACTTCCAAAATGCAGCAGGGCTGGCCTGCCTCAGTTTGGAATAACTTACATAATCAGTATAACTGATACAGGATGTGTGTCATAATCTGTTACCCACCATGTAAAATTAATTACTCAACTGATTATAAAACATTTCCTAGGTCATTTGAAGTATAAGGAGGAAGGGCTGCAGTAGAAGAAGTGATAATGTTAAGCAAGATTCCTGTGTCATTTCTGTGAATTGGGTTGAATTTTTTTTGGTTTTTGTCTAGATTTTAGGAAAACCTTTCTTCCTTGCTTTAAAAATGCAACCATTAATTTTTGCAGTCATGCTTATAGGATGAGGAGGCTACCATAAATGGATGTGATACCACTATGTGGTCTGGGAACCCAGGCTGATCATCCCACCTCCACATTTCCTCAGAAGGTGAAGTACCAGACCTTTCAATAGAAGCATAGAGCATGTTGATTAGTGACTCTCAGCAGTAAGACCTGACTTGGTTTAGCAATGCCAAAATCCTTATCATGTATGTCCAGCCTCCAATTTATTTAAAGGAAATGCTATACAAAATACAGATCATCACCTCCATCCTAGCTAGCTCAGAATTCTCAGGTATATAGAAGTCAGAGCAATTATGTGACAACAGAAATGAGCATTGCCATAGCTCCTTCATTTTGGGCTTATGAGTGTCAGTCTGAGCATTTTCCTGATACATTTAATGGCAAGCAGTTTGTTTATTTATTTATAAAATTTATATAGATGCCAATATTCTTGGTTTTGGTTTCCTTGTCGGGACTACCTTGAAGGGCTGACAATATACCAAGAGCCATCAATTTAAAAAAACTCACTCAAGAAACCTTTGTACCCCAAATGCTTCCAGAATAATTCCATTTCTCAGCTGTTTCTAGAAAGAAATGATAGAGCTGGGCTAATTTCTACTAGGAGGCAGTTTCAAAAGCCTGGCATTGCTACACAAAAGAAGCATATCTGAGCATCACACCCCCCCACACACACAAAATGTACCAAAAATGGTAGGTTGGTAGCCATGAATTTTCCCAGAAAGACTGGGAAATCAGGCTGATTCTAGTGGGAGAATGTGGTTGTGAAGATAACTTGGTGCCAAGTTTTTGTATTTCTGTCCAGTTCTGGTATTCCTAATAAAGTCACCCCAAATCTGGTTAAGTTTAATTCCCTTGGGAATTAAACTGTTGACTGGAGAATTATGGGACTTGAAATCCTGTAATAGGGAGAATACTAGGTTGATGAAAACTGCCTTAAAAGGAGAAAATGTAAAGATTTAAACCTATTCTTCATCAACATCAGAAGCATTTCTCAGTTATTTGGTCTTCTCTCCAACCTTCAACTGATTCATGTCAACCACATAAGTAAAGCGCTCAAAAATAATAACAAAGAAAGACTGAGAATCTGAAAATCTGAGCAGTCTAGGAGATTTATAGTAACAAGGCTTAAATACTCCCTGGGAGACTTTCATAAGAGCACCAATTAGAAGTAAAGCTGGAATAAACCAATGCATTCTTCACAAAGAGCTGTGAAGCTCTACCCAATATATGTATTATTTAAGGATGGTACAGATGGAATTTTCATATTACATTGCTTGCTTTCCTCTCTCTCCATGGTTTTTTCTGGTGAGATAGGGAACTTTCCCAAATAATTAGCTGGGTCATAGGAATTGTTCCAAAATGAGCAAAAATCCTTTAGGGAAGATCAATATGGTACTCTTCAGATATACTGCATCAAGTACAAGTCAAAAAATTCTTAACCATGAGGCTTAGATTTGAGGTGAGTGGCAGTCCAATATATCTGAAAGACTTACAATTGCTACATTTCAATAGAGGTCCCTTTGCAACATTTTTTCTTTCCATTGCAACTTTGCTCCCATGGCAACATTTTCATATGGCCCATTCAACTGAATCTGTAATAATGTGTTTTAAATGATCTTTTTGTAGCCTAGATCAATTATTTGTCACCTTTCTTGCTCTTTTAGATCTTTTCACACATGGGACTACCAAATTTTGAGGTCTCACATTTATTTAGAAGAACCATGGTGGCACAGTGGATACAAAGCAGTATTGCAGGCTAACTCTGCCAACTGCCAGCAGTTTCATCCTGACCGGTTGGCTCATGGTTGACTCAGCCTTCCATCCTTTCAAGGTCAGTAAAATGAGGACCCAGATAGTTGGGGGCAATATGCTGATTCTGTAAGCCGCTTACAGAGGGCTGTAAAGTACTGTGAAACGGATATAAGTCTAAGTGGTAAATGCTATTTATTCAGTTTGGATGTTACCCCATTCCACAAAAAAAGTTAACCAGCCCAGGGATAAAAATAGCTACAAAATAATTCACCCTGGTGCTAGTGCCATAGCACTTTCCTGAGTTCAGTCTTATCTCTTGGTCTACTTTTTTGTTGATTGGAATTTCTATTCCTTCTTTGTTACCTGTTGGTGCTCTTTGGAATTTCATTCACCCTTTCACTTTTTATACTGACCTCCTTGGTTCTTGAATTTCATTCCATTCATTCCATTTCAGTGTCAAATTTATGCCAACAACACCATGGTACATACTTTGTCTATAGCTCTTTGTCAGATTGTCTTGCAGGGATCTCAATTTCAGTATAATCACACCAACTAAAGTTCCACATGGACCAAGCAGAAATTGTTTTTTCATCCAGCTTCTCCTGTCTCTTCATTGGCTATTTCTCCCTTTTATTTCCAAGGCTATCAGCTGTTTATATCTTAAGTGGTTACCGGAGGGCGGGTGTGGAAGATAAACTCACTATGAATCCATTCATTGCATGGTGGGGGTATTGCAATTTACATGCAGTTTGGCCAGTTCTGAAGTAGAAAGCCAAGTAATTCATGACCTGATTATTTTACAGCTGAATAATTTTAGCAATTTGTTCTCTTAGCTTCCTCAATAGTTTCTCATTCAAATCCAAAACAATATTATAAAGCTTGTTTGAAACTTCCCAGTTTTCCCCAAAGTTCCCTTTAGATGCAGTCTCTTCCACTGAAGTCACACTATCAATTTATGTTGTAAGCCACCCAGAGTCGTTGGACATGAGATGGGTGGCAAATTTTAATAATAAAAATAAATAACTCAGTGGAGACTCCTTATTTTGGCATTCCATCCTCTTCAAACATTCCGACATAGGGGGTCTTCGGTATTCTTTGAGCTTGATTGTTTTCTTGCAGCTGTTTCATTACCAAACTAGATAACATCATCAGTGCTAGAAGGGACTGGAGTTTGCCTTTTTTCATATATGTGGCTTGCCCTGTCAGTGTTGGTGGGAGTGTTCTTGGTGGTTCCTTGTTTAGACTGTTGTTTACTGTTAGCTTGTTTGTCTGAGTTGGTAGTTCCTTAATTTGGGGTATTGTTTACTTCTTGATTGTTGGTCTAGTATTAATTTAGGTGTTAAGCTCTGCTTTTCTGGGTGTTGATTGCTGATGGGGAAGTGTTTGGGTCTTTTTGTTTTCTAAGGGATGTTTGGTGCTCTCTAAGCTTGGTTGTTTTGTTGCAGACATTTCATTACCCAAACTACTTCCCCATTAAGGTAGCAGTTATGAATGGGCATGGCTCTGTAGATGCAGATCTGCCATATTTGCTGAGAAGGAGGGAAAGGCAATAAAGCAGAATGGGATCTCACTTTGATCCAGTGTTTCCTAATCTTGGCAACTTTAAAACATCTGGATTTCAATTCCCAGAATTCCCTAGCCAGCCATGCTAGGTGGCAGTATTTTAATTCCCCATGCTCCTAGGAAATTCTGGAAGTTGAAGTCCAGATGTCTAGATTGAGAAACACTTCTTTGATCTATCATTTAGCTTCAGATAAATTACATTTTGTAACCAGTGGTGATGCTAAGACTGTATCAGTATATCCAGGTCCAAAGCCCCCCCCCCCCCCCCCAGGGACCTGACATTCAAACCACATTTGGCTTTTCTAAGAAGTCCTATTAGTATGACCATCTTATTGCTCCATTAAAATGGACAGAAGTAAAAAATTGCTATTGCCTGGTTTAAAAAGGCTGGCAATGGAAATTAAAAACAAACTAACAGTAGATGCCTCCTGTCTTTTGCCATCTTTCTCACCAGGATTGCATTTAGCTCTGTGTGAGGTTACCCTTGAGGATGGCTCATAAGTTGCAATTGGCACAGAATGTAGCTGCTCACCTACTGACCGCATTAGCCAGTCGGGTATCATCTATGCTGCAAAAGCTTCCTGGCCCAGTTCAAGGTGCTGGCTGTCACCTAGAACAGGGGTCCCCAACTCCCGGTGGCTGAGAAGATGCATATTTTAATGCATGCTGGTTGGAATAGCTTGGTTTGGTGGCAATATAAGAAAGAGAGTGAGTGAGTGAGTGAGTGAGTGAGAGAGAGAGAGAAAAGGGAGAACAGGAGGAGGAAACTGGGAAGGAAAGGAAGATAGGGGCAGGTGGAATACCTAGAAATGTAGTCTTGATTGGGAGGAAGCCATCTAAACTATAGCAGTGCTTCCCTTTTTTTCTTTTTGACATAAGAAATACAGTATGTACAAAATAATATGGCTGATATGCTTCACAGGAAAGCCAGTCAGAACTATTGATTTCTGAAAAGGTAAAGCCCTTTTAAAATACTATTTGATTGCTATGTGTAGCTCTACCTGAACAAAGCCCAGTCCCAACTAGATTGACACAATAATGTTTATATTTCCCTGCTAATCCAGGGTGCCTCTGAGATACTTCCTATAAAAGAGAAGCCTATCAGAAATTAAGGTGATGCACTTCCCTTCCTAGTTATTGAAAGGAGGATTTAGATAAGGGGGGGGGAAGGAGTTGAAAAAAAGGAAATATCAGAGGCAGAAGTAGCAAAAACTAAGCTAAGGAATGGTATATCTACCTGGGGATTTGAAGCAAAGTTGTATATCTTTTCTTGGCATATCCTGTTTATCTCCACTTATATTCTAACTGAACACCCATCAGTCAGCTTAATATTTTTCCTTGCTTGAAAATCATTCAGAATCCTGGAAGATCTTACTGTTCAGAAAAGTATGGAACATATCACAACATATATGGTTGAAATGCTAGCCACAGTTAAAGCAGAATAAATATTTTAATAGATTAAGACTACTACTTGTTTACTTTCCTCCCTGATATGTATCAGCATTCCTGCTTAAGCTCATTGATTCTATGGTGGTGGAGTTGGTGGTGGAGTTCTCCACGCTCTGGTGCTAGACTCCTTCAACTTGCCTTCCTTGAGCTCGGGGTCAGAGGTGGATTGGGAGTTCATGGCCATGTGGCCCTGATGCAACTAATGAATGGCTTTACTCACAATAGAGGTCACACATTCATTAGATCTGGTCTGTCTTGGGGGAGGTTGACATCAACTGCTTACCATGGTCAGATCAGCCCATCCAGCCTACGGATAGGTTTCAGAAGGAGTTGGGGGTCTTCTTGAAGCTCTGACACATGGTTTGGCTAAAGCACGGGTGTCAAACTCACTGCGTCACGTGACATGTCACAACGTATCATGACTGTTTTCACATTGCTGGAGCTGGAGTGGATGTGGCCACGTGTGTGGCCGTGTGTGCCACGGGCCGGCGGTTTGACACCCCTGGGCTAAAGCCTCAGTCACAGCTTAGAATAATCTGACAAGGCTCCTGAATCAAACTCGCCTATGCAGATTATCTGGATCATGGATCTAACAGGTTATCCAAGGAGCTAGGAGAGATGAAATAACACAAGAGACTCAAGAAGGGACGCAAACATGACACAGACTTTAGAAGAACATTGGGCTTAAGCCACATTTTCCAAACCCCTTGAATGGTATCTTAGGAACACTAGAAGCCATAACTCTAGTTCTAAGTCAGTCACTGTGAAATGTGCTCTTCCCCAAGCCAATTGCCTTGTTTTCTGCTACTATGGAGCTCTATTAAAATCTGCTGCTGCACAGCAACCAGGGGAGACCATTTGTGTTAACTACACACTACTTACCAAGTAACTATGCAGCAACATGGACAGACTCGCAAGGAATGCTATCACATTTAGGCAAGGGAAATCAAGGTGGGACTGAATGACTCAGCCAGGGTAAATGACTCACATTCCTCTGAACAAAAAGGCCTGACTATAGCAGGCAAAATCCATCAGGAATTTCCCATATGTTCAGCCCTGGTGAATTTCAGTGAACTGTAGTGGTTGAGTAAGATCACAGTTGCAATCTTGCTCAATTTCTATTCAGATAAATCTAATGGGGGTGAAGAAAACAATGCCAGGAGATTAGATGTCACCATTTTTACTGGATTGTACTTCTCTCAGGTATCAAAGGTAAATTTACTCTGCCACTTCCCATATAATAGCTTGGGAGTCTATATAACTCATTTTGCATATAGACGGCATGCCCTTGGATACTTGCTGTAGAACATTATCTCATGAGAGGTTTGATTCAGGCATCAAACTGAATTTTATCTTAGCATAAACAGGGAATGACTTCATGCAGCACTACTCAGTTGTCTCCCTTTGGCTCCTATCACTGGTGGAAACAGCTGAACAAACCACCAAATATTCATCTGTAATTTTTGCAGGGCTAACCAGCTTTTGGCCAACCACATGTTTCTGAATTATAATTCCTGCACCCCTGACCATCAGTCATACTAACACAGGATTGAATTCGGACAATGTCTGAAAGTCTAAAGGCTACTCATCTCTGATTCAATATAACATCATGATCAAAGCCACAAAATCCTAAGGAGCCAGAGTTTGAACCAAGGACAAAGCTGCTTATTTACACTAAGCTAGAATTAGAACAATTCTTACTCTGTGGTATCCAAATATAGTTCTTAAATGGTGCTTTTCTCTGTACCTATTGTCCCTGATACAACCATCAGTAGTTGAAGCATATACTTCATCTCCATGCATGTGATACAAACATACTAAATATCAACAATGGTGACTTCTGACATATATCCAGCGTGTAATAAATACTTCTCACATGCATAAGTAAGTGCACTATCTGCATATCTAGACAGCATATGAGAAGCCAAATACTAAAGTGCAGCCTATGATCTCATGGCTATATTAATAATGAATTAGCTCAAATTATGTCTAGCCAACACATGTGTTAAGGCACACACACATAATCTCAAATTCTGCATTGGGCCAATGAAAGCAATAATAAATGGGTGGAAAGATTTATTGGGACAAAAGACCAATATTTATGTGATCAAACTTAAATTAGTACATTCATTGAACAAATAAATAAATCTCTACATAAATCTGTAATTGACTAATGAGTAGGGGATAAACGTTATGATCCATCTCTGGAGGAGAAGAATCTAAATGTTTTTGGTGTCTTTCAAGATACTTTCCTACAGATTTAAATCCATAGGGGAAAATATAGAAATGTTTTGGGTCTCAGAGAGGCTGAGGAACTTATTTAGAGCTGTCTAACAAGTTAGCTTATGAGAACAAGGAACAGGACCTTACTAGTAGTCTCTCACTCGTGAATTGCTTCTGATTGTTATCTGCCACATTCTATCTTCAAGAGCCAAAAGGTGTCTTACAGATTATGTACAAATAAGTAAATAAACCCATAACAGGGTACAATTGAAAAGATTAAAAGGCCTTCACAATGTTTCCAAATCATAGAACTGATACCAGTCTCACCAGAAGAATATTACAACTGTGAAACCTCTAAACCAGGGGTGTCAAACTGCCGGCCCATGGGCCGGATGCGTCACGTGGAAGCCGCGCCCATCCCATTGCCAGCAATGGCAAAACAGTCCCGATACATTGCGTGATGTCACATGACGTCACGAGTTTGACATGTCTGCTCTAAACCAATTTTCATTTGCCTTATCCCAGACTAAAGAAGGATTCCCAAAAGTTATTCCAAAGTAATTTGCACTATCCAATCTGGAATATTTGCTGTTTTTTAAAAACTGGTATCAGTACTTTTTTTAGTCTTGAAATACCTTATAATCAAGAAGGTTTCATAAAGACCCTCTTCTTTTTGTCTCAGGCATCAATCTCAGGAGTTGTTAATCTGGGATCCAAATTAAGATTTCAGGAGTCTATGAACTTGGAAGGGAAATAAAAGGTACAACTTTATTGTCACAGACCTCTAAAATTTAGCATTACATTCAATGATGGATAGAGGCACCTAATTGATTTTTGGCTTCTAGACCCCCAAAGTATTTATTAATCTCTCTCTCTAAAAGTATATGAATTATTTTAAATACTTTGATACCTGTGTTTGAACATAATGGGTTTCTTTTCTAACACAATCCATGCTAGAGGAAATCAGAAAGAGCTACAGATTACAATTAAAGAACCCTTAACTTTGACTTACTAATACAGAATAAAGCAAAGTAATGGATACATTGAAGGATGTAGTAGAACCATGGACCCAGAAATTAATCTAAAAAGCTCCTGCCACTGCAAATAGACTGTGCCTAAAAGATGGTGTGGAAGAGGAACAAATTATTGGATTAAGACTGAGAATGATTTGAAAGTGGATTTAAAAATGACAGATTATTTGTATGATATGGAAAAAGATGCTATACTAAATATACAAATGAAACTAACTGAGTGGTCTTTGGTGTTCTCTGAGTTTGGTTGTTTTCTTGCAGACATTTCATTACTCAAACCAGGTAACATGATGTTATCTGATATGGGTAATGAAATGTCTTGCAAGAAAATAACCAAGATCAAACAGCACCAAGGATGCCTAATTTCAACCCTGAACTACAAATATTCTCCTTTATTGGAACCAGCTGATGTCTTAATAATTAAAAGGGATATATAAATAACAAACCAAAGGAGTGACCTGGATAACTTTCCTGTATTGGTTTACAAAAGAGACAGTTCTTAAGGAATTTGTGAGAAGGGTCAAAGGAAAATGAAAAGAAATCAAACTTTAGTACAATATTTCAAAGGATTAAAGATCAAGGTGGTTAAAAGTAAAAAGGACTATAAAGTAGGTTTATTTGATCAAGGTTACATAAATATGTTATCTCTGGTAATATTTAATGGGCTTTGGTTGACTAGAACTCAAGAATGAGATTTTAAGGATTAGTTTACAGATAAAGGATATGGGAAGAAGAGATTATTTGTTGTATTCTGATGAGTGATGTCACTAAAATTGTTTATACTTATGATGAAGAGAGAAGTCATTTCTTTATATATTTTTTGTATTATTTTTTCCTATTTTTCTCTTTCCTCACTTTCCATTTTTTCTTGTTATGCCTTTATTGTTTTGAGTTTGTATTAATCCTTGTCTTTTTAACGGCAATGTTCAATAAAATTATTATAAAAAGAAAGGAATTGTTGGGGAATGAAAAACTCTTTTAGTTATGATCACTGAGTAAAAGAAACCTGAGAGGATAGAGCGACATCGGAGGCAGGTGAGGGGAGCGGGAGCTTTTCCACAACTTGAACAATCCTTCGGGATTCCCTTAGCCTTATGGTCTGAATCCCCAAGGATTTCAAGGGGGCGGCGATTGTTTTGCAATGTTTTATTCAAGGGCTTCAACCAGCGAGACTGCCGCCTACCCCTTCGAGAATGTTTTTAGAAGTATCCAGGAGGTCTGGAATGTGCCTTAGGTTTAAGGTGACTGATGCCCCTGCCTCCGGCGGCGACGTCCGCCCTGCTATCTGAGGTTACCTCAGCGTGTCAGCTTCGGTTCCAGCAGCTTTGCAAAGGAGGCAACTCCAAGGCTGGAAGGAGCCAATTTGAACGAAGAAATGCCGCGAGAGATCGCTAGGCGGCGCATGATGGAAATGATCATCCACACATAGTAACCTCCGCGAATTGTCAAACATTGCCATGGTTAAAAGGGCCGGAGAGAGACAGTGATCAGGTAATGCGAGCCACAGACTTTTCCCCCCCTCCTCGTTGTTTCGGTTTTTCCGACTGCTTCTCATTTGCGAGGGTTTAATGCATACTGGCTGGGGTGGTGCGTTTGCTTGTTTTCCTCACCTTTCTTTTTGGAATGCATCCTTCGTGTTTCTTTTTCTTTGATTTTAATTCACATCCAGGCTGTTGAACCAGGTGGGCGTCCTTATGCATGAATGAAGCAAAGCTTTCTCCCGCCCTTCCTCCCCTTCTTTAAGAATAAAACAAAATTAAGCCTTAGAGTAGACTATAAATATCCTCCCATTTGCAGGCTGGAGTTGAGAGATTTTATAGCTTAAAGAACCGACTAGGAAAAACTGACGGAGAAAATACAGTGACTATAGTGGTCACACTTACTAAAGATCTAAAATGTAATGGGGGCTGTGAGTGTCATCTGGTTTCAGCAAGCAGTGGCTTTGCTTGGTTCTGTAAAATATATGTGGCAGATAGAGCTTAAAGGGGAAAAAGATTGAAAGAATAAAACCTTTACAGATATTTCAAATAAATTGAAACACATTTTCTACACTGTCCAGGATTTGCTTCACTCTATTGTAACACCTTAAGCTAAAAGTAGGCTGATAAATCCTCAATACATTTTTTATATTGCATGCAATGTATTTTTTTAAAAAATAGGATAATCTAAAATCTACAAATCATATTCTGTCTAAATTGAAATGTGATGGTTCTTATGCTTTTTTTTCTTTTTTCCAATCTCTGCTTTATATCAATTAGTTTGTATTTTTAACAAATGTGTTTAGGGTAGTGAGACTGCTTTAAAGATGAGAAAATCTGTTTATTTCCTTTTAAAAATTGCTTACATTTAATAATGCCATTTAGATCTTTCTTTAACATGGAGTCGTACATGCTGGAGATAAAATGCTACATTTCTATAAAGTTTGTGGTCTACGGCAATGCCACTCATCTGATAAATTTGATTAAATATTACAGGAGTGAACAGATTTTTGACAGTATTGTAGATTTGTATTTAAAGAGCTAATTCAGCACTGGCAGAAGCAGGAAAAAATTGGTGACCTTGGACCTCTTTTGAATGTAAAGGGGGAGGGGGAAGCAGCTCTCCCCTCTTTGTGGCACTGTGCTTAGGCCTGACAAAATAATCCTATACAAGACCATGTGATTCTATGTCATTCAGTTCTAAGAAAGACTTGAATCCTTCTTCCAAACTCAAGCAAAAATCTTCAAGTGTCTCTAGGAAAAAGCTTAACTCTTCATAAGTTTAGTGAAAAAACATGCACATTTCTACTTATTTTTGCTACATTATCATCCAAGGTAGAGAAAAAGATCCAACCTATTACAGTTTTAATTTTTTACCCACTGATTGTAACATAAAAAGATTATAATATAGCAACATTTTGGCTTTATCTTATACATTTGCTTTATAATGTTATGGAAGAAGGATGATCACTTTAACATATTATACTACTTACTTCTGAGTGACTTATGAAGATAAGGCTGTCTGAGCATTTTTCTTGCACAATTACTGCTGCTCTACAATACTGTCCCTCCCCCACACACACATACAAACTTCTCCTTGAAAATGATAGTGAAACAAGGCCAACATAAATCCTATTATTGCTACTTACTGAACCAAATCTATAAATCACAATAAACCATGAAGTCCAGAGTCATATAGGAATACTTTGAAATGTTGCAAAGCCATCTTTGGAACTGCTGTATCACTAACCATGAGGAAACAATATGAATACATTAGTCCTTTGTAGGAAGCTTTTACCATCAATCTATAGAGGTTGTGAAAGGTCCATTTCTGGAGATTTTGAAGAAACGATGGAACAGCCACCTCTTACAGATGATTTAATTGGTTTTCCTGTATATTCCACAGAGGTGGACAAGTTGATCCTTGTAACTTTTTCCAATTGTGCACATCTAAGATTATATAACAGAGTCCCTACATTTGCAACAGACTCCAAAGACATGATCAACTGTTCTTGCAGTGTTAAAATCAAATCAAATACAGTACTTTTCATGCACCCTTTCCAGTTCTAGATTTATCTGTAACACACAATGACAAGACCTATACACAGACTTTAGAAACAAAACTATTTTTGCAGTAAGTCCTTCAGTAACTCAGTAGGACCTAATAGTTAAGATGCAAATTACTGGATTATCTTTTGCCCTCTGAACATTTAGGATTCTATACTATGCTGCCTCTTCAGAATGTCTGCTTTGAAAATCTCCTGAATTTATAGGAGAAAAATTACCTGGAAATCAATTGCTTCCTGTTTCTACTTGCACACTTAAATATAGCTATTAAGAAGCTCATTGAATACTATAGGACTTAGCAATGTAAATTATATAGCCAAGTAAGTACTCATAGAATGGTACTGATATATTTCCTGTAAAAATTACAAATCTAGTCAATCTTGCTGAAATGTAAGAAACCCACTGAATACTATAGGATTTATCAATATAAAAATATATAGTACTGAACACTGATCTATCTGGAGAGAGAATTACTTATTAGTCAATTGTAAATATATGGCACAAAAAGAAAATGTCATTGTTCCTTAATCTTGATTTCCAAGTATAGAGTTCTTCACATATTTTATTTGGGGATATTTAAAGTAATTGGAAACAGCTTATGCATGAGATGAAACACATCTTGTCTGAAATTTTATAGAAATTAGGGAGGACGGCCTATTTAGCATTGTTTTCCCTCAAATTCTTCAAAAAAGGACTTGAAAGAAACCTTTTTTTAAAAAAGCAACAATCAAGTTTATTAGCAGGACCTGAGAGTTTAGTATCCCAATATTCTCTTTGAAAGGAAATATCTGGCCTTTTGGACACTGGCTCTGCAAGGGCACAAACACATGGTTCCTGAATGTGCTTTGTTTTGGAAAAAAAATCCCTTTTCTTGGGGTCAATTTATCCTAAAGAGCATGGAAATTAACTGAACTCTTCTGGAGTAAGTAGGATAAAGCTATTCATGGCTACAATCCAGTCCATACTTCCTTGGAAATAAAATCCACTGATTTCCTTCCCAATACACATACTGTACCAGCATGTATGTTATACACGTATTTAGATACACAGACACTCAGAGGAAGTGTTAAAATTGATCCACTCGAGATTTGGCTGAAACAAAATGGACTCAGCTGGCAATCGGAATGCAGGGCTAACCTGTGTTCTGCTGGTAAAACCAGAAAGATAGTTTGTCAGTAGCCACTATCAGTGACGGAAGAAGACATTTATTTTACTTGGGAAGATATCTAGAAATCTGGATGGCGAGCGGCGCGTGTGTTTTACCCATCTACTCCAGGTAAAATATCTGCTTTGCAGCGGGACTGGAAAGAAGACATCCCGCGTGCTTAAGCCAACAGAATGCCCAGAATTTAATCTATGCTTTGCTTGCTTGTCAGCAACAGTACCGGGACGGAAGCAGTTTAGCCTGGATAATCACTTGACCCCTCCTGTAGGCGTAAGCGTGATGCTTCTAAAGCGCTCAAGTGTGGGGCAGACGGGAAACCTCGTTCCTAAAGGGTAACTCGCTTGGTAAAGCTGGAGGAGCGGGGGTGGGGGAGGAATCAAAACACCTTCTCGTTCCATAAGTATCCTAATGTCGCCCATTGTTTCAGGATTCCGCTGTGGAACGTTCCCGGGAGGGAAGCATTGTGACGTCAACGCACCTACTAATCCTCCCTGTTGAGGGGGAGCCTGGAGCCATGAGGTCATCGAAGCGGCCAGTGTAACTATCCCGAGAGCAGCGCCAGCAGCAGCAGCAGCAGCTTCAGCGGCGGGGGAGGGGAGCTTGCCCAAGCAAGGCCGCCTGGGATCTCGCAGCCGCACTCCAGCTGCAAGCGAGGCTCGCCGCCGCCGCGAGTTTCTGGCAAAAGCATGGAGGAGGCTGACACGAAAGAGCTGCAGGTCGGCTCCTGGCTGCCGGTGCTGGTGGAGCAAATGGTGAACGATACCCTGGTAGTCACCTTGAGCTGCGGGGAGAGGCGGTTTACCGGGATCCTTCTGGATTGCACTAAAAAGTAGGAGCAGTAATTGCTTTGATGATTATTCTCTCCCCCCCCCCATAGAAAAGAAAATATAATTTCGGGAAAGGAAAGGGGGAATTGTAGCTGAGAAGTTTACTGTCCCCACTAGGCCCTTCTGGAGGGCGAGGACAGAGCAGCTGGGCAGAAGGCGGGATTAGGCCATAATCAGATTAAAGAGTTGCATGGCTCATTGCATGGGGGGAAGGGAGAAAAATCAGGGAGAGGAGAGGAGTAAATGGTCACGTCGATTCTCTCTTTCTCTCTCTCCCCTCCTTTTTTTTTTTAAATAATGACATATTTTAGTTTCATTTTCTGTTCGGAATCCAGCGTGGAAGAAATGTTTCTCTTTCTGAAAAAAAAAAAAGTCAGCTTTCTAGTTTGTGCACTGTACAATCATGTCCTCCTTCAGTGACGTTTTGGAAGCGGAGTTGCTGTCGTGCTTTTCTGAAAAGGCTGCTGAAATGAGCCATATTTTCCTATGGGGTTAGGCCCTTAAAAAAAGGTGTGTCTCTCGCTAGTGGGGGAGGGGAAGGGAAATTATTGTCTTTACCTTCCAGGAACAGACTCCAGAAGATCAGGTCGCCTCCTTTTGCAAACCTTACAACTTTGCTGAAGGTTTTTTTTTTTCTCTCTCCTCTATTTCTTGAGGAGATTTCATTGGTGCGACATATGGACTGCTGCTGATGTAGCACAATAATGTTCTCATGAAGACACATGTTGCCATAATTACAGACTTCTTTGTTTAGGAGATTCTGCACACTTCAAAAAGCTTTTATCTTGAGTTGAAACTGCCCCAGCTTGCCATTTTTTTCCTTTTCACATTCAGCAAGAAAGATGGGCCTCCTTCAGAGAGGGTTTGCATGCCTGAGAAACATAATGCATACATAAATGCAGAGTAACAGCAAAGCTTATTTCCTTTCCTGTTTTGCAGTTCAGGATACATTCACTTATTTAATGAAACACCAGTGCCTATAAATAGTGGTTGAGTTAATAATGTAATACTTCCAAAACTGCATCTCTTTCAGGATCTTTCAAACAAAAGAGTTGCCTAGATTGGCTATTACAGGAGATGTAATAGTTTGATAAAAGTATACAAATAGCTCTATAAAGGCAGAATATCTGAAAAGCTGAAACTTGGCAAGCTGTCAGTGCTAGAAAAATGAATTTAGCCTACTTAGTGGCCTTCTATTTAAAACATTTTCTATTGTTTCCTTTTGAACAATTGGATATAATCTTTCTCCCTGTCCTTGGTATGCATGCCTTCTGTACAAAACAAAATTTCAAATAATCTGTTGGCAGGCAAGATTCCCAAAGCCTGGGGTTGTCTCCTTACCATTGAATTTTCTGAGTAAAAATTATAAATGCCTGCTACCTTTGAAGGCCCCAAATTCATTTTTCTTAATGAGGACTCCATCTTGGTGACAGCTTCTCCATTTCCTCCCCTCCCCCCCCCAGCAACATGCATTCATTAGCCTTTGACAATTATCTGCAAGAATTATCTAATTAGCAGATACGCCAGCATCCATTAACAGTAAACAGATGTAACTTAACATAGGGCTCCTTATAAATCTCAAACAAATATGTTTGTATGTAGACATAAATAATTTTTTTCTGTTTAAAATGTATGATAATATGTTTAACTGAACTGGGAATGCTGTGTTACTCTCCTTTCCTCTTGCCATCCCATTGTCCTGATGGCTAAGTTAATGTTGCTGATGTTGTTAAATAGGCACCAAAGCCTTGCTGCAGCTGTATTGATTTCTTTCTGGCACTTGAGACTGTGAAGCAAATTAAAATGGCATGATGCACTGGGAATTTTTGCATATGAGCAGGTTGCCACAAATTGCAAGGATGCGAAAACTAAGGAGAATTAAAAAAATATCATACTAATTTTCACAGGCCAAATACAAGAAGAATAATTCTCTGCTACATTGTGACTATGAGCTGTGTTATGCCTCTGTATCAGTGTATTCCGTTCTCTAGATGCAGGGCTCATAGATTTGAGAGTCTTTTAAGATTCATATGGTTAAACTCTGTGTGGGACTGAAACAACCAGGGAGTGGGGGCAGAGCCCAAATATGAGTCCTTTTCCTCTCTCCTTATTCTGCAGGAAAAAGTCAGGTAACTCTTATCTAACATCTTTTGCAAGGGTGATTTGAGTTTAAGGTCTAACATGAAGTTAGCCTTATAATGGGCTAAAGCCCTAAGGCTGCAAATTGTGTGCCCCAATTTTAAATGGTGTGAAACCATTGGTCTTGGTAGCTTACTTCTTGCTTACTACTCCAAGGGACAGCATTTTTCTGCATGTAGGAAAAGCCCTTTTTATCACCACTGCTCAGGTCCTTTTATCTGTGGAGTCCCAAGACAAGGCATACCATTAGCCCCTCCCTATGCTATATAAGCAGAAAAGTTGCCCTTGATTTTATACAGTTTTAATGTATTATTACATCCACCATCTTAACTCATTTGACATATTTACTGGATACATAATAGTTTTCCAGAAAAGAAGTTTAAGGAACATCTGTGCTGACATTCCTGGCTTGGCTGGAGAATTGTTTGCCTTTGAGGAGACCTTCCTAAATAAATTGGATCTTTCAGTTCCTTAAGTGCAAGGCTTAAATAGCTTTATCTCATGATTTCTTTTCCAAACCACCCAGACAGTTCAAAAGCTTGATGTGTATCCATTCTGAACATGCTTCCCCTCCTCCTGATTTTTCTAACCTCCGTTGGATCTTTCTATTTGGAAGGATAAGTTGCTTCAAACTAGTTGAATATATTCCTTATCAGACGGTAAAAATGTTTCCATCCAGCTATTTTTAATATTCTAGAGTCACTCTGCCTATTAATATGCAGTATTGAATGTTGATCATGCATTCCCAAATATTCCAGTAAAGCCAGAAGCCTAGATGGTTGCCACAAAACTCTAAGTGCTTTGAAGAAGATGAAAATAAAACGAGGGAGAGGAAAAATCTAAAATAAACAGCATTGAAACAGCTCAGCAGACAGTAAGAAATTAAAGGCAAATTAGAAGGAGGGAGAAAGAGGCCTGGATCATAAATCAATGCAGATGAAAGCAGACTAACAAAAATTGTTTGAAAGGAAGTATCTAGAAAGGAAAATTAAAAACTCAGGAATGAAGAGCTAAAATGTTTAAAGATAACATTCCTGGAAATAAATGTGAAAATGTTAGAGTTTGATTTAGGGAGGAGCTTGTCCTAGAACATTTTTTTAAAAAAGATTTCCAGTTCTGTAGCTGTGTAACAATAGCAGCAAATCAAGATTTGTGAGCCTGTTCCCATCATACTGCTGAAGAAGCCTGAAGTAATAGTTGATCCTTGCATGGAGATGGAACTTCATTTAAAATCAGTTCCTGCACTACCAACACCTTATTTCCAAATATCTTTCTTAACACCACATTCTACTTAAGGGGATCATAGAGGTTCCTTGCAGATGTGTGTGTGTGTGTGTGTGTGTGTGTGTGTGTGTGTGTGTGTTTGTACGTGTTCACATGTGTGCTTCCCCTTTATTACCCACCAGACTGTCCCTTACAGGGTGTGCATACACTCTCTCGC
Organism: Crotalus tigris; assembly: GCF_016545835.1. Taxonomy (NCBI): domain Eukaryota; kingdom Metazoa; phylum Chordata; class Lepidosauria; order Squamata; family Viperidae; genus Crotalus; species Crotalus tigris. The sequence goes on from NW_024096561.1 coordinate 918,232, forward strand.
TTGTTCATTCCCCTTCCTTTTAAGAAGCTGTGAGCAATTTTGCTGGGAAGAGTGTCAGCCTTCTTCCGTCTAACAATCTATTGCAGATTGCTGGTTTTCCATCATGAGAAAGGGTGACTTCAGGCAGTCATGGGAAAGGGGGGATAGGAAGAGAAAAAGGTGCCCTCCCTCTCAGCAATACTGCTCAGTCTTTTTTCCTGCCTGCTAATTGCAGAGGGAAACAAATGATCTTAAGCTGGGTCATTGAAAGGAAAGAGAAAGCAGCAAGGTTTTATAGCCCTGCATCCAGCTCCTCTACAAGCTGCTGGTTTTTCATTGGGCTTAGCAGGAGAGAAATTAGGGAAGTGGTCTCTGTTAGCCAGCTGATTAGCTGGCTCCTGGGAGAAGCTGCTAGTGCTTTGTATGCCAGGATAAACTACTTTTTTGGGGGGAGGGGGGAGGTTGATTTAGGACTAAATATATCTTGCTTCTCCATGCTTTAGTGGGCTTTTTTTCTTTTTGATAAAAATTCAGAGACGGAGATTAATTGATTTTCTGTAGGCTTGAAGTATGGGTGTGTTGTTGATTCCAAAAGAGAGGGCTTTGTCTTTCGGGTGATTTAATTATGCACAGGAATGTTTAAATTGCATTTAGCTAATAGTAACTGATATTAGAACAGGGGTTCTCAACCTTGGCAACTTTAAGACTTGTGGACTTCAACTCCCAGAATTCCTCAGCCAGCTTTGCTGGCTGAGGAATTCTGGGAGTTGAAGTCCACAAGTCTTAAAGTTGCCAAGGTTGAGAACCCCTGTATTAGAAGGAAGCTTTTTGAGTAGGCTTTAAAAAAAAGAAGCTTTTCAGTTTCTAACCATTCTGGATCTCTCCTGGTAGAGAAATTTGCATCTGATGTTGCTTTCCCATATAGTGAGATTCCATCTCTGGCTGTTCTTTCATATTTCAACGGTGATTAAGAATGAAATAAAATTCTGCTTATTTATATATTGTTCGGGACCCAGAAGACACGAGTCTGCTCCTATGTCAGCTGCTATTTGTGATGGATTTCTTGATCACAATAAAAGGGCTCAGGAGGGAACAGCAAGTTCTCCTTTCACAAGTGCATTGATACAGAGCAGGTGCGGAGGCTGCGCCCCCCCCCCAGCTCCGGCAATGCAAAAAAACTTGTGATATGTTGCGACACGTCATGTGATGTGGTGAATTTGATACCCATGATATAGAGGGTACTAAGAACCCGGAATTTTGTCTGCTGCAACAGAGATTTCTGTTTCTGCCTTTCTTCCAACTTCAGGGTAATCCTCAACTTATAACCACAACTGGGACTGGGACTTCCATTGCTAAGTGAGGCCATAATTAAGCAAGTCATGCCTGATTTTATGACCTATTTTAGCACAGTTCTTAAGTGAATCACCATAGTTAATCTGTGGTTGTTAAGCCCCTTGATTTTGCTTGTCAGAAGCCAGCTGGGAAGGTTGCAAATGGTGATCACGTGACCCCGGGATATTGCAGCAATTGTAAACACATGCCTGTGGCCAAGCACCTAAATTGTTACCATGGGACTGCAGAGATACACGTAGTCCTCAACATACAACTGTTCACTTAATGACCATTCAAAGTTACAACGGCATTGAAAAAAGTGACTTATGACCATTTTTTCACACTTATGACCATTGCAGCATCCCCGTGGTCATGTAATTTACATTCAGACACTTGACAACTGACTCACATTTATGACGGTTGCAGTGTCCCAGGGTCATATGACCCCCTTTTGCAACCTTCTGATGAGCAAAGTCAATGGGGAAGCCGGATTCACTTAACAACCGTGTTACTAACTTAGTAACTGCAGTGATTCATTTAACAGATGTAGCAAGAAAAGTCGTAAAATGGGGCAAGATTCATTTAACAAATTTCTCACTTAGCAACATAAGTTTTAGACTCAATGGTGGTCATAATTTGAGGACTACCTGTACTGTAATGGTCATTACTGCAAGGACCAATCACTTTTTTCAGCGCTGCTATAACTGAGTAAGTTGCTAAACAAATGGACATAAGTTGAGAATTACCTGTATAATGAAGGTTAAATTTCTGAGTAGGGGATGTCTGAATAGCTGCTGCTTTTGTTTTGCCTATCACAGCAGTTCCCAACACCCCACACCCCTAGAACGCTTCTGATATATTCTCGCACCCCCTTACAAAAGTTTGAAATAACGGCAACAAATTATGCATATATACTATAATTTTAAGATTTCTAAACCCAAGTTTTCGCATCCCCTGGAATATCACTTCGCATCCCCAGGGGTTGCAAGCACCCCTGGTTGGGAACCCCTGGCCTATCAGAAGACCAGGAAACAAAGCTGTTGGATAGCTCTATTATCATTTTGTTATAAGTTGGCCACATGTGAAAATATGTTGAACCCATTTTACATCATCTCTAGAATTATTTTTTTTCAAAAAACCCATTATACACAGATATTTTTCTGTATGACTAATGTTTCACCAAAAATAAGAGGACAATGAGGGAAAATAAACTACTGTGTCCACCTATTCCTTCTTTTGGCAAGACTAGTTTCAATAGTATTTGCTGATTCTATGGAGAAAAACAATAATGGAGATTTTTCCCTCTTTTCCTTGGATGCTAGATTTCTAAAAACAATCTGCAAAATTTTGATCGGCAGTCAGATAACTCCTAACCTTAGTTGAATTGCAGTATGCCTTAATCCACCATTATTGTGAATAAATTTGTAAGCCATTTCTGTTCATGTTTCCTGAGAGGTAATTATAATTGCAACTTACTCCAAAGTAAATGTGCATAGGATTATAACTTTCCTGGTGCTCTCTGGTGGTTTGTGAATTCTAGGAGCTGTCAGGTTATAAGCAATCAAGATCTGTCAGGTTGTAAGTAATTGGTATGGCAATGGGAAGGTAGCAACAGAGTAGCAGACAAAAATAACACACATATTATATTAAATGACAAATGTAGCAGGGTGGCGGAATCATATACAGCAGTAAAGAAGTAGAAGCTTTTGTTTCCCCCAGCCGGAAAGGGATTTGTGAAAATATTTAAACCAGGGGTGGGGAATTTATGGACTTCCAAATGTTGCTGAAATACAGTTTTCAGCAGCTCTAGTCCGAATAGCTAATGATGCTCTTAGTATTGGGCAATTACTGGAGGATCACATATTCTGATCTTTTATAATCTCAGAGTTTCCAGTTCTAAGCCAAAATACTAGCTGTTGCATCAAAAACTTCGCAGGTGGGTAGTTGATTTGTCTGTTTCAGCCTCTGCTGACCTACTCTCCAAATACGTTGGACTGTACCTACTGCTCAGTGGATGGAGGTGACGGGAGTTGTAGACCCACACATGTAAGGTGGGCAGCTTGAATTATAACCTCCGCCCACAGAGGTCACACTTTCCTCCTCCATATGCACAAGTTACTCCAGGGTTTATCGTTGTGATAGGCTTGATTCCTGTATCTTTTTCAGGCATTCAGAAATTTGTACAGTGAGCGGGTTGGACAAGGATAGAGGAGGTGGCATCATAGCATCCAGCCGGAGATGACATGCATACAACATACAACATGTTTATGAAAATGCCTGAAGGGAGTCCTTGTGTGCTTATAGGCATTCGAAATGGACATGCATGCAGTTGGAGAAGTAGTCACACACACCTTCATATGTGCGATTATTGTATTTTGTTAATCAAGTCATTGTTTATAAACTATGGTGGGCTATTGTTATGTTTGAATTGGATCCCTTTAGATTCTTCATCTTAACTATTTTTCTCAAACTGATACCTTACAAATATATTGGACTTTAGTTCCCAGAATCTCAGCAATGCCAGTTTGTCTGGGGTATGCCAAATTGAAAGAGATTAGCTTTGTGCTGCATGTGAACCGTAGTCATTGTGTAGTGCGAACAGTTTTGGAAAGCCTCAGCTCTAGTCCAGCTTTGGTCATAAATCTCTGTCACCTATGGTTCATACTAACCTGCCACACCCTGCCACACATTTGAACAGATTGTTGTGAAGACAAATAATATATTACCATAAGCTGTTTTGAAGGTGAGTTAGGACATCATTGTAATAAATCCGTTCTTATGCTGCAAAAAGTTGGATAATGAGTATATTCTGAATATTGTTTAGGGAAGAGTGGGTGGGTCGTTTTGTCACTGCTCTCTCTCACTTCAATGCAAATTCTACAATACAATAGAGATCTGAAGTCCTTATCAATGAAGGCATTTCAAAATCGGCATCTTCCTTGGGTGATTAAAGCTTTGAGCAATGAGGGCAGGCGAAGAGGTTCCTTGATTGCTTTCAATGTAGATTCTCTTGTGTAAACAATAATCTTGTTGGGCCAAGTCATTTTTTTTAGAATTTAATGATATTTTGAGTGCTCCTGTAAAATGGCTGTCATGTAGGATTACATATTCATAAAATGGCTGTCCTGGTGGATTGGAGTAAGATAACCTATCAGGTTATTCTCTGCCACACTCTGTCTCCATAAGACATTCATTGCCATCCATATTTACCTTTCTCTTTCTTTTAGAGATAAGCTCACACTCACCCAAAATGCTTAGCCTTTAGCTGATCGATCCAACCTGTCTTATTTTCTTTACAGTGTATGTGGCATCTCTTTGTAGCCCAGGACATCCATGGTATACAGATGGTATTGGATGGTGGCCCTCTGCTTTGCAACATGCATGCCTCCCCTTTTATCTTTTTTTTTAAGTGAATCTTTTAAAGATAAAATCAAATGGGACGGGGAGTGTGGGATACGGTGAAGGAACTATCCTGAACACATGGGCATCTGGTTTGCTTGTCTTTGTCACAGTGGAGCAATTGTGAGAGAGCTGCTTTCATTTTGTGTGTGTGTGTACAATCACAGATACACACAGGCACATATATACAACTGCTTAGGAAGAGGGGAAAAAAGAGCCAAGGCATCTGAATTCCACAGGCTGAAATGTTTGTAATAACGATGTCAGTACATGGCTTAAGGCACGTTTACCCCCCCCCCCGCCCCCGCTGGATGAGGACTGCAAGCTTTGAGAGAACAACTGCAACCTTCATGGGCAAGTTTGATTTTAACTGCTACTCACAATTTTTGACCTGAAGGGCTGAACAAAACGGCAAGTGGGAAGTCAGGCCAAGAAGTGGGAGCAAATGTCTTAAAAAAGAAGGATTGCTCTTTTTAACAGATATTTAACAGATCCTTACTGAATGTTAGCCCCTTCACATCTGTGGGAGGGGAAAAGGAAAGGTCATCAGGGTATTAGAATCAGACTGCTAAAGGCACTTTGATTTGGGTTCTGGAGTAGATGAGGTGCTGTTTCGCTGTGCTTGCTTGTTCTCTAGATGATGCTGAGCTCCAGACAAAGCTCCGAGTTCCAGAGAGGATTCCCATCAGGAGAAGCTGCTCACCAGAGTTTCTGGTCCTGGCAATTGAATGAGAGTCCTAGTATAGTCTTGGATCCCATAACAGTATTGGATCTTACAAGTGGTAGTAGCAGTGATTGCGGAGGGATTTACTCTTTTACACAATGTCAGGGGGGAAGCTGGCATTAAGTCACAAGTCGCAGTCATGTGATGTTGCACTTAATGATAGCAGCAGACCTGCCATTGTAAATCAGTCATAGTCATTCAATGTTTTGCTTAATGACCTGTCACTTAGCTAGGAAGTTGTCAAACCCAATTTCTATTGTTAAGTGAGGACTACGTGTAATAAAGCATATAAAAATATTCAAGAACAGAATTTCAACAGAAGATTCAGGGATTCAGAATTCAACAAAAGTTTATTTATGAATGCATTTAAACACACAAGCATTGATATATACCAATACCTGTATGGTACTGATTTTATGACTGAGGCTGGTTAACAGTCATAACTGAACAAGGAACAAGTTCTTGGGTACTTGTACTAAGCATGCCCTATCAGGCAAATGTACAACATATCCCAGGTAGATGTAGCTATTTCAGCGGAAGACTGCATCCAAACAGAAAATCTTGAAATACTTGACGTGGCATAGGAACAGATTGAGTATATCTTCAGTTTCTGAGAATACGGAAAACTAAAAATGGATGCTCCATGCCCTTGTTCTTCTGATTATCAGAGCCATAGAAGTGCCATCAGAAGAGCTCTCCTCCAAAAAGCGTGGTTCCTTAGGGCTTCATATTTTCACACTTGTCATGTTCTGTTCCTTGTCGTGACCCAATAATAATGGGTCACAGTTTTCTTCATAGGCTATGGTCCTCCGGGAGTGGGGCGGCCTATAAATTTTAAAAATAAAATTAAATAAAATATCTGCCTGGTCAAAGTCTTCTAATTCGGCAGCCCCCAACTTTTTGGGTGCCAGGGACCAGTTCCGCGGAGAGAGGCTTTTCCGCAGACCGGAGGGCATGGTTTCGTGTGCTGCTTGCATCCTGTGCATGTCTGGATGGAGCTTCACTCCTTCACATGGTCCCGTTTCTGGTGTGCTGCAGACCAGTGCCAATCCGGAGCTTGGGGACCCCTGCTGTAACTAATGGTGGGATTCAACTATATGAACAACTGGTTCTCTGTGTGAATACCGCTCGCAGAAGTCCATTCTGGGCCAGAACAACAAAAAATTAGCTACCAGTTGTGCCGAAGTGGTGTAAATCAGCTGGTTACTTCCCTCCTTTTGACCCTGTTTTCTCATGGAAAAAAGAAGCTGATTTTTTGCTGCTGCGTCCACTCTCCATGATCAGACAAAACACTCTAGGTTTAGTGGATGGCTTAATCATGTTGTATGTCAATTTCATTTAGTAGCTCTTAACTGATGGGATGTTAGAAGGGTTGTGAAAGGCTCAGGGGGCTTCAGAGTAATCATCTTGGACCATCTATATCTGACCTGGCATAAAACAACATCTCAGACTCCAACTACTGGCTGAAAATATAGAAAAAGGGTGGAATGTGATTGTCCTACATATTTTGAAAATACAGTTGGGAAGAAAAAGAATGATTGCCTTCCAGATGTTTTGGGTTACAATTCCATGGGCCATGCTTGACGGAATTATAAGACCTATAAATAAAATATCTGGAAGGTAACAGTTTCCCTTTTACTATTCTACAGAGAAATGTATACGTGGCTGCAGATGCATATAGTGAATATGCATCGTTTTTTTAAGGTAGTGCCTTCCTGCTTAAATACAACATATCACTTTTTTCAATTTCACCTATCTTTGTTATGACCTTGATAATATTTCTTTTGTAAGTTAAGAAAGACATGGTTGAGTGGCTTTTTATGTTCAGTGAAACTGTACAATAGTATTGATGTCTTCAGAAGCAATTCTGAATCTAGAAAATACTAGAGCAGTGGTGGTGAATCCATGGCACGTGTGCCAGAGGCGGCACTCAGAACCCTTTCTGAGGGCACACGCACCATTGCCCCAGCCCCGCCTCCCCCCACGGCCTCCTCACCAGCAAACCACCCCCCGGAGGAGAGTCACCCCCAAGCATAGCCCGCGCAGAGCAGCACAGCCAAGGACATGGCAGCCGGGCAGTGGGGACAAGACTGCCCTCACGCCCCGTTGCGCGCAGTTGATGCTGTGGGGCACGGGCAGAGGATGTGGCTGCCATGGCGCTGTTGGGATGCCTGGGCGATCTGCGATGGGTGGCCCTGCAGTTGGACGGGATGGGGGTGGGATGGGGTGGGGCAGGGGGGAGGGGGGACGGCCAGAGTGGGGGCGGAGCAGGGGTGGTTTTGGGGTACTCAGTCTCTAAAAGGTTCGTTGTCACTGTACTAGAGTTTGTGCCAAGTGAAGAAAAATAAAATCAGATTTTGAACTGGCAAGTAGGCATTCTAAGCTAATAATTATTGTACCTTAAATATTAATTTATTTGCTTAATTCAGTTCTGTTCTATGTTTTTCCCCCCAAATTAATTATTTTGCAAGAGATTTGGGGAGGGGGAACATACGATATAACTGAAAGCAAATTGATTTGCGGAAAAAGGCTTTCCAAATCAATGCTTCAGGTATTATTCAATGCTATAGTGAAAAATGTGTTTGGATTATAAAGGGAGCTGCAACAGAGCTGGCCAGCTATTGGTAGATGGCAAGAACTACATTGGTGCATTGTGTGATGTATCCAAAATGGGACAGAAAGAGTTCCTTTGAGGTGGTTCTTTTTATATCTTACATTCAGTTGTCAAAAGATCTGGTACTGTGATGCTTCATATGTTTTCTCTCACAAATAGAAGGTTATCGTGTTGTTGATTTCCTTAATTGTCATGAGGGGCCAGGAGCCCAAATCGTTGTAGTTTAGATGTTGTTTAGGTAGTCCCTGAATCAAGGATCACAATTAGGACCGGAATCTCAGTCTTTGAAGCAGTCATAAGCAAGACATCATATGATAGCTTCACTCGATGACTCAAACCCAGCACTCCTCATTGCAGTCATTAACTGATTTGTGGTTTGTTAAGTAGCAGAGTCCTAGGTAAGGAACATGGCTTGTTTAGGGGAGGACGATCCTAGGAGGCATACAAGTGTGTCTGCTCAGGAGCTGCCAATCCTTCCTGCCAAAATCCAAGAAGAGCTTGTAGCCCCTGAGCTGAGAGGCACTCGCGTGCAGCCAGTATCAGGCCTGCCACAATTCCCTCCCGCCCCTGCCAATCCCCCAGGCGACCCATACTCCTTACCTGGAACTCTATTCACTTAACAATCCCCCTGAGACACCTTTCCTTACCTCAGTGCTATTTTGCTCTGGAGCTGAAAATCCTCTCTAACAACATCCAAGCTTGACCACTTCCCTGTTGACTTCTGGAGGGAAATTGACAGAAAAGATTGCAAATGGTGATCACATGGCAACCCATCATAAATGTGAACAGCTTGCTAAGTACCCAGATCACAATCACCTGACCATGGGTGTGCATGCAACATTTTGCATGGTCAGAAGTGCTTTTACTGGCCATAAAGCGCCGTTTCTGAGGCCACCAAATCCCTTTTCACCTTGCTGTGTTTATGAGTGTCCGGTAAGCTCAACTAAAAATGTTAGAAAAGCAAATTTGATTCCTTGGTGAGATTGTAGGTGTCAGGTAGAATGGGTTTGGAAAGAACCAGGATATGAGGATAAGTTGTATTAATCACCTTAATTACAGGCCATACGATGCATCTTAGCAGACTAATTTTAAGGAGACATTTTTATGGAAGCCTCTTGACCTGTGTTACACAGAAATTCTTTCCCTAGGCATAGAAACTATACACCTGAGTGTTGTTGCTTGCTGAGTTTGACCCTTGAAATGCAGATCAAGGGTCCTGCAGGCCCTCCACAAAGAAAGCTGAGGCTTCAGATGCTGCCAATATGACTTCAGTCAGCCAGTCCAGTGTCTTGTCAGCTGTTTTCTCTCTGTTGTACTAATATTGCAACAGCTTTTAAATTCTTTCTTCTATAGATTTGCAGATTCCTTTTTTTCTCTGTAAAGGATGCTTTATTCAACTGTCTGAAATATATAAGGAATGCTGCACAGGAACATGTGAATTTCAATAGAATAGCAAGTCATTATCAAAATAATGGATGCAACGTGAAAAGCATAAATCAGGTGCCTAAAATGTAGATTAATATGTTGGTTTTTCAATATTTATGTGGTAAAATCAAGACTTCTGAAATAGTCACAAAAGCAAGAGAGCATCTCAAAAGCCTTACAAACCCAAATATCTGCCAGTGCAGGATATTCTGTACCATAACTCCTTGGAACTCACCTCAGTAGAGACTGTTGTTTCATTGTCAGACCTTTAATTATTACAGGGCATTGGTTCTACAAACCCGAACCCTTTTATTTAAAATCTGTTCTCTGCACCAAGATTAATTAACCCATAGGAGACATGCTGGCTGTTCCCGGCCCTGTCCTCTTTTGTTGCCAAATTTTAGTGACATACTATATTTTTTTTGTTACTATAATTGCTCTGCTTTGACATTGTTTTATTTCACCCTGGTCCTTGTACGGTCACTGTGCTGGTACTGCAAGACAGTCATCTCCCACGTCCCCTCCCCCGAATAAAAGTTCATTGGAGCTGGCCAAAATGTGCACTGTGTGATGTATGAAATAAATAAATTAGTGGGTTAATGAGATGGCACAAAATAATTATATGTCAGTGAGAAATAAGAAGAAGCTAAGAGGAAAAGGAAAACAAGGCATGTGATCATTTTGTAGTCCAACACCACCAATTTTGGGCATGTGATTTCTCCACTGAATACATTCCTTGATCCAAGTGTGCCAGCTCCTGTTTCTGCCTAACAGAAAAGACATTTAGTCTGTTGTCTGAAAGAGCACTTTCTTTGCTCCTAGATGATGAACACAGAGCTTTAGCTTTAGCTGATGACCATGTTTGAGAAACAGGGCTTAGACTTTGGCTTATATTTTAATACAGACTGTAAAACAAAGCTAATTGAGATAGGGTCTTTTTAATAGATAAAGATGGCGAAGATGTTGGGTATTCCTTCTCCCCTATCAGTATTAAAATGCCGTACTCAATTTATGAATAAGATGGAAAAACCAGTATTAAAACACCATACTCAATTTATGAATAAGATAGAAAAAGATTCCTTACAACTTAACATGTTTACATCACACGGTCATGAATGATGTGAGGGTAGGCAATGTGGAAGAACATCTGAGTTGGTGTAGTCCAATCAGCATTGTCTATCTTCACATCATCCATGACCGTGTTATATGAATATATCAAGTTGTATGTACTTATGGGTTAAGTACAACTGGATTAGGAACACCAACAGAACGTAATTTTATCTTACTTTCCCCCAAAATATTTATATTGTAGCATGTTCCACATCTCTATTAAATTCATCAGTAAATACTTTGGGTTGTATTGGGTTAGAGGCACGTTTGGAGTTTGTATAATGTGATTGGGCTTTAAAGTTCACGATTGTTGCCAGAAGATCTGAGTTTGGAGTCCTCAGTTCCAGCAAGCGTTAAAGTTTTACTAGAAAATGTAGTTAATAGGTCATCCAAGCTACTTATTTATTTATTTATTTATTTATGAGACTTATATACCGCTTTAAGTGCAAGCACTCTCTAAGCGGTGTACACCAGTAAGCAATGTATATATATATATATTTACACTGCCCCCAACAATCTGGGTCCTCATTTTACCTACCTCAGAAAGATGGAAGGCTGAGTCAACCTTGAGCCGGTGAGATTTGAACCGCTGACCTGCTGAACACAGTCAGCTAAAGTGGCCTGCAGTACTGCACTCTAACTGCTTGCGAAGTGCCAAATTGCCTCCAAATTAAAAATTGTCTCCTTGACATTTCAACCCTTACATCAGGGGTCTTCAAACGTGACCCTTTTATGACTTGTGGACTTCAACTCCCAGAATTCCTCAGCCAGAGTGCCTAGCTGAGGAATTCTGGGAGTTGAAGTCCACAAGTCATAAAAGGGCCAAGTTTGAAGACCCTTGCCTTACATCACAGGTGTCAAACACGCAACGTCATGTGACGTGTTGTGACATGTCACAACTTTTTTCCCAGTGGGGTGGGCGCGGTTTTAGTATGACGCCTCCGAGCCATGGGCCGGCAGTTTGATACCCCTGCCTTACATTAATGTCATTGCTATGTTGAGACTAGTAATGGATTATTTCGAAGTTAAACTAAATCCATCATATATTTTTGTATAGAGTCGGTCATCCTTCTTTGCAAAGCTCATTGAGAGTATTGCTATTTTTGAAATGGCTTGAGCAAAAATAAGGAAGATGATGCAAGTAATCTTCATCATACAACCATTGGTTTAATGACAATAGCATTGACAAAAAGTGTCTTAGTGATTGTCATTTGCAACCTTCCCAGCTGGCGTCTGACAAGCAAAGTCAATGGGAGAAGTCAGATTTGCTTAACAACTGCCTTGCTGAGCCGCAGAAATGTTGGCTGCTGTTGGGGTTGTAAATCAAGAACTACCTGTATATTGTTTTTTTAGATACAAAATTAGATACATATCTTGGCACCTCTCTTTAAATCCACGTTCCATTCAAAGGTAATACAGAAGCTCCCTTATGGCCAGTGAAAACTCAAGACTTTTTTTTATAGCATTTCCTTTGCAGTTGCCAAAATGAATTCTGTAGCGTAATTTTTCTCTAAACTCATGCTACTTCAGGCCAGGTTACATTCCCCAGTATAAAGCTGTTTCTTCTTTCTATTGAAACGCTGTTCCTCCTATAACATTTTAATTTGTTCATATTTATTTATTTATTGGGCTTATAGGCTTCTCCAATTAGCTGATCCAGAGCAATATGCAATTTCCCAATGCATAATTTGGATTAAAAACAACAGATACAAATGAAATTAAAAGCAGCACTGTATAATGTAATCAATTATAAAACAGACTCCTGATCAGACCTTAAAAACCAACTCATATTCCAGAGGGATAGTCATTACAGCCCCCCATGGTTGTTATGACAACTTCTACCAATTTTTCACCAGTTTTCTGAAGACCAGGAGGAAAGAGACCAATCACCTGTCGAAGAAATGTTATTCCTGACAGTTGGAAACAATGTGCTTCCTTGGCACCTGAAAATGGTAATCTTGAATTTAGGGGGCACTTAGAGGATCTGCCCTAGTAGTCTTTTTGAGAGGGAGGTAGATATCACTGGGAACAGGCAGTCCTATAGATACCCAAGCTCTGAAGCAGGGTGGACTTTCAAGGTGACAACCAGCACCTTGAAATGTACTCAGAAGCCAATTGGCAACCGGGCCATCTCTCCAAGTATAGGTGTTACATGGGGGTCCGGAAGTGTACCCATAACTGCTTGAATTGTTGCATTCTGGGCCAATTGTTAGGGCAGCTGTAAGGGCAGCCCCACGTAGAGCATATTACAGAAGTCCAATTAAAGGATGGCAAAAGTGAATGACAGGAAACGTTTCCAGGAGAAGTTGCTATTTATTAGTTAAATTTATTGGCCACCCATCTTTCAATAAGGTAACTCTGAGCGTCTTACAGTTACATCTAAGCTAAAAGATAAAAAGTTAAAATCAAACATTAAAACCAAAGACACATGGGGAGGGCAGAGGTGGAGTGGGGGAGAGGTGGGATCTGTTATTACTTAGTCAGCCACCTCCATTGTGCTGTTTCCCCACTGGGACCCCAAGCTGACTGGCAAAGCCACATCTTTAGGTCCTTATGAAAAGATAGGAGGGTTGGGGTCAACCTCACACCCAGGGGGCAAGATGTTCCAGAGGGCAGGAGCAACAGCAGAGAAGGCCCTTCTGCTGGACCCCACCGGCCAGAATAAATGGACCCACATCTTGCCTCCTCTGCCGGCATGAGTGGTATGGACCAGTCCTGTACAATTGCCACAATAAAATGGAGCCTCTTGGTCACAATGGCACCTGAACCTTAAGCAGCAGCTATGAGTCCAGGAGGAACCCCAAAGTGCAAATCACCTGCCTCAGGGAGTACAATCCCATTCAGAGTTAACAGCAGAATCTCCTTGGAGTTGGTGGTCTTTCCAAGGCAAAGTCACTTTTATCAGGCTGGTATGGAGTCTCGACTAGTTCTTCCCCAGCCAGATTGGGAGAACCTCCAGGCACCCGAACAGCACTTTAATATCGCTTATTTGATGATTTTGAAACCAGTCCATGTTGTTCCAGTTCCTTCCCCAACTGCCTCAAGATGATCTTATGTGTATCTGGAGGTACTTTTTGATGAGATCTGTATTGGCATCCACTTGAAATTATTGAAGTCAACAGTCGTGCTACAGTATCTTTAGTTAACCAAATACCTTTTTAATTCAGAAAAAAAAATGTCCCAAGCATTTCAGATGCATTTAATTTGGCCTGCTTTTCCATTGAAAAAGATTATGGTGATCCAAGTCTTAATTTCAGGCTATATCATGGACTTAATTAAAAGCTTACACCTAAAAATCTGAATTGTCTGCAAATTCTCAGCTGCAGTATTTTTTTTTTCAAACTATACTTGCTATTAAATATTTTTAAAAGGTTCTACTGTGATTCCCCAAAAGTAAGACCTATCCCAAACATAAGCCCTAGTTTTGGGGCGAGGCACACGCCTAAAAATCAAGCTAGGGTGGGAGTGGAGCTTACCATTGCAGCCAGGCCTCCCATGGATTAACACCTGCTTTGCTGGCCCACTTCTTCTGTGGCTGAAGGAGCAGCTTCATTCTGTAGCTGAAAATGGAGCTCCGGCCTGCATTTTGCATTCAGAAGCCATTCCAGAAGGCCTCTGCAGCCAAGAACCGAGCTATGGATTGAATCTGTAGCTCGGTTTTCGGCCTTCCAGAAAAGCCTGTGACTGCAAAATGCAGGCCCAAGCTCCATTCTCAGCTGCAGAATGAAGCTGCTCTTTCAGTCATAGAAAAGAAGTAGGCCAGCTGGGCAAGGTGAGTGGGAAACACTCCCCCCCCTTCTCAGAAATAAGACCTGGTGCCTCTTTTGGAGACAAATAAAAAAAATAAGACCAGGTGTTATTTTTCGGGCAAACACGGTATCAGAAAGTGTTATTTTATAAGCCTTATTTTCAACAATTGAAGTCTGCTTCCTGTAGACTGATCTAACTCAAATACAGGCAAATGAATCAGCATCAAATGGGAAAAGTTAAGTTTAAAGGAAATGCTTATGAGAACTGGTCATGTTTGTTATTGGTTCCCTGTGTACAGCAGAGATAGCTAATAGGAATTCTGTCAGACCTGCCACAACTTAAACCTCTAGACAGAAATGATCCTTGGCTCCATTTGTTGAGAAATTTATAGTTTTATTAGAGGTTGTGTATTGCAGTATTTCATAGCCAGAACTGAGAATCGGGCACCAAAATTCCTAAGTTCTATTTTTCCGTCCCATAACTATCTCTCATTGCCCACCCCAGTGTAACCAACCAATCAGGTTCATGGAAGATGTTTTCATAATGGTCAGTCCAGTGCAGTTTGCAGCCTACTCCTTTCTTCTAGCTGGGTGACCTTGAGGCAGCATATGGAAGAGATACAGCACTATCGTTTCCCCAAGCATTCCCCCCTTCATTCTCCCTCCCCACAGTTCATGGAAGTCTGTCACCACATAGTAGCGAAACACAAGCCATCATAAAGTGGCAGCTGACAAATTCATTTGAAAAGGACATAAATGTTTGTGTGGGGCTTAAAATATTTTCTCACCACATGTAGAGTAAATGTCTATCTTGTTATACCTCCCCTTCTTACAGCTTTGTTTTCCCTTGAATTTCCCTTAAAGGACCCACGTAGACAGTAAAGTTTGATTGTTTAATGACTTTAAAAGTTGGACTTCAGATGATACTTCTCATGGTAACTGGTGTGGATTCAATACGAAGCACAAAGGATGTGGTCCTGCTAGCATTCACAAATAGACAGGGACATGATGGAAGTGATTGGCTTTTGAACAAAAGAATACACTGAAGTTTTGTTCAAATCTTCTTTCTAGGCTGCCCCAAAATTGTTCATCTTTGCCTAGCTTGATATAAAAGCAACAAATTTCAGTAGAATTTCTCATTTAAGTTTTGTGATAGGGAAATACCTGTTTTTCTATGATAGAACTTGATAACCAGCTGACTAGAAGTGCTATAGTGTTACAGAAGTGAAATAATTTACTACAGGTAGTCCTTGACTTACAATCACAATTGAGTTCAAAATTTCTGTTGCTAAGCAAGACATTTGCTAAGTGAGTTAAGTCACCCATTGACTTTGCTTGTCAGAAAGTTGCAAAAGGTGATCACATGATTCAACTATCATAAATATGAACCAGTTGTCAAGGATACGAATGTAAATCACGTGACCGTGGGGGTGCTGCAATGATCATAAGTGTAAAAATAGTCATAAGTCACTTTTTTCCATGCCTTTGTAACTTCAAATGGTCACCAAAAAAACTGTTGTAAGTTGAGGACTACCTGTAAATTCTGATTAGCAACTACTTTTCTCTGATGCAGATAGCTATTATTCTAGAAACATTTCCTCATGTAAACCATTCCCCTGCTCTAAGACATCGCAATGTTTGTTTGCTGTGTTATATACCTTCATATCTTTGTTTGAGTACCTATATATAAAATAGGCACCTTGTATTTAATTGGTAGCCTGGTAGCCATAAATTGCAAATTTCTACCTAAGCAAGATGGGTTAATAGAAGGAAAAAATGGAAATGCTACAAAATGGACATTGGGCTATTGCAAGAAGGACAAAATTGGTTTTAAAAGAGGTAATTAAATAAATAGATTACCTTTCACTCCCATTAAGCTATTTTTTTTTTTAAAAAAATCAGGCTACTGATTCCTTGCATTTTTCAAATAAATCCTTTTATACAATAATCTTGTGGCATTTTAAAGAATAACACATTTATTCATTAATCAGTCAAATTATATACTGTCTAATATAACTTACAAACTTACTCTTGTGTTATTAGACTTCATGAACCACAGTCCAATTTCTCACATGTTGGACTTTGAAAATGGAAATCAAGCTTTTTCAAGATTGTGGAATGAACACGTTATTTCATGTTTGTAATTGTAGAAGTTTAATGTTGACCTTTGTCATGTCCTGTATAATCTTAAATGGAAAGTACAGTTCAATCTGTTCTGATGTTGCACTTCCTTTTCTTTCCTTGTTTCTTTCTACAACGATCTAGGTCTGGACTATTTTGCGTTCCACCAGCTTCCTTACCAAAGACAGAGGATCCTCTTAGCAAAAGTTGCACTAATGGGAAAACTGAAGACAGACCATCCATAGAGCTGGAGGCTGACCAATGGTGTTCAGAAGGAAAACCCACCAAGGCCAATGGAGAGGAGCAAGTCCCGCCCCTCTTGCCTCCTCCACCAACGGGCAGTGTTCCTCCTTATCCTCCCTATTTTGAAGGAGCTCCCTTCCCCCCTCCATTATGGTTACGGCACACATATAATCAGTGGGTACCTCAGCCACCTCCAAGAACTATAAAAAGGACAAAGAGGCGCTTGTCCCGGAACAGAGACCCTGGGAGGCTCATCATGAGCACAATTAGGCTGAGACCGAGGCAAGTGCTTTGTGAGAAATGCAAGAACACTCTGAATCCAGAGGAAGGTATCAAAGCCCATCAAAATGCAAAAACCCAGAGGAAACTAAGCATCCAAGATAAGGAACAGAAAAGACACAGTGAATCTGAATATGTAGAAAAAAAGAGCAAAAGAGAAAGGCGAGAGGAGGAGAAGTTTTCTGGGGAACAGCTGCAAAGGACTCCAGTTATAAAAATATCTTACAGCACCCCTCAGGGAAAAGGTGAAGTTGTGAAAATTCCCTCCCGCATCCATGGTTCCGGGAAGCCATTTTGCCCTCAGCGACTTCTCCAGAATGGCGGGGAGGACCAAGAAGAGGCCCAAGACTCAGAACAAGATCAGGAAAGCAAATGTTTTATGGACAAGCAGTCCAGTGGGCACCATGCTTCCATTCCAAAGCTAAAGTTAACTAGGCCTGTGCATTCCAGTGCAGATGTGCCCCCTCCCAAAATCCGTCTGAAGCCCCACCGGCTCAGTGAGGGGGATAATGTTTCCATTTACAAAGCCGAACTTATCGATGAGATGAATGTTCTTCCCAGCAGTGGAGAGTCTCCTGCGGCGACGGCAGCTGCTTTTTACAGTGAGTCTGCAGAACGGAGTCTAGCTGAAATGTCTTCAGGGAGTTCCTGTGAAGATGATGACTTCAAAAGGTTTCCTCAAGGCAAAGATGGACATGATAACTTGGCTTTTCTTATGAATTATCGCAAACGGAAAGCAGACTCTTCTAGCTTGTCAGTGTGCAGCAATGACAGCCTTGATGAATCTAAATCTTCCAGCTCAGAAGTACCATCGCCAGAAATATGTGACTTTTTACCTGGGGATGACGCCTCTGTCTCCTCATCTTCTAAAGATGACCGTAAAATTGTGCCCCCACTGACTGTTAGATTACACACCCAAAGTGTCTCCAAATGTGTGACTGACGATGGTAGGACTGTTTCAGTCGGAGATGTTGTCTGGGGCAAAATCCATGGCTTCCCTTGGTGGCCCGCCCGTGTTCTTGACATAAATCTTAGCCAAAAGGAAAATGGAGACCCTTCCTGGCAGGAAGCAAAGGTTTCATGGTTTGGTTCTCCAACAACGTCTTTCTTGTCACTATCAAAACTATCCCCTTTTTCTGAATATTTCAAACTACGATTTAACCGTAAGAAGAAAGGGATGTATCGGAAAGCTATTACGGAAGCTGCGAAGGCAGTGGAACACTTGACTCCAGAAATAAGAGACCTCTTAACACAATTTGAAACATAATTTTTGTCTTCAAAAACAAGTAAGTTATGGCGGTGCATAACCCCTTTGTAGTAAAGCAATTGGTCTGCTTTTGAAGGTTCAAGAGAATACTCCTATTTCGGGGGGGGGGAGGAGAACACACTAGAGATGTGCTATTTAATACTTTCTCAGACACATCAGCGTAACTACTGAAAATCATAAGGATTATTCCTAATTGCTAACAAACCATCCAGAAGCTTTTGTATTTGAAATACAGCCACATTGATGTAATGCTTCATTTTTTTAAAAAAAAATTGAACAGATATTTATTCAGTGTCTTGTTTAAATGACTTATCAGATCTATATTTTGTCTTTTTTTCTTCATCTTGTTTTTTTTTTTTATCAAAGTGAACAAAGCATCAATTTGAAAGAAATTTGAACATATATTCTGGCATGTTCTTATGGCAATTGCTTTGTACTGATTCTATGTCATGTGACAGGCAATATATTTTAGGGAATTCCTTCATTCCTTAGGCCTTGAGTTTGGATGACCATAGAAATAAAAGTTTCCTTTTAAAGAATAAAAAAATGCGGGCCTGATTTTTTTTGAAACAGATTCTATGTCTTCCAAATTCTGTTCAGGCTTTTCTTCTGTGCTACATAATTTTGGCATGCTTATAAACCTTTGCCATAGAAGAGTGTGCACATTAACTTGAGCCATTAAAAATAAGGGTAAAGGGTAATCTATGTCTGACAGAGAAAAGGATGAGAGAAGTCTCTTTCAATGATCTAGTTTTCATAGTTTATTCAACATTAAGAGAATTTAGTATTTTACAATTGTCTAGATTTCAATTCTGGAAATCAGTCTTTAGGTTATTCTTGAGACTGTGGTGCTTGGATTCTTGAATGTAATGAGGAGCTTGCGAAGACAATCACAATTTACATCTCTAGCCAATTAGAAGTCAGTAATTAAGACTCTGGGGAGAAGATTTGAAACTGGAAGAAAGAGAAATGCTTCTGGCATGGCTAGTGATGTATGGGTCTTTTTTTCTGAGAAGACCCTGGGACTTTCAAGACATCTGATACAATCTAATTAGCATGTTCACAGCCTACTTCCACATTATGTTAAAGAGGTAGCTGAATACAGATTCAAGGTGTTGGATTTCATCCATTTTTTTAAATTACTGTCATTCTCCTCCCCCTTCATTTTTTGTTTTCATTTTTAATAGTTGTCATTTTTTCCTGAACTAGAATTCTGAAGAACTCAAGCTCTGCACAGTGTTTTCTAGTCTTGAGTTAACCATATTTGTTCTAATGTGAATTAGCAACACAATTAATTTAGGTCTGCATTTTAATTACTAAGACCAAAGGTTGAATTCCTGGTTTAAACATTTAATATTGATTAGGAAACAAGCTAAACCTTGAGTATTGAACTCAAACAGAATCAAGGAAGGATTAGCAATATTAGCAATATTTTCTTCAGGAGAAGAAAATTATTTTTTGTGTGTGTTTGGTGTTCACATAGTAACTTCTTCAGCAGTCTCCTATTATGAGTATAACCACTTCCAGAAGGAAAAAAAGTTAGCTGTTTTGTTACACTGAAAGAGTTAATTCTGTAACAAATAAATTTTGCTTCCAGGGGTGATGGTCTAAGTTGAGACAAGGAATTTGAAGGAGCATCTCCGCTGCATGATTGTAATAATGCATATGAAGTAACTCTTAAGAATAATTCCTTGTACACCAAGGGTCTTTTCCTGTTAGCAAAGGCTGGCTCTTTGGTCACTTGGCTTAGAGTAGAGCATGGCTGGCTCAGAGTTCTGGGATTTGAAGTCCACAAATCATAAAAGGGCCATAGTTCCATCACCCCTGGAGGAACCTGCAGATGGCATTATAATGCTCAGCATGTAAGCATTAAGATGATTCCTCTTCAAACTCTTAAAGAAATCTAGAACTAGAAATCCGTGGGAATCAGGTCGTTTATTCAAAACTGATCATGTGATAAACTGAGAAGAAATACTTTGGTAGGAAGCAAGAGGTAATTGCAGCTCTCTGACCCACAGATTTGTAATTCGTAACAACCAGTAGCATTTTGAAATGTAATGATTCCTTCTGCTACCCAATTTCAAAATCTAAATTATAACTACCAGATACTAATAAGAATGCAGGGCTCTTTGGGAAGAAATGACTATTAGTGTTTTAGCCCAGGGGTCTCCAACCCCTGGGCCGTGGCCCAGTACTGGGCCACGGCCTGTTTGAAACTGGGACGTGGGAGAGATGGGCAAGCGCACACATATGAAGCTCCACTTGCGTGAGCAGTGGGCAAATGCACAAAGCTCCACTTGCACAAGCAGAGGGCACTTATGCTCATGCACGAAGATTCACTTGCATGAGTGAAAGGCACTTGCGCTCCGTGGAAGCTCCACTCAAGTGAATGGAGCTTTGCACATGAGCATCCTCTGCTTGCACAAGTGGAGGTTTGCATACGAGCACAAGCGCCCTCTGCTTGCGTAAATGGAGCTTCACGCATGAGCCCAAACACCTTCCACTCGCACATGAAGCTCCATTCATGTGAGTGGAGGTTGTGTGCACCTGCCACTCACACAAATGGAGCTGTTTGTGTGCATGTCTACCTGCCACTCACACGCCCGGCCCCTGCGTGGTGGAATGAACTAAGTTTACACAGGTTTTGAGAAAAACAGGCAGTAATCTGAACAGAACTGTTTTAAGAAATGCAAGTTCTTCATTTCATTTTAACCTTGCAATGTTTTTTTTCCTTAATGCTATGAAGCAAGATCAGTATGACTGCAAGGAAGAAAACAATTTCTGAGAATCTTGTCCTACTTTGCAATATTAAGTATCTCTTAAGGCTGCAGTCGTATTTTTGCCTAAGTTAAAGAGCTGAAATGGGCTGGTCATTAGTGTAGTTTCCTTACCAACAATATAGAAATGCCTTTCTTTGGGATATATATTTATTTATTTTCCAGTTTAGCTTATAGCCCTGAAATTTCCTGGAGTTTCCCACCCAAGTATTAACCAGGTACAGTTCGGTTAGTCTTTTTGAGATCAGCTAAATTGACTAAGCAATTTGTATCATCAGATAGTTTATGAAGTTAAAGGATATTCTACTTCAATATGGACAGAGCTGGGGAGTTCAGAATTTTATAGTTGGTTTTCTTCGCATTTGCAAAGCACCATTAAATATGTTTAGTTTTGCTGTTAAAGTATAAAATGAGGACAGGTGAAATTGCAATTGTTAAGAACTAGCATTAGGCAGCTATTGTTAAAGGACCAGAGGCATCGGGGTTATTTATGTGGAAGGGTATAAATAATAATGCTGAAGTTCATGTAAGGTTGAGAAGTGAGAGGTAAGGGATATTGAAAGATACCCTGTAATTTATCCCTTGACTTCATAAATTATCTGGGATAATGTAATTTATGAAATTTTAAAATATCTGTACAGGGGTCCCAACACGTTACCTGCATGGAAGCACAGCTATTGATTAATACACTGGAGAGCCAGCATGGTATAGTGGTTAAGGTGTTGACTAGGATTAGAGAGACTCTTGAAATCCAGAGTTGGCCTTAAAAGTTCTTTAGATGACTTTAGACTCATCATTCTCAGCCCAACCTACTGAAAGAATTGTTGTGGGTAATAATTGAAGGAATATATATTACTTTTTGGCTATGGGAGGAAAGGTAGGGCCTAAATGAAATAAATATACGTATGCAAACATTTTGAGTTTTACTTTTTATTTTTAACACTCAAGAAGTATCCTAATTTGAAGGCCTCTGCCCTTGAAGGGATCAAAATCAGAACTCTTCCAGAAAAGTCAAAATGATTTTGCACATTTCTAAAGATAATTCTGTTAGGGAGGATCCTAGCCACTTTAGAATCTCTGGGTTAAAGTTTAATACTTCCTTGGCTCCAAATTAGCAGAAGAATGGGGAGACTGAGACTGTGCAAAATACTGGTTAAGTGTATTTTGCAAAAGAAGTTAATCTGAGCAATGTCTCTCCTGCCTTCAAATATTAAAGCAGCCACATCCCTTGAAGCTTCACATGGCTGCTTTGATTAGCTGGTGGTCAAGGCAGAAGTGCTTGTACCTGCTTGCGCAGATTGCAGGAAATGGCATATGCATTAAACTTTTGGATCATTATATTGCAGGTAAAAAGTGTTTACCTGCAATATAAGACCCAGCAATATTCCTGGGGCTTATAGTAAATTTGTAAACAAAGAACATTGTACCAAACACACATGGATGTGAGGGCATCTGACTGCAACCTCTGTCACCCCATTGATTGCCAGGATTGATTCAGCTTCCTTCCTCACGGCTCCATGTGCATCTCTTCCAATGCTGCATACTTGGTGGAAGAGGGCGACCATCCCAGATAGAAGGAGTGTACCAATCTTCAGTCAAGGATATACAATAGCTGCACTCAACTGCTAGAATCTCCAAAAGACACATGGTAGAAGTCATAGGATCCACATTGCTGACTGGAAATTGAAGTCCACACATCTTAAAGTTGCCAGGGTTGAAATCAATTAAAGTTGCACCAAAACCAGCAACAGAAATTCGGATTTTGTGACTTTTGTAGTGCATCTTTTACTCAGTGTTCTTTGTTACATATGTACTATAAGCCCCAGATTTTTTTCTGTGTCTTAGATTGCATGTGAACATTTTTTAGACTTCTGGATCTATAATGTATATGTATAAAAGAGAAGAATTTCCTAAAATCCAAAGTTTCTCAATATAGATTCAAATGGTCTTAGCGAAGACTCCCCTGGCGCATGCACTTAAAATTGAGGAATAAAATATTATGAACACAAGCTGTCCAGGAAATTTGTTTTCAGCACAGTAGAACATGTAGCATTTGAAAACCAGCCTTGTTCCCCCCCCCCAATTTTTTTTTTGTTAATATAGTAATTTCAACCAAAGTTGAAGGAAAGTTCTTTCGATTGTTCTTATTGTGAGCGACAAACTCTTGCGATTTACTGATAGATCCACCCTCTTCCTGATCCTGCTTTAGGCTCTTGTTTAGTATCATAACTATTTGTTTTCAAGTTGAAATGAGCCATGAAAGCTACATGTTCTCTTTGAAAATGGTTTTCTTTTTAGCAGTGATGTTATGTATATCTTTGTGTTCCAAGATTCGTGTCATAGCAGACAGACCTGGTGTTAGTAATGAAATTGCTCATGGTCCAAAGTGTGAAGTTAGCTTTTTAATGTCACTGGGTTCTCATGTTTGGCCACTTCTATCTCAGCAAATTTACAAAACATATATTTGTTTTAGGCAGTGGCCTGACTGTTCAAGACTTTTTGATATTTGAAAATAGTGAAAGTTAAGGGCATGAGAAGAGGGTTGCTTTTCTTTGCAGTCAGAAACCTGATTAAGCTATGAAACTGAAGTCTTTCCTTTCTATTCTAGTTTTGAATGTGCTCACCACTAAAAGTTTGATAATTGAGTAACTGTAAGCTTTACGCAGAGCATAGCTGGTTTAGACACCGCCTGGATTGTGCGCATATTTTGGTGCAGTGGGTAAGTGGCTAGCCTCAGGCATGAAAAACCAGCTGGATGACTTGGGCCAGTCACTCTCTCTCAGCCCAACCCACCTCACAAGCTGGTTGTAGGAAAAATAGGAAGTAGGAGTATTAGATTTGTTTAATGCCTTTAGTTGACCAAAATATATATTTTAAAAAAGGACAAAATTATATTTATATAATATTTCCTAAAATTATTTCTTAGTATTTGTAATACATGATTTATCATTATTATCTTTATTAATTATAACTAGTGCTTATTGGCATACTGGGTACCTATCAAAAAAATTTGGACAGCTGTTAGAAATTCTACATTTTGACAACATTTCCATCAGTCATTTGCAAAAGGCCACACTACTTGGCTTGGCACATATACTACACCGATTCATTACAATATTCTGGGTTCTTGGAAAGAACTCAATGTGGATGGAGGCCAATACCAGCTAAAGAACTGGCAGCTGTGAATAATAATAATGAACATCTGCCCATCTACCTGTGGTAGGCAGATGTTCTTCAACAATATCAAATATTTGTCTCTCTCAGGTCCTTGGGAAGGACTCAATAGGTGGATAAAAATGCCAAATCCAATCTTAACATCTTGCTGACAATGCAACCAATGTAAATAGAAAGAGGATTGCAGATGAAATGGCAAAGATTTTTCATAGCCATAGATCTTCAAGGTTTTTCATTAACATCCTTTTGTTTGTTGTAAATGTGACATGCTTTGCATTTGTCAGTCATTCCTTAGATTCCGTTTCATAAAGCAAAGCAAACTTTTAAGATCTCTGGATGTCTGTTTTATGCCCAGTCATAACCTCCTTAACTTTCTGCTTTTTTGCAGAAAAAACAAAGTGATGGTAGAATCCTCTTTTCCACAGAGAATGGCCAAAACCAGAATATATTTGTGACACTTTTTGTTTTGCGTAGCTTTTGACCTTGTCCAGTCCCAATTTAAGCTTGCACATTCATACATTTTTAGTATAAAACATCTTAACTGAATATGTTTGGCCTGGAGACATTTGAGTGTATACAATTCACCTTTTTCCTTTTTCATTTTTTAAGAATGGGAACATTTTGAAATATAGCTATAGGCGAAGGTTAACTACGAAAACATATCTGTGGGATCCTTGGTGCTCTCTGAGCTTGGTGGTTTTCTTGCAGACGTTTCAGTACCCAACTAGGTAACATCATCAGTGCACTGACAATGTTACCTAGCTGGGTAATGAAACATCTGCAAGAAAACCAACCAGTTCAGAGAGCACCAAGGATCCCTAGTTCAACCCTACCTTATCAAAAACATGTCTCTTTCTGTAACCCTTAATGAAAAGGTGGACATTTGTGCTGTTGTAAAATTAAATTGTTACTAAAACAATAGGGAAGACTGACATTTTCTATTTCCCAACATTTAACTATATTTTAGCATTCCAAATATAATTCAAGCATTCCAAATACAAAGAGCTCTGTCTTTTCCCACATTAGGCAGGGTTCTCAAGATGAGAGGAAAGTGCTCCAGTTCAAAACGTGAAGGCACGAACAAAGGTGAAACCAAGACTGAAAAGTTTCCCCCCCCCCTCCACAAAAGGTTACAAAGTAAAAGTTGAACTCCCTACCCGTTAGTGCAGTGGTTCTCAACCTTTCTAATGCCGCGACCCCATAATACAGTTCCCCATGTTGTGGTGACCCCCAACCACTTATATATCACCGGGTGCCAGGGGCGTGGCCAAAGAAAAGGGGGGAAAAACGGCGGACAGCCTTGTTTGGCGACCCCCGTGAAATGGTTGTTCGACCCCAAATGGGGTCCCGACCCACCGGTTGAGAACCACTGCGTTAGTGTGTCATAAATCACAATCCCCAGTTAAGACCTTTGGCGGGCTCTCTGCTTGACCTTGGTTCCCACAAGAAAGTTATTGCTTTGACAAAACCAGGGGTTGGCAACCTCGGCTCTTTTATGACTCACGGACTTCAACTCCCAGAATTCCTGAGTCAGCATAGCTGACTCAGGAATTCTGGGAGTTGAAGTCCATGAGTCATAAAAGAGCCGAGGTTGCCTACCCCTAGACTAAACTATAAGAATGCATCTTCCCCCTCCCATTGCTGTGGCAACTGGAAAACGAAGAAACATGGCTGTATTCTGAGCGTTTGAAGGCTTGACAACTGGCTAGGAAGGTCTATTCTCTTTGGCAGCTAAAGCAGAAATGACCATAGATCATGGAGTTCTGTGGCCACGTGGGAGAGACCTGCAAGTTGCCAGTTTTCCTCCACCATCTTCCTCCATGTAAACCAGGAAATCTGGAAGTTAAGAGGCAGTCTTGTAATTTCCACCAAAGTGGCTTTGATCTGGCTTCAGCTTGGCATCCAGAGAGAACCTGCCTATGAGGACAAGACTATGTTGGTAGCTGCTGCACCTTTATTCCACTATCTCCTGCATGCTCATGAGTTTTTGTTTTTGTTTTTTTGCCAAAGATGCCTACGTTTGGAATGTTTCATATGATTAAAATGGCAGTTTTTTAAAAGAGATTTTTTTTAAAAGTGCGCAGACTGTTTCTCATTTCCTTTTCAAATTATTTTCTTTCCCCTCTTTCTCTCAGTTCTCTGATTCATGGGAGGCTTGTATTTTAACAAAGAAAAGGAGGAAATGTGAGTTATTATTTCAGCAGAAGTATCAAAAGCACACAAAAAAAGCCATCTTCGTAAAAACTGCTAACAAATAATGCTTGGATAAAGTTTTGTTATGAAAAAAATGAGAATTTCATTTTAACTGTGCTTGTTATTTCCTTATAAGATCATCTAAGTTTGTTTGTTCCTTGTTTCTTTGGGGCAGAAAAAATGAAAATGGTTTATTATTTTCTTAATGATTAACACTGAATAATACTTGAGGATCTAGTGTAAAATATTTATGTACTTTCCGGTTAAGAAAGTCTTATTGCTGTTCATGAAGAAAAGAAATTGAAATCCATATTAACTCAATAGTTTTGGAAGTTCAGAAACCCATTCTTTTATAAAGCTTCTGTTGGCTTAATTAAAGTAGTCCTTGACTTACAACTAGTACTGTTCAAAGTTACAACGGCACTGGAAAAAAATGACTTATGTCAGAGAATTACACAGCATGTGTCCAAATGAAGTCAGAGACGCTGAAAAGAACTTGTTGTTTTATATAAACATATTTTATATCTATGTATACAGCAAAGAAGATAGTCAGGCAAACAGGAACATCATGAGGTAAATCACAGGGCACACAGAAGAAAAAAAGACGGGATAACAGCTTCTTATTACATGATGCAAATCCAAGGAAACAATCAACTAAAAGTCTAAGTTTCATAGGGCTTATACCCAGATGAATCAATATGGATTAATCTTATTTGGGTGTAATATGAAAAATATAGTGGATTTCCCTAATAGAAATGCTTGCATTTGTGCAAGTGCCCAGTCTTATATTTTTTTTGCAAATCTGCTGCTCTACTCACATTTTCTGTTGCTTACAAAATAATGATTGTTTAAAATTGGAAGCTCTCCTGAACCAGTTGGATTAATGGACCGGAGGGCTAGAGCAGGAAAAGGAGATGGGATTGGTGAATCTTGTCCATGTTTAAAAAATGAAATTGCTACTTAGTGCAAAGAATTTGTTTGATATCATCCATAATCAGATGTGGATAATTCCTCTAAAGAACAGCATCTGGCACTTGATATTTAGCTGAAGCTTCAAGATGAGGCTTCATATGTAAGCATTAATTTCTATGCGCTATTTTAGGAAGGAAACTGAACTGTTGTTACCATAATAATAAACTTTAATTTTGCAGCATTTGTATCGGTAGTCATCAACTTACAAAAGTTTGTTTAGTGACCATTCAACATTATAACGGCACTGAAAAAAAGTGACTTATGATCATTTTCCACACGTGATCAAAATTTGGATGCTTGGCAACTGACTCATATTTATGGCCGTTGCAGTGTCCCGGGGTCATGTGATCATCTTTTGCAAAATCAGTGGAGAAGCCAGATTCACTTAACAAATGTATTACTAACTTAACAGCTGCAGTGATTCACTTAACAACTGGCAAGAAAGGACGTAAAATGGGGCAAAACTCATTTAACAGGTCTCACTTAGTAACAGAAATTTTATGCTCAATTGTGGTCATAAGTTGAGGATTGCCTGTACTTCAAATACATTTCCACTTTAATTTTTTTACTTAGATATAGGTGTAGCAAAGGATTCAGTAAAATCTATCAAGGAGAAGTCAATAGTATGAAAAAATTCTAATTGCTGCCTTGATCAAGATGGGTTGTTCTTTTTCCCTCATTCCCTAGCAGATGGTACTTCAACTCTAGTTATCTAGGATGAGCCAGGTTATTTAATGAAACTGTAGCTGTGCCTCTCCGGTTTTCTGTGACCAAATTAGACTGTGAGGTTTGGAGCTATATTTAGATAGGTGGTTGTGTGATCACTTTTTGTACTCCAGGACTATTTGATGCAATTCTCTGTAACCTCTCCCTCTTTCACTTTCTTCAAGGTAACAGAAGACAAGAGCACAGCTGTCCTAGAGTTTCACAAAGTCTGTAAGCATCCTGACACGCTTCCCTCGGAGAATCGTGAGGTTTCATTGCACAAGGTGGCAGGATAAGTTTCCAGACTGGCCTTGCTCATCATCTGTGAAAGAGAGCTGGCACCTGGATTGCTTAGCAAGTCTTCCAGAGGCTGGTCTGACCAAATGTCATACGGCTACTTAACACAAGAGAAGCAACTTGACCAGTAGTATCTCGAAGAATTTGGGGTAGAATGAAATACTACACCTTGGAATGTATTTATTACCTATAAAATGTTAGCTACTCTTTATAATTTCCCCCTCTACTCCTTCTTTCTCCTCCTCCTGCTCCTGCTCCTCCTCCTCCGTTAGATAAACGTTGCTGCTGCTTTTCCGTAACAAGATTTATCATGTACTCTTGTTTAATTTTAACAATGGAAAATTGTTGACTCCAATTATGCACATTCTTGAGAAGGGATATGCAATAGAAAGAATCAGTGTAGTCTTAAAGTAAAATGGACTCACTTGTGTCTATTAAAATCTGAAAACTGTTGAACTCAACCTCCTTGGATGACTTTTATTATGAAAAATATGCTTGAACTCTTATTTGCCTATTTTAGGATTATACAATCTGCCCGTTGCCTTCAGACATTCCATGAGTATCGAATTAGGCATCATATTTTTCAGGCACAGTCATAGCAAGGAGACAAATGTACTGTGCGGTTGCCTTTTAAAATAATAATAATCGTGCTAAGATTTCTTAGTGCAGACCTGGGCAGCATTTTAGGCTGGGAGAGCATTGAAAGGGTTGAACATATACTGTAAGTCCTCTAAAAATAACGCTTGCCGTGAAAGACTTTCCTATTTACAAAATGGCAACAATGCTTGGCATGGCTAGCCACAAAGCACCGTATTACAAGAAAGCTCTCTTTCCAAGAATTCATTATAGTCTAATCTTTGCAGTCATTGCTGAAAATAAATACAGTGTTTAAATGCAAGAGATCAGTTCCCAATTAAAAAAAAAATCTGATGGGACCAAGTACTTAGAAGGCATCAGAAAGGGAACTGGGGGCTCGCTGGTGCTCATGGACGCCACTTGCCTAACCAGAAGCTTGGGTATTTTGACTTCCTGAAGTGTACAAGTTCAAGACTTGGATGGTTCCCTTGGACAACAGATTTTGTTAACCTAGTGCAGGGGTAGGCAACCTTGGCTCTCTTATGACTCGTGGACTTCAACTCCCAGAATTCCCTGAGCCAGCACAGCTGGCTCAGGAATTCTGGGAGTTGAAGTCCACGAGTCATAAAAGAGCAAAGGTTGCCTACCCCTGACCTAGTGGAAGCCTTTTTGTTGTTATGGCTGAGTTCAGCCATATCCTCTTCTAAAGTGCCGGTTGCCATCATGCACCCTGTGCTTCCCTACAACTCCCAGAATTTCCAGCAATTGATGAGAGCACCAGACATCCAGCCATGGTATTATCTAATCTTTTGCTTTTACAGTGACATCTACCCCATTCTTACTTTTTCAAAGGTCTGCTTTTTCAGACTAAGAAAAAGAACGGTCAGCCAGCCTTCTGAGTTTCTCCTGTTTGGAAAAAGCCAGGATCACTTGTGGAATTCTTGAAAACATCCAGCAGGCAGCCATATCTGGATACAGATAATTATTTTGGTGATTGAAAGATCTAATCATCTCAGAATTGCTTGTGTTAGAATAGATAATCCATATTGGATGGGCATTTTAGACATCCACAGTTCTACACAATTGAGTAATAATTCTCATTGAATTGTAGGGAATTACAAACAGGAATATAGAAACATCTGTATATTAATTAACACAAGTGGGAATATATTGGTAAAATGCTTGCTATGCAGTGCTATTTTAAACAAATGACTGCTGATTTTTAGTTTTTATTGCATGCTATAATTTTATAACATCTTACTTTGGGGAAACTTAGTCAATAAGAAGGTTGAAAATTGCTATATAAAACCCCCATTTATAAGAAAACCCACATTTTACTTATTATTTATTTTCTAGATTAAGGTAGGGATATATGGTTCCAAATTACAAAATAGTTGATTTTTTTAAAAAAAAAATTAAGTCAAGGTAGGATGTAAAATATTTAGAATTCAGGCCAGTTTGAATTTAAAGGAATTAAAAATTTGAAACATACTGCCTCAAGTATTTAAAGAAACTGTTTTGACTTGAAACAAACATGTTTTGATCATTTGGAAATCTTATCAAATTAAGAGCATGAATGCATATTTTGAAATGTTTTCTACATCCTTACCAAAGCTTGTTTTATTTGGGCAGGAAGTGTAAGAGAACTGAAATAATAAACATGAAGTAGAATGAAAACTAAGAATCGGCACTGAGAACAGGAGCAGGCAAACGATAGCCCTCCAATTGACACTTTCATCATGTGTTACCATTTTCATGCTGTCCAGAACACTTGATCATAGTTTAGCAATTTCTAAAGGGTTATTGTATGAAAAACTGTGTAATTATTCCCAGAAGGTTTTGTGCCATCCCATTCTGAGAATAATTTCATCCAAACAACTGAGTTATCTTGAACTCATTCCTGTTCTAGGAGACTTGAGTCCAAAAATGGATAAACGGCTCAACTCAACCCCTTCCATGAAAAAATGGAACGGTCCACATTGCTTTGCACTTTACTACTAAAAAGTTATGATAATACATAGCATTTAAAAAACATAGAAACACCTGCTGTGTTCCTTTCTTGACCGAGTTATGATAAACTGCCCCTTGTGAACCATGTCTGCATTTAACATGAAAAACAGTCAATCAGCAAGTCTGCATGTCTCAAAGGAGGGTTAAATGTAAAAATAACATCAATTAATCTTCTGCAGTTTTGCAGACATTATTTATAGGAGGAAAATGAATTTGTGCTAAATTGTACAGAAACATTGCCTTTGGTCAAATTAAGGTTGGCTGATTAGTGATGCATATTATTTGGAGCTATTATTAAATAGTGTAGTCAAGTTATTGTTGGTTTCAATGAGATTGTTCATATTGTTAATTTGTGCCATCTGATTCAGATCCAAAAAATGCTGCTCATTACAATCTTTTAAAGTTTTGAAGAATTGAAACTTAGGACTTGTCTCTGGGGACATTATCTGCTTCTATAGAAGTTTCCCTGCCTTTCAGTTCTATCTGTAGAGAACATGGCATTCTATCCCACCAGTGCAAATGGTAATGATTTTCAGCTGGACCTTCTCAGAAGTAATGCTAAGGCAGTGTGAGACCTTCTATCTAACCCTGAAAATAACATTCTTCTATCAGTCCTTTAATTACAGTTGTCTTTTGCTAGTATGCTTTTATCAGTTTTTGTTTGGATTGGTTTGGCTGAGAGCCAAACTGGATTAGGAGAAGGGAAGTCCAGGTACTATTCTTGCCTTAGGCATGGCAGCCAGCTGCATGATTTGGGGCCAGTAAGTCTCTCTCAGCACTGGGAAGAAAACCATGGCAAGTGACTTCTGAAAATATTTCCGAGACAACTGCAGGGACATGTTCCTGTAGTTGCCAGGAGTCAAGGCTGATTTGAAGCCACCAAGAAGTAGGGGAAAAAAATGATTTAGCTGCTCCTGATTTCTGATCTACAGATTGCTTTTTGTATTTTAAAAAAGTGTGGAAATTGCTCTGAGAGCCTTCAAGCAGAAGGCAATATATAAAAATAAAATGTTTAGAACAAAGCACAAAGTGGAGACAAGCGATAACTTGCTCAGATAATGGATGATTAAAAAAGAGAATGCTGCATTGCAGGGTGCTCATGTCACTGTTGTCTCTTATAATCAGGTTTGGCAGACATTTTGCAGTGTTTCCCAAACCTGTTAGACTAGCAGTGAAAGTGTGATAAAATCAATGTATAATACACCTTGGGAAGCAATCGCAGTCACTTTCTGATGTATGCAAAACTGGACTGTATCATGTCTTGGTTGCTGGAAGTTTATTTGACCCCATCAGAATTCTTACTTTAGCAGGATCATCATAGCTGGAATTGCACAAAAATTGCTGGAATGACCAAAAGCATCCCTCTGGTTACAGTCCAAGTTGGCAATCATCAAAACCGGCCTTCAGCCTTCTTCTGCTTTCAGAAGCTACAATGAGACCAATGATTCTGCTTTGGAGATTGAGTCCAGTACAATAAAACTCACTGACTCTACTCAAAATTGCAAGTTCTGGGATTATTTGAAACACCAGCCTGCTATTCGCAAAGCTTATACTGTTGCATTTTCAAAGAATGCTCAAAGGATCATATGGTTTTGCTGGAAAGAGCATATCAGCTAGCAATATGGAACTAAGCATGTTAATTAGCCTGCAACAATGGGCAGGCTGCTTTAAAAGTATTCAACTCATGGAAGATACAGATCTGAGCACAGAGTGTCTGAATGAGGCGTGAGAAACATTTTTAATAAAAGGGGATTGGCAAGGCTTCAGTCATATAGAATGGGAGAAGGGTGATTATCAAGAGTAACATTGCTTAAAAGTTCTGGAACAAACTTAGCATCATCTAACTGAAAATAATATTATAATCTTATATGTGATGTACTTTTAATTGTGTTACCTTTTCTGGCTCAGAGTGGTTCCTCCCAAATTGCATACATTTTGTGAGGCATGCTAGTCCTTTGGAGAAATCTTAGTCATTACTTTTCATAATTTGCAAAATATCTGGGATTTTTTTTTATTTTATTTTGGGTGGCTAAATTTGCATTCTGGCTAATATTTTGGTGGAACTATCTGAACTATCTTTACATGCAATTATTGATAACGAAAAGCAAAAATGTAGTGGGTCATACATGAAGCTTCGATGAATGGGATGTGTACTGATTTTTTTTAAAAAATGTAGGTGTTCTGAGCAAGCTTACTGTTTTTTGCAAGAAGTACTTAAGCACAAAAGGTCTGATTTAAAGCTGCAAAATAAAAAGAAACTCAGTTGGATCTCTTGTATGTGGAAATATATTTCACTGCTCCATTTTGCTAATGTAAACCATTTCCTCTCCTCTTTTGATTGAATAATTTGATAATACATTCTGTGGCATCAAATAAAATTGAGTTTGAATATGAAGAGGCAGTTTACAAGTTAGGTTAAAGTGGAGAAGCTGAGAGCTACAGAAGCAGGCTGAAGAAATATTTGCTCAGCTGAGGAAATGGTCCCAGGTTCTGACCAAGTGAAGTTAAGTTTTAAAAAATTAGTGGCAATACACCAGTTCAGGAAGTTCTCATATAATTTGGAACTGAGTTTGCGAGAGAAGCTTTAAAGAAATTACTTTTTTCAGCATTCATTAATCCTGAAAAAAAGTATTTGCTATTTAATATGTCATTTCAAATGACCTTTAATAGGTGAAAACTACGGTAAATTGGATCTCTGCCACCTTACAATGTGTGTATCCATATATGTGAAACTGTGTGTGTGTGTCTCATGGGAGTCACCCTGAAGCACAGAAAGACAGGTGAATTGTAAGCAGTTCTTGTAATCTCTGTAGCTGGAAAAAAAAATCACTGAAATAATGATAGGAAAGTTGCTGACATTATCCATAGTTTATCTATTACATTTTCCACAATGAATAACCAAAGATCAGCAGGTCAGTTATCAGAACAATGTATAATGTATAAGCTGATGGTTTTTTAAAGTTTGTTTTGGTTTTTCAAAAACAATTTATGGGGGGGAGTATTTCTTCCAAATGGAGAGATCATTTAATGAAGTTGAGCATGCATCCAGAAATCAGAATAGAAGAATTTTTTTGATTGAAAGGAAGGTGAAAAGATGGCAATAGAAAATGTGTCTCCGTAACTCTTGGTTCACATAGAAGAGATGTTAACTTCACTATCACATTGGAATCTGAATTTTTGTCTTGGTATTCTTTCTGCATTGAATAGTCTTGTTTAGATCCTAGAGTTGGCTTGATCGTTTACAAAATTTATATCCATGAAGGCTTCCCGAGAGCTTATATTTTATCCCATTTCTCATTCCATTTTTTTATTTCCATTGTACAAATCTCAACTGTGGAGATAAATAAACGGAAGATGGAGGATAGCGTTGCTAATTGGGAATTGACCAATTTGCTGCTCTTCTTGCAGCTCCAGGAGCCTTGGAGATGGGATGGAGCAGATTTTGAAAGGTGCTGCAACTAGATGAGAGAGCTGTCAAGGGGAGCGTTGAGCTTCACAAGAAGACACCAGCTGATGCAACATTGGACTTTGCCATCTTATGCTGCTTAAGTGATTTTTTTTCAAGCATCTATGCTAGTTCTCAGTTTAGGGATCCTTGAAGCAGAGGTTGTAAATTACACCACAGACTGGATAATTAGAATGCAGTACATAAAAGCCATCTTGGAAAGAGCAGAAACTTCAATTACCTCCATCCTGCTGTTAAAATAACAGAAACAACTGTTTGGATTATTTTGACTTAAATCTCTTGACCTTTTCATAGGGAGGGTCTCTCCTATTCCCCCACGGCTGATTTCATGTGAGACAATAGACCCAAATCTTGATGTAGCACTTGGTATGCACTTTTTTATATTGAGTAGCAATTTGAGCACTGAACTTAAATAAATAAAAGCAGGTTCCAGATTTATCTGGCTTTGTGATTATTGACAAGTTCTGTCCAAATATTTAATAACTAATATAAATTGCATTTCAATAAGTTAGGTTGGTGGATTTGTTTGGGGAGGATATGTCCATTATTCATGAGTTGTTAATGGATTGTTAATATATATATTTATACATACACACACACACATCTCTATTGGAGGTGTGTGTGTATTAGCCATTGCAATCCACTGCAGGATGAAGGCCTCTTCCGCATGTTTCCAATCAATACGGTCCTGAGTTTTCTTTTGCCAGTTGGGCCTGCAATATTTGCTGATCTGGTCAATCCATCTTGTTTTAGGTCTTTTTCGTGGACACTTTTGATCAAGTGGGATCCATTCTATGACTGCCTTGGTCCACCTGCCCTCAGTACGTGCTATGTGACCAGCCATTTACATTTCAATTCTTTTACTCTCTTGATGGTATCGTATACTTTTGTTTGTTTTCTAATCCATGTGCAGGTTTTTCTATCTTGTCTTGTAATGCCGAGCATATATCTTTCCATGGCTCTTTGCACCACTCGTAGCTTTTGTGTGTGTATATATTAACCTAACAATTGATATAAAGGCTACCACACACACACACACACATATACATACAGTGCTTTTTTTGTCATAGAATTCACCGGAACGGAGTTCTGGCACCTTTCTTTTGACAGATTTTCCAAATTTTAAAAGTAACTTTTGAAAATTTGATGTTTGGTCCACATGGACTTGAAACACCCTGTTGGGTGTAGCAGGTTGGCAGCAAAATCATTAAAATGGTGCATGGGGTGTGTGTGTCAAGTCCAATTCATGCATACTTTGCCCGGCTGCTCGGCTTGGGGCACTGCTTGGCTTGTGATACAACCTACTGTATTATAGATATTAAACTAAATATGACAAAAGGAAAATAATCAGTTGATGTGGAAGATATGCAGTAGAATTGTTTCCATGTTGTCCAATCATATTCTCTCTATTAAATTTTCTAGAATCAAGTTTCTCTTTGTGATGTCCAACTTTATGCTGAGGTTATCTGAACAAATCCAGTATAATGAAATGCAAAAGCAATGCAGCCTTCACCATGGACCCATTTGTACAACACATTTAATTGTGTCATGAGGTAAACATGAGGTAAAATTGTATCATGAGGTAAACTGAATGGTTGACTTCAATTAACCCAGATGGGATAAGAATAAAAACAGGCCCAGGCACATTGAAGACTATGTTGGATCCTTAGCCCCATCCCACTTCTGACAGAGGTCGTACAAGTGCAGTCAATGCCATTTTGTTCCATACCTCAGTTTGAATCCTGACTGAAAGGAATCAAAATACATCACTTCTCTGGAGCTATCGCACTTTGTCTACAACCTTAATGGTACGTTAAATGTATCAGGGATGGGTTATTTATGAAGTATGTATCATATAACAAGAAGAAAAATGGTCAAGCATGGTTTGCGAGGATATGGAGAATGGTGTTGATATAAACCACATTTAGTTAGATTGCCCCATGTTTCCCCCTCTTTTCTCTTGCCCTCAAGTTTCTTTTGCTTACTAATTCTTATTCCTTTTCTGCACATCAACATAACTTCTTTCCCCTGAAAGGAATAGCACAATAGACATGTAGGTATGCTTGCCACTTTTGAGTAGAGGAATATGAATCATGTCTGCTATTTTGCAGCAGTAACTGCCCCACTCTAAGTAATAAGCCTGATCTGGCATCTATGGATCCACGATGTCACAGGGTCTGTGAAGGCTTGAAGAAATATTATTATTTAAATCTTGAATTAAGTCCGTGTCCACAAAAGATATTTAAAGGGGGTCCATGGAAAAGAACAGGTCGAGAACCACTGTGTTAGACAGTAGAGAGTGCGCTTTCTCACATATTAATATATGCAAGCACAGCCCAGCATTGAAATAAGTTGGTAGGCCTGCAATCTGTCTGTTGTCTTTAGGACAGTGATTCTCAACCTTTTTAATGCCGCGACCCCCAACCGGTCGTAAGTCAAGGACTACTCAACCGGTCGTAAGTCGAGAACTACTCAACTGGTGCAGCACCGTTTGCAGAATGGGACTTTTGGCGGGCTCAGCAGGGCAGAGACAGCCTGGACAATTCCTATTGGCTTTCAAAAGCCAATAGAATAAAAGGGAGTAGCACAGCTAAGGAAAAGGAAAAAAATGGTGGACTGCGTTGTTTGGCGACCCCCGTGAAATGGCCGTTCGACCCCAAATGGGGTCCTGACCCACAGGTTGAGAACCACTGCTTTAGGAGATGAAACAAGATTGCACAGAGCAGTGCTTCCAGAGCTACAAAGCCTGGGGATTGGGAATGTCTTAGAAATGCATAAATGCAAATTTCTTCTGATGAAGCTGAACCAAACCTACATATTTCTAACAGCTACCTGAGGACTGGGATGGGTGCTGAATGTTTTGAATGATATCCCTCCCCCCCCCCACTCCTACTATGTAAATTGTATAGATACACTGCTGTTAAAGCTAGTCTTTCTTGTTCATGTCAGATCTGAAAACAATTTGTTTTGATTAGGAGTAAAGGAGTCTGACAATTTTAATCTGTGTTTAACCCTTCCACTTTAACATTCATTTTATCCCCATTTGGTGTCAAACTGCATTGTAGTCCCCTTCTTACCTTACAGGCAAAAAAGTGGCCAGAAAATTATATAAAGAAAAAAAGAAAATAAATTCTGGAAATCCTTGTAGATTTCTCCTAAAAGTGTGTGTGTGTTTGTAAGCCTTTTTAAAAGGAAAATTAAAAACTAATATAAACTAAGAGAAAGAAAAAGAAATAAAGAGAAAGCTAAAATGTAAGAAAGGAAAGAAAAAATAGAAAAGAAATAAAAAATATACAAAGAAGAAGTTTTCAATCTTTACAACAGTTACAATTCTAAATTTCCCTCTTAATCTATGGTTACAACATAACTTTTTTTCTATAATCTATCCTGTCCAATCATCAAAACCATATATTATAAGTTCATTTTTTCTGTTTCATGTAAAAAGTATGTAAGAGGTTTCCAGTCAGCAATAAATGAATATATTGTCTTTTCTCTGATCAAAAAGTCAATTTAGGCATCTTAGCAAGTTCCATCATTTTCACCAGCCATTCCTTCATTGTTGGCAATGCTGAATCTTTCCATCTTTGTGCATACAATAACCTTGCTCAGGTTATTACGTACAAAATCAAAGTTCAATAACTTTTTTCCGATTTGTTTGTCCGCCAATCCCAAAAGACAAACCTCTGCTCTCAGTCATGTATTAATCTATAAAAATCCTCTGAATTGGTATGAGTATTTGAATCTAGAATTTTCTGGTTTTTTATATATGTCCACCAAACATAGTAAGCATTTTCATAGAACATTTCTAACATGCTGGTTTGAAAACAGTTTCTCTAAACCAGGGGTGTCAAACTGCCGGCCCGCGGGCCAGATGCATCATAGCAAAACCGCGGCCACCCCATTGCTGGCAATGGCAAAAAAGTCACAATACGTCGCGACATGTCACGTGATGTTGCGAGTTTGACACCCCTACTCTAAACCTGTTTGTGCGTCAAGGAATCAAGATGG
This sequence comes from Crotalus tigris, assembly GCF_016545835.1. Taxonomy (NCBI): domain Eukaryota; kingdom Metazoa; phylum Chordata; class Lepidosauria; order Squamata; family Viperidae; genus Crotalus; species Crotalus tigris. The sequence goes on from NW_024096561.1 coordinate 956,652, forward strand.
TGGCTGGCCTTGTATGATCAAAGCCCTGCCCTTTTTCAGAGCTTTCAGCTGGCTCCTACTTGAGAAGGGAATAACACTGCAATTTTGCTTTGAAGGGTTGGAAAACTGCAAAATTCATCAGAGCAAAACCTCTCTTCCAATCTCTGCGTGCCTCTTGCCTCAACTACGTGAATTGAATAGGCCAAAATCTCACATTTTTTGCCTAGGCAAGCTCGCTGGCTAGAAATCTGAACAAATGAAAATGTACGTTTGAAGCATATATTATTCCTGTCGGGGCCTTGGTTTTACCTGTGCCTGCAACAGAGAATCTCTAGCAAAATTAGTCTGGGCCTTCCTTTCTGGACCAGCTGGATAAACAAGCTTGTCCAAGCAGAACAGGAAAAATGTGAGCTGTTGCCTATCTCTTGGTTCTCGCACAAACGTGGCCGAACTGGCCAGATAACAACCTGTTGAAAACTACTGTGGAGTTGCTGTCATGAGCAGATGTGAAAGTTTTGCTTTAATGTTTGAGAATGTCTTTTGTGTGATCCTGCTTTTACTAAACTTTAACATTAAATTATCCTCTGGATTATGAAGTCCTTAGTGTTCTCTGAGCATGTGCTTTGTCTGCACATGTTACCTATCAGCTCTGATGAGATAATCTAATGAAACAGGTAATGAAATATCTACAACAAGCAACCAACTCTGAGAACACCAAGTACTTCACAGTTCAATCCTGAGCTATACATAATTTCTTCTACTGGTATTTTTTGAATGTCATGCTATTCTTACCATATGGCTTTTTTGACATGACATTTGAAGGCTACAACCATACGTATTCATTCATCCAGATTTCCAGCTAGCTTTATGGTGGCTACATCATGTTCTTTTATTCAGTGACTGGTATTTCAGTGAGCACCAAATTTGATCAAACATCCCGGTAGTAAATTTCAGATCTTTCTCAGAATGTTTTGGATGCTCAAAAACATGACATCTTTTTATGGTAGAAACGAACAGGCTTGTATCATCTTATGCAGTTCTATTTGCTATAGTTATTTATCCAAATAGTTGAAGTATGAAAAGTAATGAGATTCCTCAGAATCAATGGCAAAACAGAACTTCTGATTTGTAGATATGGAACTGGAAATTTTGGCAGTAGACTCTTGGAGAACAACAGGATTTTCCTTGTTGGGTGTTCTGATGCAAACTTTTATTAATAATCTGCATTAATTGAGACTATAAAATTACAAACAAATAAATGAAAATTATGTTGGTACGGATGTGTTGCCAACACAACCTTGTGATCTGGATTTGGGACCCTATTGTAGGCAAGAGGGAATAGACAGCCTTATAGTTAAAAACACTATTGATTCTCCAAACCTAATCAAAGGTATAAAAGCAGGTCTGAGTATATTAAAACAACTAAAGGCCATCGCTTGTGAGAGGAAAGTAATGTGGAATTTTTCTGTGAAATACAATGTGAATTTCATGAGGACTCGGAATGTAGAATGCTGGATATCAGCCAAAAGTCAAAAGGAATGGATTGCGTAGTTTCCAACTATAGCCAAAAGACTATTGTGCAACAAGTTTTTCTTGCCTAAGAATCCAAATGATCCATTTTCCCTCTCTCTCCTGATCTCTTTAATTACATCAGAGGCCATTAGCATTCACCCTTCATGATGCAGAAAGCCAAGTCAACTTTCACCCTAACATTATTTCCTGGAATGATAAGGGTTTTTTTTCCCCCTTGCAAGTCAGATGACTGTGTGGCAACCAATGTAGCCTTCCCTTGTGCATGTTGCATACTATTTTTCCACTGTCAAAATTCAGCTTTTTTTCCTTTCTTTAATGGAAAATGTTCGTTCAACATTAATAGGTATCAACTCTTCTCTTTGCCTTGCTTTTTTGCTATCACAGGAAGAAAGTGTGTGCTCACGGAAAAAGTTTGTAACATTGGATCATTAGTAGTAGTAATATGGTCTATAAAGTTATTCATTGTTTGAGCTCTCTGTTTTCAAGAAATTAGTCCTGGCTAGGCTTATTAAGATTGGCTATTACACAATAATATGGAATTGGGACTGCAGCCCTACAATATCCTGGTCACAATCTTCTAATACTTTCTTATGTGGCAAAGATAGCAATCATGCTTTTAGTAAAAAGAAATCCTTGAAATATTTTCCTTCTCCCATTTTGCTTGTCAGTGTTCAATTTAATGCTTATGTTCAGAAATTGGTGCTGGAGAAGACTCTCAAGAGTCTCTTGGACTGCAAGAAGATCAGATCAATCAATCCTAAAGGAAATCAAACCTGATTGCTCTTTGGAAGGACTAGATCCTGAAGCTCAAATACTTTGGCCATCATTAAAAAAGACCCTGATGTTGGGACTGAAGACAAAAGGAGAAGGGGGTGGCAGGGGATGAGATGGGTTAGATAGTGTTATCAACTCAATGAATATGAATTTGGGCAAACTCCAGGAGACAGTGGAGGACAGGGCAGCCTGTGGTACTATGGTCTATGGAGTTGCAAAGAGTCAGACACAGTGACTGAACAGGTGCAGGAATTGGAAAAATGTGTACGTGTGTGCGTGCATGTGTTAGAGAAATATTTGGAGTTTGCTATAAAATTGTCTGTGGTTGGCACATTTTCTCAATCTCTCTCTCTCTCTCTCTCTCTCTCTCTCTCTCAATATGTGCATAATTCATTCAATTTTACAGTGTGTTTGAACTCCTACCATGCTTTATTATTCCTTATGTGCAAGTAATTGGATGGCAAACCGGTGCTCCTTTGCATCCTGAGTATACCAGGATGTTTCAAGAACATGCTTAAAAGCAATTATATTTTTCAAATACCCACTTACTATCGCAGTGAGTGGCTCTAAGTAAACCATGAATCAATTGCTAATTAACTCTGTGTCTTGCCTGCAACAAAGCAATTGGTTTTACTTCCTGCTTCATTGCACACTTCATGCATATATAAATTGCTCTGGCTTTGTTACTCATCTTTTACCTAATTTGAGCTGCTTCCAAACTATTTATCTCTAAATTGTATATTAGTGATTGGTGATCTCTTATTCTTCCCGGAAAACCATCTTACCTTAAAACATACCAGACTGAAAAGAGCCTGTTCTAGTTCTTAATCACAGCTAAGAACTACAGTCTTTAGACATGCAGATGGTTGAGCACATTTGATTTCTCTTCAGTTGTGTTGGGGGCCAACTCTGTCCAAATGGTTGTCTTTGTGTATATATAGGACTTTGTTTTAGCTGGGAGTTGAATACGATACATATGAAAGATACCATCTTGGGTTCTAAGTCTTTGTGGTAGCTCATGCTCAAATATTAAGATAATAAGAATCGTTAGGGAGGAGAAACCTGTAAACATGTAGAGTTTATATGAGATTACTATAATGATGGAAAAGCTACAGAAAAGAACACATATTTCATCAAAACTGGAGGCCAGAAAAACATCCCAAGCTTAGTATACAACTAGGAAAATAAGTAGTTGATTCTTCTGAATCTTTGTGGTTGAGAAGTTGCTCAGCCTACAGATCCACAGGATTCTAGAAGAAGCAGATTATCTGGATTTTTTTCAGTTAAGGATTCAGACCGGTTCTAGCTCTAAGACAGCCCTGATTGCACTTATTGATGACCTCTGGCAGATTCAGGATGATGGCAGTGCATCCATTTTGCCCTCCTTGATCTCTCAGAGGTCTTCTGTGTTATTAATTATAGTGTAATGACCAGCTCAGGAGGTTGGGAGCGAAAGCCTAACCATTGTAGTGGTTCCCTTCCTTTCTCCAGGGCAGGTTCTAATTGGTATTAATATGGGAGGTGGGTGGAAGAGAGTTGTGTTTATGGCTTCTTATCAGACGAACCAGAAGTTTCTTAGATTTATTCATTTATTTAAATCTAAGAAACTACTGGTTTGCCCAATAAGAAGCCAAAAACAGAGTACAAATTAACATACCATATCAGAAACAAAAGCATTCTTTTGGGAATCCAGAGAGGTGTCATTCCAAAATCCAACTTCAGGACAATTTTAGAGACTATTTTAATTTAAGATCATTATGCTAATATTTTAGGATATCATCAAGATATGTTAAAGTGAGAAAGGTTATTTTCACCAGCTGCAAGGGGGGAGGGAGGGAGGAAGGAAGGAGGGAAGGAAGAGATGGAGTTGTGGACATTTTGTGAGGGGAAAATGAAATTTTCATTGAGCATGGTTATTTAGTAATCTACATTTTTTATTAATTTTTTATGCTTAAAAATGCTGTTATGATTTGTATTTTATACCTTTTGTGAAGATTTTGTTTGATTTATAAAGTTTTATGGCAATTTACACTGCTGCTTTGAAATAATTGACTCATGTTTATTTTAAAAAGCTCTTGTGACAGCTCTAATATATATGCATTAGATCAGACTTTCCAAGTGCTTGTGCTGAGTGGAAGGTGAAATCCAATATACACTGAAGGCATGAAGAAATGACATTGGTAGATTCTGCATATCATAGGGGTGGAAGGATTCTTTACTTTTTCTGCATCAGTCACAACCAGGTCAGAAGGTGTTTCCTTGCTCCAACTGCACACCTTATTAATTCCCCCCTCCCCATAGATTTTTTTTTCCAAATTCAATTTTCCAAGTTTTTTCCATTCCGTACACCTGAAACAACCACTCGTTTTCAGCTAGCATATTTAGGTAAAAAGAACTAGCCTGTTCTTAAAATATTTTTTTATAAAAAAAAAAACATCTGGAATGAAACAGGATATTATGAAATGCATAAGCAGCTAAGCTCATATGCATATTATGGGAATGAGCCTTCTGCACATTTTTCAAAAGCCCATGTGGCGCTCAGCCCCAGCAGTGTAAATTGCCATAAAAAGGAATGCTCTCTTCACTAAGTATGCACTGCAAAATCCATACAATTAATCCATGGCTTAGTGTGACATGCGAACCAAGGTGGAAACACTCCTGAGAAAAAAAGATAAGCCAGTTTTCTTTGAGCCACCTACTTACCTGGGGCACAGTCTAAATAAAGAAGTTGCTTTCCGGCAGGAATAATTTTCATTCCACAAGCAGGTAATTTTAAAACGGTTTCAATGTATTAAGCTTGACGGGCTAAAGTAAGTAGACACGATGAGTATTTTGGAAGATGCTACAGGTAGTCCTCGATTTACAACAGTTCATTTAGTGACCCTTCAAAGTTACCATGGCCCTGAAAAAAGTGACTTATGACCATTTTTCACACTTATGATCGTTGCAGCATCCCCACAGTCATTTGATCAAAATTCAGATGCTTGGGCAATTGGTTCATATTTATGACGGTCATGTGATCAACTTTTGAGACCTTCTAACAAGCACAATCAATGGGGAAGCCAGATTCACTTAACAATGGTGTCACTAATTTAACAACTGCAATAATTCACTTAACAACTGTGGCAAGAATGGTCGTAAAATGGGGCAAAACTCACTTAACAAATGTTTTACTTAGCAACAGAAAGTTTTGGGCTCAATTGTGGCGATAAGTCGAGAACTACTTGTTTTTTTCAGAAGATGTACATGCATATCTTTATACATATACACAAACATGCACATTTCACTCATAAACACACAGCCCACACACTATTGACTGACACCTACACATTGTAGAGTAATCAGAAGAGCAACAGGAGTGACAACTGAGAAATTGGCTATGACAGACTGTTTTTGAAGGACAAACTGCATAATATTTGTAGCTCAGGATTGAACTGTGAGATCCTTGATGTCTCTACGCTTGGTTGTTTTCCTGCAGATATTCGGAAGAAAATGTCTGCAAGACAGCAACCAACCTCAGAGGGCACCAAGGACCCCATAGGACAGATTGCTTTCTGTCTCAGATAACAGGAAGAGGAATTAGGCAACAAAATGGGTCAAATATTGTGGAGGGGGGGGGTTTGAGAGGAAGGAAGGGAAGCCCATTGGTAGGCAGAGAAGGGACAAAGAGTGATGTTTGACAGAGGAGGTAAGAAATGCGTCAACAACGAATAAAACAAGAATGAGATTATGTGAAGATAGACATGGACACAAAGAAGCAGGGTAAACAAAATGGCAGACAGGAATAAGAAGATTGAAGGAGATGGGGTATGCAATTGCACCTGTGCTAAGCCATAAGTTAGGGCTTACACATCATAGTAGCTGAGATCATTCCATCTGCTAAGCTGAATCAAACATATGCCCTTATGGCTGCCTGTCAATCTAGTTACTTTTTTTCTGGAACAATGTGGGAAACAAAGTGGGATGAACAAAGGGAAGAGAGGGTGTGCAGTTCACACAGAAGAGCCAAATTAACTCACAATTTACAGGGTTGGGACTAAAAAAATCAATAAAAATTTCACCTCCTTATTTCTGGTCTTGGTTCAAACCCCACATTTATAAAAGGATGACAGCATTTGTTGTTCAGCTCTTGCTGAAATCAAGTAGGGAGGAAAATCTGATTTAATTCTTTGTTTCAGCATAAACCATTTTCACCATTGCACAAAATAACTGTAAGCTGTGACTATTTTCTTCTTATGATTAAAGCTACATAGATTGATCATGAGCAGTGATCTGTTACTCCTATAATGGTAGCCTACTAATTTTCAGTTTATTTTCTCTTCCAGGGGATTCTCATTACTGTAACATTTTACTTTTCTTAATTATTGTTAGTATTTCATTAAATAAAAATAAAAAATGAAATACAAAGAAATCAGTGAATACTAAACACATTATTTGTCAATGTGCATTTAAATCGTATTTATTTTGTGGGAGACTCAGATTTTCAGCTGTAATTTTTGTGGTTCATATATGGGAACATTTATCATTCCAAAGCTTTCAAGTCTTTTGAAAAAAATGGATGAAAACAATTTCCCTTAAGTTACCTGATGACATAAAAATCACATTCAGCCAACAAATGAATAACAATGAACAAAATGTACAAAAATGGAAGACATGCTCTGCCTGCAGATATGTTTCATAAATCTTGTTCATAGATGTGGAGTTGGCTTTAATGTTTTCCACAACCTAAGCTGAAGGTTGTATACGGTACATTTATTTAGGAGTAAGTTGAAGAAATCATTGCCTCCAATTTTTGCATGAGATTTTGTTGTCATTTATCTTTCTTTGTTCTAAATTTAACATCTCACAAAACAATGTGGCAATGTGTTCACGTGAAAGTTCATCAAAACATATCCAAGATCCTTTAAAAGGGGATGGAAGATTGAAGCAGCTATTAGAGGCAATTGGTAGAATGGTCCAAAGGCATCACATCTTATATGGTCTGAGCTATAGTGATGATGACTTTCAACATCAGCCTTTCAGTATCATAGGAGGATGTTAGAGTCACTCCATCTATCAGATTTCTCATGTACCACAATCAGCAAGGAAGAAATTTGGGATTGCTGCAAACCACTACACACAAGTGGGGATAGATCAAACTTAGCAGTAATGGTCTGGTGGCCCATCTCTTGCCAAGCAACCAGCATTCCAAATGAGAAAATGTTCTCTAGGGCAGTTATGGGTGAACTCTTAAGAATAAGCACCCTCAATGGACTGTTCCTCTATGTCACTTGGGGACAAAAACTGAAGGCTAGCACCTCTAGGACAATTTGCCACAGCCAACTTGCCACAGGACATCTCACCATGACCTACTCACTGCAGGACAACTCACTGTGGAACAAGAGTTACACTAATATCGAAGAGATGGTGTAATAGAATCATTAAAGAAATGATGCAAAAGGAGGGACAAAATGAAATGTGAATGACAAAAATTAAAATATTTTTTAAATTATTTTAAATAATTAAATCAAATTGTTGAATTGACCCATGACGAGTTGTCCCTTGATGAGTAGGCCACGGTGAGTTGGCCACGGCAAGTTGTCCCATTCCGCATACAAAACCTTCCTCTCTCATATATTGTATACTAGATCATTCAGGGTGCTCTGTATCTGACATTTGATACCAGATACAGCAGAACCATCACGAAGACAATTTTCTGGACAGCAGCTGAGCAGAACATTATAACCCAATCAAGAAGAAGCTTGGTCATTGCTTCTTTTTTTCTCCTCTTTCCTTTTCTGTCAGTTCATTGCTAAGGGGAACTTCATGTGGGAAACTCAGTGGCTTAGCCTCCAAAAGAAAGCAAATAAATGTATGCACAATCATGTTTTACACAGAAGGGAAACTGGAGTTGGGACTAGTACAACATTGGGGACTGGAGCTAAAACATATAAAGAACGGTTGCAGGAATTGGGTATGTCTAGTTTAATGAAAAGAAGGAGTAGGTATGACATGATAGCAGTATTCCAGTATTTGAGGGGCAGCCACAAAGAAGAGGGAGTCAAGCTATTCTCCAAGGCATCCAAAGGCAGAACAAGAAGCAATGGATGGAAAATAATCAAGAACAGAAGCAATCTAGATCTAAGGAGAAATTTCCTGAGAGTTCAACAATCAGAGGAACAATTTGCCTCCAGAAGTTGTGGATGTTCCAAGACTGGGTTTTTTTTAAAGAAGAGATTGGATAACCATTTGTCTGAAATGGTATAGAGGGTTGGACTAGAAGACCTCCAAGATCCCTTCCAACTCTGTTATTCTGTTAACATTGACTTTGGCTGCTTTATTCAGATATCAAGGAGATTCTGCTCTGTGCACCCTTATGTGACCGACTGAATATTCAGAGGGCATAGAAGTGAAAGTAAAGACACTATTTAAGATTGTTTGGGAAGGTTCATACTCTCCCTTGTTCTGTGCCTGTCTTCTGCTTAATGTTTGCTGTGTTGGGTCTAGGAATGTGTATGTGCTGACTCTTGTCCTATCACAGCTTTTCAGAATGTATTTCTGTGGTTTTTGGCCCACTGGGGCAATACTATATTATTGCTAGTCTATAAACATCCTCATGTTTTTCTACTCATTCAAGCAAAAATTGTAATAAACTGCATTACTTAAAAATTATTTTTAAATTATTTGAATCAAGGCAGCAACAAATCCAACAGGAATGAGAAAACATACAGTAAATCAAGTGTCTCTGTGTCTGGCCTGCATTTAGTTGCTTCCGGCTTAGCTGGCAGCTTGTGCTGTGACGTGTCAAATAGTGTTAAAGAATGCTAATGAAAAAAAAATTCTCCCTCTCCCTCTCTCTCTCTCTCTCTCTCTCATCTTTTAGTTGAGCACCTTAGGATGTTTCTTTACAGAATTAAATGATTTAGTTAGCCTTAGACATTCTTATAGGGAGTTCCCGTGGTTTTGTTTTTAATGTTCCTTTCTCCAATCTTTGTATAAGTTAGCTAGCTGGTAGCACTTGTCCCCTTATTTATTCTGGATGGTTCTGGATGTAAAACGTGAGAGAAAGAAGCTGATTCCAAGTTCTTATTGCCTCCTAAAGCCATGAAAACCAAGTTTTTTCATCAAACTATTCCAACTATTCCAAACTTAGTTCCATAGCTATGCTGCTGAATTTTTCCATTCAGACATTAGGAATAGGGCTGGTTTGTTCTGATCTGAAAACAAAGGATCTGTTCTATTCCAGGCACTTCCCTAGAACAGTATTAAGCATGAAATTTTGGTACCCGAACTGGCTTCTAGTAAATCTAGCATTCTCTAATAATAAATTCTGGGTTCTAGAGCCACTATTTGCATGGGCTGATAGGTGTGAGATGGGAGACATTCAAACCAGGGAGTTATTTTAAGTACTAGAGGAGATTTTCTTTTTAAAATCAAATTTAAATGTTAACCATGTACAGTCCTTGAGATAGGGTTAAGCCAGAAACTGATCCATATGTACTGGTTTGCTGACAATGTTTTCCTATAAAGCAATCATGTCATGAGAATAGGAAGCGTGAACTTCCAATGGATACCTTGAGGGTTTTGTGACCAATGCCAATCATACTGAGAAATACTAAACTGCAGGAATCTGTAGAAAATTTAAACAAATTTCATAGTATGTAATCTGATTTGGGGGCAGGGGAAGGTTAAACTTTAAATTCTGTTTTCAGTATTAGAAGTCATAGCTGTCTTGTACACAGTTAATCTAATAGCTTTATAAATGTTTCCATTTTAATAAAGCTATCCGTACCCAATCATTATTTACCAACAAGAACACTATTTTCTGGAGAATTCTCCATTACACAACATCTCTGTTTTTAACTACATTATACCCTCCTCAGAAATGTGTTCAGTGGAAATTATTCAACCATAAAACATAAAAATGTAATCCTGATTATTTTATCCTGAAGTGAAAGAACCTACTGTTTTACCCCAAGTTACCAGTACAGGCACCATTCTGAGTAAACATATACAAGATTTCACCACAAACATTTGTTCTACTCAAAATCATTAAATTTACTGTTATGGTCAGTGAACACCACACCTTGCATAGGAGCAACTGCAAGAAAGGTTGTGAAATATAAGAATACAATGTACAACGAGACCCTTCAACTGTGTGTAATTCTCAGGTTGTAAAGATCCTTAATATGAGAAGGTTGTTGGAAACATTATTTAGATTTCCAAAATATTTCTCTGCAAAGTTCTCCTGTCGTCCATGGTCAGAAACAAACACTGTATGGATAAAAGTATGTCATCTGAAATAGGTACAGCTGGGAGAAAGCAGGCTTAGTGGGTGACATGCGATAAATAATAATCTAGGATTTTCTTAAAAAAAAAAATCTTTCAGGACCCCTTCCACTTTTAAAAATGACCCCAAAAGAGTATTTGCTTTTAAGGATTATATTTATCAATATTTACCATATTAGAAATTAAAATCGATGAATTTGCTGTCACTGTTGCTTCTCACAGTTGTTTTATGGGATCTCAATATTGTATTGTTCAACATAAACTGGCAAATTTTGATTTTGCAGACCCCTGAGATAGTCATGGTGGGACCCCTAACTGTGATTTTTCAGACCATACTTTAAGAAACACTGTCTAGAGGTCTGTGCTTATTGTTGTCAATATATGAGGACCAATGAGGATTTGGAAGGAAGGAGTATTTTTTCTTATTTTTTTAAAAAACATATTGTTCTATTATTGTAAAATACAACTATACATTATATTATTGGGGAACTGGCATTTTACAGCTAAAGCTAAATGTGAAATTAATAAACAGCTGCTTATATAATATGGGTGTCTGCTTAATACTTAATACTAAGGCCTCTATATTATTGTTATTTATTGTTTGTGCATATTAAAAAAGAAACAAACACCAACAAAATAACCCAAAAAAGTAAAAAGAGTCATTGGCTTCTAATTCACACACATCCCTTTTTAATCCCTCTATCAGTTGTGGTGTTTATAAGCATTTAGGCTTCCCACCACCACTTAAAAGCCCCACTGTAAATATTTATACTTGTCATATTGTATAATATATTGTATATATGAGAACCAGGGGGTATGGGGAGCAGATGTTGACAACAGCAGTCCTGATTTATGACCATACGTTTAAAACAGTTTGAAGTTACAACAGTCTCAGAAAAAGTGACTTATGATCTATCCACAAAGTGACACCCTTTATACCATTACCATGGTCACCTTGTTACAGTCTCGGAGCTTGGCAACCGGTTTGCATTTACAATGATTCCAGTGTCATGTGGTCAATTTGCAACCTTCCCAGATGGCTTCCAACAAGCAAAGTTAGCTGGGGAAGCCAGATTCACTTAATGAGCATGAGATTAGCTTAACAACCATAGTAAAAATGGTCATAAAATTAGGTCGGGTTACATGATGACCATTTAACTTAGCAATTCCACATATATACATACACGCACACAATATGTGTATGTGTATGTGTGTATGTGTTGTATATGTATATGTATTCCTTGACTTACAACCACAACTGAGCCTAAAATTTATGTTGTTAAATGAGATATATGTTAAGTTAGTTTTGCCCCATTTTACAACCTTTCTTGCCACAGTTGTTAAATGAATCACTGCGGTTGTTAAGTTAGTATCATGATTGTTAAGTGAATCTGGCTTCCTCATAGACTTTGCTGGTCAGAAGGTCACAAAAGGAGATCACATGCAATCATGTATATATATGGTTCGTGGATGCCCTCTGCCCAGCAGTGTTTACACCATTGGGGTCAGCATGGTGCCAGTTTCATCTGGACTAGCAGAGTAAAATGTTTTAGCAGAGCCCCGAAACATCAGTCTGTGAAACTGGCATTATACATTGATGAATGTTTTAATAAAGAAACCGCAGGCTAACTTCTGCTGCTCTCTAGAGATTGAGCACAGGGAACATTTTCATATTTCAAAAAATATTGCATGCAGGATGGAATTTGGCCATTTCACCACCCCGTCCTCCCATGAGCCTATTATTATATATATATATTTTTTAACTGTACAGCTAATCTAGCCAAGTCAGAAAGAACAATTCTGCCTAGCAGGGAGAATCTGGCAGCCCCTTTTCTGACTAACAAAACAAATTTCCTCCTAACTTTTTGCTTTACAGACCAATATGCTTCTCTTATTTTACCTACCATTGACACTAGAGAAGAAAGATGACCATTATTAAAAATAATCAGCATAAATCTGTACAATAAATGAACCCAAAACTTTTTATCAGCACATTGAAAAGGAAAAGCTTGCAATGATATCACATGTTAAGAAAACTGGAATGATTCAGAGTGACAGCTGAATGTAGTCCCTCATTAATCAACAGAATTTGTGTTCATTTACACCGATTTTCCTTTTGTTGATGGCTGGATTTTCTCAAATTTAAAATCGGCTCAGCTGTCAGTCACAGCAGGGGCCGCTTCTTAGCCAACTTTCACTGAAATTGAGAAAGCTAAGCAGGGATGGATAGGGATGAGAGACCGCAAGAGATTTCCAGCATCCAAAATAGACTGTGAAAAAGGGTATGTGTGCATCACATAAGACAATCACAAAGAACTTCCATCATTTTGCTGAAGAAACTTCATGACCGTGTCCACTAAGGGATCAAGTGCATCTTCAAGGAAATTATGCAGGTAGTCCTTGACTTATGACAATAAATGAGCCCAACATTTATGTTGCTAAGTGAGATATCTGTTAAGTGAGCTTTGCCCCATTTTATGACCTTTCTTGCCACAGTTGTTAAGTGAATCACTGCATTATTGTCAGAAACATGGTTGTTAAGTGAATCTTTGTTTGTCAGAAGGTCACAAAAGGTGATCACGTGACCCCGGGGCACTGCAATGGTCATAAATATGTCTGAATTTTGATCATGAGACTATGGGGATGCTACAACAGTCATAAATGTGAAAAATGGTCATAAGTCACTTTTTCAGTGCTGTTGTAACTTCGAATGGTCACTAAATGAACTGTTGTAAATGGACAATTACCTGTATTTCATTCTCGTACCTGTCTGTAGACAGCACCTTAAATTCCCCAATTATTGGACTTCCAGACTGAATAAACCTTTTCCTTCAAAGGAGTCAGTAGGGGTGAGGCTGATCATTTCAGATAAAGACAGAGAGAAGTACATTGTGAGGTTTGCCGTTTTATTCTGCTTCAAAGTCACAGTGCCTCGAGGGAAGGGAGTGGGTGCTTCCTTCAATGATTTTCTTCCTCTTGAGTGGCAGCCTGCCCACCTTATTTTTTGATTCCCCCCTCAGTTGTAGACTCATTCATAGTTAGGCTATTTCTTCAACTTGTGATATTGAACGGATTCAAATCAAATCTCTTTATTAGCCTTTGACCAGCCTTTACAGTAATAAAGAGAGTTTGACACAGCAATCTGTTATTGGGAAAGAAAAAAAAACAGTAGGATAATAAAATGTCACATCTAAGTTTTGCACAGCTGTATAGCTTGGTGAAAATATTTGGCCATTGTCGTGCCCTGCGAGGCACCAGAGCATAGTAGACACGTCCCCGGCAACCCCATCACCCTCCGGTATACCTGTTTCCATCCTGGTCGACCGTCCTCAGAGGTCCGAAGCTGTTGCAGACTTCCTATGACGTCATCATTCGACATCTGCATGGAAGAGTGAACGGCAGAGTTTCAGAGCCTCGCAGAAGCCCGACATTAGAATGAGGACAACGCACAGATGTATGGCCAGCGAACGGAGGGGTCTCCGAGCCTAGCAGAGGACCGACGTTAGAATGAGGTCAATGCACAGCTTTATGGCCAGCGAACGGAGGGGTTTCTGAGTTTCACACTCACAGACGCATGGATAGCTGCTTGACGGGAGGGCCTAATGATGCAAGGGTGTGGTTTTACGTTTGGGAGCCGGATGGTGGCTTACCGAGTATTGGATGGGTGGTGCTGGGTTAATTAAGGGCGTGGCGCATAGGATCACTATGTAAAGGTTCTGGGAACGAGTGATTCCCAGTGCTGACTTTCCTCAAGCTTCACTTCCTAGTAAAGTTCGTTCATCGTTCCTGCTCGTGGGTTTGTTTTCCTTTTGCATAACGAAACATCAGGCTAGGATGACGCAACAGTAAGTCAGCACTCACATTTCTTCTTGTTTGCTTGAAAGTTCCCTTTCTTCTCCATCTGTAAGGGGGTTGTTTGGAGCAGTTATGGCAGAGGGAGTCCAGGATGCTGATCCCGTGGGGGAGATTCCGGAATCACCTGCAGACAAGGGAACGGTCACCGAGGTGGGGGCGACAGAGGCTTTACCGGTGGTGAGACCTAAGGAGCGTGCCCAGCAGCCGGCGGATAGCGGGGGTGAGACTAAGAAGCCAATTGTAACATCTTTGGGGGAATGGTGGTTGAGTTCAGCTTTACAACACTCGGAGGCTGGCGGCCCTTATGTAACTGGGGGAAGAGACCCTCTATCCGGATGGAGGGAGAGACGTGTCACGGGTGATGAAGACGAAGAGTGGAGTTATTCTACGGCACCTGGGCAGTATACCTTGGACGTCCTTCGTGACAGATTTGGAGAAACGGGGTTTTTACCCAGGTCAGGAGGTACTCCAGGTTCCCAGGACCCAAGGGGCTGTTCTGGGTTCTGTCTAGCCAGTCCACGATTTCGGCTGGACCAGGGCCAACAAAGGCAGAGGACCAAACTGGCATGGCCACAAGCCACTCTACATCATTTTCCCATCCTCTAGGCTCAGGGGCATTAGGTACAGGGAGCCGTCATATCACCGCACCAGGCCACAGTCAGCAGGTTGGACAGGCTGCCGCTATGTGGCCAGCAGGGGTAGCTTGGGTCTCTCCCTCTATTGGGGTGACATTTGATGGAGACCCAGATAGACTGGCGATGTTTATGGGACATGTCCTAAGTCACCTAGATAGGTTTGCACCACAGTATTCCTCCCAATGGGCTATTGTTGTGGCCATAACGGCAAGCCTACAGGGGGAGGCAGCTGCCTGGGCTGCTGATCTGTTTAGTGATCATGCCTGGAAGTTGGGTGATGTTGGACTGTTTCTTGATGCACTGAGAGCCCGCTTTGAAGACCCCACTCGGGTTCAACGTGCTGAAACGGAGATCATAGGACTGTGACAGAAGGGGAGGCCAGTACGGGAATACGTACAAGAATTCCAACATGCGGCTGGTAGGTTAAGGGTTCCACCGTTCCACCGATTGTGCGATTGACATCCTGCCGGGAGCTAAATTGCCAAAGCCATGTATGTATCCCATGACACCCCGGGAGCTGGAAGAGTTGAGGAAGTATATCGACAAGAATTTAGCATGAGGTTTCATACAACTGGCCCGGTCGCAGATTGCAGCTCCTGTATTGTTCCAAGAGAAAAAAGACGGAGGCCTTTGGCTTTGTGTGGACTTCAGGGGCATTAATGCGGTCTGTATAGAACACATGTACCCCTCCTTTAATGAAGGACATGTTAGCCCATCTAGCCCAGGGGAGGATTTTTACAAAACTGAATCTGAGGGAGGCTTATTACTGGGTTAGAATTAAACCTGGTGATGAATGGAAGACAGCCTTCAACTGCCCCTGGGGAGGTATCAATTCTGGGTTATGCCCTTTGAGCGCCCCTGCTGTTTTTATGCAGCTAATCAATGGGGTATTACACAAACATCTGTATCGTGGAGTTTTGGTCTATTTGGATGACATATTAAACTTAGAGGTGTTACAGACCCCAAGAAGACTATCACCAAAACACGTGTGTTGGGCACAGTACTTTCGGCGTTTCAGGTTTCACCTTAAACATGTACCAGGCAGCCGAAACTTTCTAGCAGATGCATTGTCCAGGTTGCCACAGTATGATAGTAAACGGGAGGAGGTGGTGCAGGTGATCCTACCTCCTTATACGCAGGGTGTCGCCAAAGCAGTATCCCGTACGATTGCTGTGGATCTGGAAGATGAACTAAAGGCAGCCCTCTCAAACGATATTTGGTTTCAGAAGCACCAGGGGTTGTTAACTCAGCAGGATGGGCTGGCCTGGTATGGGACTAAACTGTATGTGCCACATACATTATGCAACCGTGTCCTCCATCGATGCCATGATTCCAAACAAACAGGCCACTTCGGATTTTTAAAAACTTTGCATCTCGCTAGACGCCAATTCTAGTGGCCTCAAATGAGAATTGACCTAGAAAGGTATGTAAAAAGTTGCCCAGTATGTGCTATCTCCAAATCCAGGTAAACCTTTGGGACTTCTGCAGTCTGTGGCTGATCCAGAGTATCCATTGCAGGATATAGCCATGGACTTTATCGTGGATCTTCTTGATAGCAAAGGATACACAGTAATTTGGACAGTGATTGATCTGTTTTCTAAACAGGCTCATTTTATTCCTTGCAAGGGATTGCCATCGGCCCAAAGGTTAGCTCGCATGTTTTTAACCCATGTTTATCGTCTCCATGGGGCCCCACGTAGGATCATATCAGATCGGGGAGTTCAATTTACAGCTCGATTTTGGAGGAACTTTGTGTGTCTACTCAGCTCATCACAAGGTCTCAGTTTGGCGTACCATCCAAGCACGAACGGGGCTGCAGAACAGGCGATTTCCAGCATCCAAAATAGACTGTGAAAAAGGGTATGTGTGCATCACATAAGACAATCACAAAGAACTTCCATCATTTTGCTGAAGAAACTTCATGACCGTGTCCACTAAGGGATCAAGTGCATCTTCAAGGAAATTATGCAGGTAGTCCTTGACTTATGACAATAAATGAGCCCAACATTTATGTTGCTAAGTGAGATATCTGTTAAGTGAGCTTTGCCCCATTTTATGACCTTTCTTGCCACAGTTGTTAAGTGAATCACTGCATTATTGTCAGAAACATGGTTGTTAAGTGAATCTTTGTTTGTCAGAAGGTCACAAAAGGTGATCACGTGACCCCGGGGCACTGCAATGGTCATAAATATGTCTGAATTTTGATCATGAGACTATGGGGATGCTACAACAGTCATAAATGTGAAAAATGGTCATAAGTCACTTTTTCAGTGCTGTTGTAACTTCGAATGGTCACTAAATGAACTGTTGTAAATGGACAATTACCTGTATTTCATTCTCGTACCTGTCTGTAGACAGCACCTTAAATTCCCCAATTATTGGACTTCCAGACTGAATAAACCTTTTCCTTCAAAGGAGTCAGTAGGGGTGAGGCTGATCATTTCAGATAAAGACAGAGAGAAGTACATTGTGAGGTTTGCCGTTTTATTCTGCTTCAAAGTCACAGTGCCTCGAGGGAAGGGAGTGGGTGCTTCCTTCAATGATTTTCTTCCTCTTGAGTGGCAGCCTGCCCACCTTATTTTTTGATTCCCCCCTCAGTTGTAGACTCATTCATAGTTAGGCTATTTCTTCAACTTGTGATATTGAACGGATTCAAATCAAATCTCTTTATTAGCCTTTGACCAGCCTTTACAGTAATAAAGAGAGTTTGACACAGCAATCTGTTATTGGGAAAGAAAAAAAAACAGTAGGATAATAAAATGTCACATCTAAGTTTTGCACAGCTGTATAGCTTGGTGAAAATATTTGGCCATTGTCGTGCCCTGCGAGGCACCAGAGCATAGTAGACACTTCCCCGGCAACCCCATCACCCTCCGGTATACCTGTTTCCATCCTGGTCGACCGTCCTCAGAGGTCCGAAGCTGTTGCAGACTTCCTATGACGTCATCATTCGACATCTGCATGGAAGAGTGAACGGCAGAGTTTCAGAGCCTCGCAGAAGCCCGACATTAGAATGAGGACAACGCACAGATGTATGGCCAGCGAACGGAGGGGTCTCCGAGCCTAGCAGAGGACCGACGTTAGAATGAGGTCAATGCACAGCTTTATGGCCAGCGAACGGAGGGGTTTCTGAGTTTCACACTCACAGACGCATGGATAGCTGCTTGACGGGAGGGCCTAATGATGCAAGGGTGTGGTTTTACGTTTGGGAGCCGGATGGTGGCTTACCGAGTATTGGATGGGTGGTGCTGGGTTAATTAAGGGCGTGGCGCATAGGATCACTATGTAAAGGTTCTGGGAACGAGTGATTCCCAGTGCTGACTTTCCTCAAGCTTCACTTCCTAGTAAAGTTCGTTCATCGTTCCTGCTCGTGGGTTTGTTTTCCTTTTGCATAACGAAACATCAGGCTAGGATGACGCAACAGTAAGTCAGCACTCACATTTCTTCTTGTTTGCTTGAAAGTTCCCTTTCTTCTCCATCTGTAAGGGGGTTGTTTGGAGCAGTTATGGCAGAGGGAGTCCAGGATGCTGATCCCGTGGGGGAGATTCCGGAATCACCTGCAGACAAGGGAACGGTCACCGAGGTGGGGGCGACAGAGGCTTTACCGGTGGTGAGACCTAAGGAGCGTGCCCAGCAGCCGGCGGATAGCGGGGGTGAGACTAAGAAGCCAATTGTAACATCTTTGGGGGAATGGTGGTTGAGTTCAGCTTTACAACACTCGGAGGCTGGCGGCCCTTATGTAACTGGGGGAAGAGACCCTCTATCCGGATGGAGGGAGAGACGTGTCACGGGTGATGAAGACGAAGAGTGGAGTTATTCTACGGCACCTGGGCAGTATACCTTGGACGTCCTTCGTGACAGATTTGGAGAAACGGGGTTTTTACCCAGGTCAGGAGGTACTCCAGGTTCCCAGGACCCAAGGGGCTGTTCTGGGTTCTGTCTAGCCAGTCCACGATTTCGGCTGGACCAGGGCCAACAAAGGCAGAGGACCAAACTGGCATGGCCACAAGCCACTCTACATCATTTTCCCATCCTCTAGGCTCAGGGGCATTAGGTACAGGGAGCCGTCATATCACCGCACCAGGCCACAGTCAGCAGGTTGGACAGGCTGCCGCTATGTGGCCAGCAGGGGTAGCTTGGGTCTCTCCCTCTATTGGGGTGACATTTGATGGAGACCCAGATAGACTGGCGATGTTTATGGGACATGTCCTAAGTCACCTAGATAGGTTTGCACCACAGTATTCCTCCCAATGGGCTATTGTTGTGGCCATAACGGCAAGCCTACAGGGGGAGGCAGCTGCCTGGGCTGCTGATCTGTTTAGTGATCATGCCTGGAAGTTGGGTGATGTTGGACTGTTTCTTGATGCACTGAGAGCCCGCTTTGAAGACCCCACTCGGGTTCAACGTGCTGAAACGGAGATCATAGGACTGTGACAGAAGGGGAGGCCAGTACGGGAATACGTACAAGAATTCCAACATGCGGCTGGTAGGTTAAGGGTTCCACCGTTCCACCGATTGTGCGATTGACATCCTGCCGGGAGCTAAATTGCCAAAGCCATGTATGTATCCCATGACACCCCGGGAGCTGGAAGAGTTGAGGAAGTATATCGACAAGAATTTAGCATGAGGTTTCATACAACTGGCCCGGTCGCAGATTGCAGCTCCTGTATTGTTCCAAGAGAAAAAAGACGGAGGCCTTTGGCTTTGTGTGGACTTCAGGGGCATTAATGCGGTCTGTATAGAACACATGTACCCCTCCTTTAATGAAGGACATGTTAGCCCATCTAGCCCAGGGGAGGATTTTTACAAAACTGAATCTGAGGGAGGCTTATTACTGGGTTAGAATTAAACCTGGTGATGAATGGAAGACAGCCTTCAACTGCCCCTGGGGAGGTATCAATTCTGGGTTATGCCCTTTGAGCGCCCCTGCTGTTTTTATGCAGCTAATCAATGGGGTATTACACAAACATCTGTATCGTGGAGTTTTGGTCTATTTGGATGACATATTAAACTTAGAGGTGTTACAGACCCCAAGAAGACTATCACCAAAACACGTGTGTTGGGCACAGTACTTTCGGCGTTTCAGGTTTCACCTTAAACATGTACCAGGCAGCCGAAACTTTCTAGCAGATGCATTGTCCAGGTTGCCACAGTATGATAGTAAACGGGAGGAGGTGGTGCAGGTGATCCTACCTCCTTATACGCAGGGTGTCGCCAAAGCAGTATCCCGTACGATTGCTGTGGATCTGGAAGATGAACTAAAGGCAGCCCTCTCAAACGATATTTGGTTTCAGAAGCACCAGGGGTTGTTAACTCAGCAGGATGGGCTGGCCTGGTATGGGACTAAACTGTATGTGCCACATACATTATGCAACCGTGTCCTCCATCGATGCCATGATTCCAAACAAACAGGCCACTTCGGATTTTTAAAAACTTTGCATCTCGCTAGACGCCAATTCTAGTGGCCTCAAATGAGAATTGACCTAGAAAGGTATGTAAAAAGTTGCCCAGTATGTGCTATCTCCAAATCCAGGTAAACCTTTGGGACTTCTGCAGTCTGTGGCTGATCCAGAGTATCCATTGCAGGATATAGCCATGGACTTTATCGTGGATCTTCTTGATAGCAAAGGATACACAGTAATTTGGACAGTGATTGATCTGTTTTCTAAACAGGCTCATTTTATTCCTTGCAAGGGATTGCCATCGGCCCAAAGGTTAGCTCGCATGTTTTTAACCCATGTTTATCGTCTCCATGGGGCCCCACGTAGGATCATATCAGATCGGGGAGTTCAATTTACAGCTCGATTTTGGAGGAACTTTGTGTGTCTACTCAGCTCATCACAAGGTCTCAGTTTGGCGTACCATCCAAGCACGAACGGGGCTGCAGAACAGGCGAATGCGGCTGTAGAACGATACCTGAGGAGTTATGTTTCATACCAACAGACCGATTGGGTGGAGCTGGTACTATTTGCGGAAGTAGCGTACAACAATGCTGTACATAGCAGTACTGGCCCCTTTCCGGTTGGTGTCTGGTAGAGAATTCATACCTATGCCCAAATACAGGCATTATGAATCCCATCCATATTCACCTAATGACTGGTTATCTCGGGTTAGCGGAGTATGGGGTATAGTAAAAAAGGCCCTCACAAAAGCTAGCGAGAGTGCAAAAGCACAGGCAGACAAGCAACGTAGACCACATAAGCCATTTAGTGTAGGTCAGATGGTGTATTTGTCTACAAAATACATATGTTTACAGGTACCTTGCAAAAAATTTTGGCCGAAGTATATAGGACCATTCAAAATTACTCATGTAATTAATCCGGTGACAGTGCAACTCCAACTTCCCTGATTTTTGGGAAGGATCCATCCTGTGTTTCACAGTAGTCTATTGAAACCAGCTCCCCATTATCGGGTAACGGAAACACCTGGTCCTGTAAAGTCAGATTATTACGAGGTCCAGGAGATACTGGACTCACATATAAAATAGGGTGGACTATACTATTTAGTGTTATGGAAAGGATATCCTTTGTCAGAAGCTTCGTGGGTGAAAGTAACGGATGTGAACGCACCCCGATTAATCCAGGCGTTCCATAGAAAGTACCCAGGAAAACTGGGAAAAGGGGCAGTACCACCAATATCAATATTTGTTTCCTTTCCAGGGGGAACCCTGGTAAGGGGGGTGGCATGTCATGCCCTGCGAGGCACCAGAGCATAGTAGACACTTCCCCGGCAACCCCATCACCCTCCGGTATACCTGTTTCCATCCTGGTCGACCGTCCTCAGAGGTCCGAAGCTGTTGCAGAGTTCCTATGACATCATCATTCGGCATCTGCATGGAAGAGTGAATGGCAGAGTTTCAGAGCCTTGCAGAGGCCCGACATTAGAATGAGGACAACGCACAGATGTATGGCCAGCGAACGAAGGGGTCTCCGAGCCTAGCAGAGGACTGACGTTAGAATGAGGTCAATGCACAGCTTTATGGCCAGCGAACGGAGGGGTTTCTGAGTTTCGCAGCACAGACGCATGGATAGCTGCTTGACGGGAGGACCTAATGATGCAAGGGTGTGGTTTTACGTTTGGGAGCCGGATGGTGGCTTACCGAGTATTGGATGGGTGGTGCTGGGTTAATTAAGGGCGTGGCGCATAGGATCACTATGTAAAGGTTCTGGGAACGAGTGAGTCCCAGTGCTGACTTTCCTCAAGCTTCACTTCCTAGTAAAGTTCGTTCATCGTTCCTGCTCGTGGGTTTGTTTTCCTTTTGCATAACGAAACATCAGGCTAGGATGACGCAACAGCCATCTGATATTGGAATGTGAGTGTAATGACCCACTTCAGCTTTTCTCCCAAGAATTCGAACTCTTGAGGCAATCACTGCTTCAAACAGGATTCTTTTATTTGGGGACCAGTAACAGTAGGGGATCAAGATGAGGTCTGAGGTAAAAGTTCATTAACATCGTTTAGTCACCCAAGCTGTAAAACTCCTCCCACCAAAGGTATGTAGGAATTTGAATTGTATCCAATCAGCTGGCATCTCGGAGTGATCAGACGTTGCTTTTGGTACACGACTTCCTGGCTTCACTGACCTCCGGCTTGTTGCACTCATCTTTGGGGAGCTACCATACCCCTCCCCATGGCAATCAGAAAAAGGAAACAGAACTGGCTAGCAAATACAAACATGCAAGTAATGCTGGGCTCCCCCCCCCTCCCGCAACAGAATGGCAGGTCCCAAAGATGGAAGGACAGAAGGAAGATAAGTAAAATAGGGAACTGTTTGGGTCCTGACAGTGGGGTTAACATTCCAAATAAACATAGAACTTATCAGTGTGCCCCTCGCATTTGGAAAAGTTTGGGTGATCACAATATACCTGGGGACATCTTAAAAAGCACACAATATGAGGACCTGAGGGAGATCCACAAGGGCAGATATGGAATCCCATAAAATTTCCCCACCATAGAGTTGCTAGGAGTCCTCAAAGCGAGCTCTGGAAAATGGCCATCTAATTTTGATTGGCATTAGATTGTATAGATACCCTGCAGTAGAGGGCTTGTGACAGTCTTAACATTTGGCGGAGAAAGAAAAGTCAGATCCATAGAGAGAGAGAGAGAGAAAAAAAACACACAAATATCCTTTGCTTAGATATGGGGACCACCACCCAGAACATCTCCAAGTTGTTTGGAGAGTACTGGTTTCCAAGCGACAGAGTTTTATGAAACTCTATGCTAGATTTCAAGGGCCAGGTCTTTGCCAGTACCTGGTTGATGACTCACGTTACACCAATCTTTTTGTCAGCTGCACTGATTATAATTTTGCTTCCTGGTTACTGTTTGGTCTGTGGGAGTCATCTGAAGTGCCCTAAGCAAATTCACCTTTGAGCCCTAAGCAAACTGATACTTGAAACTGAGTCCCTGAAAAGAGTAAATACCTTTTATCAACAATCTAAACTTTAACCATTTTTTTTATTATGCTAGAAAGTAGGCATGCAAACATCGTAACTATTCCTTCTGCTATTTATTTTTTTATTGTTCTAAACCATTCAAACCTCTCATTCCACGAAATATATTGTTTCACTGAGCCAGACAGTTATACTGTTTTTCTATTTAGCTGGGGGGGGGGGAATGGTCTATCCAAGATAAAATGCAAAAAGGTTGATATTTTCATGTCAGAAAATGGCCATTTCTTGATGTCTGGATTTTCAGAATTGCAGCATGGCCGGCTGGGGAATTCTGGGAGCTGAAGTCCACACATCTTAAAGTGGTCAAGGTTAAGAAACACTGCTTCAGAAGCTTGACTTTCCTCCTAAGTTCAATTTATTTCTGGGTGTCTAAGCTACCCTGGAAAAAGATGCTCTGGTCTTAAAGGTTCAAAATTAATACTCTTTTTTCTTGTTCTCTTTCCAATACAGATTTTTTATTTCCCATAAAAAAAGCACAATTTGTGTTTTTCTTGTTTAAAAAAACTCAATTATGAGACCAGTCAAGGAAAGTGGAACTACTGTATGTTATTATCCTTGCTGACAACCTATAAAAAGGAAATTTGTCAGCCCTTCCTTGGTCAAAAAGTATATAGGTAATCCTCAACGTATGACCTCAACTGAGCCCAATATTTCTATTGCTAAATAAGACATTTGTTAAGCGAGTTTTTCCACATTTTAACGCGCTTTCTTGCCACAGTTGTTAAGTGAATCACTGCAACTGTTAAGTGAATCTGGCTTCCCCATTCACCTTGCTTGTTAGAAGGTCACATGACCCTGGGGCACTGCAACCGTCATAAATATAAGTCAATGGCCAAGAGTCTGAATTTTGATCACCTGACCTTGGAGATGCTGCAACAGTCGTGTGAAAGCGTTCATAAGTCACTCTGTTGTAACTTTGTAAAGGTCGTTGTAACTTTGAAGGGTCACTAAATGAACTGTTGTAAGTTGAGGACTACCTGTACTGTATGTTATGATCCATGCTGACAACGGATTTATTAAAAGGAAATTTGTCGGTCCTTCCTTGTTCAAAAAGTGTGCTTCAAATTTCCATTTTGTGAGCAAGTGCCGCTCCCTCCCCAGAGCTGAATGACTGGAAGGGATCCATCCACAGGAAAACTGGATGGAATATTTGTCAATGAAACTTGCATTGGGCAAGCATGAGGGATGATTTCAGACTGTGCTGGGCTTCCTCCCCTTTTCCTACATTCATGTTCAAAGCAGCTCTGGAGCTCCCACACTCTGCATTCCAACATCAGGCAGCATCTTGTTGTATGCTGGAATGCTGGACTCGGTTAAAACATCTGTGTAAAATTTTACTCTTTAAAAAAAAAAGAACTAGGCTGCCCTCCATGAAAGCTAATACAATCCTGGGTTGTATAAACAGAGGCATAGAATCAAGATCACGTGAACTATTAGTACTGCTTAATAAAACCCTAGTAAGATCACACCTGGAATACTGCAGCCAGTTTTGGTCACCATATCACAAAAAAGATGTTGAGAATTTGGAAAAAACAAGATGATCAGCTAAGATGATCAAAAGGCCTGGAGACTAAAACATACGAAGAACGGCTGCAGGACTTGGGTTGGGCTAGTCTAAAGAAAAGAAGAAATAGGGGTGACCTGATAGCAGTATTCCCGTATTTGAGGGGCTGCCACAAAGAAGAGGGGGGTCACATTATTCCCCAAAGCACCAGAGGCCAGGACAAGAAACAATGGTTGGAAGCTGATCAGAGAGAAGCAACCTGGAATTAAGGAGAAACTTCCTGACAGTGAGGACAATTAACCAGTGGAACAGCTTGCCCCCAGAAATTGTGGGTGCTCCATCACTGGAGATTTTTAAAAAGAGGCTAGACAGTCACTTGTCTGAGATGGTATAGGTTCTCCTGCTTGAGCAGGGGGCTGGAGTAGAAGACCTCCAAGGTCCCTTCCAGCTATTCTGTTCTGTTCTTCTATTCTATTCTATAGACAGGGACACGATTGCAAAAGTGCAATTAAAAGCAAAGAAAAAAAGAGATTTATAGGAGCTGTCAGGACAGCGTGCATTGAAGCACATTCAGTGGCAGACAGCAGGATAAAATGAAAAAAAAAAGTTTGCTCTGAAAGTGATACAGTAAAACATTCCTACCTCAGTTAAAGGGTATTAATGGTATGCTCTTTGAAAACAGCTTTCACCTGCTTACCACATGTTTAACCGAGCATAGATAAAAGGATTCAGAAAAGGATCTCAATTGCAGAAAAAAAATATTTTTCAGCATGGGTTGAATTGTTTTAATATTTTAATATTTAATTGTGGAAGCATCCAACCTTCCTTGCCTGATCTTGAACAGATAGGCAGGGTCGTCACCTGCGGTTACTAGGAACATTCACAGAGGGGGGAAAGTGTCAAAAAAAATCAAGATGGCAACTGGTAAAAAAATAAATAATTGACACGGCAAAAAGAATCAGTTTTGTTTTGTGGTTAAGGTGCCAGTTTAAAGACCAGGAGACTGTGAGTTCTAGTTCTGCCTTAGGCATGAAAGCCAGCTGGGTGACTTTGGGCCAGTCACTCTCTCAGCCCAACCCACCTCAGAGGATGTTGTGAGGAAAATAGGAGGAGGAAGGATATTATGTTCTCTGTCTTGAGTTGTTTAGATAAGGTTAGGATACAAATAAATAAAATAAAAATAACAGAATAAACTGTGTCTATACTGTTGAAGCCCTTTCCTTTTGTCTTGGCATCACATGTGTAATGCATGTAAAAAAAGGGGGGGGTTAATTACAAAGTTAATCATCTTGACTTGATTGACAATCCCTTTTCTGGCTGTCCTTGGTTGCAAGAACACAAATAATTTCAAACCAGCAGACTAATCTAAACAACAACACCATCTAATTAAGGAGAAAAGCAACCTAGAACTAAGAAGAAATTTCCTGACAGTTAGAGCAATTAATCAGTGGAACAACCTGCCTCCAGAAACTTTGAATGCTCCAACACTGGAAGTTTTTAAGAAGAGACTGGACAACTATTTGTCTGAAATGGTATAGGGTTTCCTGCTTGAGCAGGGGGTTGGACTAGAAGACCTCCAAGGTCCCTTCCAGCTCTATTCTATTCTATTCTATTCTATTCTATTCTATTCTATTCTATTCTATTCTATTCTATTCTATTCGTCAACAACAACAACAACTTTGGAATAAATAATGGCAACCATTTCAGTCTTCTTGTCCAAGTGTGTCTATGAAGGCATCAAGAAACACATTTGACCTGAAGAAAGCTTCACTTTATTCTTTCTAGGTTGTATGAAACTTATTTTGGCAACCTAGATTTTTGCATTGTGTCTAATATATTTCCTGACTATCAGGAAACATTCCTGATGCAGTGATATTATTTTGAAAGAAAAAGCCGGTCAAAGTTTATGTTTCTTTCTGTCTGGCTTTCTAAGGCATGTTTTAAACAACATACAGCTTCTATGTTTTATAAATATTGATTCTGGTACAACTTATGAAAATGATCTTAAAAAGGAAGAGAAAGAAATTTATATTCAAATTAAAAATATTGACTGTAAAGTTAGTTTGGATTCTTCCTTGTATAAATAAGTGCTACAATATGGGAATTATCACAAACCATACCATACCATAAAAAAGACAAGGCATTCTCTGCCTTTCACATCACATATGACTATGAAAGGCCTGAAGTTTTTAATTTCCATATGACTCTTTACACTAGTTACAGTTTTCAGGTTTGCCCAATATTTCCCCTTTATCAGAGACAAAACAAAAAATGATATAGGAAGGAATCTTCCTGAGTGGATTTGAAAACCTGCTTTACATTTGGATGAAAACAAGATCTTTTTCTATAACCATGGTTAGCATATGAAGCTCAGCATGAGTGGAATTGTTATTGGGAAAGATGGAAAGCAAAAAATTCCATATTTCTGATCCTTGACTATCAAACTGGGAGCATTTCACATCCATTGCCTTAGCTTAGATGGCTTTCTTATCCTCTTGGAATATTTCTGAACATTTCAGCAGGAAACTATTTCTAGCCCAGTTTGGCTGTAGGCTGGCTGGCTGGCAGATTTATTACTTACTTACTTAATTACTTAATTACTTACTTACTTACTTACTTACTTACTTACTTACTTACTTACTTTCCCACAGCTACAATGCTGTGATGTGAGTTGAGTTGATAGAGAGTGGATGGTCCAAAGTACTCAGCCAGCTTTCACGACTAAGGCAAGACTGGAACTCACAGTTTCCCCAGATTCTAGCCTGCTTCCTTAATCATTAGACCAAATTGGCTTGTACCAACGAAGGAAAATTTCTTTCAGATTTTAGCCTCTGTACCTTAGCTACAGTCCTCACTGCTCAGCAGCAACTCTGAAATTTTAGGCTGGGGGTTTTGCCTGGCCTCTTTGAAGAAACCCAGGATTAAATCTGGGGCCTTTTGCATGCCAAGAATGTATTCCCTCTCTCCTTCAGGATAAAATATACCTGAAATCCATATGGCAGGGCCCAAAATAAGTAATGGGGGGGGGGAAATCATGGGCGATTAAGAGCTCTCAGAAGAATCTGCATCATTTCCAAATTGTGCAAACATGTTTGTGTCTTAGAAACTGCAAAAACAAGCAGAGGGGTGTCTGCTTCCACACAGACAGTGTCTTGTATATTCCAAAGGTAATAATAGAATTGCCTTCAGGAACTGCATCCTTTGCCAGGTCTGTCTGCCATTCCTCATTTTCTTTCAGGTGGTTCTGAAAGCAAATGCTGGCCAGCTGTTCATACAGTTCTATAGCTCACCCTGTCATCTGCCAAACTCACAGTTAAGTGCAACAGACCAACTGATAAATAGACAGAGGAATAACTAATGACCTTAAATGCGTGCATCATATCAAAACTATCATGCATGGCCATCATTTGCTAGTCCAAAAATCACACTTGCATTCAGTTTGCAGTATAAAATAATTATTGAGCTATTTAGTGCTTGAAAGTCAGAATGATATGGTACATAATGACTCCACAATTATTCAGAATAACAATCGGAAACCAAGAGCTCACTTCAAAATGACAGTCAAAATGGGAACATCAGTAGATGACAATGATTTAAACAAAATAGCATTGTGTCTTTTACATCAAGCATGCAGATTACTGATACACTAAGGAAGGCCTGTGGTCATTACAATGATCAAATGGAGAGGGTGGTTTTAGTGTTAGATAAAAGCTGTTTTATCTTCAGTGACAATTTCAGTGATTCCCATTTGTCTATGGATATGTGCACCCGTGGCATAAAACACCCAGTGTTTCATGATTCTGCCATATACTTTTTCAAGTCAGCCAATGCAATCTGAAATGTCTAAACATTCCTGCTATGCTCTTTGTAAGTGGAGGAAGGGAAAATGCATCCAAAATAAAGTCAGGTTTCTGGATTCTGTTTTTTCCCCCTGCCGATTAACCTAGAACAGTGGTTCTCAACCTTTCTAATGCCGTGACCCCATAATACAGTTTCCCATGTTGTGGTGACCCCCAAGTGGGTGTGGCCACCAATAAGAGGGAGTAGGACAGCTAGGGAAAAGGGAACAAAATGGTGGACAGCATGGTTTGGCGACCCCCATGAAATGGTCGTTCGACCCCAAATGGGATCCCGACCCACAGGTTGAGAACCACTGACCTAGAATGAATATAAAGACAAGATGAATCGTGAAGTGAAACATGGGATAATAAACTCAGACAAAATCTTATTTCAATTTAAGTTAGAAGAATACCAGTAGTTCATTCTTGGTGAAAAAAGTATGTTTTGCCCCTCATGCATTAAAAAAAAGTTTTAAATTATCATAAACTTGGAAATAGACAAGATCAAAGGACAATGTGTTTGATGTGTTTACATGACTTGGGGAAAGGGCCAACTTTCCTGTATTCAGTAGAGAAGCTGAGATTGAAAACTTGCTTCCTGCAATTAAGTGTCCCTTTTCTGAAATGCTGTTGTCTTCAAACTATTCCAAATTCTTCTTAAATCTAATCACATTAGATCAATATCTGTGTATCTAAAGGAATATCTAATTATTTTTTTCTCCTTATAATTTACTGTCTTGTGGCCTGCCTTGGAAAGAAATGTAGCATAAATAAAAAAGGAATAATAATTAATTGTGTCTTAAAGTTGGCAACAACTGCAAGGTGGGCCGTGAGAAAAAGAAATAGCTGAATGATCCCAACAAACTGGCCTAAAGTCCAACAGTAAATATTTGCTGCTTGAAAATAACTGTTTTTGTTTAATCAGTAATTTTAGCCTTTCACTGCAACTCAGCTGCGAACCATGACTTAAGCAATTATTTGATTTGCAGAACTAGTTAATTTCTTCTATTTTATTTACTTATTTACTTCCTGCTTTTATTATTTTTACCAATAATTCAAGGAGGCGAATCTTTCTCCTCCTATTTTCCCCATAGCAACAACTCTGGGAGCTGAGTGGGCTGAGAGCCCGAGGGACTGGCCAGGGTCACCCAGCTGGCTTTCATGGCTAAGGTAGGTTTTGAACTCAAGGTCTTCTCTCTTTCTAGCCTGGTGCTTTAAACACTAGAGCAGATGTCTCTAAGCTTTCTGGGCTCATGGCCTGTAGGGAAGAACAGCAGGTTCCAAATTGGTGCGCACACACGCACACGCACGTAAATGGCGCTACTCATGCTGGGGTGGCACTAGCGGCTTATTTTGCACATGCACAAATGGCCTGCTCACACCCACCCAGCACTAGTGGCCTCATTCATGCATGCACAAATGGGCTGCACAGACCTGCCCAGCACTATTGGCCCCATTTGCGTCCACATGCATACACAAATGGGGCTGTGGATGCTAGCACGAGTAGTGGGGAGTGAGTACGCACATGTGTGCGCAGCAGCCAGCCATTTCTGTGGCCTGCTGGCCATGAAGCTGTGGCCTGGTGGTGGACCACGGCCCATAGGTTGGGAACCCCTGCACTAGGCTATCTCTCCAGAATCGTATACAAACAACATAAAAAAACCGTTGTTGTGACTTCTAGCCAATGAAAAAATGTATTTGAATTTGGACTTACATTTTAATTCCAAAGCCAAGACTTCATAGTCTAGACCAGTGGTTCTCAACCTGTGGGTCAGGACCCTATTTGGGGTCGAACAACCATTTCATGGGGGTCACCAAACAACGCAGTCCGCCATTTCCCCCCCCTTTTCCTTAGCTGTGCTACTCCCTTTTATTCTATTGGCTTTTGAAAGCCAATAGAATAGACTCTCTTGAATAGAGTCTAATTCTATTGGCTTTCCAAAGCCAGTAGGAATGGTCCAGGCTGTCTCTGCCCTGCTGAGCCCGCCAAAAGTCCCATTCTGCAAACGGTGCTGCACCAGTTGAGTAGTCCTCGACTTACGACCGGTTGAATAGTCCTCGACTTACGACCGGTTGGGGGTCGCGGCATTAAAAAGGTTGAGAATCACTGGTCTAGACCAACGGATGGGGTGATCTGGGAGTTGAAGTTCGCACATCTTCAAATTGCTAAGATTGTTAAATACTGATCTAGATCTGGTTTTTGGAAGTCCTCAATGAAACTAGCTTGTTATATTTTAAGTAATGGCCATTTTAGAGGTTTTTTTGTGAGCTAAATTGCTCCCTCAGTCAATTAAACCATTTTAATTGGAACTGTTTAAAATTATATTCATCTCATAGATGGAAAAACACTACGCTGATTACCTCCATTGTTATGATGGCTATATTTTGTGCAAACAGTTTTAAAACTGCTTGTTCTTTGGTTGTTAATCAGAAGTATGCAAAAAAGTTAGCTGTTAAAGAGGTTTATTATCCTTGCTTTCCCTCTCCCCACCCTCAGTCTGTCTCTCTCTCTTTAACACACACAAGTTAACTTCAGCCTTTGCTCACAATGCACATTAACATGGGAATATATTTATTCACTATTTATTAAACAAATTTATATATGGCCACGCAACTTGCACACAGTGACTCTGGGAGGTTGACAAAATTAAAAATCCACCATACAGAAACTCCCCCCCCCCATCCTTGTTGGGAATTGTAGAACATATTGAGTTACATGGAATGTTAGGCTCTTTTAGGCCTGAAAATGACTTCCTTATAAGAAAAAACATTCCTTTCATTTTTGTAAAAAACAACAACAAACCTGTTCTCCTCCTCTTGGAGCAGTCCATTTTATTGTCACAATTGTCTTGTGATAATTTGCAAGAAAATTCTTTATTCAAGGGCACTCCTGATGCCCATTTCAGAGACCTTTATTATAGGCAGATTTTTTATCAGCAAATCACCAGATACTGAAAGGATTTCCTGAATGTGGGAAGCATGAAAGTCTCCAAAATGGGTTTTTATTTATTTATATTACATGTTTCTAGACTACCCATCTCCCTGTACTGTATAATATCAATAAACAAACAAACAAACAAACAAATAAGATTAAAATTAAAATAGTCAAGTTGATTTCAGATTAAAGTTTTCAACATTATAAGGTTATGATAGTATAACAATTTCACAAGTGTCACCTTGTGGTGAGATGGTCGGCGAATAAATTTAATAAATAAATAAAAATAAGATAAATAATAAATAACAATTTCAAGTCTAGGTTGAATCTAGTTCAGGGGTAGGCAACCTTGGCTCTTTTATGACTCGTGGACTTCAACTCCCAGAATTCCTGAGCCAGCATGGCTGGGAGTTGAAGTCCACGAATCATAAAAGAGCCAAGGTTGCCTACCCATGGTCTAGTTGTTCCTCCCCTGCCCAATCAGATGCTTGTTCAATGATGGTCTCACTGAAAAGGCAGAGGCACGGTATGGATTGGAGCAGTGATGGGATTCAGCCAGTTCGCACCAATTCAGCAGAACCGGTAGCTAATTTTTTGTTGCCCAGGCCCAGAATGGTCTTCCGGAAGTAGCATCCATACAGAGAACTGGTTGTTCACAAATTTGAATCCCACCACTGGATTGGAGATGAGAACCATTAACAACAATGATCTCCACAGAAATGCAAAGGTTAGATGTTCCTCTACCCAACAAGGGACATTGATCAAAGGAGATTCAGGTAGCACCTGATTTAACGACCAATCACTTAATGACCATTCTGAATTACAAAGGACCTCAGAGGTTTTGACGGCAATCCTCCACCCCTACGGTCATATGATCACATTTTGAGTGCTTGGCAACCAACTCACATTGACAGCCATTTTGCAATTTATGACAGTTTCTGCCAAAAAGTGGCATTTACTTCCAGCAAAAAAATGCCCATTGTGGACAATAATTCACTTAATGGCCATGCCATTTGCATTCGCTGCAAAAAAGGTTGTAAAACTGAACACAGATACATGATGACCCGCTTATTGACCAGCATGACTTACAACCATAATTCCAGGATTGTTTGCAGTTATAAATCAAGGACTACCTATGTGGCAGAAGCTAAAGCCATCATTCCTAATATGGAAGTCTGAGCTATAGTTCAAATATCCAATGTATTTGCTTATTTCACTGTGAACATTCAAAATCTATCAGGGAAAGGTCTTTTTACTCCACCTTCCAGCCTTAATTCTATGTAAAAATAAAGTAAAAATAATAATCTATCTCTTTTATAATTATGGTAAGGCTGAGCAAATACTTTGTGAATCAAAAATGCCAGCAACGTTACTGACCCATATACTACATGATCCAGAATGGTAACATACTACTGAAGGAGACTTTTTTCTTGCAGTTGTGAAGGCTACAACATCCATTCATAGTAGATGCTTAGTTGGCAAACATGAGTATTAGATTTAGGTCACCTTTGAATGCACATAAAAGTTTAAGGAGTTTAAAGGCACTTTTAAAGCTGTGCTTGGCCACCCAACCATGCAAAGTGTGTATTCAAGTCATTTTAAGCTGTGCTTTAGGATGCAAAAAAGTGTGCACACTATTCTTGTTCAGGATTGCTGTGGGGGAAAAGAAGCAGATGGCAAGAAGAAAAGTTCAGAATAACAGAACAGAATAACAGAATTGGAAGGAACCTTGGAAGTCATCTAGTCCAACCCCCTGCTCAGGCAGGAAACCCTATACCATTTCAGACAAATGGCTGTCCAGTCTCTTCTTAAAAACTTCCAGTATTGGAGCATTCACCGCTTCTGCAGGCACGTTGTTCCACTGATTAATTATTCTAACTGTCAGGAAATTTCTTCTTAGTTCTAGGTTGCTTCTCTCCTTGATTAGATGATGTTGTTGTTTAGATTAGTCTGCTGATTTGAGATTATTTGTGTTCTCGCAGCCAAGGACAGCCAGAAAAGGGATTGTCAATCAAGTCAAGATGGGGGGTCTTAACCTTGTAATCAACCCCCCCTTTTTTACATGCATTACACATGTGAGGCCAAGATAAAAGGGAAGGGCTTCAACGGTATGGACATAGTTTATTCTGTTATTTTTATTTTATTTATTTATATCCTAATCTTATCTAAACAACTCAAGACAGAGAACATAATATCCTTCCTCTGCTGTTGACTGTTATCAACCAGCTGCAGGATGCCTTGCTGCACCAGCTTATCCAGCTCTGCATCGATCTTCTGCTTGATGGCAAAAGGCACTCTGCGCTGCTTGATCTGTATTGGAGTTATGGCAGGATCAAACCGATGGGCTATGGGAGGTCCCTTATATTTCCCTACGTTGGGGCTGAAATTGTCAGTGAACTCTTGGCAAACTGCCGATAAATCCACTGCATGTATGCTGTTTATTCCAGTCACATTGACTCCCAATGCATCAAACCAATCAAACCCAATGAGGCTTGTGTGGTTGCCCTCAACTACTATGACTTCTAGGGGGACCTGAAATCCCTTGAATTGAACCCTGATTGTAGCTTCCCCTCTAACTGTTACTGGAGAGTTTTGGAAATCCGTTAACATGAGGTTCGACGGCTTGAGCTTAACTCTTTTGCTGCTGCGACTACAAATGTGTTTGAAGGTTCCCTGGGAAATTATGGATAAAGCTGACCCTGTATTTAGTTCCATGTTGAATGGAACTCTGTGCAGCTTGACTTTGAGCTGCAACTTCTCCCTAAGTGGGCGATGGGCACCTGTTCTATGCATGCTCCTTCTACTGGCGCAATAGCCAACCCTGTGTTGCCCGGGCCCCCAGTACCTTTCCGAGGAAACTTTTCTGGTGGGCTTTCTCTCTGACGAACCTGACAGACAGCGGTGATGTGGCCTTGTTTGTTACACGCCCGGCACGTTGCTATGCGGAACCTGTATTCCATGCGTTTGTGTTGGCCTCCACACCCCGCACATCGAGAGAAGGGAACTGCCTTGTCAACTGGGCATTGTGGCCTTCTTTCTGGTGGCTGCTGTAACAATCGATCTCTTGATCCAATTCAGAGTCTTCGATCCTCTCGGTGCCCTCCTGGTGGATGGCCTCTATGCAGGGAGTGCTCCTGGAGAAATGTAAGGACTTGACAGCTCCCCTGGCGGCTTCCTCAGCTGTGATCTCCTTAGGGCATCTTGGAACGAAATAGTCTCTTTAGCGAACAATTTCTGTTGGAGCTCCTCAACAGAAACAATTTCTGTTGGAGCTCCTCAACCTGCACACTAAACGGTCTCGCAGTCTTTCCTCGAGGTCTTTGAATTCACAGGGTCGGATCACTTGGCGCAAGGCGGTTATGAACTCTGCAGCTGACTCGCCTGGTCGTTGGTCTCTTTGTTCGAAGGCGTGCCTCCAGGCGATGACCTATAGCTTTGGCTCAAAGTGTTCTTTGAGCATTTTTTAAAGTCTGGAATAAGCAACAGACTCAAGCAGCACTGGAGCTATTAAGCTTTCAGCGGTTTTGAACATCGCCTGGCCACAGACGCATAGCAGTGTTGCAGCCTTCAAACTGTCTTCACAAACTTGGTTGACTCTCAAATTTTTCTTGACTCTCACAATGTACGAGCTCCACCTCTCTGGATGTGCGATGTCGAATTCTGAGAGTTTCCCGAGTTTGGCCATGGTGAGTTATTTTCAGCATTTTCGGCCCCACAATGCCTTGTGCTGCCAAGGCTTCTTTTAATCTCCCAGGGACGGTTCCTTGGGAGTGCTCTTCCAGTGTTTTCGTACCGGCAGGAATGAAGGGGGGGGAAACGCGGGTTGGCTTACCCCCTTAGTGACTCAGCTCTTCAAGTTTGGCAGCACATCCTACCTTCGTCGCCACTGTTATGTTTGGTGCTCGGTGAGGCATTCACGAGGCAGCAGGTGAACAACAACTCTTTTTTTTTTTTTTTAATTGAAAATTTTTAAATTTTACAAAACAATACAGTTCCCTTCCCCGAGCCCCTCCACCCCTCCCATACCCTCTCCCGAGCTTCCCAGAGCTGAATACAGGCTTAATTAAAATTTTTCAAAAAATCTTAAAACAAATATAAACCATTAACAAGTCAAAACACATTAATTAAACAAATTGTGAAATAGTTAACAATAATATATATATAAAAAGACAAAAATACAAGGAAATACAAGAAAATAAAAAGAAAGAAAAAAGAAAAAAGAAAGTAAAAAAGAAAAAAAAATCTATAAAATATCTTTTAAATATAAGTTATTGAAAAGCTAAATAATCTTTTAGTCTATCCATTTTTTCCATACCAAAAAATACTTCTCTTGCGATTGGTCTTTTAAGAAAGCCGAAATCTTTGCCATTTCCGCCAGATAGGAAACTTTAAAAAACCACTCTTGCAAATTAGGCAAGGATTCCTTCTTCCAACATTGCCCTACTAACAACTTTGCCGCTGTAATTAAATTTAACATCGATATAGTCTCTTTAGTATCACAATCAGAAACAATACCTAACAAAAACAATTGTGGGGTAAATTTTACCCTTCTTCTAAAAATTCTTTGGATATTCCACCATATCTTAATCCAAAAAGCTTTTATATTTTTACATGACCACCAGATATGATAATAAGTGGCATCCGAACATCCACATCTCCAACATTTAGGCTGTAAGTCAGGATACATATGAGACATTTTTTGTGGATCAAGGTGCCATATAAAACATTTTGTAAAAATTTTCCCTTAAATTTTGGGCTTATGTGAATTTAACATTCCTCACCCAAATAATTTCCCAGGTATCTAATAGAACCGGTTCATCAAAATTTTGTACCCATTTAATCATACATTCTTTAATTAATTCTGCTTCTGAATACAGTTCTACTAACACCCCATAGATTCTCTTAATATGGGTTCGTCTTTGATCTTTTGTTTTAATAAATTCTCATCTTCTCTAAGCAAACCCACATTACGATCTATCTTCCACCTCTCCACTATTTGTCTATAATGAAACCATGAGGAATTAATATTTTCTTGTATTAAATCTTCCAAAGATTTTAATTGCCAATTTTTACCATCCCATCTAAGTAATTGTACATAAGAAACACTATCCATCTTAACTCCTCTCCTTATCCCTTCTATTGCATGCCCCGGTATAGCCCACTGTGGAATTTTAAAATCACTTCTATAATATTTCCTCCAAACCCGAAGTAAAGAAATCCTTATAATATGAGATTTAAAGACCCTATCAACCTTTTTATTAAAAATTAAATAGGCATGCCATCCAAAAAGTAAATCCCAACCCTCCAAGAGGAGTATTTCTACATTTGTTAAATTAACCCAATCACTTATTAATGTTAAAACCACAGCATCATAATACAATTTCAAATTCGGTATCTTGAGTCCACCTCTCTCACGAATATCTTGTATAATTTTAAGTTTTACTCTTGGTTTTTTTCCCTGCCCAGATAAATTTGTTAATACCTTTCTGCCATTCATTTAAATTAACCTCATTCTTTAAAATAGGTATCATTTGACATAAAAAAAGAAACTTTGGCAAAACATTCATTTTAATCGCCGCAATTCTTCCCAAAAGAGATAACTGCAACTTCCCCCAATTTTCCAAATCTCTTTGTATATTGGCCCACAGCCTTTCATAATTATTTTTGTACAATTTTGCATTAGAAACAGATAAAATAACCCCCAAATATTTTACCTTGTTAACAACCTCAAAATCTGTCAAATTAACCAAAATCTGCTTATCCAACTTAGTCATATTTTTAGGCAATATTTTGGTCTTATTATTATTAATTTTAAAACCCGAAACCTGTCCATACTGATGTATCAATTGTAATAACTCTATTAAAGAATAAGTAGGTTGAGATAAGGTAACCACCAAGTCATCTGCGAAAGCCCTTAATTTATATTCTTTTTTATTTACTTCTATTCCTTTTATTTGCTGTGATTCTCGAATTTTAATCAGCAATATTTCCAAGGTTAAGACAAACAGCAATGGTGACAATGGACAACCCTGTCTGGTCCCCTTCTCTATTGTAAACACTTCTGACAAACCCCCATTAACTATAAGTTGTGCCGTTTGCTTTTGATAAATAGCACCAAGAGCTTATAAAATTTTTTCTCCAAAGTTCATTTTCTCAATTAATCTTAACATAAATTGCCAATTCAGCTGATCAAAAGCTTTTTCAGCATCTAAAAATATCAATCCTGCAGAAACTTGATTGTTTTTATCTAAATATTCTAATAAATTAATAATTTGTCTAACATTATTTTTCATATACCTTCCAGTTATAAAACCCGTTTGATCCGTATGTATTACATGATACAAAACCCTCATAAGCCTGTTAGCTAAAATTTTTGAAAAAATCTTGTAGTCTACATTTAAGAGAGATATAGGTCTATAATTCTTTGGTAAGGTAAGATCTTGATCTTCTTTTGGAATCAAAGATATAAAAGCTCTACCCATGACGGGGGAATCTCTGAACCCTGTAATATATTATTAAAGAGCTCACTTAAAGGTTGAATTATCTCTTGTACCAAGGTTTTATAATAAATAGATGTCAAACCGTCCGTACCCGGTGCCTTACCTAATTTTAATTCTTTAATTACTATCTCAATTTCCTCACTAGTAATCAAACCATTAATTTCTTGTTTCTGATCTTCTGTTAATTTAGGAAAGTTAGCTTCATTTAAGTAATTATCTATATCTGAAACCTGTACTTTAGTACTCATATATAATTTTTGGTAATAATCTAAAAAGGATTTCTTAATCAACTCCTTCTGATATACCAATTTACCATTATAGTTTATTTTATCTATAGTTCTCTGTCTCTACTTCTTTCTCAGTTGATAAGCCAACCATCTCCCTGGTTTGTTAGCATTACAAAATGTATTTTGTTTCATATACAGTAAATTAGTTGCAGTTTGATCAGCCATCAACATATTAAATTGTGATTTGAGCAATTTTATAGATTCCTTAACCTTCTCATCTGTAGAATTTAAAATCAAAGCTTTTTCTTTTAATTTAATCTCATCTTCCAACTCCTTACGTTTCTGCATCTGCTTCTGTCTATGAATATTATTCATTTGTATCAAAATCCCCTGCATGTAAGCTTTTCCTGCATCCCAAACCATTGACATTGGAGTTCCCTTATACATATTTAAAGCAAAATAATCCTTTAATTGCTCCTTCAATTTTTGAACATTTTTTTCTTGTCTAAATAGATTTTCATTCATCCTCCACGATCTCCTTTCCTCTTTTTCATCAACCAATTCCATCCAAACTGGACTGTGATCCGTCAATGTCCTGGGAAAAATTTTAACATTCTTTACCCTAAAATATAAATCCATTGTAATAAAAAAAAATCAATTCTTGAAAAAGATTGATGTCTATCTGAAAAAAAAGTGAAGTCTCTCTCCTCCAAGTTATGTTCACGCCAATAATCTCGCAGCTCCCAGTCCTCTTTCAAATCAAAAAAAGCTTTAGGTAGTTTAGCCTGTTTAAAAGAAATAGAGGATCCTTTTTTATCTCTTTGTGTATCTAAAACACCATTCCAGTCTCCCATTAATATAACAGATCTGTAATCCAACAAAGTTAATTTTTGATGTAACAGTCTGTAAAATTGTTCCTGTTGTTGGTTTGGTGCATACAGTCCCACTATAAGTACTTTCTTACCATACAAACCAACTTCAATCATAACATATCTCCCTTGAGAGTCAGATTCTACCAGACAGGCTGATAAATTTTGCTTAACATAAATAACTACTCCCCCTTTTTTCCCAGGAGCAAAAGATACAAAATGAGATCCCAGACGAGCATTAACTAAATATTTTTGATCTTTAGATATAATATGTGTTTCCTGCAAGCAGATAATATCATTATTATGTTGCTTTAAATAATGAAAGATTTTCTTTCTCTTTTGAGGGGAATTGAGACCATCAGCATTCCATGTCAGGAGCTTTACCATCTCCCTTAACCAGAAGCCTGGAGAAGACTGCTTGAAGATCTGCCATTGAGGAATGTGGTGCAGAACTCTTGGGTCTTGCTCCTCCCACAGGCACTGAAACAAACTCTTGAAGAACTTCTTTAACTTCTTTCTTCTGTTGTTCCTTTTCCTTACGTCTATGTGCTGCGCGGGTCATTCTTTGCTCTTTAATCTCTGCTTGTTGCAACCACTCCGCCTGTGACTTTCCAGCATCCATCAATACCACTTCTTCAGACTGCTTTTCCACCTCTTTACCATCCAAGATTTTCTGCATCATAGGTGGTGGTGAGCCTGCTCCCAGGACCGATTTGTAAAACTCCTTTGCTTTAGAAACTGTATTAAGTCTATAACACGTCCCCGCATGGCTCACAACAATACCCATCGGAATCTCCCATCTGAATGGCATCAATCTTTTTTTAAGTTCATTAGCTAAAAAAGCAAACTCTTTTCTCCTTCTTAAGATTTTGGATGGGATCTCCTTTAGAATAATGACATCTTGAGCAGCAATCTGAAATCTCTTATTGTAAAAAGCTTGTATAATTTCATTACGCAGAGATCTCTTCCCAAAATAAATCACCACATCTCTTGGTAAATTTCTTTGCTTTGCAACCCAAGAGTTAACTCTAAATATTTTTTCAACTTCTCTGAGTATTTCCTCTTTCTCTCTATTCAAAATAGCAGCAAAGTCATTTACCACAATCTCTCTCAAGTCTTGCTGCATGTCTTCTTTCAGGCCTCTGATTCTTAAAGCATATTCCATCTCTCTGTACTGAGACATAACAATGTCATCTTGTGAAATTTCCATCTTTTTTTCCATGCCTTCAAATTTGTCTTCCAAAATATCCACCTTATCTGCCACCTCTTCCACTCTAGAATCCAAGTTCTCAACCACAGAAGCAAGTCTTGTTAAAGCCATAACTATATCTTGCCTCAAAATAGTGTTATTCTGCTCTAAAAGCTCCTTCATTTCCCCTCTGATTTGAGCTACAGCATTTCCCATTATATCTTTCATATCTTGTACCGTTATTGCTGGCAAAGGAGGAGAGGGTGGTGGTGTAGCTTTGGGTTGTTGTGCCGGTAAGATTGCAGGAGAAGAAGCCACCTTAGGTACTGTAGAAGTTGCTTGCCTTTTTGAAGCCATTTTCAAAAGGAAAAAATCTTGTTTCTTCTTTTCTCCTTCTTTGAAAAAAAATAAAAAATAAAAAGTCCCTTGAAAGGAAAAAAAATAACAAAGGAGAGTTTAACGAAAAAAGAAAAAAAAATCTTCCCAAAACACAAATCCACCTTAAGAAAAAGTTTAAAGAAAAAAAACCCATCTAATCCATAACGTTCCGTTTCACTCACTTTTTTTCAAGAAAAAAACTTTCCGATCGCCATTTTACTTTCACTCTCCACGCAAGAAAAAAAGAAGAAAAAAGAGAAAAAGAAATAAAGGTCAACCTTTCAAACTAAAGTCCAAATAAAATCCAATAAGAAAAATCCTTTATCCAACTCTGTCCGCTTTTAAAAATAACTCACCCGGTCCCTTTAAGCGCGGAGGTGGTAGCGGCGTTTTGCTTTGTTCCCGAAAGAACAAAGACAGCTGGGAGGCGGAGGCAACCCGAACTCCGAGGGAGCTCTCTTTTCACCCCCCAAGGAAAAGTTCCTGGGGGGTTCAAGAGGCTCTACCTCTATTCAGGTGATACTCCCCTCCCCCCTTCACCTGGGAGGGAGGTTTTGAGCCGCGGAACAGCTGGTGCCTGCTGTTCTCCGCGGTTCTCACGCTTTCCCAGGAGGACGGCTACAAAGTAGCCGCCATCACCAACACTAAACCACCGGAAGTTTGTGAACAACAACTCTTTATTAAGGTTCTAAACAGAAGCCTAGCTAACTGCCGCTTCACCCCTATTTATACACTCAGCCACTAGGTGGCGGCCAATAGTATTCAAGTATTAGTTCCTGCTTTAGCACAAGTTAATGAGCATGTAGACAGAAAGTTTGGCCCTTAACAGACAGAGTCTTATGACCATTTTTTCAACATTTCCAAGTAATTCTCCTCAATACATTACACTACCCATCTCCCCTGGTGACTGAGCAGCTTATAGATTATAAAAAAACCCAATGGATATAAGTAATTAAGATATTAAAACTATGCAATTCAAAATTTTAACCTTGTTGGAAAAAACAGGACTAAGAGACGGATGGTGGAGGGGGGGGAATCGTCTTACCTCATCAACCACCTTCAGCAGTGAGCACTCCCCCTCAGGACCCCAAGCCAATCTGCAAAATCAAGTTTTGAAACCTTTCCAAAAGACCAAAATTGTAGGACCCATTCTCACCTCTGGTGGTGGAATGTTCCACAGGTATGGGGGCATAGCAGGAAAGGCTCTTTGTCCCTGCCCATCAGAATTCCTTAGCAGGTGAGGTCTGCAGCAGGCCTCTTCCACTGGCAGAAGTGGGGCGGCTAGTCTCATTGGGGTGAGAAGGCTCCTCATATCCCAGACCCAGATTGTATAGTGCTTTAAAGGTAATACTGTAACCAACACCTTGAATTGGACCCAGAAGCAAACTAGCAACTAATGCAGCTTGTGCAACAGCAATGTTATATGTGCCACCCTAAGGGTCCCAGGAAATGTGCATGCCGCTGCATTCTGCACCAGCTGTAGCTTCCAAATAGTTTTCAAGCATAGCCCCATGTACAGTGTGTTGCAATAATCCAGCTGAGAGATGACTAGTGCATGAGTAACTGTGCACAGGGCCTTCACAATCCAGGTAAGCAAAATAAATATGAGGAAAGAGTTTAACACTCCCTTTATACTTTACTTTCAATTGTTGACCCTCTACTCCACTCAATGATGTTACTGGAATTCACATCACTTACACAGTATCAGGCTGTCCTCATAGTATGCACATTATTATTATAATAATCCTCTATTTTCAACTATAACAGAACCTGTTACTCATGTCATAAAATGGGTCAGTCATGTGACTGACCTGATTTTATGACTGTTTTTGTAGTAGTTGTTAAGCAAACATGGCAGTCGTAAAGTAGCCACCATAGTCATTAAGCAAATGCTATGGTCATTAAGTGAACCAATGGCTTGCTACAGGTGCAGTTTTGCCAAAAAACCTAAGTAAATGCCAGTTTTCTGCAAAAGCATTGTACAACGCGGTCACATGACCAAAGGAGTGGAGGGTGACTATCAGAACTTCAAATCCAGGATGTAAGGCAGGTTTGTCGTCATAATTTGAGAATCTCTATAATTAAATCAAAATCAATGTGGGAAGATCACAGCACTGTACACCAATTCATATGCAGCTACTAAAGCGAAGGAGGACTGATGTTTAAATCCTCTTTTTTCAAAGAAAAATGATCTTGCTGTGATAGTGTAAGATACTTCCCAGTTGCAGAGAAGAGTAGCCACTTCTGGGTTCCAGAGGCTTAAAGTTTCTCACGTATTGCATTTAACCCACAAGGCATTTTGGAATGGGGAAATCATAGTCCAAAGTATCTTGGGAAAATGAAATAGATTCTCTGGAATTGAACTGACCTTCCTCTTTCCTGTTGCTGTTTCTGACTTATTCCTCTCTGACTACACACCTAGGGAGTGAATGGCAAACACATTCCATTGCTCTAAAAATACAAGCTATAAATTACAGCAACAGCCGCAACCAAATGCTCTAAGAATGCATCCAGTGGCTTATTGTTTGCTTTTTAAAGGGAAGGTTTTTTTTAAAAAAATAATAAATCCCAGTAAAGCTACATCATACATAGTTACAGCCAGCTTCTCAGATGCCAAAAATGAACATAAAATAAAATTTGCTTGCAAAACACACACACACACACACACACAGGATCACATTGATTGCACTATGTGTGTGTTTTGCAAGCAGATGCCTTGTGAGTTTACAATATTAATCTGAACTTGTCCTCTACTTTAACCATATAAAAGTACTAGTTTGCATGCATAAACTTGCCGCTCCTTGAAATCTGTATTCTAAAATTTGGCATTATTAAGTCGTGATTTTTTTGTTTTTTGTTTTGCTTCTAGGCTTATAAGGGATGAAAAGATTAAAGGTTATGATAACCTGTGGAAGATTGAAGCCTTTGGCAATGATTACCACTTTGGCTTTCAAAGAATCAGATTTTTTTACTGTGGGGGAACTGACCTAAGCAGGGTCAACAGAAGACTTTTCAGTGCCTCAGGCAAACAGTACTATGGACCTCTCTTTTGTATGTTCTGAAACCTACCTGATTGGGGGAAAACCCAGAGGCCAGGGAACAGAGAATGTTTGTTGTCATATAAAGCTCAGGCTAGCTTAAAATGAAGCATTTTAATCCATTTTTTTTTTTGCATGTTTTCTCTTTTTAATGTCTGGTGCAAAAGTCCAAGTCCAACATGAAGGACTAATTAAACTGATTTATTGCTATAAAGCCTATGCACAGGAATCTCAATTAATGGTTAGCATCTCCTTGGATTTAGATAAGGGTCGACAGAATTCAAGGGAGTGTGTGTCGGCTTGGTTTGCTTGTGGCTACATAGGGATTCTAGGATGATCCCTCTTTTAACTCCATCCCAGGTTCTGCCACTCTTCTACATTCCATTTGCTATTGCTGGTAATATTAACAAAGTAATAAGCATAACCTCTGGATTATATTTTGCATCTGTTCAATGTATTTCATATCTAAGGCTTTTTGGAGAATACC
This sequence comes from Crotalus tigris, assembly GCF_016545835.1. Classification (NCBI taxonomy): domain Eukaryota; kingdom Metazoa; phylum Chordata; class Lepidosauria; order Squamata; family Viperidae; genus Crotalus; species Crotalus tigris. The sequence goes on from NW_024096561.1 coordinate 1,001,115, forward strand.
TGGTGAAGACAGAGAAAGGAAGAGGAGAAGGGATCCAGGTTTATATGGAATAGATGTAGTGAAATAAATGGGAAATTAATAATGATGAATTCAAGGTCCATTAACTGATTTGTTATATTGTGTAGTATTATTCAAGGCCAGAAAAGTTTATAAAAGGCAAACAGATGAACCCTTTGTATTCCAGGAGCTTGCAGATTAAAATTTGATATAGTAGACTAAAATAGTAGAGTAAATGAGAAAGAGAGAAAATGCTACTTCAGTTGCAAATTGCAAGGCATAGATAACAAGTTAATTTTCTTAAGAGTAGAACATAAGAATGTTTGAATCCTATTTTCTGTTTTCCACTCGGCCAGTAAGTTTCTCTTTGCAATTTTATTTCACTTTATTCAGAAACCAATTTTTCACCAAGTGACATTTTTGAAATTTTATTGTTCTACTTGTAAGCAGTTACTTTAGTCATAAATCACATCTCCATCTAAGGTTGCTTATAATATTTCATGCCAAAATTGTGTGATAAGTTCAAGCTCTTCTTAGTTCCTAAAAGAAATAGAAAGAGAGATCCCAATAAATCAGAACTGTTTGCCCCTTTTCCATTGTTCCCTATAAAATAAAGTATATGTAACACAAGAGAATATTTCTATAAACCCTTGTCAATTTTATCTTTGTAAAAGAACACGACTGCATTCATGGTCAAGTCAAGTCAAAAATGGTTGCTCTGTTTATTTGTCCCTTCTGAATCAGATGCTCTTTTATTTTACTTTGCCAATTCTCTGTTATTTTTTAAATAAATTTTTATTTTACAAAACACCATTGCAAATTGAACATGATTGGAAAAACTGGAAACAAAGTAGGCTTAGCTGCTAATGACACTAGAATCAAACATAGCCCAGAGATTCATGTTTGTATCAATTAGAACTCTCCATGGTTAGGGTCATCCATCAGGAAAATGCCAAGGATGCTAAATCAGTAGAATTGCACAACACAGAATCAGCCCTGTATCCCCAAACCATGATTGCTGGAGGTAGGCAACATCTGGACTGCTAGCTTTGTGTGGAAGCTCCCATCATCCCTCATCCCTAAAGCCAATAGTTCCAAAACATCTGGAATCTTGCCTATTCCTGCAGGAACAGATGCTGTTGCCCTCCTAATGTTGAAGATTTAAATGCTAGTCTGATTGCCTTTTGAAAACAGATAGTCCTCGACTTACAACCTCAATTAAGACCCAAATTTCTGTTGTTAAGCAAGATAGTTGTTAAGTGAGTCGTGCCCAATTTTGTGAACTTTTTGTCATGATTGTTAAGTAAATCCATCTTCCTGCATTGACTCTGCTTGCTGAAAGCCAACTAGAAAGGTTGAAAATGGCGATCACAGGACCTCAGGACACTGCAAACATTGTAAATACATGCCAGTTGCCAAGCGCCTGAATTTTTAGCACATGACCACGAGGATGATATTTCAGTTATAAGTACAAGGATGGGTTGTAAGTCACTTTTTTTCAGTGCTGTTGTAACTTTGAACAGTCACTAAATGAGCGGTTGTAAATCGGGGACTATCTGTATGGAAAGTGGGAAGGTGCTATCGTACCTTGTCCTTTGTTTCAAAAAGCAAAATGACTTGACAGGCCTGCACAACATATCTGGAACAAATGGTCCAGAGACATTATCAGGAAGGAAAGAGTTAAATATATTGTTCCTTAATTTATCTACTTTAAATGACAGTTTTTAAAGAATGCTTTGGAGAAAAGAAGCAGTTGTCAAGCTAATGTTGCATGTAGTTACAATGTAAGGTGCAGTTTGACCTAGAAATTAAAATCACAGCCAGTCAAGAGCCTGCTTGCTGGCTTTCATCCCTAACTCCTGATTCTGAAGAAAATATAAAACCAAAGACTTCCCCTTGGATGAGACAGAATGGCACCAGCCTTTGTGTAGCCCAGCTTAATCAGTGTTAGGCTAGTACTAATGGCCTTTTGTTTTGATATCAAGTAATTAGGAAGGATCAAAGGAGCTTTCAGATCTGTCTTTTCTAATATTGGACAGGAAGTTTAATATCATAGTTTTCAAAGCAACTCCTATTGCAAGTTTGCTAAACTAGCTTTGAAAATCTGTCAGAAGGGCCATTTTCTGAAATGATGCTTTAATCCCATAAGCTTGAAGATAATTACTATATCTTCTTCCTCAAAAATGCAATTTTGTCCAATGTGGTGTCTTTCAGGTAAATTTGGGGTTTAGCTTCCCTGATTCCCAATCAGCACATAAAAAGAATTGTGAGGGTTATAGTGCACACATATCTGGAAGGCACTTGATAGAAGAACAGTGCACTGGAATAATTTGCAAAAAAACAAAAACAAAAACCAAAAAAATCAAAAGGATCTTAAGTCCACCTGATCCTGCAAGTTTCTACTGAAAGTTGCTATACTTTTAAAGTTTATTAATATCAATAGTTGCAAAACACATCAAGTTTTTAAGAACAATATTATTTAGCTGCTCAATTTTTTAAGAACAATATTATTGGACTGCTGTGGGATCTGCATGGTATCCAGTCATGAAACACAACTTGTTCATACATATCTTAATTATCATAGCCACTGTTATCTTTATAGCGCTTGTCCTAATTTAGCATGAAAATCTTTGGCTAGACTCATAGTCAAGCCAATATAGATCTCAGATCTATATCCACAGTGTGCTGACAAAGGAGTCTTGGAGAGAAATAGCTTGGAACAATTCTGCAGCTTTTTCTTAACACTGCAGCATCATGCTCGCTAAAGAATTCTGGGAGTTGAAGTCCACACATCTTAAAGTTGGTGACATTGAGAAACGCTGATCTTATAGGATGCTTTGCTCTTAGAACCGGCATCAGCTGTTTAGAGTGTTAGGCCAGGCAGCCAGATTCCTGTCACAAATTAAAATGTAAAATGCTTTGCATACATACATAATAAATGCTTGCCATAAAAATTGAAACATTGCCGCAGCAGGATGAGGAAAGGGAGGCAAAAGTATGTTCATGCAAAATGTCACTTTCCGGTGCAGATTTACTGTAATCCAGGTGTCCTCTTGTTTAAGATGTCACTTCATAGGCAGACTTCATAGAAAAAGAGCTTATTGCCTGTTTCAAATATTAGAGGTTCATCCCATTCTTCCTGCAGTAACTCAATCCTTTGTAGCCCGAGCTAATGGAAGAATGGAAGCTGACAAATGATAGATGTGTTTATTTGTTTTAGAACGTACAATAACTCCTGCGTGGAGCTCTATAGTTACATTCAGGTGACTCTACTTCTGGTTGACTTGGAAACTTCTCACAAGAGTTTCCAGGTCAACCAGAAGGACTGGGTGGCTTTGGGGTTGGGATGGGAATTGGTTGGGCCAGAATGCACTTCTTAGTCAGCCTCTGTGCTTAGGTCTGCTTGAATGACTGCACAGGACAGAGATGGTTCTGGAAAATAACAGCTGTAATAATGGGAAGCTTATGCTTTGTGCTTAGGTGAAACTACCAGACAGGGGAAATCTGCTTGCATTGCAGTATTTTAATATAAAATAGCTTCACTTCCAAAATTTTTGTAGGTGACTGCTTTAATCCTAAATGTTTTTGGATGATAGAGCTATACTTCATATGTTTATAGATGGTGCTGATGATAATGATGATATATTGCCTTGGAAGAAGATGGGTTTGATTTTAAAATTGGAGGAAGAAACATCAATAACTTGTGCTCTGCTGATGACACTACCTAGCTGAAAATGCAAATGATCTGGAAGGTCTAGTGAAAATCAAGAACAGTGGAAAAAATGAGACCAAGTTTTAATATAAAGATCAGAATCATGCAGGTAATGGTTTTCCCTGTAACATTGTGGAGAAATAAAAATGGGACCTTGAAGAGTCAGAATAGAAGAAATATAGATATTTTTGAACTTTGGTGTTTTAATATCATGGACAGTCAAGAAAACAGATGACTCATAGAACAAATCAATCCAGAATATTCATTCAAAGCAGAAATGAAAAATAAACTTTCGACACATGGAAAGACTGAGCTTTCTTGAGAAATCTATAAAGCTAGGAAAGGAGGAATGGAAAGAGCAACCAGCAGCAGAGTGGATGGACTTAAATATAGTGATGATGGATTCACTGTAATAGAAAGTCTATCTATATTCTGAGCTACTAAGAGTTGACACCAACTTGATGGCACATAATCAAATAGTCAATCAATCAATTATTAAGTAACAGATTGTCATGTGACAAAGACCTTGCTGCCTAAACAAAATAGCAACACCAATCTAATGGAATAAATAGTGCAACTCAAAAGAATTTCCCTGTTAATCGTTTTAATGTCCAAGCTCTCCATTAAAGTGGCATAGTTTGTGGTTTTATAGGAAGCGAAGATATTTATAGACATGATCATTTGTAACATGGACATTCTTATTGGATACGCTCTGAAAAGGAACATATAATGCATTTAGCTAATTCTCAGATCAAATCTACAATTATCTATTTTGCATGCAGATACCAAGTTCTTACCAAAGTTTTTATTCAGGTTCTCTGTATTTATCACTCGTAACCAGGGAGGGCCTAACTTGTATGTCATTCTGAAGACATTCTTTAAATAGAAATAAGCTTGGGAAACTCAACCAACATTTCTGGTTGGCTTCAGTCCAACTCAGCCCTTCCTTTAAACAGCCAAGCTAAAATAAACACAACTAAAATTACAGAGCCACCTGTATTCTGGATTTTTCATGACTCAGAGCAATACAAGGCAAGATCACTGTGGCAGCTTACATTAAATATTACACAAGCCATCTGAACTCAGTGGCTGAGGTAGTCTGCATTTCTTTAACTCAGGAAGCTGGGCTGTTGTTTTAGGTTGATCTGGCACTGGTCAAACAAGCATGCTGGATCTGCATATTTTTAATTTAAAAGCACAGTTTTTGTTTTTCATTAATCTAGGATGCAGATCATGCATGCATTGTAAGAAGAATTGCACTTATGTTTAAGCTTATTTTACATGCATATTTACATGCTTACATACATATCTGCTACGTTATTTCCTTCAGGAACAAGCGATCTTATGCAAAGAGCAGAAAGTAACAAAGGCAAAGAAATTAAAGACATGAGAAAAAAGAAAACTAAATCCAGCTAAACAAAGTTTACAACAACTGTCCTTGCTAGACTTCCCCATGCCTTCCTATTTTTTTTGCAAGCCACTCTTCTTTCTACCCATTACCTCATATATTGCTTTTTATTCTCCAAACTTCTCTCTGTCATGGGATTTCATCAACTCCATCGAAATGTGTGTATTGCTTGGGAACCGCCATGGGTTGTGCTGTATAAGATGGGCAGCTTACAAATCTCTTAAATTAATAAGTAGGATCATTCCAGCCAAAGAGGAAAGATAGTACAGTATAAATAGCAGCTTGCCCAACAGTGTCTACAGAGGGGAGGGTGACAAAATCAATATATGTGATCATGGGATACATATTAAGCAAACCTCATTGTATCTCCAAATCACCTGGCATTCAAATATTAGGCAAAGTCTGGCAGCAGCATTTCAGATTAACAGATTTTGTCAAAAGGCATAAAGCTTTGCTGTCTGAAAAAATACTACTAGATTTTGTCTGATGTTTGGCTGCCACAGATTAATTTTCCGTCCACAATGCCTAGTATTCAAATATGACCATTCTGGTATTCATCAGGCCACTGTCTGGCTGTTCGTATATGCACACTTTTCAAAATAGAAAAAAAAATAGAAAAATGATACTAAAAATGGTCCAGGCTGGAATGATTGCTGTACATCATTCTTCCTAAAAGACCCAATAATTGAACACAAAATCTTACTTAAACAATATGTTGAAAAGAGCAAAAAGTTTTTCCATTCATTCAAATCCTTATTTAAATTGGGCCTCTGACATTATATTTTCATTGCCAATATTTTGCCTTTTGTAATAATAATACATATTGCTGTGTGTGTTTTAAACAAGATCTTTTTCATGTGCATAAAACTGGGCATCATTTATATCATTTTATTTATTCAATTTCTGTAGCCACGCATCTCAAACAAGTGACTCTGGAGAGTAAACAATTAAAACACTTCCGATATAGTACAAAATGAAATAGACATAGCAACAGAAAAAAATCAGAATCATAGATGTTGATATAGCCAGGAAACAGGGCTCTTCACACACTTGAGGTTCCAGATCTGGGTACAAAACCAAGTCTTGAAGGTTTCATAAAAGGCCAGCAGAGTCATCCTCAACTCTGAAAGGACAATGTTCCAGAGGGCTTTGACAGAGAAGACCCATCTTTTAGACTCCACCAGCTGACATATGCAGGACATCCAATCTGCCAGGCCAAATTGGATGTTTTTTTTAACAACTGGAAACAAAAATTTAAAAAAATGCATTTTGTTGCAATTTTTATAGTTTTTTTTACTGTTGTTCTATGAGCTTCCCAAAATTATGGAACGTAAGATGGGTGGCTATGTATGTCTTTTAAATTAAAAAAAAAAATCAAAGTCAGAGATTGGCAATAGGATGATCAAGAGCATTCAACAAATTCCCAGCTTCTCTTTCTGAAAGATTATTTTTCACTAAAATGATGGATGGAAGTAATAAAAGTTAGGAAGCCAAAGTGCTATAAAGCTAAGCAGCATCCTCTAGCATCACTTTAACTTCCAGAAGGCCCTCTCACACTCCTCTTGTTTAGTTTTAGAAAATAAACATGGTGAGAGGGCTGTAACCACAGATCTTAATGCACCCATCTACCTGCTGAAAGAGGACAAAAGAATAACGGGGTGATGGAAAAGTTAGCATGGCTGTCTTCAGTGCATCATTGAAGAAATCAAGATGGTGGCCAAATAGCATGGTCAAAGCTCTCCTCCTCCATTTTTGGTATCACACAAATTTCAGTTATTTCTAATGCCTATAATCCCATCTCCATATTCCATATGGATTCGCACATTTCACCAGGCCATCCCATTTTGTTCAATGTTTATTATTGATTCAGTGTATTGAACTTAGCTGGCCATTTATAAATCATGGCTTGGTATTATCAAGTTTGGTAAACTAGCAAATTGTGGCTTATTCAGGAAACAAAGAGTACAGCACACTGTGTAGTCCTATTGTTATTTAAAAATAGTGTGGAAAGGCAAACTCTGGGACTTCCCAATCACTAGGTTTCTAATATTACTTCTCCTAGCTTGATAAGAAGTCAGAAAAGTGGGCATTTTTTTGTAATAGTTTGATTGCCAAGCTATACCCTATATTGATTGTTCTTGCCGACATAGCTGCCCTCTCTTTGGGAAGAATCAAGCATGGATCCAATCTGGGTTGGTCCCTGGGACCAGAGGTTTAGTTTTCCAAGCTTTCAGACTTGTGCTGGAGCCCATCCTCAGAGAACTTCCCTCCACCAAAATGTACATGTACAGAGAAAAGTTCCCTGAAGATGGGCTCCAGCACGGATCTGAAAGCTTGGAAGACTAAACCTCTGGTCCTGATGACTGAACCAAATTGTGTTCTGCAACATTATCTTGGGACACATATATTTGCCTTCATTCATGGAATCAAACATGTTTTGATCTTCAATGCTGTGACTGCTCTGTAGCCTAGAAAAGTCTTATTCACTTATTTGACATCATCTCGAGATGCCTCGGAATTTCCATTCATGACTCAGATGTTACATTATTCCTGTTTACAAACTAGCTTCCAAAACTTTCCACAAAGTTTGCTTTATTCTGGGATATGGAAATCACCAGTACCAAGCAATATTTACCTTCAACTGTTAAGTACAATAAATGTATGGTAGTGGCCAATGGCCATGCTCAATGTGCCCCATTCTGCTTTTTTGGAGACCCGAACTGTTTTCTGTAAACAAAAGAACAAAAGCATCACAGCAACTTGCATGTCTTGAAGGATACCCAGAGGACAGGCAGGTGCTGAAGAGGAGGTCCAGGTGTGATTTCAACTCCACATTCATCACACAATGTATTTGCAAGCTGTGTTTATTTTATAAATTTGCCTCTCAGATTGAGGAAGATTTTGATTAGCATATGATTGTATTTTGCATATTTTTCCTCTCCTGACATCCATGGAAAGTTGGTGGTATTTGTGTTTGTTCTTAAGGAGATTTCTCTCAAAATGAAGAGCAGAGATTGGATGACGCACAAGCAGCTGCCTGCTCTGAATAGTAAGGCCCATCCAAAGTCCATAAGGTATCACCAGTTGCGTTTCTGAAATGAGTAATAGAAGGCTGAAATCTCAGGCATTCTGATTCCAAGTAAATTCTCCATATCCTGTCTTAGAATAGAACTGGAAGGAACCTTGGAGGTCTTCTAGTCCAACCCCCTGCTCAAGCAGGAGACAATATACCATTTCAGACAAGTGGCTGTCCAGTCTCTTCTTAAAAATCTCCAGTGGTGAAGCAGCCACAACTTCTGAAGGCAAGCTGTTCCACTGGTTAATTGTTCTCACTGTTAGGAAGTTTCTCCTTAAATCCAGGTTGCTTCTCTCCTTGATTAGTTTCCATTCATTGCTTCTTATCCTGCTTTCAGGCACTTTGGAAAATAGCTTGACTCCCTCTTCTTTGTGGCAACCCCTGAGATATTGGAGCACTGCTATCATGTCCCCCCTCATCCTTCTCTTCATTATTATAAAGTTGGAAGGGACCTTGGAGGTCATCTAGTCCAACCCCCTGCTTAGGCAGGAAACCCTATACCATTTCGGACAAATGGCTGTCCAGTCTCTTCTTAAAAACTTCCAGTGTTGGAGCATTCACCACTTCTGGAGGCAGGTTGTTCCACTGGTTAATTGTTCTAACTGCCACAAAGAAGAGGTTGACTCCCTCTTCTTTGTGGCAGCCCCTCAAATATTGGAATACTGTTATCATGTCATCCCTAGTCCTTCTTTTCTCTAGACTGGCCATACCCAATTCCTGCAACAGTTCTTCATATGTTTTAGTCTCCAGGCCTTTGATCATCTTAGGTGCTCTTCTCTGCACTTTTTCCAAAGTCTCAACATCCTTTTTGTAATGTGGTGACCAAAACTGAATGCAGTATTCCAGGTGTGACCTTACTAAGGTTCTATAAAGAAGTACTAACTCCTCTTAATCTTAATCTCAGATTTAGCCTGATACCAATTTATCAGCATTTTTGACTCTGGGTTTTGAACATTAGATTGGATTAGACAAACATTGTTGCTTTTAAAATGTAAAATTATTTACATTTGATAATTTATTATCTGTTAGATTAAATTAAGAGAAGAACATTTTATAAATATTGGGGTTTTTTCCTAGTATGTTGCCTATTAGTATTTTAAATTATTTTATATATTTTATATATTTGTTATAACATAAAGAGAGATGATTTTACTATCACTATCTAAAAGAAATACTAAAAGAAAGTTGGAAGGCATGTATGTTATATTTGTTTGATGCATATTTTTGTCACTTTTAATTGGTTTTGTTATTCTCTTTCCTTTTTCCCTTTATGTTATGTGTAGTTTGTATTTTAATGTTTGATATTAGAATCTAATAATATTTATCCTTTCTATAATAGAAAGGATACCCACTCATCAGCCAAGAAAAATAAAAAATCACTTTGAGAAAGATGACAGAGTTTGACATGCTTATGTAAAAGTAAGGACATATTCATAAATTGTTGCTAAAATATGAAAAAATGGATGAATTATTTGAGAGATGTAATTATACTGAACCAGTGGAAAGGCTATGAAAACAAATTAATAACGTTTATTCCAAACTACAATTTAATTGGCACAAATTCTGTAGATGGTAGATAGCATTTTCTGCAACAGCTAAGGCAGATAAAGCATTTATGAATTGTTGGAAATGCCATAACGAAGAAAGATCATTTTACCACATGTAAGTCATGCAAAACAAAAAACAAAAACAACCTCCAATGTATTTGAAAGAATTACATCAAACATCCAAACATTTCTAAAAATAAAATTTGAACTGAAATTACAGACATTATTTCCATAAATGAAAAATTACACAAGTTACTAATACATCTGAATCACTGCAAGAACACACCTAGCACCAAATTGTAAAATAGATACTTTGTCTATTCTCAGACTGGGAGAATAAAATAGTAAAATATGCTGTAATGCCAAAATTAGGAGCACTGAATAGATCCCAAACAGAATTTTCAAGCTGAAACAACTCCCTTATAAATAATATATCCAAAAGCAAGGCAGAGTTAGACATTGGAAATATGCCTTTTTAGGGCTCAAATAGAAACTAACAACAGTTCTCCATGTTTTGATATAAAGTTGAAATATCTAACTATGGTTAGTAGTTGAGGATACAAATAGGTGGGAAGAGGTATGGCTAAAATTTGTTTTCCTTTTTTTAAAAAAAAATAAATTCAACATGTGCAACAGTCATAATAAGTGGGCAGAGCTTTGATTGTGGTCACCATCTTGCCTTTTTTGACCTGTGGGCATCTTTGAAAGTCTTTCCCAAATTTTTACTACAGTAATTTGCTGACCCAACCAATCTCAGCCCAATTTACTCCCAAAGAAATTTGTTAAAATGGGAAAAAATGGTGCAAATGAAAGGGAGCACATGGAGAAGATAAATCTAATAAATAAACAGACAAACAATTCTGTTGAGATAGATTAGTGCAAAAGTCATTCATTCAAAAGTTTTCATAGCTAAATATGACTATAACCTTGTCACTTCTTATTATCATTTCTCATCAATCAAAGATTCAAAGAAGCAAGACCCATTTCATTACATAAGTACAATCCTGTTTTCTCTACATCAATATTTTTCAACTTTGGCAACTTTAAGATGTCTACATATCTTAAAATTGCCAATGTCTGAGGAAATTTGGGAGTTGAAGTCCACACATCTTAGAGCTGACAACATTGAGAAACACTACATAAAGAGTAGCTCTGTTCTGGGCCATTACAAGCATTATGCCTCTAGAGCAGGGGTAGGCAACCTCGGCTCTTTTATGACTCATGGACTTCAACTCCCAGAATTCCTGAGTCAGCATAGCTGGCTTAGGAATTCTGGGAGTTGATGTCCATGAGTCATAAAAGAGCCGAGGCTGCCTACCCCTGCTCTAGAGTTAACTGTGACTTTATATAAAAAATATAAACCACTAGAGTCTTCTATACTTCAAAACTGATTTGGCCAAAGAAGACTCTGCTTGGGCATGCATCCTGCCTGAAAAAGTCTTCCAGGTGTAATCCTAGGTTTCTAGCTGTTGATGCCAACTGGCTGTTGATGAACAGGAATGGCAGGTACCACAGTCACTGCTTTCTTAATCAAGCTGAACTTCTCATGCCACACCCCAGCCTCCAGTCTGCACCATGTCATTAATGTCACAAATGCCAGTTCCATAACCAGTTACGAATATCAGAGGGGAGTAAAGTGGAGAGAGGAAGGGACGTAGGCATGGCCAAGGATGAACTGGCAAGCTTTAGATCCAGTCTACAAATCACTGCTGTAGAGAATAGTGAACACTGAATCATAGGTAGTCCTTGACTTAATAATGACAACTGGGACCAGAATTTCGTTTTTTCTTGAGTTGTAGTGGTGCAGTGGTTAGTATGCAGTACTGCAGGCTACTTCTGCTGACTGCCGGCTACCTACAGTTCAGCAGTTCGATTCTCACTGCTCAAGTTTGATTCAGCCTTTCACCCTTCCGAAGTTGGTAAAATGAGGACACAGATTGTTGGGGGCCATATGCTGACTCTGTAAACCGCTTAGAGAGGGCTGTAAGGCACTGTGAAGAGGTATATAAGGCTAAGTGCTATTGCTATTGTTAAGCAATGAATTTGTTAAGTGAGTCATACCTAATTTTACAACCATTTTGCCACCGTTGTTGAGCGAACATTACAGTTACTAAATGAATCATGTTGGGCATTAAGCAAATCCAGCTATCCCCATTGACTTTGTTAGTTGGACAACAGCTGGGAAGGTCACAAGTGGTGATCATATGACCCTGCAAACATTGTAAATACAGGCCGGTTGCCAAATGCCTGAATTTTGATCATGTGATTGTGGGGATGCTTTGAAGATTGTGTTTGTACATCATTTTTTTTAGAGCTGTCGTAACATTAATGTTCACTAAACAAATGGTTGTAAGTTGAGGACAACCTGTACATTGTCAGCATTAAAAAAAATACTATACTGTGTGTTATGTGCTGGGTCTGCTGAACTTCTTTTGAGTTTCAGGCTTTTCTACAGGCCAACATGATATGTCATGCCACATCTGCACCATTTCATCCAGCTTCCAACGGCCAGGCTGAGTGGATGGTGCGCACAACCAAAAATGCTTTAAAGAAAATAACTCATCGAAACTGGCCTCACAGGTTGGCTGACTTTCTCCTCTCGCACCGCACCACACATGCACAGCCACTGGGAAGACACCAGCTGAACTCCACTGGGGTCGCAGGCTCATTACTAAACTGGACAGGTTGCACCCAGACTGGGTGGCGTCACAGGTGTCACAGCCACAGGCACCTAGGAGACTACAGGTGGCTGATCTGGTCTGGGCTGGAACTATGGCCCTGGACATCTCTGGGTGACAGCAGTGGTATGCAAGATCTCCGGGCCGCTCTCATACGAAGTGGCCTTGGATGATGGTCGGGTGATCTGGCGACACATCGATCAACTGTGCTGGAGGCTTCCCAGCCACACCTCTACTCCCGGCTCTGCTCTCGGGGGGGGGGGAGGAGGACCACAATTACAATTGTGGATCACAGTCTCTCTGCGAAAGCGGAACTTCCCAGGTGCCAGTAGGGGGTCTTGCCATGGAGGCGGCTCCTGACTCTGGCACTCCTGACCCTGGCTCCAGCACTGGGTCAATGGGACATTGCCCGCAACTGGTTTTTCAGGCCAATCCATCTACTGGTCTTGATCTCACGGGACAGTGCTCCCAAGAGGGGTCCATTGTGGACGTGGGGAATTCCACCCCACCAATGGACTTAGGGAATTCCACCCCACCAAGGAACTCTGGTCTGGGTTTAGAGGATCCAGCTGGTGAACAGCATGGAAGGTCACCTGAGTCTAGGAGGCATCAAAATCCTGGCCTGACGAGCCTGGCAGGCGAGTTTGCAGGCCAGGCAATCACAACTGCTCCAAGAAGTTTAGAGCGAGCCAGAGGTCCACCCAAGCACTTACAGGAGTATGTAAGACTCCTGTCAGTAGGTGGGCAGGCGTAGGGATACTTAGAAATCAGAACATGCTCAAAAGACAAATGTCTGATTTATAGTAATGCAAAATAGTAATAGTAATATGTAGGTCCCTGATTTATAGTAATGCAAAATAAGTATTATTGTGTTATGAATAAGGGAGTGACAAGGTATTAGAGTTATAGTATTGTAAAGTATTAAGTACTATGTTTTGATCCAAGAGGGGAGGGGTGTTATGTCCTGAGCCTGTTGAGTCATTCAGCAGGTGCAGGAGACTGCAGAGAGGCCCGGGACACATGAATGCCAGGGACCAGACAGGCTGTCTCCCGCCTTGTGCGCATGTGCAAGGCGGGAGAAATGCCTTGCATTGATTGGCTGATACTGTCCCTGCAAAGGGGTACAAGAGCAATCCGTGCCATTTTGTTTTTGGTTCCGTTGTGAAGGAATAAAGACAAGACTGTTTGTTACTCCTGCTCGTCTCAATTCCTTTTATTTGGAAACAGAACACTGTGGTATAGCTTGCCTGTAAGGACAGTCTCAGAAAACGGATAGGAAGTAAGCTTCTAGTCATTATTTGGAGATATTTCTCGCTTTGGATCTAGGTGAGGGATCCCCAACTGCCAGGCTGCAGCCCACTACCAAGCCACAGCCCGTTCGACACCAGACCACATGAGTGGCGGGTGAGTGTGCACCTGCATGCAGCTCCACTTGCATGAGCAGCAGGCACTTGTGATCACACATGAAGCTCACACAGAACCATCTCCTCTCCCCCACTCCACCATGCTAGAAAGGTTGGGGATCGCTGATCTAGATAAAGACTGTCCCCAAGGCCCAAATTTTTCCAGAAATTAATCTCTCGTTTTGCTGGATTTATTCATATAGAGTTTGAGCAGCAGAAATATATGCTGATACAAAAGATGCATAAATAATTCAATAAATAACATTTTCTACTTATAATACTTTGACTACTTTTTTATTTAGTTGTTGGCAGGAACTTCCCTATTACTTCATCTGTTTTCTAGGAATGGGCCAACTAAAAATAAAATTAAAAAGCTCAAAAGAGTAGTTCTGAATTTGTCAGAACTTTAACCAATGGAGTCTTTGAAAATGCACGCCTGTCCAGTGATATCGCATGGGCTTCCTGATTTGTTTCAATGTTTGTATTTTTAGTGTAGCTACAGCTTGCCTTTACAACTATTTGTGAGTTAGATGATGTCATTCCCACAGCTGTGCATTTATTGTATGATAAATATATCTTGCAAAAATGGTTAGCTTGGAAATTGGCTTCGTAGGGACAAAGAAAAGGATAATTGCAGCTGCTGTTGTTGTTAAAACCACATTGCATGGACACAGTGCAAGTTTTATAAAATATAAAATAAAATGGTATATGTGGAATGAGCATTTGTCACATGTCCTTGAAAAGATGTTACATATATAGGCAAGAGGTGAGTAATTTGTGCCTCTAGTCCTGCTAAGAGCCCCCAAAAACCTGTTTGGTTTAATTGCTGAAAGCTAACAACACAGTTGTTTACTATTTTGACATGGAAAAAACCTAAAATAGGCACTTCATAGTTCAATAGGAAAACAACTCCCAAACTGTCTCAAAATTCTCAGTCCTAACTGAATGGAGTACTATGTATTCCCTCTGCAGCTCTAAAGCATCCCTCCAATATTGAGGCTTCAGTTAGCAAAAGGTTGCTCAGTTTTTCTATTCCACAGAAACACAATAATCGGAGTTATTATTCCCTTCCATCAGAATCTAGAGAGCTAATGCCATAAAGAGAATTAGATATTTAATTAGTTGCTTAATAGTGACAATAAACTTATCAGCTATAAACCATCTTTAAAATGACCAGGATTTGTGTCTCACAACTCCACTCAAGTCTATTTCATCCACATTCAGATTTGGGTAGTTTTCATTGTTTGCAGTCATATTAAACATCAAGATCCTGTGAAACCACTTATATTTTGACATGAGTCACAAAGAAAGTCACAAAGAATGGTAAGAAATCAGAAGGACTATGGTAGCAATCATCATAGTAAAAGTTATTAAAAAGCACATGTTTTCATGAAATACATTTCATTTATAATTATATATGTTAGTCTGAAAGGTTACGACCAGATGTGTCTTCTTATTTTTTTGGCTACCATAGAATAACATGGTTGTCCTCCTAGAACTGTGGTGGCGAACCTATGGCACGTGTGCCACAGGTGGCAGGCAGAGCCCTCTCTGTGGGCATGTGTGTCATTGCCCCAGTCCTAGGCCTTCAGCTGGGTTTTATAAAACCTGTTCACTTTAGGCTTCCACCACCGTGTGAAAAAAAAGTTTAATCAATCAATCAATTTCAACTTCTCCCGGAAAAAAAAAGATCTTGCAAAGTTGGAATTGATTGATTGAACTTTTTAGTCCCACCCAGTCTGCAGTTACCACCACAGCCACTCCCACCCAATGGGCCACGCCCACCCAATGGGCCACACCCACCCGGCACCCGACGATGCATAAGTGGGTTTGAGTTCAGTTTGGGCACTCGGTCTCCAAAAGGTTCACCATCACTGTCCTAGAATGTCTAGAAAGGTGGGCAATTACCAAAAACAGAAAACTGTCAGCTAATTAATGCTCACTTAGTTTGTTCTCAAGCTGTCCTTTAATTTGGCTTGTCTCCTCTGATTTCACCAGATCTATCCGGAAAATATCCTATCCTTTCTTCATAGAGAATGAAAAGAAATGGCTAATTTCCTCTGTCCTTGAAGGTTTCTATATTTCTCTGGATGCATTTCTGAACATTTGACTCCTTTTGAAATAAAATTCCCGGCACAATTTGATGGAAAGTAGATTGTTAGCAAATACAAGGAAATGCACTAAAAAAAAAAAAAATCAACATCTTTCCATTTGCAGCAGTAGCAAACTTCCTTTGACTTCTTCACCTACAGTTCTGCAGTTGGATACCCAAATGTTTAAATGAGGGATTTGTTCCCCGTTTTTAAAACCGCAATGAGGATTTTGCATACTTAAAAATAGAGCTTTTTTTGTGTGCATTATAGCACTGTTTCTCAGTCTTGGCAACTTTAACACCTGTGAACTTAAACTCCCAGAACTCTCCAGCTACCACATGCAAAAAGAGAAATAAAGAAGAGAGATAGACAAAAGAGACAAGAGAAATACAGAAAAAACAGAATACAAAAACAAATGAAGAAAAAGCCAGCAACATCTCACAAATTAATTATGAAACTGTAATTCCAGAACAAACGAAAGGAGGAAAGGTAGAAAATTAAACAAATAAAAAAACCCTAAAAATTTAAAATACTAATTTACTATATAAAATCACCTAAATTGCTACACATCATATAAATGTATTATATTTAGCAGTGGATCAAACTATGCAATAAAAACTGTCCATTCTTATAAAATATTATGAAACCCGTGCCAAAAAGAACTTTATCGATTAGTAGAAAAATGCCTTTTCAAAAATGGATAAATTACGCATTTGTTAAATCTGTCTTTGCTACGTGCGGTAATAGCATTTTCCCAATTTCTTAATATTTTGGCAGTTCCCTACCCCCAATATAATCAACACTCCTTAAAAACAGTCAGATTCCACTATTTTTAAATGTAATTCAAAATAACGTTGACATCTTTAACTTGAAAATATTTACTCAGACATGACACTTTTAATTAAAGGATATTATCCTAACCAAAGCTTAAAATATGTATTTTTTCCTACTTTCCAATTGATTTTTTGGCAGTATGATCTTGACAGCTCCAAAGTCATAGAAGAGAGACTGGTTAGCCACAAGCTGTGAATTTACTGCACGCTATAAGTTCTCTCAGAAAAAGCTATCTTTTCCTAACACAGAGAAGAAAATCTAATAAACACAAAAATCAGCTTTGTGTTATTCTCATTTGCATCTCTTTGTGTTGTTTTATTCACTTGATGGCTCTGAGAAATCTTGTATATATAAAAAGTTATCCTGATTTTTTTAAAAAATGCAGCCAAGGCTTTTTTTTTTTTTTTTTTTGAAAAGAGTCCATTACTCTGATTATCAGGATTTGCTCCTCCGAAGACCAGCAGGCACATGAAGGAAAGAATTTGAACAATTCTGTCTCACACATTTTTGGGTCTTATCCCAGCCCTTGTAGCTTCTGCTTTGAAAACTGTGCATGGCTGAGTTGACTCCTGGAAGGAAGTGACTAAGCACATTTTTGTCTAAATGCATTGTCTAGCTGAGGGGAAAAAAAATCCTTCTGTTTGCCAAGTTATACTGCCCAAAATAGCGTGCAGACTGACATGGAAAAAACTGCTGCATCTTGGAATTAATTTTCTACTGATTCAGGAGGTCTAGGCTCCAAAAAGATATAAAGAGACTATTATTTAACAGGCAAGAAATTACAGGTATTTCTAATTATTATCTTACTTCCACAGAACCCTTTGAGAAGAACAGGATTGAGGTGGCCACAGGGGAATTCAACTGGTATAATCATGTTCATTATATTAGATGCCCAGAAATTGTTATTCCTTTTTTGGTTCTGTCAGACACTCAGTACTACTTTTCCCCACCTATGTCACATTCACCATTTTCTGTTATTATTTTAAAATTATTAAAATATTTATATCCACCCTGAAATATAAATATAATTATTTTTATTTTATTTTAGTGCCTTCAAATCAGTTTTTGGCTCCTGGCAACTGCCTGGACAGGTCCCTGCAGTTTTCATGGCAAGGGTTTTTTTTAGAAGTGGTTTGCCGTTGCTTCCTTTCTAAGGCTGATAGCAATAACTAATCTAAGGTCACCAAGTTGGCTTTGTGCCTAAGGTAGGACTAGAACTCAGAAGCTCCTGGTTTCCAGTCTGGTGCCTTAACAATTACATCAAACTGGCTTTCGATCAGTTTAAAAAAATGTAAAAATAAATAATAAAAATTATTAACAGAGTCAATAGTGACAGAAGCTTTTGACTTGCAGAATAATATAATACCAATACTTCATCTAAGACAGTGGTTCTCAACCTGTGGGTCGGGACCCCATTTGGGGTCAAACGACCATTTCGCGGGGGTCGCCAAACAAGGCTGTCCGCCATTTTTTCCCCCTTTTCTTTGGCCACGCCCCTGGCACCCGGTGATGTATAAGTGGTTGGGGGTCACCACAACATGGGGAACTGTATTATGGGGTCGTGGCATTAGAAAGGTTGAGAACCACTGATCTAAGATATTGTGATTTTAAATTGTAATTCTAGAAAGATTTAAATGTTTGATCCTGCTTCATACGTGGAAGTTTATCATTGAGGGTTAGGCCCCAAGTTGAAAATGGGTTCAGATGATATGGCTTCCTTAATGAAAGCCACAAAACTGTAGAATTCCTTTCTTGCTAATGCGCCTTATACAGGTAGTCTTCAACTTACAACAATTCATTTAGTGACTGTTCATAGTTGCAACAGCACTGAAAAAGTGATTTATGGCCATTTTTTTACACTTCTGACCATTGTGGCATTCTAATGGTCATGTGATCAAAATTCAGATGCTTGGCAACTGGTTCATATTTATGATGGTTGCAGTGTCCTGGTGTCATGTGATCACCTTTTACAATCTTCTGACAAGCAAGGTCAATAGGAAAGCCAGATTCACTTACAAACTTAATAACTACAGTGATTTACCTAACAAACGTGGCAAGAAAGATCATAAAATGGGACAAAATTCACTTAACAAATGTCTCACTTAGCAACATAAATTTTGGGCTCTAGGAGTACAAGCTGGTGTACTTAAATGTTTCTGAAGTTCATTGATCCAAAAATTAATTTTTGTATTTGTTTTTGTATTCTTTGGACTTCTCATAAAATTCTTTAAGGTGGATAGATATCAGATTTCTTGTCCTAATCTTATAAGAAATTTGAGGGCTCTTTGACTCACATGTATAACCATGGTTTTCTTCTGGTTTCAAGTTAGAACACAATCCTGGGAGAAAAATATGTTATACTCCCAAAAATATGGAACATTTAAATACATGGAAATCAATGTATACTCCTGATGTGGAGAAATGAATTCAAAGTATATATTTTATTAATTTTTGAAATGTCTTTGTATTAAAAAAATAAGAAGATGGAGCAATATGTTTCTCTAAGGTATTGCATAGATTTTAAAAAAATAATAAGTATCAAGATTGAACTAACCTTGTGCTAATATCATATGAGCCTTATTTTTTTCTTAGTACTTTTTTCATTCTCTCCTTATGTTTATTTTATTTTAATCACCGTAACATATGGAGTTTCTTAATGTGCTATCACCGATGTGTCTCTTTTTGTTTATTATGCTTCACTAATAAAATTAAAACAAACAAGTCTCCCACCTTCCCTCCACCATTTTCCTCTAAGGCTGAGGAACAGCCATTTGTCCGAAATGGTATAGGGTTTCCTGCCTGAGCAGGGGGTTGGACTAGATGACCTCCAAGGTCCCTTCCAACTTTATTATTATTATTATTATAGGATCTACTTGGAACATGGATTCCCAAAGTCTTAGTCCAACATCCTAACAATGCCCCATGCCCCAGGGATCAAAGTTAATGTAAACTTTGGTGTACAGGTAGTCCTCAACTTACAACAATTCATTTAGTGTCAGGATATTGAATTTAGTACCTGGAACAGTAAAATGTATAATAGGCCAGAACACCCAGTTGTAGTTGATTAGTTAGAACAGGGGTGTCAAACTGCCGGCCCGCAGACCAGATGTGTCATGGCAAAACTGCGCCTACCCTATTGCCGGCAATGGGAAAAAAGTCATGATATGTCGCAACACATCATGTGACATTGCGAGTTTGACACCCCTGAGTTAGAGAGTGCTGACTCATGCATGATGCAATCTACCCTATGATTGGTTGCTGTAAGTATAAAGGGGGAGTTTCCCTTCCTCTACCCCCCCACCCCTTCATTTTTCTTCTGTGTGTTCTGTATACTGTTTAATTTACTTCATGATGTTCCTGTGCTCCTGACTATCTTGTGTTGTTTCTTTCTGGATGATGACAAAGACTGCTCTGAGTTTGAAAGTTAAATATATTTATGTATATGAAAGACAACAAGTTTGTGTTAGTGTCTGCAACTTCACCCAGACAGCTGCTGTGCAATTCCATGACATTTAGTGATGTTTGAAATTACAACAGCACTGAAAAAAGTGATTTATTACCATTTTTCATATTTACAACCATTGCAGCATCCCCACGGTCATGTGACCAAAATCCAGATGCTTGGCAACTGATTCACATTTATAATGGTTGCAGTATCCCAGGGTCACGTGATCCCCTTTTACAACCTTCTGACAAGCAAAGTCAATGGGAAGCCGGATTCACTTAACAACTAACAATTACAGTGATTCATTTAACAACTGTCATAACCGTGGTCATAAAATGAGGCAAAATTCACCTAACAGTTTCACTTACCAACAGAAATTTTGAGCTCAACTGCGCTCGTAAGGACTACCTGTACAGTGAGCAAGTTTCAAATGAAAATGACTCCCATCTAAGATGAGCATTTTGACTGCTCCTTTTTAAATTATATTATTTTGTGGAGGAAAAATGCTTGTAAGAACGGTGAAGAGCCCAACTTCCAAACAAGGTATTCTTCTATCCTACTGTGACTTAAATTGGATAAAGAACTTGATATTTACAGTTTTTCTGAAACCATATCAATGTACTTTCCTGTGTAATAAGTATACATGCATAAAGTACATTCTAACAAAAGTATACAGTATAGCAGGTATGTTCCTCTGCAACTTACTCTGAGACTTTTGCGTCTCTACTCTTCTTCTGCCTTCTTTGATGTAACATCTCTTTCCCCATGTTATATTTCAAAATTATTTGAAGTTCTGGTGAAGAATCAAAGAGTCTGCTACAAACCATCTACAAAAGATTTTATTCTGCCCTGCAATTGACCTGCAAGTAAATTGGATGGACAGACATTGGGGATTCGGCATTGTTAAGTCCTCAGCGAATGGCAAATAACTCATGAAGCAGTTGGTAGTTCTCAGGAGCCTCTTTATTGGAATACAGCATACTGGTTACAACGCCGACAACGCCCAAGTTCCTCTGCTCCTTTTAAAGATGATCCCCGGGCCAAACGGCAACATTTGGCGCGCTTGCACTTCGCGCATGCGTGCGAGTGCTGGCGCCAGCCAGTCTGGTCCCGGGCAGCTTACAACTGCCCGGGACTGTTGCAACGTCCCAAGCCTGCCTTCACACGCTCAGGACACAACACCCCTTCCCCCCGGCTAAAACTACAACTATATGAATAGTCACACGTGACCTCAACACGAGCGTGGGAGCCACACTAGCTCCATGTACCACGTTATCAACTTTTGGCTTCCATCCCCCAGTGTTCATTATTCCCAACTTACACAGGAAGACTCTCTTATTAATTCTGCTTCGCTAGCAGTTACAAAATCTTCTAGATATTTAGGAGATCTTTTAGCTCTCTGTGACCTCCGAATTTCCTGGTACCCTCCAAGCACCTCTTGCCCAGAGGATGCTATATGTTTGCCCCCTTTGTTTGACCCTGGTGGTCCCCATGGACTGTGCTCCAACGCCTGGCCTGCTTGCTTGCCCACCGGGCTCGTCAGGCCAGGACTTTGTTCTCTACTTAACCTGGTTGACCTGCCTAGTTGCAGGCTCTCTGGCCCTTCTAAAGGGCTGCCATTGTTGGGCAACTCTGTAGAGCCTCCCAGGTCTGCCCTAGACCTATCAAGAGGCTGTCTTCCCCCACTTCCCAGTTCCATAGTTGGGCTCTCTGGGGTCTCGGTACTGTCCCAAAACTCAGTTGCCCCCTGAGTTATGCCAGAGGTGTCGTGATCGGGATTCGGTTCCTCGACCACCTCCCTGTGTGCTTGCCCCTTTCTGGGAACAGTGGCAGCGTTGGGCCAACTAGACGGAATGTGTGCCAGCTCTCTTGCAGGGTGTGAGTTATTTGGATGCTCCCGGTTATTCTCCCTGACTGGAATACTGAATGGTGCTGGTGTGTAGTGATTATGCCTCCGGGGTAACTCCCTGGCTGGAGTAGGCACGGGTGCCTGTGTTCTAGCTGGTCCCCACGAATTCCTGTTCGGAGCACTCGCGGAATCTTGGAATGAGCTATCTGTGACTTCCCCGTTGGTTACAGGCTGCAGCCCACACCCTTCCCTTTGCCCATAGAGGTCCCCCTCCCCCCTGGAAAAGATCCAGGAGTCTCAGTACGAGAGTCCAGTCTTGTGCGCAGCTGGTCGATGTGTCGTCGCAGGACACGACCGTCTTCCAGGGAAACCTCATAAGACAAGGGACCTGTGACCTTGAATACTATGGCAGGGACCCACAAGTGACCAGGCCCATAATTACGGGTCCAAACCGGGCCACCCACTAGCAGTTGCCTAGGTGCCCTTGTTTGTGTGAATTTAGAAGGCAGTCTGTCCGGGTGCAACCGGTCAAGCTTAGTAGTCAGTTTGCGCCCCCAGCGCAGTTCAGACGGGCTCTTCCCAGTAGAAGTTGAAGGTGTAGTGCGGTAAGCAAGTAGAAAATCTGCCAACCTGTGATGCCAGTCTCCATATGTCAGTCTCTTTAAAGCATCCTTGGTGATGCGTACCATGCGTTCAGCCATACCGTTGGTGGAAGGGTGGAAAGGTGCAGAGGTGGCATGACAAATCATGTTGGCCTGTAAGAAAGTTTGGAATTCGGAGGAAGTGAATTGAGGGCCATTGTCAGACACTAAAACATCAGGAAGCCCATGTACAGCAAAAATCCCCCTCAGTACTTGAATAGTCTTTGCAGTGGTGGTGGAAGAGACAGGTACAACCTCAAGCCATTTTGAATGACTATCAACTAGGACCAAGAAGAATTGACCCTGAAAGGGCCCAGCGTAATCAATGTGCACCCTAGACCATGGAGACTGTGTTTCCTCCCATCTATGCACAGGAGCCTGGGGCATTTCTGGGCGTGAGCGTTGACAAAGGTGGCATGCGTGCACCTTAGCTTCAATGTCTTTGTCTAACCCAGGCCACCACAAATGGCTGCATGCAAGCGCCTTCATACGTACAATGCCAGGATGACCCTCGTGGAGAGAACCTAAGACCCTAGTCCTCATTGAGGTAGGAATGACAACTCTGCTGCCCCACAACAGACAACCCTGGAACGTGGATAATCGTTCCTTTTAAGCCAGAAACTCTGAAACTCAGCACCTGGACAACTCTCTGGCCATCCAGATAAAACCCAAGACAAGACACGAGAGAGTGTGAGATCTGTGGCTGATTCAGCAGCCACATCCCTGGCATCTAAAGGTGACTCAGGCAAAGCCTGAATTGAAAGGATGTTGATTGTGGGAGCAGGATCAGCCTCTACTACTGGCAGGGGTAATCTACTGAGGCCATCAGCGTGGCCCATTTCTTTCCCAGGTTTGTGAATTAAAGAAAAATCATAGGCTGACAAAAAGATTGACCATCTCAGCATTCTGGGGGAGATGATTTGGGGGGGTTGTTTATGTGTGGTAAACAGCCCCAACAAAGGCTTATGGTCAGTGAAGACCGTGAATTGTCTGCCATACAAGAAATCATGGAACTTTTTAATTCCAGCAACAACAGCTAAAGCCTCCCTGTCTATTTGAGCATAATTTCGCTCTGCAGAAGACAAGGTTCTGGAGTAATATGCAACAGGAACCTGAGTTCCGTCTGATCTGAGGTGGCTTAGTACTGCTCCCACCCCATAAGGAGAAGCATCACAAGCGATGCACACAGGAAGGGACTCATTGAAATGTGCAAGCACATTGTTAGAAGTGAGTAAAGCCTTAACCTCATTGAAACTTGCTTCATGTTTTGGTGACCGCTGCCACACTGCCTGTTTGTCCAGGAGCCTATGAAGTGGTTCAGCTACATTAGCCTTGTTTGGAATGAAAGAGTCGTAGAAGTTCAAAAGGCCCAGAAAAGCCTGTAGTTCACCTTGGACTTTGGCCTAGGGGCATGCATGATAGCTTTTAATTTGGACTCAGCAGGGTGAATCCCATTGGCATCAATTTTGAATCCCAGAAAATCTGTAGAAGGCACCCCAATTTTACATTTGTCCTTCTTGAGTTTGAGGCCCGTTTTCCGGAACCTCAGCAGAACAGCCCTTAATCTCTCAGCTAAGTTTTAATCTCTCAGCTAAGTTGTAGGTAGAGTCTCCAGCAATTAGGACATCATCAAAATAGGGGCAAACCCCTGGTAGACCCCATTGTGTGTTTTCCATTACACTTTGGAAAATTCCAGGAGCCACATTTACTCCAAATTGTAGCCTCTTTACCTTGAATGCCCCCCTGTGGGTTACAATGGTTTGTGCTACAGCAGCAGCTTCGTCAACAGGCAACTGTTGATACGCCTGAGCTAAATCAAGCTTTGCAAAAGCACGCCCCATCTTGAGGGAGGCCAGAATATGACTGACCACAGGTACAGGATAGGCATGTTGCTGCAATGCCTTATTCAGAGTGCATTTGTAATCTGCACAGATGCAAATGTCCCCATTAGCCTTAAGAGGCGTGACAATGGGGGTCTCCCAAGGACTGGAGTCAACAGGTTCTAAAACTCCTTGCTGAATCAATTTGTCCAATTCAGTGTCAATTTTCCCTTTTAGAGCAAAAGGGACCCTTCTTGCTTTTATTCTAATAGGAGTGAAAGTGGGGTCTAGTTTTAAGGACACAGGGGGTCCTTTGTATGTGCCCAGCTGTGGGCTGAAGACATCTGCAAATTCTTTGCAGACTTCCTGTAGGTCTACTGTTTGCAAGCTATTGAGCCCTGTGACATGTATTCCCAAGGCCTCAAACCAATTGAGTCCTATGAGACTCGTTCGCTCACCCCCTACTACCAATACATCTAATGGACCTTCAAAATCCTTATACTGTACGTTAAGGGTGGCCTCCCCCTTAACACACACTCTGGAGTTTTGAAAGTCTGTTAACACAATGTCAGAAGGCCTAAGCTTGGACTGAAATCCACTACCAGAACAAATCTTTCTGAATGTATGTATGGAAATGATTGAAAGTGCAGACCCAGTGTCCAGTTCCATGACCAATGGAACCCCTTGTAACTTCACTTTAAGTGACAGTTTTTTCTTAATGGGCTTGTGTGTGCCTGTCCTATAGATGCTTCTTCGCGAAGCACAGAAACCCACCCTGTTTTGGCTGGGGACCCTGGTACCTTTCAGGCGCAATTCTTCTCGGGGTTGTACCTTCTGACGGCCCAGACACACAGCTGCAATGTGGCCTTGCTTTCCACATGCTCTACAGACAGCAGAGCGGAATCTACAGTCGGTCCTCTTGTGGCGACCTCCACACCCGAAGCACTTGGGGACAGCTGAAGACCTTTCCTTGCCTTCCTTCTGCTTCCCTTCTTTTGTTGGGTAGAGACGGTC
Source organism: Crotalus tigris (assembly GCF_016545835.1). Taxonomy (NCBI): domain Eukaryota; kingdom Metazoa; phylum Chordata; class Lepidosauria; order Squamata; family Viperidae; genus Crotalus; species Crotalus tigris. Next base: position 1,026,632 of record NW_024096561.1, read on the forward strand.
TACTTCTTCATCAGAATCCTCTTCTGAGCTCCCTTGGACTCCTTCCTGGTGCACGGACACAGCTTCTGGAGTACTTCTGATCGGCCTCATATTCTTGATTGCGCCACCTGCTGCCTCTTCTTCAGTAACCTCTCTCAAGGCATCTTGGAATGATAAGTCTTCTTTAGCAAAAAGTCTCTGCTGCAATTCTCTATGTCTCAGTCCACATACAAATCTGTCTCTCAGCCTTTCTTCTAAATCTTTAAACTCGCAAGGTTTAGCGGCTTTTCTCAACGCAGCAATGTACTCTTTAGCTGATTCGCCAACCCATTGGTCCCTCTGTTCAAAAGTATGGCGCCAAGCGATGACAGACAACTTGGGCTGGAAGTGTTCCTTTAGCAATTTCTTTAAGTCTGTGTAGGTAACAGATTCCAGAGGTGCAGGTGCTGCTAGGTTTTCAGCGATCTCAAATGCATCTTGACCACAAACACACAGCGCGGTGGCGGCTTTTAAGCTATCTTCTCTCACTTGATTGACCTTGAGATAGTTTTCTACTCTGGCCACGTAAGACTCCCATCTTTCCGGGTGCGTGACATCGAACTCGGAAAGTCTACCTATCTTTGCCATCTTTCAGTAGTACAGGAAGGGTCTATCAGCCAGCTTACCTCCAACGTTTGCTGAATTGGCAGGCAGCTGCTGAATTTAACGCCGTTTCCTGCTGCTCAGGACTCCAGGGTAAGCTTACAATTTGTCTTCAGTCTTGTAAGGCATCCCACCTTCGTCGCCAGTGTTAAGTCCTCAGCGAATGGCAAATAACTCATGAAGTAGTTGGTAGTTCTCAGGAGCCTCTTTATTGGAATACAGCATACTGGTTACAACGCCAACAACGCCCAAGTTCCTCTGCTCCTTTTAAAGATGATCCCCAGGCCAAACGGCAACATTTGGCGCGCTTGCACTTTGCGCATGCACACGAGTGCTGGCGCCAGCCAGTCTGGTCCCGGGCAGCTTGCAACTGCCCGGGACTATTGCAATGTCCCGAGCCTGCCTTCACAGGCTCAGGACACAACAGGCATCTCTCTCTCTTTGAATTGTGTGCCAATTATTAAATGCACTACTTGGTTCACTAGCAAGTTATCCAGTAAGATATACTGAAAGTTTGAGCCTAAGAAGACCATCAGTAGCCCATCAGTGCCTCTTGTTATCCCATACAACCAACACAGAACAGATACTAAAATTACTGCTAGCAGAACCATTATGCGATGTAGTTACTAGCTTGCCTTCCACAGCTGGTGCAAGGTCTGCTTAATGTAATACATACTCCCTTATGAGACTAAGCATTACATTATGCACAGCTTTGGGAAATCTTTATGCACAGCTGTTGGGAAATACTGGCCTTTCTGGAAAACTATGTACCCATACGCTATTCTCAAGTTTTCCTGAGAAATAAAGCTGCCACCTTGGGAAATCTTTATTTCATCAAGCACTAATGTAGCCAGATGTGTTGAGGCTAATTTATTAATTTGGTTTTAAGGGATTTGAAAAGGAAACTTCCGATCTCCTTTCATTTGGAGATAATGATTAATCTGTGGAATTAACTGAAAGCCACTGGCCATTAAAGGGTAAGAATCAAAAGCCCCCTCGAAACTTGAAGAGTGTGGTGTGCAAATAAAACCAAAGGAAAACTGAGCAGTGCAATCTTTTGCATGTCTATACATGCAATTCCTGTTGCATACACTAGAATTCATACCCAGGGAAAAGTAGTTTATAATTTCGGTTCTGGAGTAGGGATTCCTTTTTCCATATTTTTGTATTATCACTAAGGTACATGTAATCCTCAAATTACAACTGAGCCCAGAATTTATGTTGCAACATGAGATATTTCTTAAGTGAGTTTTGCCCCATTTTATGACTTTTCTTGCCCCAGGCATTAAGTATATCACTGCAGTTGTTAAGTCAGTGGCATAGTTGTTAAGTGAATCTGGCTTTCCCATTGACTTTGCTTATCAGAAGGTTGCAAAAGATGATTCCTATGACCCCAGGACACTGTAACCGTCATAAATATGAACAAGTTGTCAAGTATCTGAATGTAAGTCACATGACCACGGGGATAGTGCAACAGTCATAAGGGTGAAAAATGGTCATAAGACACTTTTTTCAGTGCTGTTGTAACTTCAAATGCTCCCTAAACTAACTGTTGTAAGTTGAGGACTACCTGTATTCTGAAATGCCAGTTCAGGGCAAAGGAGTAGACTGGGAAAGAATACATGAGCTGAAGGGCCAGAAATAATCTGCATATATTTACATATTACTGTATTCCCACAATTTAGATATCCACAATGGAATGTAAAACTGCAAATGATAATGGTGTTTCATCTGGAATGAAGAAAAAGATACAATAAACAATTGGATCATTATTCAAAATGTATAAAAAAGTTTGTCTTGACAGAATTCATCTTTTGATTTCTTTAACAGATTCTTTTAGCAGGAAGAAGAGAACTTTAATTTACTACCAGGATAAATCTGAGTCAGAAATGTTTCTTTTTCTTTTCTACTTTGATCAGACGTTCAGCAACTTCACTGGCAATCTTTTTGGTGTCTCCAGGAATTCAGCATATTTTGTCTGCCAATTGCAGTATCCCCATCAGGAAATGGATGCTCCAAGCATAATTTCTTTGAACAGTTCTTGCTGAGAAGGATATGCTTCTCCAGCAGAGTAATCCATGGAATAACAATTTCTTGTCCCAGTATTCTGGGAGGTTTGTAATTTTAGCTTTAATCCCTGTTTAGAAAAGACACTCAACAGAGATTGGAAGCATCTGCTATCACTCCACCTCCCTTAAATCCAAAGCAACAGATTTGGCTTTAGGAGAAAGGAATGTGGAAGTGTAAGGGTTTAAAAAAATAGTCTGTTCTTCTTTCTTCACTTAATTGTAGCATTTGGAGGAGGGGTGCTTTTCTCTGTGATCATCTCTAATCAAATTCTTGTGGGGCTTTTTTGATATCCCACCTGCATGAAGCAAAGGACTGTACCCCAAAGTTCAGAGGAGCATGGGATCTATTGATCAATTTGGATCATGCAAACACACCTCTCCCTCCCTCCCTCCCTCCTTCCTTGTTTCCATCCACCCAACCATCGACCAATTCATCATAGCTATCCTAAAGCAATAAATACTCCATTTGATCTGGCATTGGCTTCTGAGATCTTTTGAGGCACATGGATCCTAATGGCTAGCAACATTCATTTTTAAGAAATGATATATTTCTTAATATATTACAGAATTATATCAGATCAGACTCCAGTTCCATACCTGCCCTTTGCAAATGGTACCATCTACTGTTCTAGAATTATGGACTGCATTAAGTTAAGGCCTTCATAAGCCTTGTCTTCATTGGAGGCATCTTCTTCTGTTTGACACACTAGGTCCATTATGACAGTTGTTTCACAACTTCACCTCTGGACATGATACCACTCCTAAAATGCCCTCAACCATGACATACTTATTGCTAAGGTCTTCAACAGATGCCCCAGTTTGTTAAAATTAAATGGGCTCTGGGAACTTCTGTAGACAGATTCTGACATCAGAATGACAACGGTAGTACAAAGTGCAATCGCTGATTTGTAAAGACACTTTCCGTGATTTTAAAGAATTACCAGGCCAGGCTGGTATTGATCTTATGATGTTGGCAATTTCTCTCACTTCACAAATATAACAACAATCTGAAAAGTGAGGCACTTTCTTGAATTTTTGCATCTCTTGGTTTGGGCAGGACATTCTGCCTTTGGGGCATGCTCTTTTCTGCCGCAAGTATCTTCAGAGCTTCCATGCAAGTATCTTCAGAGCTTCCATGGTCTGGATTGTGAGCACAGTCCATCTGCCTTCAGGGGTAGGGGGTTTAACTTTGGCAACTTTAAGACTTATGGGTTTCAACTTCTAGAATTCCTCAGCCAGTATGGCTGACTGGGGAATACTGGGAATTGAAATCCTACAAATCTTAAATTTACCAAGATTATCCTTCTCTAGAGCTTTGTGTGGGTAACTGGGGGATTCTTCTAGCAACTCTTGTAGACCAAGAGAGTTGTTTAGTTCTGGTACTGGCCCTTGATCAGTTCAGAATTTATCACCCCCTCAGCTGTACATAATCCTCAACTTAAAACCATTTGTTTAGCAACCTTTCAAAGTTATGATGGTGCTGACAAAAGTTATTTATGACCAATCCTTGCACTTATGACCTTGCAACATCCCTGCAGTCATGTGATGAAAATTTGGGCCTGTGAATATATGCAACCTGCATATATTCACAAAGGTTGCAATGTCCAAGGATCACATGATCACCACTTACAATCTTCCCAGCCTGTGTCCAACAACAAAGTCAATGGGGGAAGCCAGCTTCACTTGACAACCACATGATTCACTTAACGGCCATGATGATTCATTTAATAACCCAGCAAAAAAGGTCATAAAATCAGATATGACTCACTTAATACCTGCCTTGCTTAGCAATGGAAGTTACAGTCCCAATTGTGGTCATAGGTGGAGGATTATACCTATATTGAAATTTTCTAGCTGTAGCTGTTAGGACAAAGGTCTTCAAACTTGGCCCTTTTATGACTTGTGGACTTCAACTCCCAGAATTCCTCAGTTGAACTCCACAGGTCATAAAAGGGCCAAGTTTGAAGACTCCTGTGTTGGGATGAAAGCTTTGGCTCAAACACTCACCACCAGTCTCGGATGGTTTCATTTCTGCAGCCTCACAGTCATCTGCTTTCTTATGTCAGCACTTTTATGCAGGCCCAGCAGATTCTACTGGTGCTTGTTTCTTTTGCTGAAGGCCAGTCTTTTCATACATTAGATTTATCTTTGGCACAAAATAACCACTGACATTTCTCAGTACAAGGATTCAGTTATCCATAACCTCAGCAGCAGCAATAGCAGCAGCTATATAAATTATTATTATTATTGTTGATCATCGCACAGTCAGCCAGATGTTCAGACTGGATTTAGCATTTTGTCTACTTATCGAGTCCTTTCCCAGGACCTGGGATAGGCAGATGTGGATGTTTGATGGTATTACAGATATCGTCGCAGGATGGAAGCAGTTCCTAGTAAGGCCACCTTTTGCAATTGACTAATGGCAAATTTGTCAATGCCAATGGTGTTCAATTGGTGCTCCAATTGTTTTGGGATTGCACCCAAGGAGCCTATGACTATTGGTACTACCCTTGCTTGCTTTTGCCACAGTCTTTCTATTTCTATTTGTAGGTCTTTGTATTTTGTTATCTTCTCCAGTTCTTTCTCTTCTATTCTGCTATCTCCAGGCACTGCCACGTCCACTATCCAGACTTTTTTGTCTTTCTTATCGACAATTGTTAAGTCTGGGGTGTTATGTTGCAGGTGCTTGTCTGTTTGAATTCTGAAGTCCCAGAGCAGTTTAATTTTATCATTTTCTATGACTTTCTCTATTTTATGATCCCACCAGTTTTTGCTTACAGGCAAATGATATTTTTTGCAGATCTTCCAATGCACCATTGTTGCTACTTTGTCATGCCGCTGCTTGTAATCAGTCTGTGCAATCTTCTTGCAACAGCTTACCAAGTGGTCCACTGTTTCTTCAGCTTCTTTGCATAGGCGGCACTTACTGTCTGTTGCTGTCTTCTCAATTTTGACTTTGTATGCATTTGTCCTTAAGGCTTGGTTTGTGCAGCCAGAATTAGTCCCTCGGTCTCTTTCTTCAATTTTCCTGCTCTTAGCCATTGCCAGGTTTTATTATTATCTGCTTTTCCAGCTATTTTTTTCATGTATTGGCCATGTAGTGCTTTGTCTTCCCATGCCTCTATTCTGTTCTTCATTTGGTCTTTCTTGTAGGCCAGTTTGGTCTCTCCAGTAGTTAGTAAGCCTTCCTGATATACTAATTTCAGTGCATCTTCATCATTGTTCTTCAGATATTCTTCCAAAGCCATTTTTTCTTCTTCAACCATCTGATGTACTTGTAGCATTCCACGCCCACCTATTTGCCTTGGTAGATAAAGTCTATCAATGTCACTGCGTGGATGAAGGGCATGATTCATTGTCATTATTTTTCTGGTCTGCCTATCCATTGCTTTTAGTTCTGCTTGAGTCCAGTCCACTATTCCAGCTGTGTACCTAATGACTGGGATTGCCCAGGTGTTGATTGCCTTTATGGTATTTCCTCCATTGAGTTTGGATTTTAAGATCTTCTTCACTCTCTTGATGTATTCACCTCTAATCTTTTTCTTGACTTCAGTGTGCTTGATGTTGTCAGCTTGAAGGATACCCAAGTATTTGTAGTACTCTTCCTCATCCAGACTCTTAATGTTATTTTCGTGGGGCATCTTGATTCCTTCAGTTTTCATTATTTTTCCTTGTTTGATAGTAAGTGTGGCACATTTGTCCAAGCCAAACTCCATTACAATATCTTGGCTATATATACGGACAGTGTTGAGCAGCGATTCTATTTCAGATGATGTTTTTCCATACAGCTTCAGATCATCCATGTAAAGGAGGTGGGATAGTCTGGCAGATGTTTTTGATGTTTGATAGCCATGTCCTGAGTTATTCAGTATTGTTGACAGAGGAAACAGTGCAATAACAAATAGTAATGGTGATAATGAATCTCCTTGAAATATTCCTCTCTTGATATTAACCTCTCCCAGCCTCTCACCATTGATCTGCAACTGTGTCTTCCATTGTGCCATCGATCTTTGCACAAATTTTCTGATGTTTCTACTGACTCCTGTTATTTCTAGGCACTTTATTATCCAATCATGTGGCAGAGAGTCAAATGCCTTTTTGTAGTCAATCCATGCCACATTCAGGTTGGTCTTCCTTCTCTTGCAGTTTTCCAAGATCATTTTGTCTATTAGGAGTTGATCTTTTGTTCCTCTGCTATTGGGGCGGTTTCCTTTCTGCTCAGGTGGAAAGAGATTGTTTTCAACTAGATGCTGTTGCACTGCATCAGCTACTACACCAGTTAGTAATTTGAAAGTTGTTGGTAAGCAGGTAATTGGCCTGTAGTTACCTGGTGTTGCCCCTTTTGCTGGATTTTTCATTATTAGGTAGGTTTTCCCAGTTGTTAGCCACTTTTCAATTTCTCCTCCTTGTAGTATATTGTTGAACTGCTTGGCAATGAGTGGGTGTATAACAGTTAGATGTTTCAACCAAAACCCATGCAGTTCATCTTCACCTGGTGCTGACCAATTTTTGATTTTCTTTGCTCTTTTTTCTACCATTTTTGTTGTTATTACTAGTTCTTTCATTTCAACTTCTGTTTTATTTGCATCCACCTCTTTTAACCAAGCCGCATCCTTGTTGTATTTCTTTGGGTTATCCCATATCTGCTTCCAGAACTGCACTGTTTCTTCCTTGTCAGGTACTGACTGATTCCTTGCAGTTTCTCCATTGATGGATTGGTAGAAACGTTTCTGATTGGATTGAAATTGGAGGTTCTGCCTATAGTTTGCAATTCGAGCTTCATATCTACTGATTTTCCTGGCTATAGCTGTTATTTGTTGCTTTATTATTTCCAGTGCTTCCTTGATCTTCCTTGTTTCTAAGTGGTATTTCTTGATTAGGTATTCTTTGGTCTTCTTGTTCTTCAGCTTCTTTTCTTTCATCTGTTCTAGCTTGCTTGCATGTGATCTTAACTTGCTGATCTTATTTTCTAGTCTAACCTTCCATTTTTCTGGTGCACTGTTTGTTTGTTTTTCTTCTTTGTTGATTTTGCATCCCAGGTATTCTGTTATAACTGCAGCTGTGCTGTACATTAGTTGGTTTGTTTCTTGCAGTGAATTGGTGCTTATACTTGATATTGCAGTATTTGCATCTTTTAATGCTTGTGCTAGCTGTTTCTTTGGAACAAGCTTCAATGCAGGTAGCCTTATTCTGTTGTTTTTGTGCTGTTCTAGATGCTCAGTTATTCTTTGTTTCAATTCTTTTATTTCTTTAGTTAGAGGGTTTTGTTCTTCCTGAGGAAGAGGTGCCTGGTTTCCAAATGAGAACAGTTGTATATCTCTGCTGGATTCCTTCACTGCCAACTCCCCCTGGTTTGCCTCTACATTCTGAATTACTTCTGGTAAGGCTTTGATTTCTTTGCCCTGGGTAAACCTTTGCAGTTCGTCCAATTCTGTTTCTGTGAATACTTTATTTCGTGTTATAAATCGGCGTTGATCTGCTAGTCTCTGTTCTGTTATTTCTGATTCTGGATGTTGTTCTTTCCAGAACTGGTGCATTCGTTTTAGATATCCTCTTCTTGTTGGACTTGATCTGTAGTAACAGATCATTATTTCTTTGTTTTCAATCACTGTGTATCTGCGACGGGTAAACACCTTTTCTTCCAGTAGTTCTGCAGCTGCTGGCCCTGGTTGCTCAGCCAACAGTCCTGAGTCCTGTAACCCATTTTTCACCAGATATCCAGGAACTCCGATATCTAGCGCGGACCTTGTTAACCCGGGCGACGTCCGAGCCGGTATGGCATTCTGCAATTTACGTCTCACCATATTTTTTATGGGAGAGACACTCTTTGTCTGACTCCTCTGATGAGACCTGTCCAGTATGGTTGAACCTCTGGCATAGCTCTCATCTTCCTCAGAGTACACAAGCCCCACAATTATTATTATTATTAACAACAAAACAACAACAACAACAATAATATTTGCCAGGGGCATCAAGACATGAATGAGGATATATATCTCACTGTAGCCTTCATGTGCATTCAGTTTGGTAGCAAACTACAACAGGAAAATCTCTGTTTCCAGTCAGACCAGCAAGAGAACTAAAGTTAAAGGTCCACAGTGAGGAAAAATTAGGCAAACTGCCAAATTCCACGCTTCCAACCAGAATTCTTAATTGCAGATATTTCCAGAGCTGCAAAGTTCTTCAGATTTCTGACCACATATTTGTTCTGTACAAACTGGTCTTCAATTTCAATAACACTAATAATAAGTAAGTTACAATAATTTCTCTCTACAGACTCTAGTTTCCTTTTTCTGATACGGTAGAATTGTTACTCCGTAGCTCTTCTTTTTTTTTTTTTTTTTGGCTCCTTCTTTTGCTATATGAAGAGTTGACTCTTCTCCTATTCACTGTTCTCACCATAAACCACCAAATGTCCATAATAGGATCAGCAATCTCTTGTGGCTGGAGCTACACTTCTATTTCATGGGGGGAACGAGGCATGATGATCGAAAACAGATGATGCCTACATTTTTCATAGATTATATGTTGTGTGAGGTTCTTCATTTTAAATCATATTAGTCTGTTTTCAACCCTGCTTCATGAATTTTGTATGTCTCTAAGCCTAAATTGTCAGGAGCCATACAGCCAAAATGTCATATCATGATCATAGGAGGCTTTGAAGACCAGGAAAAAGGACTTGGGGATTGCACATTGCCCACTTCTGCCCTAAAGTAACACTGCCATGGCCATTATAAGAAATAAAAATCTTCACTCATTTGATTTGTGTGCCAATTAAGAGTGTCACAATGATTCTGATCTATATGGATGTTACAAATGCTTAAAATTACCATACCTTAATTATTTGTCCCTCTTACCTAATAGCAACCCATTTAATAGACAAGAGGTATCTTTAGTAAAGTGGTTTATTCCCCAAATGTAAGCTGAAATTGCTTAGCTGCCTTAATTGTGTAAACTTTATTTTAAATGACGCTGAGTAGATATTGGACCAAGAGGTTATTTTAAAGGATAGAGTGATAGGACAAAGTGAAGGCAGAGACATACTCTGTTCGGTGTAAGTGATGTCTCTGATCTCTGTAGGGTTTGCTTCCAAACATACATAGAAGAGACTGTGCATTTATGTTGAACTACAATCTGCATAATTTCCAGTTAGCATAACCAATGGGCAAACTGGCTAAGGAATTATGGGAATGTTGTCCAATATATCTGGAAGGCACAAGACTGAGAAAGATTGGGTGGGACTATAAGCATATTTTATTCCAAGAATGATTGATGCATCATGACTCAGAATGCTGCTACCTCAGCAGGTAAAAGAGACTTGCTGATGCAACACACGTAAATCATTGAGTCTGCTCTAGGATAATTGAGACACACCCTAGTATCGTTGCTTATAAAAATGGCATAATGACTATGAACTATTTGCATGTCAACATCTTGTACATGATTCATAACATGACCCCATATTTCATGCAACATGTTTTAGGCACCTCCCAATTGCCCAAACGGTGACAAACTCCAAGAATAATGTTATTGGGTTTACTTTCCATTGGAGGGAGAAGTACTGGGAAGCCTGGATATTTTTATCAACCAAAGTATCCTTAAAAATCACACTGGAGAAATTTATTTGGTCACTAAGAATTAACATTGATTTAATGGTATATAATCAACCATAAAGCCTATGGAATCCGCTGAATTTCAACTCCCAGAATGTCTCATTATTGGGAATGCTGAATGGGATTGCTAAGTTTTGCACATCTGCAACATCTATAGGACTTCAAGTTTCCTACTCAAGTGATAGTTTGCTCTGTGTGAAAATGTTCACACCATTACAAGTCAGGAGCTCCACTGCAGAATTTCATATTTCCAGAAAAAAAAATGAAGATTCATCCCAACGTACACACCTCTTAGTCCCCAACTGTGAGAGAGGTGATTACGGTTTAGTAGTAGAGCACTTGTGATCTATGACATTTCCATTAAGGCATACAAAAAGTAAGAAGAAAGATTTCTACCCATCAGACCACACAATCAATATTTGATGATTTAATTGGAACATATCAACTCAAGCTCAGAAAACCACTAAGCACATATCCGCATGCCTTCTTCTGTATTTTAATGACAGCTGGAGACTAAAAGAGCCTAAAGAAAGATTTAGGAGCTCCATTTTTCATCTTATCACAGCTTGAGTTGCCCAAGGCGGTTTGCCTGAGGCACTTTCAGCCCTTCCAGGTAGACTACACAGGAAACCAAAACCTGAATACTAATATTAACTTTACTATAAAATTAGAGTAAGAATATCATGCATTTCACCCCTAGCCTGCCTTTACTTTCCAGAGGGAGGGTCCCTTATGAAATGCTGTCTCCACTTCCATTCCTCCTTTGGACTCAGATCTCTCATATCAGACTTTTGTCTAGGCTACAGATCTTCCTTTTGTCTCCCAAGGTTATTCTCACATCCCATCACAGTGTCTTACCAAGACATGTTCTACATCAGGGACCTACATATTGGTTCTGATGCTGTATATTTGGACCGCTCCTTTCCTCCTACAATATATATATATTGTAATATATTTGTCACATCCAATCAAATCCTAGTTTTAACCTTTTCCAAAGCACTGTCTATTCAGGATATATTACAGTCCTTAATATTATACTTGGAATAGACAAATTCATACCAATCCAACATCTAACTTGAAAAAATATATCCTATTCCAAAAGAGAACACAGTTAATAGTGATGTGTCTAGACTACACTTCATAGCACACTTTAAAAAAAAAGTCCTTTCAACTAATTCCTTAGCATATTTTTGTTGATTATTAGATTACTGAGGTGGATTAAATATACCCATGAGTTTCCTATAGGGACTGTGCACATGTTTTTTTTCTGTTTGTTGTGTCCAAATGCCTGTTTTGTTATACCTTTTGTGTGCTGATTCAGTACAGTGAAAGGATCATCAACTTCTAAATATATCAAATCTCTTTAAGATATATTATAGTCTTCACTCCCCTCTAATCACAATATTCCCATTTGAAATCAATGTTTGCTATCATTTATTAGGTACAAGGTACTGTACCACCCAAAAAGATAGAATTCAGACTTGAAGGCTTTAGAGTAAATGTAGGAAAAACAACAGAGGAAGAGGAAAGAAGTGGAGGGGGGAGTATGAAAAGAGAGAGGAAGCTGAATAATATAAGGTCCATGTAATGGACTTTTTGGTATTACTCATTATTTCCATCACCATTGCTTTGTATCCACCACCTTCCCATCACCACCATTTCCACCACTATAGTTTCCTTGTTGCATGACATTATTTTATGGAAAATTCCCAAGCGGTCACACTATCATTCAGAAACTGTTTGTCTCCAGTGAGTTTACAGAGCCAAATAGATGATGGTATTGCACTGCATCAGAGCAAGCAGTGAGTTCACACAAGGACAAATTGCTGCCAGACATTACATCTTTCTACTTCTGGTTGTTCCAAACAGAACTGAGCACAAGAAGTCTTTTGCAATTCTCCAGCCAATTTATGGGTAGAGGAACTGGGTGAACAATATTTGTGATTGTCTTTACAGGAAATTCTCCAGCAATTTCTCCAGTGACTTTTGCACCACTGGTCCTGATGTCTTGTACTGGGATTTAGCAGAAACATTAAAAACCCATAAGACTACAAAATGCTAGAGGAATTATTGCACAATGAAGGACTGTGTCCTGACAACACCTCTTAGCCATCTAGAACTACCTCAGTGGAAAAGTGCCACATCAGATTTTCTCTGAAAGTCCCTTTTCCTTTGAAAAATGGCTATTATGCAAAAGATCCACAGCACCACTAGAAGGTACCAGAGACAAAAATCCCTACTCATTGCTGCCACCTAGTGATCTTACAGAGCTTTTGCAGCTCATATATGGTAGCCCTAAAGCAGATATGTCAAACATAAGGCCCGGGGGCCAGATGCGGCCCGCGAAGCCATCCTGGAAACAGGGAGGGAACGGCCCCCTCTGCCTTGACCCTGGCCCAGGCTGGCCGGGAGCTAATGTATAATTTTGTGGTGGCCATCTATGCTGAATGCATTCAATCTTAGCTCCACAAGGCCGTCCAGAAACAATGAGGAACCATCCCCTGCCGCGTTGGCTCCGCCCCCTGGGTGCATGCTGGGGAGCTGTCACCCTTTGTGAGAAATGAAGAAATACACCATGCCTTGGCGTTTGCCCCGGTCCCACCCCCTTCTGCCAGAGACCCTCAGATCTGTCCCACTCCTGCCCAGGCCCCCACAGGCACCCTTGACGCGAACAATGTAGAGTTGGCCATGCCCACCCAGTAGGCCACACCCACTCCATCCACACCCATCCAGTAGGCCGCACCCACCCTGGCCACACCCACCCAGCCTCCCAAGGGCAACCGCAATGCTGATGCGGCCCTCAATGAAATTGACTTTGACACCCCTGCCTTAAAACAAATTCCCTTTCATCAGACTCAATGACAATTTACAGATAGATGCAAAAGAAATTTCCTGGAAGTATTAACAAGGGACTAGTGCTGTATGCATCTGATGGATTGCCTAACTTGTTCAGGATATGACATCACAATAGGAACCTGCCCTTGGTTTCTTCCTGTTACATTTGTCAGCTTATCTGTACTCATAACAACTTGTGATCTGTAACACTTAAAAAAAAAATAGCACTGCCAAAAAGATACTGACAAATGTTCTAATTATTGTTTTTTGTTTCTCTTTTTTGCTCTTCTTTGAGTACAGCCTGTACCTCTTTCATTTAGACATTGGCAACATTGTATGTCTTTTATGCCAATTATCCTTTATATATTTTGATTTAGTGATTCATTAGCCAATGCCAAGCTTTTGTATTGGTGTTTGGCTGCTTTAGTACAGATGTAGTTTTTACAGGGAAACACAGTGGTGGGATTGAAATACCTGAACAACCGGTTCTCTTATTGGATGCAGGCCTGGGTCTCTGAGGCCTAGAATGGACTTCCAGATTTAGCTACCGGTTCTTCCAAACTGGCAAGAACCGGCTGAATACCACCCCTGGGGAAACCCACTTTTCAGAGTTGTCTTTGGACAGTCTATATGTTTGTTTTACCTGCCTCTCAACATCACTAACAGTTCAGTAATATTAATGTTTCTGAAATGGAATTACATGGCTTTTAGCAAGCACGATGTAGCTCCATGAAAACACTAATAATATGTATTGAAACAGCTCATCTAGATTTTATAACTATGATCAACTCTGATTTGAAACAGAAAATTGTCCTTTTTTTCTTCTGAAACGGCAGTTCTTGTCAGCACTGTTCTAAATCATAACATCTTTATTATTTATTTCAAATGTATGCACTTCTGAAGTAAAAATGTCCTATCAAATTAAATATATTGCATGCTTCAGGATTATCAGTACCTTGATACTGAAGCTGGTTTGACCTCTAAAAGTTCCCTCACATGAATTCACATCTACATGAATTCTTTTTCTGTTCTTTGCATGGTTCTCTTCTCCCATGGAGATGTCTACTTCTGGTGGTAGAATTGTGTAAAAGTCACATTTAGATTGAGAGTGTATTGAGAGTAACACTGTTATCTTAGGAATTATATAAATAAGCTGATTTAGGAACAGAGCTCATATCAAATGAAAGTGAGACAGCTTAAAAAGTAGTAGATATTTCTTTAGAATACAAGAGTTCCAAAGATCTCTCTGTAGAGGGATTTTTAAAACTGCTGAATTATAATTAAGACAAATTAATTTCCCTTGGATAATGGAAAACTATGACAGGAAGGAATACTTAACTGGAAAAGAGTCGTATCCTAAAGATTAAAAGTTAAGCTAAAGGAAGGTTCAGGATGAGAATACTCTCCCCCCTTTTATTATTTATTTTATACATTTATGTAGCTTTCCATCTTACATACATGACTGAGCAATGTACACAGTTAAAAACACAAAAGGGATGTAATTAACCCAAACCATACAGAAATCATCAGAAAATCATAAAAACCATAATCTTCGGGCGAGCAAACTCAATTTCCTTAGTAATATACTGTAGCCACTTTGTAGGTCGATAGCCACAATATCAGATCTCCAGGCCAATTAGCAAAGTCAGGCCTTCAGGCCCCTCTGGAAGGCAGCAAGATCAGGCCCCATCTAACCCACGGAGGGAAAGCTGTTCCAAAGGATGGGTGCTGTGGCACAAACACTCTCCTCCTGGACCACATCAAATGTTGTGGGATGGAACCCACAACATGTTTTTCCTGTCAGACATAATGAGACTAGTAGATGTGATTTTGTGGAATCCTTGGTACTTTCGAGCTTAGTGGATTTCTGGCAGACATTTCATTACCAAACTAGGTAATATCATCAGTGCTAGAAAGGAGTGGGGCTTGCTCTTATTTTTATATACTAGTGGCTTGTCCTGTCAGAATTGGTGGAAGTAGTCTTGGGGGTTCCTTGATTAAGCTGTTGTTTTTCCATTAGCTTGTTTGTCTGAGTTAGTAGTTCCTTGATTGGGATATTGTTTACTTCTTTATTGTTGGTCTAGTGTAAATCTTGGTGTTAATCTCTGCGCATCTGACTGTAGATTGATGGTAAGGAGGTGTTTTGGCCTTTTTGTTTCCTTCTTGGCTTTTTAATTGTTTCTTTTGAGTGATAATATACATATGTCTATGCCAAAAGTCAGACAGATACTTCTTGAGCGTACAGAGCAATTTCAGGATTTTTCTCAGGACTCTCTCCAAATGTTATGTAGCATTTAAAAAAAAATATGCTAACATTCTGGGATTGGTCTCTCTGGATTAGGAGGGGATGGAGCCACTTGGAGCTGTGTTTCCTAACTGGGTACAGCAGTTAATTCTTGGAAGGTAGAAATTAAATTGTGGACGTAGCAAAGCAGTGGAGCAAATAGGAAGGCTGAGACGATAAGAATATCAGCTACCAGAAGGACCATTCTCTGTAAAAAGGAGAAGCCCTTGGAGATGTCCAAATCTCATAAATTGGTTGCTATAGGCGGAAAAAATCCGGATGCTTTCAAATGCAGTCAAAACAATGACACAAAGCCTTCATTTCATTCAAAGTACAGGTGTGGAGTGAAGGCATGCAAAGCACTTAATGTTACTGTCACCTATATGTGCAGAAAGGGTCTCAATGTGGGAATGTTTATCTAATTGTGGGAAGAGGAAAAGAAGAAAAGAAAAAGCTCTCCAACAAGCAGTGACGTTAATTTATAGCACTATCTAGCCATCACTGGGCAATATGAAACTTGTCTCCATATTATTAATATATCATCACCACCATTGCTGGATGGCCCTATAAATCACTTGTGAAGATAGTCTCATAAACATCAGTAAACATCACTTTAGCATCTATTCCTCTCCTCATATAGCCAAGGTATAAAGATTGGGTTTTTCCAGATGGTGCACTAATGGACATGCTGGCCAAGGATGAGGGCACCAAACAGAGAAGACCAATAGCCTTCTAAGACTTAAAGACTTAGAACATGGTGTAGCGGTTAAAGACTATGGAATGAGGACCAAGGAGGCACAGGATCAATCAATAAATCAGAAGAGAGCTGGAAGAGACCTTGGAGGTCTTCTAGTCCAACCCCCTGCTCAAGCAAGAGATCCTATACCATTTCAGATAGGTGGCTGTCCAGTCTCTTCTTAAAAACCTCCAGTGATAAAGCAGCCACATCTTCTGAAGGCAAGCTGTTCCACTGGTTAATTGTTCTCCCTGTTAGGAAGTTTCGCCTTAATTCCAGGTCACTTCTCTCCTTGATTACTTTCCATCCTTTGTTTCTTATCTTGCCTTCTGGTGCTTTGGGGAATAATTTGACCCCCTCTTCTTTGTCGCAGCCTCTCAAATACTGGAATACCATGGAATTTTATTAGGTGACTTTGACATAATCTCTCTCTCTCAACCCAGCTTATTTTATGACTTTTTTGTGGAGATAAAATGAAGGAGAACCCTGTGTGAGCTATATGCGATCTAAGAGAAAAGGTGGGATATCAATTCAACAAATAATTGTTTAATTAGAAATGTATTCATCTTTTCCTCTACCTTGTTGTTTCTCTTCTCTCTCAAAGCCATGGTACAGGGTTATTTTTCTCACCCACATTTGCTTTTTGTGTCAACCCTAGCTGCATATATTTCTGGAGGGCTCATAAGTTTCAGCAAAATCTGTATGAAGAGTGCACTGCCATGCCTTTATAAGGAAGCAAACATTTCTTGTAGAAAAATAGAATCAAGGTTTGAAGATAAATACCAGGGTGATATGAAGCACTGACAAACAAGGTGGAGCTGGTTAAGAAAGAACTGTAAGGTCATTTGCACCACAATCAGTCATATTAATTAAATTTTAATAGATATGAGAGGTCAAGTCTTGCCTTGGTTGATAGCCAGGTAGCTTTAGCCCATTTTATTTTTAACATGATCATATTGCCATGACAAGTTACACAGACAACAGGAAATACTTTAATACTGATAACGCAGGGTCTGGATAATAAGATCATATAGTTTAGTCAGTAAGTAGTCATTTGGTTGTATCCAGGCTGGCAGTGTCATGAACTTCCTTATGATGTGCTGCCTTTGTTTATATGGACAGAAGAAACATAAATTCCCAGCATTTTTTCTCACAAAATTTCCATGCACAAATTTGTACTAAATTCCCTTTCTGACTATTTTATTTTGTTTCGTTTTTAGGTAAAAGAGCCAAAAAGATAACTAAAGTAGTTAGATGTACAGTATAGCAGAGATGTGATAAAAATGGGATGAAATAAATTTTTCTGGTGTTCTACAATTTAGTGCACCAAATCACTGTTTTATTAGTCATGTGTAAATACACCTTAATCATTCAGTAAATGTATAATATACATTTCTACATTTCTATATAAAGCTATAGAGCTTTAGAAGTATGCAGGTTTTTTTTTTAAAAAAAATCATTGGGATCCTATTGTAGAAAAACAGATGAGATAAGAAGACTGAATCTATATAACTGAATCCATTAGTAGGAACAATCAACTTTTAGTAGGTGAGTGCTGCATTCAAGTTGACAATCAGAGTTAGATATCCATTTTGGAGAATCAGATTTTACTTTGTTTTTAAACTGAAATATGCCTGCATTAGGACTTCTACTATGCTTTTCAAGAATTTTCCCTTTTCAAAATCAAAAAGTAGCTCAAAGAGACCAAGTATTGGTCCTGGGATCATACTCTATCGAATCCTGATATAGTGGGTAATTTGGCACCTTCCAGGTGTTAGATTACAATTCCCATCTTTGCTGTTGGTCATGTTGTCAAGAGATTATGAAAGATGGAGATGTTGAATATCAGAAAAAGCACACATCAAGTCCACATTGCTATTAAGTCAGACATCTTTTTCATTCAGGAAGTTTAAGAATTAAACTTTTTTATAATCATTATAACAAAAAGTAAATATTATTTTACAGAATGGGAATAATCACTGACAGCTAGAAAGAAGTTAATATAGTATTTATTCATAAAGAGGGAGAATATTTTAACAAGACCTTATTAACAAGAAACTAACAAGTTCTGTGGTGGGGCAGTGGTTACAATGCAGTATTGCAGGCTAATTCTGCCAATTGCCAGGAGTTCATTCCTGACCCGTTCAAGGTTGACTCAGCCTTCCATCCTTCAGAGGTCTGTAAAATGAGGACCCAGATTATTGAGGGCAATATGCTGACTCTGTAAACTGCTTAGAAAGGGCTGTAAAGTACTGTGAAGCAGTATATAACCTAAGTGCTATTGCTATTGACCAATATCTTTATTGATTAATGGCTACAGATTGTTTACCATGTTTGTGGCTGGAAGGCTGAAAATGAGCATTTGGGGCAACACAATGAAAAACAAACTTCACAGAACTTCTTAGGTGCAGAGAAGGCCTTTAACAATTTGAACGATCTTCTTGTTTAGATTTCTGGAACAAAAACCTTGGAGATAATTTAATTAAATAGGTAAGATTGATTGATACTTCAAAGAAAGCACAAATGATTATTAATGGAAAAGTAGCAAAACCTTGTGAGATTCAAAAAGGGATAAGATAAGAATGCCTGCTGTCTCCACTCTTTTTCATTTTACTTCTTGAAGTATTGACATAAGACAAGATGCAAGAATTGTGGGAGTAAAAATGTTAATCAAATTGCTGATGAAGAATTTAGCAGCAAAGGAAAAGCTTTCTTGAATAAAAGTCTTTGGAATGAATTGTGGGTGGCATTTTATAATGCAACAGAGAAAAAGATTGATGACTGTGAATTTATAAGTCAGGGAAAAAGAGAAGAACAAAACAGGAAAACTGAAGCAGTTGTGCAGAGTCTGATTGTTTCAAGGAATAGATAATAATTTCTTTGTAAACAATTCCGTTGTTTAAGCAAATGCACCATTCTGTATGATAGAGTTAAAATTTGCAACCCAGAGATCGAAATAAGCAGAGAGAAAGAGAGATGCAGTTAGTCCATTAACAGAGCATCTGTACTCAGCCTGTGAGGATAGTTTAGACCCAACTATCTATACTACATGTGCGAGTGGGATGTGATCAGCATTGTGAAACTTGATAAACAACATTCATAATGTTGTTAATGTATAAATGACATCAGAATTTTGCAACTAAGAAATTTCCTCCTTAATTGAAATCAATGACAATTTATCTTTTTTTCATATCTGGAAGACTGCAAATTAAGACAAAAATGAGGGATAGATATTGACAGACATAAATGGATGACTTCTTGGGAAATCTACTATTTGGTTCCAAAACTTTTACTTATTCTGAAATGCTTATTTATTCTGAAATGCTTTCTTTAGAATAGGATTTCTGTGCGTTTTCCACATCAGCACTATTTTCAGTGTTATGAAATAGAGAAAGCTTTTAATAGAAAATAAAGACCATAATAAACATTATATACATTACTGAAAATATTTGTTGATGGCTCAAATTTTTGATGAGCTTTTCAAATAGCTTTGCCCCTTAATACAGCACTGAGTTTTTTTAAACATGTGCATGAAGTTAATAACTGTAGTTTAGATAGTTGCAAGGGACCAAGAAGAACACACTCCCCTCCAGACATGCCTGGAACTGGTTCATCTTCCTCCGAGCTGACATCTGGAGAGATATATGGGGAAATGTCCGAGTGAGTCATCACAGCCGGTCTGCTTCCAGGTGCAGTTCAAGGTGTTGGTGATCTCCTTTAAAATCCCTCATGGCATAGATCCAAGTTACTTGAGGGTCCATCTCACCTCACTGGATTGGCCTGTACCACTCATGCCGGCAGAGGAGGAATGCTGCAGAGGAGGCATGCTGCAGGTCCCATCAGCCTGATTATTCCAGCTGGCTGGGACCAGGAGGAGGGCCTTCTCTGCTGTTGCTCCTGCCCTCTGGAACATCTTGCCCCCTGATGTGAGGTTGGCCCCGACCCTCCTATCCTTTCATAAGGACCTCTGCCAATTGGCTTGGAGCCCCAGAGGGGGAACAGCACAGAGGAAGTGGTTGGTTGAGTAACAACAGATCCTACCTCCCCCTACTCCATCCCCACCCTCCCGACGTGTCCTTAGATTTTAATGTTTCGTTTTAATTTACTTACATTTTAATGTATATGTATAGACATGCTTTTATGACTGTAAGCCACCCAGAGTTACCCTATGGTATTTTTTTAAAAAAATAAAAAAATCTGTACAGCCTCAAATTCTCCTCAAGTGCCAGTCCTCCATGTGGAATAAAAGAGCTACTGTAATTGTTAATATGGTGTAATGGTTAATATGATCAACTAAGAGTGGGATGACCAAAATTGAAGTCCATCTTCAACTATGGAAACTCACTTTGGACCAGTGGTTCTGTCTTAGCTAAATTTCTCAACTTTGTTGTCATGGAAGGAGAGGAAACACTATATTTTCTGCCTTGAACTCCTGATTGAAAGGATGGATATGAATCCAATAAATAAGTTTGTTCTTGGAGCACATTCTTACTGTCTTAGCTCAGTGGCTAGATATAAAGGCAATAAATATCACATTTTCCTCTTTTTTTGAACCAGTGAGCTCATTAGCCATAGTAAATAGGGAAGAGAAATGTTGTGGTTAGATATTTCTGGAGTCTATCACTGAAAGAATGTGGATCCAACTATGTAGCTTACATAGCATACACGGCTCCTTTCTGATACTCAATGTGCCCCAGAAACTTAATTCAAAAGTTGAACTAGAAACTTTTGGCTTTAGGCCATGATGAAAACATCCAAATCAAAGGATTCATTTAATATCTATGAGGCCAAGGGCATAAATTCAGCTCATAAGAGCATGAAGGTGATCTTGGGAGCTTCTGTCAATACAGCAGCATTTCCCGAAATGCCAAATGAATAATTCAAAAGTTTCCAAACAAGGCAAGTTATGCAATATTAAGGACATCCCAGCTACAGACTTTTTGATTCATTCTGTCCAGAATTATAGCAATTTTTCAAAAACTAAACCAGTCTACGAAACAGATGGGAACAAGGAAGAAGATAAACGGATTTTGCTTTCTTTTTGAGAGATCAGTGATAAGCACGTTTTTCAACACATGCATGCATATGAACACACAGATGTACACATACACAGCAGTGGCCTCAGCATGTTCTTGTGATTGCTGTCAAAAGGTATGTTTCATTATGAGTCGGAGGCAATATAGGAAAATAACGTCTTCTGGCTGAATATTTGATAAAGGGGAGGGGTGGGAGAATTCCCCTTTCTTAAAATTCCTAGTTGAGATAAAACACCAGGCTTACAGCACTGGTAGCCTGCATTTTGTTCGCTGCTCTTGCTGTATAATACAATAATCTGCCAGGAAACAAGAAGACAAGGGGGAAAGTACTATTTTTGGTAGGAAAAGGCTCTCGATCAAGCATCCAGATGTGGCTAAATGTCAGCTCCCAGGAGCCTAAGAAAAGAAGACCAATGGAGAGGGTTAATGAGGGTTGAATCCCTTAACATCTGGAGAGCTGCCCTTTTCTCAATAGAGTGAAATATGATTGCAGGCTCTTTAAAAGAGGATCAACCAGAGGCCTTGTGCTCACCTCACTTCCTGCAAATGTGGGCTCCAGACCATTTTTCTGCTCTGCTTCCAGTGTTGTATTTCCATCCTTCTGTTGGCTTAAGTGCTACTGTCTGGTTTGCCTGGGAAAATGATGAAATGTTGCATTAGAGGACTGATTAAAAAGCTGTTGTCCAGGCATCTCAGAGCAGAGAGCATTGTCTTAAGCCAGTTTAGAGTCAATCCAACAAAAGCAAAGGAGAGGAGCAGCTTAAGGTGTGGACATGTCCTATGGCCCAAGCAAACTTTAGACACCTACTGTAAATAAATTAAGGTATTATTATTTAATTGAAAGAGTCTCAGACTCTTTCACATTGTAACAAGTATCTATTTTAACCTTGCAAGGTAGGAATGGTGTTCAGTTTTAAAGCAGGTTTCATTAAAGAGGGGTGTTGGTTTAGGTCTAGGTTATGTCCTAAATCTTGGGCAGACCACATTGCCCCAAAGTTATATTACCCTTTTTCTCTTTCGATCCAAGATACAAAATTCATCATAGCAAAGTCACTCAATAGAATTAACAAATCTATCACAATCTACATTTCATAGAATCAGATTGATTGCCATCAAGTAGCAATTTTTGCTGGCAGATTTTAAATGTAATTTACTTTATCCAGTCTTGGGGTGGGAAACATTGTTTGCTTGTTTGATTTACTTGCTTATAGTATTTCTAGACCACTTCAGCCTTAAGAGTCTCTTAAGCATTTTACAAAAGAGCAATCGTGACCTAGCCACTAGTAATAAGATGCAGTAAAATAACTGACATTCCTTTATACTAAAAACACATCTGCCACTGCCAATTGCACAACAACTAAGTTCCAAAGGACTTCTGGAACAGCTACGTTTTTAACAACTTCTAGAAGGCCAAAATAACTCTGTTGCCTTGGTGGGAGCAAGCTGTTCCATAGTCAGAGAGTCCCCAGAGACAATACCCACTTTAACCCCCTTTCCATCTCATCTTTGATTGGAGGTCTTCAGCAGGCATTCATTCTCCTTTTGCTCAGATTGGGCAAGTAGGCTCTATCTACGATAGGCATTCTCAAAGATACAGATTCGTTTCTCTAGAAATTCATAAGACACTTAATTCTTTGGAATAGGCATACTTCTTTGCAGTTCTGTCCACTTTTAGCTTCGGAAAAGGTTTTTATATCAGTTATAAACTGCCAATCTAGCAGAGCTGAGGCTGCAATTAGAATCAATGGCTATCATCGCTCACCAATAATACTACAATGGGGAAGCAGACAATACTCATATTCTCCATTTCTTTTTTGCAAAAGCAATTGAACAGCTTGCTGAATTTATGGCTGATACTTCAAAGGGAGTTTTCATCAACGATATTGAATAAAAAACAATCTTATTTGCTGATAATGCTGGATTTTTTTTTTTTTAATCTTATAAAAGCTGCGACATTTTGCTTGCTCAGCTTTCTTTCTTTTCCAAAAAGCTCCTGGATTAAGGGTCAACTGCAACAAATCTGATTTAGGGTAAATCTGGAAAGCCGCCTAAGCTCCTTCTCTCCCTTGTTGTTTCCAGGTATTCCTGAAGCTGACTTTTAAAATTTCAGATTCCCAGGAAGCTGGGCTAGTGCTCACTCTGAAGTCTGGCCACTGCAAAGCCTGACTAGTTGTTCCCCTCTTGTTCTTCTTATTTATTTATGCAAGAGGGAACGCTTACCTGGCACAAATCTCAGAGTGCCTCCCCTTTCATTTTAAAGTCAGAGCTTCTTACTGGTCTCTGTGCCTTTATTGATTGATTGATTTTATCCCACCTTTTTATTTCCCCACGACAACCACCCTGTAAAGTAGGTGGGCTGAGAGAAAGTGACTGGCCCAAAATAAACCCAGGTGGCTTTCATGCCTAAGACTGGGGATGCTACAAAGGTTGTAACTGTGAAAAATGGTAATAAATCACTTTTTTCAGTGCTGTTTGAATGGTCACTAAATGAACTGTTGTAAATCAAGGATTACTTGTACTACAGGCCATCCACTTTAAGCAGCTTGGAACAGAAAAGGGTGGTTTTGAAGTAGAGCTTCAAAAGACGGGCAGGGGCTTTGCAATGGGTTGGAAATGGGTGAGGATGATGTCACACATCCCTGTACTCAAAAACCAGTGGGTGGCCCCGTGAAACAAACACATTCAGTTTCTTCAGCTTAACTCTAACATTTTATTTCCTAAAATATTTGTCTATATGCCATGCAAAAGTTATTAACCAGTCAGTAACAAGAAATTACAAAATATCAGTGGCTAAATTTAAATGGGATCATCAATCATGGTAAACATTACATTTATCCCTTTAGGCCCTGCAGCATCTATAAAAATGCAAATATTGCTGTTCTTGTTTCTTCTTTTCTTTTGAGCAATGCCCGTCACAAAAGAAATGGAAACAATAGCAGCTGCATAATGCATATTTTTTTTCTGGGGAGGGGGAGAAAGGAATTTAAATTTGGGCAGAGTAAAACATTTTACCAAGACCTAATCTCAGTACATACCTGCTGCTTCTCTCTTGTAGATTCTCTAAAATAACAATATGTCAGTTTTGGTTTCAAGACCTCCCCAGAACATATCAAACTGTTATGGATTCCTATTTTAAATTTCCTCCAGGTCTTTTATAATTATCCACAAAGGACTTCTTATTCAACTGGCCTTAAGGATAGTTACAGCTATTTCCTTCATTGCTTGACTCTATCATACACAGTTTGCCTAGTTCCCCCTCCCAAAAAAAGTCAACTTCAAACTCTATCTATCTATCTATCTATCTATCTATCTATCTATCCATCCATCCATCCATCCATCCATCCATCCATCCATCCATCCATCCATCTATCTATCTATCTATCTATCTATCTATCTATCACATTTCTGAACCACCCATCTCCTTCAAACTCAGCCTGAGGAACATTTTTTTTTAAAAAAAACCCTGCCATATAACTTATTTACCTAACTGATTTATTTTTCTGTTATACACTTAATTAACTAATGCTACATTTGCAGAACAGTAGGCTCTAAGGTGGAACAGAAAGCAGATTTAGACATGACACTTTCTGCTCCCCAATAGACACATTAGAGGGATTGGCTGCTATCAGAACTCTTTTTGTTTTTTTTCTTTCTTTCTTTCTGACTTTTTTTTTAAAAAAAGCTGCCTTAGAAGCTTAATACCATGGGCTTAAATGGTGACTTCACATTAACCCCTAGGAGGCTGAAGAGGCTGGGGAGGAATTTTCACCCAAATGTGGCTCACAAACCCAACAGTGTCTGTATTTCCAAAAACAGCTCTCCACTTTTTGTCAGATACCCCAAAGCAGCCTCTTATGTCTTGTCTAGCATTAATTTTTCCTGAAGTTCACAAGAACAGACATGCTGCTTTGATGCATAAAGCTGAAGCAGAGAACACAGCTTGAAAAGACACTTCTGAACCTCTATTGCAAGGGTCTTCAAACTTGGCAACTTTTAAGACTTGTGAACTTCAACTCCCAGAATTCCTCAGCCAGCACTGGCTGGCTGAGGAATTCTGGGAATTGAAGTCCACAAGTCTTAAAGTTGCCAAGTTTGAAGACCTCTGCTGTATTGTCTAAATCAGGGCTTTTCAACCAGTGGTACGGGTACCACCTGTGGTACATTGGCACCTGGCAAGTGGTACGCGACCATCCTAGAAAAGTGGTAGCGGGGGAGGGGAATGAGAGTGCCACCGGGCGGGCAGGGTGTCTTGCTCGGCTGTGCCTTGGGGGGCACTTTTTTCAGTGCCATTGTAACTTCGAACAATCACTAAGCGAACTGTTGTAAGTCGAGGACTACCTGTACTTTATCACCTTTTTCCTTTTTTGGTCATCATGTTTTTGACATCTTGCTAGGCGACTGGTGGTACTCGGATACTGCAATATCCTAAAAGTGGTACAATGGGTGAAAAGATTGAAAAGCCCTGGTCTAAGTGGCTCACGTAAGGAATAATGTTCCATTGAAAAAATGCCAGCTGGGTGACTTTGGACCAGTCACTCTCTCTCTCAGCCCAACTCACCTCACAGGTAGTTATTGTGGAGAAAATAGAAGGAGGAAGGAGCATTAGAAATGTTTGCTGCCTTATTTGTAAAAGAAATAAAGGCAGGATATAAACAAACAAACCAATAGGCATGAAAAGGCTCAAGGAACTGCAACGAGGGAAATGAAGATGTCTAAAAGAATTTCCTTTTTATGGTATTAACTCCAAACTAAACATGTTCTCTTCATTCCCCAAAGATCCAGGTATTCTTTTGAAGAGAGCTATTCTAGGATTAAACAGAAGAGAGATAGAAGGGTCCCCATTTTTTGTATATGGGTTTTCCAGCGGATGGTTAAATAGCTGTTAAGTAATTTATGATGAGCCTTGATTGCCTGAAACTAATTGTTGTGCTTTGGAATGCTATTCATACCTATGTTTTGTTATATAGGTGCTTCCAAAAGCCAAGATGGTATAATGTGTAAAAATATACATACGTACATGTATACATATATATTTGATGATTACCATAAACACTAAGCCGGGGATCTGCAGTTCTGTTTTCAAATACCTTTGCGAGGTTTTAAAAGAATGCTTTAGGCATTCTTTCAGCAGGAGAGGGATATTTTAGCATTTTCACAGAAAGTGAAAAATCCAAGGAAGATACTGCATTACACAACTCCTCCTTGGCATTTCTTGCTCCATTGCTTTTCATTTTATTTAATTGTTTGAGTACGGATATCTGCAGCTTCAAAGTGCAAAATTTTCTTGAATTGAAAAAAGGCAGGACACAACAATACATTTCCCCTTTTTTCACTGAAAAAGTAAAAAGGAAAGGTTTCCTCTACCAGTCATGTCCAATGCCAGGGGGTGGTGCTCATCTCCAATTCACAGCCGAAAAGTCAGTGTGGATGTCCGAAGACACTTCCATGGTCGTGTGGCTGGCCTATGACTATATGCCGAAGGCACATGGAACACTGTTACTTTCCCATCAAAGTAGTGCTTATTTATCCACTGGCATTTGCATGCTTTTGAATGGCTAGATTGGCAGGGGATGGAGCTCATGCCATCATGACATAATTAGCTCTCGAACTGCTGACCTTCCGGTTGACAAGCCCAGCATCTTAGCCACTTCATTTAAATATCAGAATATTTCCTCTTTTTTCTGCACAAAGCTAAAATAAATGAGGAGCCCTTTCACTGGAAAAATGTGCCTTAAAATGTCTTGTACTTTGTTGCACAATAACCCAAGGAGATATAATCATATTAGAGCCACCTTTTAATGATCCAAATATTTATAGCCAATTTTATTATAGTTGAGCATTAGGTTTATGCTGTGCTAATAAATGAAATTAATGAAAACATCATGAACAATAAAAAGTGATACGATCCATTCCAATGTTAGAATTTCATGTACTAGAAGTGAGACCTTAACACATGCTTCATTTGTCCCAAAAATGCTTTTTCAAAAGGCAACTGGACTTCGTTTTTTTCCTTAAAAATGAGCTTCATTTCTCATTAAGCCCAATGAAAAATTGATCTGTTTAATTTAAATGCAAGGTTATACCAAAAGAAACAAATGCTGTAGTGAATATCAGTGTTTGATGTTATCCAGCAATGCTCTCTGAAAACCTGATTGAAGACAGAATAAAGGTTGCACGGCTGATAAAAATAACACTATCACTGCAGGCTCTGAATAAAAGATGGAACTGTTATTAACAAGGAAGTGTCCAAGTTCACATTAGGGAATCTTGTATAACATATTTTTGCTCAGAAATAGTAAATGCTGCTCAGCAGTATGGTGTGCCTTCTCCTGGGAAAGCAACGAATTGAAGTTGCATAAAATGAGATCTATTCTTCTTTTTTAAAATGTGGCTTCATTGTGGGACAGAGATGCTCATAATAAGATTAACAATCATTTGTTTTTTTGTTTTCAGAGCTGAAGAAGCTTCTTGGATGAGAAGCGAAACGTCTTCAGAGAAAAACAAAAAAGTCCAGTTGCCTCATGAAAAAGCACCTTTGAGATATTTGTTTTTTTTTCTTTCTGGCTTAAGCATTTACATTCTATCTATCTATCTATCTATCTATCTATCTATCTATCTATCTATCTATCTATCTATCTATCATCTATCCACCTATATCTATTTCTTTCCATCTCTGTCATCTATTTCCATCCATCCACCTATCCAGTCAGCCATCCAGTCAGCCATCCAACCATGCCATGGGAAGATTCATACAAAAAGCTGGTCAAGAAATAAGATATGAAATACTTCCATAAAGTGCAAAGCAGCCAACTTTCCTGCTCTTCTAAAGATATCCTGGCTAATGAATGGGTTTTCATGTACATGTTCTCTCATGAGAAAGAACACATGAGGATCCCAGGTCTATGAACTGATCCTGGAAGTAGGACTATCATATCTAAGCTGCATAAACTGTTTGACCACTAAAATGCAACATAAATAATAATAATAAAAAACATTGTCTTCATCTAGTGGCCATCTTAATTCTTGCACCCAAATTTTGTTAATCCTACATATAACAGGAGATATAATTTAAACAGCACGGGACAAGGTAACAACAACAACAACAACAATAACAATAACAATAATAATAATAATAATCCATACAGTAAGTGCCGTCTATGCAAAGAAGCTGAAGAAACAGTGGACCACCTGGTAAGCTGTTGCAAGAAGATTGCACAGACTGACTACAAGCAGTGGCATGACAAAGTAGCAACAATGGTGCATTGGAAGATCTGCAAAAAATATCATTTGCCTGTAAGCAAAAACTGGTGGATCATAAAATAGAGAAAGTCATAGAAAATGATAAAATTAAACTGCTCTGGGACTTCAGAATTCAAACAGACAAGCACCTGCAACATAACACCCCAGACTTAACAATTGTCGGTAAGAAAGACAAAAAAGTCTGGATAGTGGACGTAGCAGTGCCTGGAGACAGCAGAATAGACAAGAAAGAACTGGAGAAGATAACAAAATACAAAGACCTACAAATAGAAATAGAAAGACTGTGGCAAAAGCAAGCAAGGGTAGTACCAATAGTGATAGGCTCCTTGGGTGCAATCCCAAAACAACTGGAGCACCATTTGAACACCATTGGCATTGACAAATTCACTATTAGTCAATTGCAAAAGGCGGCCTTACTAGGAACTGTTTCCATCCTGCGACGATATCTTAATACCATCAAACATCCACATCTGCCTATCCCAGGTCCTGGGTAAGGACTCGATAGGTAGACAGAATGCCAAATCCAGTCTGAACAACTGGCTGACTGTGCGATGATCCATAATCAATAATCAATAATCAATAATAATAATAATAATAATAATAATAAAGTTGGAAGGGAGCTTGGAGGTCATCAAGTCCAACCCCCTGTGCAGGCAGGTAACCCTATACCATTTCAGACAAATGGCTGTCCAGTCTCTTCTTAAAAACTTCCAGTGTTGGGGCATTCACCGCTTCTGGAGGCAGGTTGTTCCACTGGTTAATTGTTCTAACTGTCAGGAAGTTTCTCCTTAGTTCTAGGTTGCTTCTCTCTTTGGTTAATTTCCATCCATTGTTTCTTGTCCTGCCTTCAGGTGCTTTGGAAAATAGCTTGACTCCCTCTTCTTTGTGGCAGCCCCTGAGATATTGGAACATTGCTATCATGTCCCCCCTTTTTCTTCTCTTCATTAAACTAGACATACCCAATTCCAGCAACCATTCCTTATATGTTTTAGCCTCCAGTCCCCTAATCATCTTTGTTGCTCTTCTCTGTACTCTTTCTAGAATCTCAACATCTTTTTTACATCGTGGAAACCAAAATTGGATGCAGTATTCCAAATGTGGCCTTACCAAGGCATTGTAAAGTGGTATTAATACTTCACGTGATCTTGATTCTATCTCTCTGTTAATGCAGCTCAGCTCTGTCTTGGCTTTTTTGGCAGCTGCAGCACATTGCTGGCTCATATTTAAATGATTGTCCACTAGGGCTCCGAGATCCCTCTCACAGTTACTACTATTGAGCAAGGTACCCCCTATACTATACCTGTACATTTGGTTTTTCTTCCCTAAATGTAGAACCTTACTTTTTCCACCACTGAATTTCATTTTGTTAGATAGCACCCAGTGTTCAAGTCTGTCCAGCTTGGCTTTTTACCCAAGTCAATTATTGAGAGTTGTCATCAAAGGCAGCACTGCATAGAGGACGCTGTAGTAATTAAAACTGGTAGTTATGAAAGCTGGAATCAATTTTATAAGAGGAGGAAAGCTTTTTTTATTCATTAAACTTGAGAAATACTCAATACTCCTCCCTCTGTGGGGTTCAGCTCATCTGAACTGAACAAGTAACAATATCTTGGAATATTTCTGAAAATGCACCTAACATTGCTCCATTCTGTTTCTAGGGCACAGTGCCCTATTTCTCCTGAAAGCTTTGTCTTCCAAAGTAACCATAAAGAACAGTGTACTCATATAAAAACAAATATATTCAAAACAGGCAATCTACTCCTCAAAAGCCACACAATTGAAGCCACAGAAGGTGCTTCCCAGCAGAATCTATAATTAGCAAGTTTGAAGACAGCCTAATCATTTGCAGCATCTGTCATTTGCACTTTTCAGTCCCTTAACCTCCAGAATTCTGTTTTTTTCTTCCAGCAGTCAGCACTGATTAATCTCAAAAGTAACTTTCTGTTGTTGAGACAAAAGTTAATATTCAAGGACAGACAGTCTAGAAATGCAAAGAAAAATGAATGTGGTGAGCTGGGCTGGTTACAAATACTAGAAGAGAAATGGAAAACATGAGTCACCAAAGCTGCGAGTAGCATCAACCTTTTTTTTTGTATTACCATCAAACACTTTTCCAGCCACAACAGTTGAAAACTAGTGGGATGACCTCCCAGCATTGTGAGCCAAATAATAATAATAATAAAACTCTAAAATACACAAAACTTGTAGTGTTAGAACTGTGTATGTTGAGGGAGAGAGCATGATGCTACTTCCTCTCCATTATCCATTACTATCAGTCAATCCACTTCAATCCTCAAAATTCTTACAAATATTACGTGTGGTTGATGGCTATCAATGGGTTCCCCACCTCTTTGCTATGCATGCCATACCTTCATGCTGGGGCCTGGCCCATAAAAGATGGAATTCCTGCATGGGAATTATTTCCAGGTTGGAAATATAATTAGAAAGAGGGGAAATAAAAGTGCTGTGTTTGTTTAGCTTCTCTAAGGAACCCATTAAGCTAAGAGTTCTTTTAGGCCAGGGGTCTTCAAACTTGGCCCTTTTATGACTTGTGGACTTCAGCTCCCACAATTCCTCAGCCAGCATGCCTGGCTGAGGAGTTCTGGGAGTTGAAGTCCACAAGTCATAAAAGGGCCAAGTTTGAAGACCCCTATTTTAGGCATAGGTTCTCTGAATATCTTAGGAAGGTGAGAGATAGCGCCACGTTTCAGTATTAGCTCTCATGCTTCAGAACAAGGCATGAAATGTCGCAAACAGATGGCATGGGATATTTTATTTATTTATTTGATTCTTATCCTGCCTTTATTACTTTCCAAGTAATTCAAGCTGGCAAACATAACAAATATTCTTTCCTCTTCCTATTTTTCCCACAACGATCCTGTGAAGTAGGTGGGGCTGAGAGAAAGTGATTGGCCCAAAGTCATCCAGCTAGTTTTTCATGTCTAAGGCGGAACTAGAACTCACTCTCCTGGTTTTTAGGCCAGCAACCTTAACCACCACAATAAACTGGCTCACTATCATTATTAGTTTATATAAACTAATTACATAAACATTATTAGTTTCCTTGGAGAATCACACTAGGGCTTTTTGCCTGCAGCTAGCAAACTAGATGGTATATTAATAGGAATATAGCTTGTCAACCTCCCCCCAATTAATTAATATATTACCACTAATTAAATCATATTTTTACTTCAAAGTACATTTTAAAGCAACAATATTGTGATTATCACTTTTAGTGATCAATACAGATCAGTCTATAGCAGGCATGTCAAACTGCCGGCCCACGGGCTGGATGCATCATGCCAAAACCACGCCCACCCCATTACTGGCAATGGGGAAAAAGTCATGATACGTCTCACGACGTCACGTGACATTGCGAGTTTGACATGCCTGGTCTATAGCTATAAGAATCATTATCTTTCTACAAAGCCACCCATTTATTAATGTATAGTTTTGCTTACATACCATTTATGATTAGCTAGATGTCTGCATCACTGGGAAATTAACTCATGAAAAGAGGGCAGAATTGCCCACTACTGGTCATTTTTCTCTGTCTTCCAAGTTCAAGAACACTTAGTTTTCATTGTCTACTTTATTCCTCCAGGTTTTCTTTCCTTTCGGCTATTTAAACCATTTACCTTAATTGCATTAAATTCCAGGTGGGGGCTTGAAAAAGCTGCTCTTTCTGGAATAACTATAACAATTGCTGGCATTATATTGCATTAAGTCCCTTGTGCAATGCACAAGGAAGGCTGAATGGGCAATCTTGGGAAATTGGATTTTGTATCTGGGCTGGTGAATAATCTTGTAGTAACAAGGAGCCATACTTTACCTGGGGTGGAGGCGAAAGAAAAATGCCACAATGGGAAAGATGGTGATACAAAATGAATGCTGTCAAAAATGTAGATAGGAATGCAATTTTCTATTCATAGGTGTCCACAAAAGGCAAAATGGTGGCTACAAGGATGCAGCTGAGGCTCTGCCTGTTTTCTATGTGTGTTCCACTATCATGGCTGCCATCTTGATTATTTTTATGATGTCCTGAAGACACTGGTGGTTTCCCTTTGTCTGGAAGATTTGGGATTTCGTTGCTGTATATCCATGCTTGCACTCAAACTTCTGGGACTCCCATCACTAAACAATGGGAAACCACAAGGCCAATTTTTGATGATCAACCCAGCCAAATTCAGCTGTGCAGTTAGAGACAATTCAGGGATCCACCAAAATAAAGATGTTGGGGACTCTTCTACCATAGCATAGACCATTCCCTCCTGCTTTAAAAATGCTTTATCTGCCAACTTGCAGCCCTTAAAACAATGCCTCTTTTTTATTTGACTCTGTTGCATTGCATCCTTTTGCTCTTTCTGCTGGCACACTGGCATTGCTTTTTACATTTTTACATTATATGAAGCCATTTGAAGCTCTGAAAGGAGATGTTCTAATCTAAGCCAATCCAGAGGAGGAACTGAGCTGCGGCTTGAGTACTGAAGTTGATATTTTTTTAACTTCCTTTCCCCGTGTTCCGCACCATGGCCGTTATGTTCTGTAACCAATAGGCAAGAACAAACAGCAGAGCTCTCTGTTTTGGTGAACTCTTCATCCTGGATCTTGAAGAAATAAATTATTCACTTCAGACAGTAATGGGGGAATCATCTCAATAGGATGATATTGGTGCTAAGGAATATCTTCCCTTCCAACTTTTTTGGGAGTATGTGTGTGGATTGTGTTTTTTATTTTTTATTTTGCACATTTAGTTCTTTGTAGCACCATGGATGTTTTATGACCAAAGTAGAAATGTAGAAGGAATTTTTTGGAACAGTACATTTCCCTGTTGTAGAAAAACCTTCAGAATGTCAACATAATTTCTTATTCCACTGCATGGTGGTGTAGTGGTTAGAATGCAGTACTGCAGGCTAACTCACTGCTCACTGCCAGGAGTTTGATCCTGACCGATTGGCTCATGGTTGACTCAGCCTTCCATCCTTCCAAGGTCGGTAAAATTGGGACCCAGATTGTTGAGTGCAATAGGATGACTCTGTAAACCACTTAGAGAGGGCTGTAAAGCACCGTGAAGCAGTATATAAGTCTAAGTGCTGTTGCTATTGCTATCATTCACAGTCGGCATCTAATGGGATTTCTCTGTAGGGAAAGAAAGCTGTGTCCAGGTGTGATGAGGTTCAGCGATAGTACAGTAAGAAGGAACAGCTTCCCTTCTCAGCTTTTTCAAATCTCTCTCTCTCTCTCTCTCTCTCTCTCTCTCTCTCCCTCTCTCTCTCTCTCTCTCTCTCTCTCTCTCTCTCTCTGCAGTTATATTATAGAGAAGAAGGGGAAGAGACAATTTTCACAAAGTGAAATTCTCCAAAACAGTCAATAGCACAGAATGCTTTTTGTCTCGTTCTCATTGAGCATCTGCATATATTAGAAAGTGCACATGCTATTTGTTCATTGATGTGGCAAGAAGTGATTGGAGAACTTGGACTTATTTTGCTTCTTCCATATCCTGGTATTCAGGGGCATCCACCAATGAAGGAGATCAAGGTGGCAGCCGCTGCAGTGCAATCAAACCTGCAATTTTGACTTTTCTGAATTCCCCACTCCAGGAGGGGCTCCTCTTAAAGATGTGGGTTATAGTACATAAAACTCCTTTTTACAATCCTGTAATCCCTTAATTTTGGGTAGAGTTGGGGCGAATGGATGGACTGGTCAGATGCCACGGAGTTCACAGCAGATATTTTGTCTTTGTGCCTTGAGAGAGAAGCATCTGCCACTACCTAGGACTGAACTCTCAACCTTCTGAGTGGGAGGTGAGCATCTTTACCACTAGGCCACCATTCCACTCAGTGTGGGCTATAGTGAATAACACTCAAAAATGTTGCAAAAATAACACTGAGTACTTATTATACAAGTACAGTAGACTATGTGATAACTTTATTTTTCTAAGTGGAGATGAGAAAAGAATAAAACTCAGAATGATCTCAGGGGAGATGAACAGATTCATAGAAAACTTGGCTCAAGACTAATTACAGCTACCTTTTTAGAATGAACATGCCCTATTTCAAGAGGGTTTTCAGACTATAGCAAAATTGGATTCTGCACAAAGGTGGTAGGTATCTATTGTGCAAAAAAAAGAAACTATTGTTTGCAGCAATGTTTCATCATACTGAACTACTGAAAACATGTTATTTTGGAAAATAATTAGGTACACTAGCTATTCTGTTTTGACCAAAATGTTGTTGATTATTATAATTCAGCTCTACACTCTGAAAAGAGCATGTGCAGAATTGACAATAGCAAAAAGTTTTAAATGAGAATTGAAATCAGGTTAGGTCCAATGAATCTTGAGTTTTGCACTGATATCTATGCAGCAAAGATGTAAATCCATGACAACCAAACCAGACTACAGAACATTGCGTGCATGTTTAATTTAACAAAATCCACCAGGTAGAATAGCTAAGAGTGCATTTGAGTAAGAAAAAGATAGTTTGGATATGAAACTCTTTCAAATAATCAAGAATTAATCCCATAGGATGTATACCCCCAGCACATATAAATTAAAAAAATAGTGGCATCAAGTGGGCTGTAGGATATATAGACTTAATCCATCTGATTCTTTGCCTTAGCCTTGAACAGGATTATACTTGCTTTCTTACATAGATCTGACATCCTTTCTGCTAGGAAAAAGAGTATATAGAAAGAATTTGGACATGTGTATTTGATACCTATTTTTCAACTTATATATATATTGGTAGGAAATCTAAATGTTATTTATTTTCACTTTTTTATTTATTATTATGATCATTCTTAGGGTCTTTACAGACTTAGTTCTCATCTGAAAAACAGAGACTATGCTGCATTCTTATTTCCTCACATGGCAAAATTTAGTTGGGGTGGGGGATGGGTGGAATCTGAACATCCTTGTCTGCCCCTTTGTATTAACCTTGAGAAGCATTTAGCTTAAGAAAACTGAAGAAAGCAACTTTCTGAATTGCAAGGCGTTCTATCCTAGGAAATAAAACAAAAAAAACCCCAGTCATCCCAATATTCTTAATTCATAGCAGTCCTGGGCCCAAGCAACTTCAGCAGCCACTGATAAAACAGAATACTGAAGCTTGGCAAGGCACCGATGGACATTAGTGAAAAGGCCAATTAAGATCAGAATCATTTGTCAGATCTGTTTATGAAGCACAGAACACAAACTCTTTGTCATCCAAACTGGGCACAACGGAGAAAAGCAGTAGCGCCTTCTCTCCCAAGCTTTAAAATGAAAAGGATTACCCAATCAAGTAGCTTTGGGTTTTCATAGCTGAAAGAAAAATATGATACATAAAGATGAAAACAGTCTTTGCAGACTTAATTAAAACTGCACCATTGGATCAGACTTCCAAGCATTATTCTTCTAAACCATTGTTCTCCCTCCTTTGCAGGTTTGGTTTATTTTCAATCTCTTATCTTGCTGAAATGTCTTTTACTTATTTGTTTATTTCTTTACCCAATGTTGTAAATGAAAGCCAGAAGGGCTGCCCTTGATCTGGATATGTCCTCTGCATACAGAGGCTGCTTTGAAGCCAGCAAACCATCTATGGTGTTAGTATTCTAGCCATATGGATCTATTCACATGCTGTGCGTATGTGTCTTCTCTCCCTAGAGGCCCTGTTCCTCCCTTCCAATAATGAATTTAAAGGGACAATATCAGCTGATGGTCTCCTGTGAGAATGGGTTTCAGAATGATTCAGATAATTAGTCATGTATTAATGCCTTCAAGGCTTTGAATAAAGTTATATAGCAACTAGAAGAAGGTTTAGACCAAACGTCACATGCCATGCAGATAGGCGGTAGCTTAAATCCTTTGAAGGTATGACTAAGCTGAGAATTCTGTCCAGGAATTTCAGTTAAAGTGGTTACAGCGGAAGCATGTGGGTAAATGTACATTCAGGCTATCTCAATGGGCAGAGACAGATGGTCATATTCACACACTATCCTCCAGTCCTTGAGAGGGCAGAAAAATATGCCAGCAAAAGTTGCCTTGTCCCAACAGTTGAGTGGTATTCTGGTTTCAGGAATGAGGATGATCAGTGGAGCTATCTTGATAGTTTTAAGACAGAACAAATTAAGGAAAGCAATTATAGGTAGTCCTCAACTTGTGACAGTTTATTTAGTGACCGTTCAAAGTTACAACGGCACTGAAAGCAGGGACATGACCATTTTTCACACTTACAACCACTGCATCATTCTCATGGTCACATGATCAAAATACAGATGCTTGGCAACTGACTCATATTTATGACAGTTGCAGTGCCCCTTTTGCAACCTTTTGACAAGCAAAGTCAATGGGAAAACCAGATTTAACAGAGTTGTTTCTCATCCGATGCCATGTTGCTGGGTGGTGGGAAGAACAATGACCATCACTGTCCTGTTGTAGGACAGAGTTGGACAAGGGTAAGTGAATACAGGTAGTCCTTGACTTACAACAGTTCACTTAGTGACCATTTGAAGTTACCACGACACTGAAAAAAGTGACATCGTTTTTCACACTTATGACCGTTGAAGCATCCCCATAGTTAAGTGATTAAAATTCAGACCCTTGGCAACCAACTCATATTTATGACAGTTGCAGTGTTCCAGGGTCATGTGTTCACCTTTTACAGTCTTCTGACGAGCAAAGTCAGTGGGGAAGCCAGATTCATTTAACAACTGTGTTACTAACTTAACAATTACAATAATTCACTTACCAAATGTGGCAAGAAAGGTCATAAAATGGATCAAAATTCACCTAATGAATGTCTCACTTAGCAACAAAAATTTTGGGCTCAAACGTCTGTACCTGAGATAGACGGTATAGCCCATAAGTGATTCAAACACAGATAGCAGGTACAAAGATTCTTCAATCAGCTGGGTTATTGTGTGTGTGTGTGTGGGGGGGGTTGGTTTAGTACTCAAACAGCACTGCTTAATTCCAGGTTGCTTTGATCAGTCTCCAACCATTGTTTCTTGTCCTGCCCTGGTGCTCTGGAGAATAGTTTGATGCCCTCTTTGTGGCAGCCCCTCAAATACTGGAATACTGCTATCGTGTCTCCCGTTTCTTCTTTTCTTTAGTCTAGCCAAACCCAAGTCCTGCAGCTGTTCTTCATATGTCTCAGTCTCCAGGTCTTTGATCATATTCACTGCTCTTCTCTGAACTTTTTCCAAAGTCTCAACATCTGGATCCAAGAGAAGACATAGACTGACTACAGGAATTGGAGGGCAATGGAGGGCAGCATCAGATTAACCTTTCCACTTCACCTCAGCTCACTTCCCAATACTTGTGAGCTGGGAGGCAAAGAGGAAGGAAAGGGAGGGAGGCAAGAGGGAGCCCTTAAAAAGAAGTCAGTTTCATTTTTGTCTAGTGTTGTAAGGGAATGGGGATGCTTGTAATGAGTGGCGAGATATAGCAACATCTCAAAGTAGTCTTGAGAAAGGACAAAATGTGCAGGAGTATGCAAAATAGTGCTGTCATCCCAAGTAACGAGAACAGTATAAAGTACCGCCATGGGAGATCATTTTCAGCAGCTGCAGAAAAACCTATAATGTATCTACTGATGAGAGAACCAGCAACACTGAATATCTCAGTTTAACTCGACCATCCATGAAGCACAGACGGTCCTTCTCTCAAGAGAGTACTCAACCTGTTTTTTAAACAAAAGTCTAGTGAAAGACAGTGCATCAGCATGAAAAAAAAAAAGATCCAGCATCTTTCTAAAACAACTTTACACACACACATACACACACACTCATAAGAAAGGTGGCCAGCATTTTGGAAACCACCATCCGGCATTCCACAGATAGCTTATCTCTATATTTGTATGACTGCCTGGGTCAGGTAAGATTGGACCCAGGTTGCCAATTCTATTTGTTTGTTAATTATATTTACTAACTATTGTAATCACCACATTTTAAAAAAATTAAAAGATTCACTATGTAATAAAACTCTTTTAAAAAAACCCATCCCACCCTCTTGTGGCAGGAACTTTTTATCTGAAAGTACAAGTGAAGTCCAGCCCACCAAAAGAGAAAAGAAGCAAATCCATGCAGGTTTACTTTACCTGTTGCCCCTGTCTGCATT
Source organism: Crotalus tigris (assembly GCF_016545835.1). Classification (NCBI taxonomy): domain Eukaryota; kingdom Metazoa; phylum Chordata; class Lepidosauria; order Squamata; family Viperidae; genus Crotalus; species Crotalus tigris. The sequence goes on from NW_024096561.1 coordinate 1,065,185, forward strand.
GGATATGTTGCCAGGGAATGTTTAGATCAGGGGTCTTCAAACTTGGCCCTTTTATGACTTCTGGACTTCAACTCCCAGAATTCCTCAGCCAGGCATGCCCCAGGCGTGCCTGGCTGAGGAATTCTTGGAATTGAAGTCCACAAGTCACAAAAGGGCCAAGTTTGAAGACCCCTGGTTTAGATCTATAGAGGGGCCAATGGGGTGGGGTGGGGGAGATGGACTGGTCTAATGCATAGCTCAACTTGCCTAACTCTTGTCACTGCCCCCTGATCAACAGAAGATGAGATAAGGGGCTTGATTGCAAACAAGAGATCTACCCATTTTGATCGTGCCTATTTTGTTTTAGGAAGATCTCAGAATGCATTTCAATCCTCGCTTTGTTTGGGAAATGAGATACACCACTAAGTCATATCCAAGCTTTCATATAGTTTCTGCTGCTATGACATTGTTTGGGTTATGAGTTATAGCCCCTGCTCACTTAATATTTAGTATATTTACTTAAAACTTGAGATACTGTTTGGTTCTAATATGTAGGAGTATTTAGCATTAGATTATTTTGTTTCCACTGAAAATTCATGCAAGAATCATGAGTTGGTATGAAAAGATATTTATTTTTAAATTTAGCCAACCTCCACCCTTGAAACAGCCTCTAAATTAGGCACTAATTTGCTGTGGCATCAGCATGTTATATAAATAAATCTTTTTTTGACTACTGTGAACCAAAGTGCTATACCTATTATTGATTTTCATATAGGAAATGGGACATTCCTGAATATTTGAAGTTGTATGCAGTCACTGAAAATTCATGCTAGGTTAAATTGGATTTGAACAGTGGTGGGATTCAGCCAGTTCACACCAGTTAGACAGAACCGATAGCTAATTTTTTGTTGCCCAGGCCCAGAATGGACTTCTGGAAGCAGTATCCATACAGAGAACCGGCTGTTTACATATTTAAATCCTACAACTGGATTTGAATATCAAAACATTTGGCAGCACAAAGATTCAGTGGCTATATTACCATGTCCGCAGCATGTATATTTAATAATGTTTGCTTCTAAGGAATATCAGTGGATCAGGGTGATTATTTTGATCAAGTTCCCTTTCAGAGTTGTAGTAATCTTGCTACTGAAATAAGTCAAGGAAGTTTTCTTGGTTTCTATTTGGCTTAGTAAATGTCATGGGAGCCGCCTACTGGTCATTTTGTAAAACTTCATAGAACAAAAGAAATATTCAGATGCTCCTTAAAACAGTCCCGACTGTTCTGTTGGTTATATGTTTTATCTGTTTTTTATACATTTGGAGGTTGTTGGGTTTTTTTTTGGTTTTATGCACTACACAGAGTCCATTGCAGTTGGATGGCTATAACAAATTGAAATAAATAAATCAATTTGGGATGATAATAACAACGAATAAGGGTCTATTGTGTTTTTTTTTCTTTTTATCAAGAATCCTCTTTGTTTTTGTTTTTTTCCCCCCCTGAATAAAAAGCAAGGAAACTGAAATAAAAATTTGAAATCATGAAAACCAAGACAGAAAATTGACTGCGTTCTATAATTGTTGCTCTTTTTGTTTACCCTTACTCTTAGTTTTTGTAGAGCTCCGGAGTTCAATTAAAACATGGTGTAGAAAAGCCTAGTCAGAATCCACAATATCTGCTCGCCCTTTTCTTAATTTTGTCTTACTAGGTTTTTTTATCCCAATTCATTCTCTTTTTATCTCCTGCCTAATTTTTGCTCTTTCTCTGTGTATAGTACATAAGACTTTTACTATATTAACAGTTCTTATTCCACTTCAGTTGCATAGAAATATATTTGAAATATTGCAGAATTTTGAAATGCTCTCTCACACTCTTCCCCTTTAAAGAAATACACCATAACTGTTCACTTTCTTTTACCAAAGGCAGCTATGTGGTTGATCCCTGCTCTGGAATAAGAATTTAAATCTTTCTTCCCAACTTTTTTTCTAACAAAAAATCCAGTGAAGTTTCTTTTTTGTCACCAATAACAAAGTTACTATATTTTGCATAGTCCAAGAATCTGTCCACTCTTCTTTATGCATTCATTTGTCCTATGTCTCTCTTGGACCCTATCACGTTCTTGTGAAGCTCTAGAATTCAACAAAATACAGTGTGAAAACCCTGGTCTGTATCCACCAAATCTGTGTTCCTCTCCTGAATTGTGTATTTTCTTAATACTTAGTTAATGTAGCATTAAATGAATAGGCTGTGAAAATCAGGTATGAGATGGGCATTGCAAGACTAGTTTCAGTTTCCAACCATATTCAGAAGTTCTATCCACTGTATTTTCAGGAGCGTCTCAAACACTAAAGTTCAAAAGTACCAATATTCTTCCTATGCCACATTTTCAACATCCTTGATCTGTATCTCACCTCAATCTGTAATTCATAACAAAGACGTGTATCTTGATCTGTATCTTATGTCTTGCTACGCCTTTCTTCTCATTAGTCACATATATTGAAATTCCCGGGAAGATTATTTTAATCCATCTAATCTTCCTTGCATTCCAAATATTTTCCTTATTGATGCCAAGAAACTGTGATGTTCCTCTTACCTTATATAAAACACAGGAACTTTGGATGTGTGAAAGATCTGCTACAGTAGTAGCATAAGTAAAATAAGAAAGATAAACAAAAAACAGAATATACTGTATACTGTGCTTTTGAACGCTAATTTAGTGAATAGTGTTTGTTGTGGAAAGGAGGAGAGGGGAAGTGAGAAGAGATTACATGCATTAAAATATGAGCTTGGTAGACTCTATTTTGATGAACATGTGTTTTCCTTCCCTATAAGGAGGTGCATAGAATATATACACAGGTATAGAATAGGTGTACCAGGCTCAATAATAGGATCTAGGAGTCCTGGTGGACAATCATTTAAGTATGAGCCAGCTGTGTGTTGCAGCTGACAAAAAAAAAAAAAAAACAATATAGTCCTAGGTTGCATTCTTGATAGGTATCAACAGAGGCAATAGTATCAAGATCACATGAAATGTTAGTACTGCTTTATATTGCACCAGTAAGACCACATTTGGAGTACAGTTTTGGTCATCTCATCACAATACAAAAAAGGTGTTGAGACTCCCGAAACAGTGCAGAGAATAGCAACAAAGTTGATAGGGGACTGGAGGCTAAACCCTACAATGAGCAGTTGAGGGAACTGGGAATGCCTAATCCTGGGGTCTTCAAACTTGGCCCTTTTATGACTTGTGGTCTTCAACTCCCAGAATTCCTCAGCCAGGCATGCTGGCTGAGGAATTCTGGAAGTTGAAGTCCACAAGTCATAAAAGGGCCAAGTTTGAAGACCTCTGGTCTAGTCGAATGAAGAGAAGGACTGGGGGTGATATGATAGCAGTCTTCCAACATTTGAGAGGCTACCACAGAGAGAAGTGGATCAACCTATTCTCCAAAGCAGCTGAGAGCAAGGCAAGAAGCATAAGATGGAAGTTTAACAAAGAGAGCTTTAACCTAGAATTAAGGAGAATTTTCCTATCAGTGAGAACAATCAGTGGAATGCTGCCTCCAGAGGTTGTAGGTGCTGAGGTATCAAAGAAGAGATTGGACAGCCATTTGTCCAAAATAGTATAGTGTCTCCTGCTTGAGCAGAGGGTTGGATTAGAACACAGATGTCAAACTTGCCATGTCACGTGATGTGTCGCGATGTATTGCGACTCTTTTTGCATTGCCGGCAATGGAGTGAGCGCGGCTTTGGTATGATGAAACTGGCCCATGGGCCAGCAGTTTGACACCCCTGGATTAGAAAAACTCCAAGATCCCTTCCAGCTCTATTATTCTATAATTCTGTAAATATGAGCTGTATTAAAGACTGAATATGTAAGAAATCCTAACATTTCTACTTCTGAATAGTGACGTTGCTGAAGTTCATAATTTCTTATGCATAATGCACACTGCAGTATTTGCCAGTGCTTGTCTTCAGTGCTACATTTATGCTTGCTTTCAATGTGAATTTTAATGTGAACCAGAGAACACAGCCATCCACTCTGAAGCAGTGCTACTGACCGTAGGAAAGTCTTTTGTCTCCCAAGTGCCTGTTATGTAGCCACAGCAGATGAAGCCAGGAGCCTCAGGAAAATGATATTTCTCAAGGTTCTATAATTATCTTCCCAATCACATCAAACAGGAGATGACAGGAAAGGCACTTAACCTTCTTTCCCACCCCTTTGTAGACAGCACTTTCATTCTGCCTACAAGAACCTCCAGAAACTGACAGTGTGCATGATTTGGCATATTTGCAAAGTTGCAAAGCTACCATGCTTTTCAAATATCACTGATACCTGCAGAAATCTGCTAAGGCACCTCCAAAGCTCTTGGCACCAGCAAGCATCCTGACTCAGACAGCAACACAAATGGGGTTCATGCCCCATTTTAAAGGGCAACAGAATTTATTTCCCTGCTTGTGTGCCTCCTCCAGGCATCAGCTAATTTGCTCAGCTCATTGCTGGGCTTAGGAAGTAAAGAGAATTTACTAGTTTTTCAACCAGCTGCCTGGCAGAGTTATACTCTAGCCCAGTGGTGACGAAACCTATAGCACGGGTGCCAGAGGCGGCACTCAGAGCCCTCTCTGTGGGCATGCGTGCCGTCGCCCCAGTCCTAGGCCTTCAGCTGGGTTTTATAAAACCTTTTCGCTTTGGGCCTCTGCCGCCATGTGCAAAAAAAAAAAAAAAGATTCAATCAATCAGTCAATTTCAACTTCTTGCGGGAAAAAAAAAGATCTTGCAAAGTTGGAATTGATTGATTGAACTTTTTAGTCCCACCCAGTCTGCTGTTACCACCGCAGCCACACCCACCTAATGGGCCACACTCAGCCAATGGCCACACCTACCCGGCACCCGACGATGCATAAAGTGGGTTTTGGATTGCAGTTTGGGCACTCGGTCTCTAAAAGGTTCGCCATCACTGCTCTAGCCTATCTGAGATAGGCTGGGAGCGGTAAGAATAAAATGGTGGGAGTAAAGGAAAGCTGCATCAGTGAAGGCAAAGTAATATAATAGTAAAAGGAGGAGGGAACAGAGGGGAGCAGCTTTGATGAGATATTGATTTGATGAGATATTGATTCCTACCGCAGCAAACCCTGAGTCTTTTACTGGAAAAGCGCCACAAAACTGTCTTGCCAGAGGAAAGAAAACAAACATCCTTGCATGAAAGAAAAAGGTCCAACTCTCTGTTTTTCCTTTTCACGGTGATAGAAATGGAGCAGTTGGGGGTGGTAGGAGAATGAGATATGCAGGAGGAGAGAGGCTTTTGTGGATGTGGCTGCCTGTTTGCATCTGAAGGTGTGTGTCCACCTGAATCTGCCTGAATCTGTTTAAGGGAGGTTGTGTGTGGAAAGGAGATATGTATGAGGGGCAAAGTTTGTGACTTTGAATGTGTACAGTACCTATCTATGGGCACGGGCTTATTTGCTGCTTGATAAAATCTAACTTCCTAGCTATGAGTCTTTAAGCCTCCAAAGTTATCTGTCCCTGCCTTTGTTTCTATCTAAAAATCAGGAGCAGCCTTTCTGACTCACAGATTGCATTCGGAGGGTTTGCAAACATCAAGTCCACTAATAATAATGGGCGAATATCATTTAACTGCAGCCTCTCTGAGCTACAGTGAAAGAGAAGAGAAACATTATTGAAAATAGATGCCATCTTGTGGTTTTGTTACTGTATTACATTGCCAGTATGTAATGTTCGGTGTACAGGAAGTCCTTGACTTACAACAGTTTGTTTGGTGACCTTCAAAGTTACAACCTCGTCACAAAAAGTGACTTATAACCATTTTTTCACACTTATGACTGTTGCAGCATCTCCATGGTCACATGATTTACATTTGGATGCTTGACAACTTTATGATTCCCCTTTTGTGACCTTCTGTGATTCCCCTTTTGTGACCTTCTGACAAGCAAACTCAATAGGGAATCCAGATTCACTTAACAACCATGTTACTAATTTAACAACTTCAGTGATTCACTTAACAAATGTGGCAAGTTGTAAAATGGGACTAAACTCACTTAACAAATTTCTCACTTAACAACAAAGATTTTGGGCTCATTTGTGGTCATAAGTTGAGAACTACCTGTACTGGTTAAAGGCAAGAAACTGGAAGACTAGAATTGGGAAAAGTTAACAAAGGGCTGGCCTATTCTTTCATGTATATTTACTTCCATAGCATCTCAGTATTATCTGACTGAACTAAACAACTGGATTGTTCATGTACCTGATCCTTCTTCCTTGTGTGCAAACATACACAAACACCTCAAAGTGCTAAAGTTCTGGTCCTAGTCTTCTGTTTGGCATAAACGCAGCTGTGTGATCTTGGGCCAGTCACTCTCTCTCAGCCCTAGGGAGGACACAAGAAAGTTCTTCCTTCCCAAGAAAACTACAGGGATCAATTCAGGAGTCAAGATGGATTCATATGTAAACACACAGCACACACACACACATGTAACATATGATGACCTACGAGAGCTCAATAAATCTGCCCAAAAAAGAGAACATAGTATCTGGTTACCACAAAGATGACTTGTATTTCCATTTTGATGGGTCGCAACTTGGTTTATACAGATCTGCATCTCCGGGTGGAGGAAGGAAACACGTTTTCCATGTAGTAAAGCACACGTTCCATATAGAGCACGGGTCACCTCTCATTACAGGTAGTCTTCAACTTCCAACAGTTTGCTTAGTGACCGTTCGAGGTTGCAACAACATTGAAAAAAGTGAATTATGACCATTTTCACTCTTAATGACCGTTGCAGCATTCCAACGGTCACATGATTTACATTTGGATGATTGACAACTGACTCACATTTATGACAGTTGCAGTGTCCCAGAGTCATGTGATCCCCTTCTGCGGCCTTCTGACAAGCAAAGTCAATGGGGAAACCAGATTCACTTAATGACCGTGTTACTAATTTAAGAACTGCAGTGATTCACTTGTGGTGAGAAAAGTTGTGAAATGGAGCAAAACTCACTAAACAAATTTCTCATTTAGCAACATAAATTTGGGGCTCAGTTGTGTTCGTAAGTTGAGGACTACTTTAAATGTGCCCACTCTGACTCCTTCAAGTAAACTATTAAAAAAGGAGACATGGCAGAAAGGGACTGAGCTGGCAAGACAAGTGAACCCCAAGGCACAAATAAATGCTGCTGCCATTCTGGGGATTTGACTGCTGATGCCCCAAAGGAAAGAATCCCCTTTCTTGGATTTAAGCTTGAAGGCTTATTCATTTCAGAATACATTCAGAAAAAGTTAAACGTTGTTTGAAAAAAGTGATTGTGATGCACTTTCAAACCTAGCAAATCATCTAAGGCACCTTTTGATGACGAGACCATAAGACAGATTTAATCAGATCAGTTCATCCTTAGTGCCTTGTGGAGAGGATTACATGAATTTATAAAGGCAACTACAGGTAGTCCTTGACTTACAGCCACAACTGAGCCCAACATTTATGTTGCTAAGTTATGCAACCGTCATAAATATGAATCAGTTGCCACGCAGCCATATTTTGATCACATGACCATGGGGATGCTACAACGGTCATAGGTATGAAAAAGCATCAGAAGTCACTTTTTTCAGTGCTGTTGTAACTTTGAACAGTCACTAAATGAACTGTTGTAAGTCGAGAACAACCAGGGAAGAGGATTTTTTTTTCCTTTATGAATTTTGCTGCAACTGAAAACTATACCAAGGGTCTCATTTTATGCCAGGGAATTGTGAATTTTGTTGTCCTGCCCTCATCTGTAGGTTAGAAAAAAATAATACTTTAATATTCAGTGGATAACATGATACTGTCTATTGCTAGAAGATGCTGCCAGTCATTGCCACTGTGGATCCCTTGGAAAATACTTATATCATTAGACTACCAAATTAGCCTATCAAAATTATCAAAAATGTTCCTACGCAGCATTCATATCTCATTCCATGGGGGCACAGTGGTTAGAATGCAGTATTGCAGGCTAACTCACTGCCGAGGAGTGTGATACTACTACTACTACTACTACTACTACTAATACTAATACTAATAATAATAATAATAATAATAATAATAATAGTTGGAAGGGACCTTGGAGGTCATCTAGTCCAACTCCCTGCTCAGGCAGGAAACCCTATAGCATTTCAGACAAATGGCTGTCCAGTCTCTTCTTAAAAACTTCCAGTGTTGGAGCATTCACCATTTCTGGAGACAGGTTGTTCCACTGGTTAATTGTTCTAACTGTCAGGAAGTTTCTCCTTAGTTCTAGGTTGCTTCTCTCCTTGATTAGTTTCCATCCGTTGCTTCTTGTCCTGCCTTCAGGCACCTTGGAAAATAGCTTGACTCCTTCTTCTTTGTGGCGGCCCCTGAGATATTGGAACACTGCTATCATGTCCCCCGCCGACCTTCTCTTCATTAAACTAGACATTCCCAATTCCAGCAGCCATTGACTGGCTCAAGGTTGATTCATCTTTCCATCCTTTCAGGTTTGGTAAAATGAGGACCCAGATTGTGTGGGGCAATATGCTGACTCTGTAAATCACTTAGAAAGGGCTATAAAGCACTGTAAAGCGGTATATAAGTCTAAGTGCTATTGCTATCTTTCACCCAGGTAGCATGCTCAGAAAATTCCAACACTTTGCGATTTTATAAGATTCCTATTTGCTTAGGAATTTTTTTCTTTTTAAAAAAATTATTATTTTAAAGAGTTAGCAAATTCTAGGATGGGTTGATGATAGACTGTAGCCCAGAATTGCCTAATTTAAACAAACTGCCAAAATGCTACTTGTAATGGTGACATGTGGGATTTCTTATTTGGGAAGTAGAATCATCTGCTCCCAGATTCGCTCAAGCCATTTCTCTGAAAAATTATAGTGCCATATTTAGCAGTGCAGGTAGCCAGCTGTTTCTCATAGGGTGGAGAAGCTGCATTAATCTCACTTGATTTTGCCATATTTAGGATGAAATACAGCAAAACCTAATAAGACTTTGCTATTTTTTGTAAAATCATGAGACTGCCAAAGGGGTCCACAGAAGATGAACTGGGGGATGGGGACAAAATGCCAAGTGACATTTGCATAATTAAAGTCCTGACCTTTCTTCATGTGTGAAAAGGAAAAGGTCTTCATGCAGCTGATTTTTTTCTTTACTTTTGAAACAACAGTATATGCAAGTTGTTTGAGCAAATCTCAAGGGAAATCCATATGAATTATCTGTCCATATGGTTTGGTCTCAGCCTCTGAATGGATGGTCGACTTTAGCTGCCTGTTTCTCTTTCCTTCCCTTAAAAATCAAGACTGTTTTCCAGTCCAAAGAGAAAAATGACCCACCAGTAGGGTCCCCCTGTCAGGATACTTTTATGGGAGTTGAGTGACACCCAACAGCACAAAAGGGTGCAACCAAATGGGGGTCACCTCGAAAGAGCTGTACTCATTTTGTCCTCCACAGCCAAATTCACTGATGTCTGTGAGGGTAGCTCAGATTATGGCCCTCTCATCATATCTTATTAGCCAATTTATTCTCTTCTTTCTGCTTGAAAAAACATGATAATTGAAGTCAGAAATGAGTTCTTTCCTCCTGTGTGATGAGAGGAATAATGGGTATTGGCAATAAGTACTTCCTGGCATGATTTTCCTGTTTTGTTTTGTTTTGTTTGCTTCTTCCTTAGAGGCCAAGTTTCTTCTCTGTGAAGTGCTCCAGGGACTGGTTTGCAAAGGATTTTGATGAGTTGACCAGCTCTGACTGTTGGCAACAGCTGGCAATGGCTTGTCAGTCCAAGGGAGTGTTAAGTAGTGAGAAGGAAGGTGGGCATCTCAGATGTAAATCTTGACCTTCAGATTCTAGATTTCCTAGAATTTGAAAAGAACTACGTGCTACAACTCTACTCCTAACACAAACAGCTAAACTCAGCAAATATGTCAGGTCAATTCTTGGCACGATTGTTATAGCTCTCATTTCCTTTAGCAATTAAAAACAGATAAATAAAGCAACAAACTTAAGACAACTAAACAATAAGGACCAAAAGGCTTCTGGGAATATAGTCTAAATTAATGAAAACAATGGTCTATTGTTTTTATTATGCTTCCCCTATCTTAATAAGCAAAAGATTCTCATTAAGAGATAGTTTTGGTCAACTCTTTAAATTGCTATACTGTACACATGCTCAGGAAAAAAAGTAAAGTATTTATGTTGGAAAACTGATTAACTTCAAAGTGTCCAGAGAGAAGAAAAATGTCAGTGCTGGAAGATTTTGAGCCCATTGGCAAACTCTTCTGGAAGATTATTACAAAAAGAAAGCAACAAATTTCTTGCAGGCAATTAGCTATAGATAAGGAGGTATGTGTAGTTCCTTTAAAGCAGAGGTCGGGAACAATGGCCCCTTTATGACTTGTAGACTTCAACTCTCAGAAGTTGAAGTTGAAGCCAGCTGGCTCAGGAATTCTGGGAGTTGAAGTCCATAAGTCATTAAAGGGTCATGGTTCCCCACCCCTGCTTTAAAGGGTTTTTTAAAATGTATACACTAATATTTATTTCCCTATCTTTCAGTCAGTCAGTCATATATCCAAATATTTTGCTATTTTGAAAAAATAAATTCCAAAGCTACACTCTTATCACCCTGGCTCCAATACATTGGCTTTTAAGACATTCTAGATATGCTACTATCTGCCAAACATTAGGTACTGTGACTGCCAGATATTTTTAACAGATAGCTAGAGCCACAGGTTAGTCATCATTCAACGCTCATTTCAGGCAATCGTCTATCGCATTGTTTCTTAGCCTTGGCAATGTTAAGATATATAGACTTCAACTCTCAGAATTTCCCAGCCAACTCCAGCTGGCTGGAGAATTCTGGGAGTTGAAGTCCAGACATCTTAACATTGCCAAGGTTAAGAAACACTGCTATCTCTTCCCTTTTTTTACCTGGGGAACAATCTGATACACTGATTAAAAAAAACACAGAATGACTGGTGGCACTAGGCCTTGTTTGTTTTAACCAAACTTTACTGAATAAACTGATGGGTTCCATAGGGTGAAGTAGAGCAAAATTAGCAGCATTAAAACTTAGCGACATGTAGAGCATGGCTTAGAAAAAAAATAATGAGGCTGAGAAAAAAGTAATTGAATCCAAGTGCTGCTAGAACAAATCCTACATGCTAATTCCAAATGTTTTGTGTATGTAGTATCCACCTAATTTTTCTTTTTCTGATTTACAAAATGGCTTCTACTTAGATGTTCAGTCCAACCCATGTAGCAATGCCTTGTAAATGAATTGATGCAAATAATAAGTATATTGAATAGCATTTTTCACTTGTATATTCGCAGGAAAAGTAGAAATGGCAGGCTTGAAAAATCAGTGCCCTAAGCATACTGATGAGCCAAAAATCCGTGGGCAGTGCCTGTTTTCCTCTCCAATTTCAAGAAGAGTTAACCCTAAACCTAAGTAGATTTGCCCCCAATGGCATTGTCCCATATAGTCAAAAAGTCACAAATTTTGAGAGCAAATGGATTCATTGCATGTGAGTATGTTTAGAAAAACGCTGACTTTGGTGCCTGCCTTATCTACTTTTAATTAGAAAATACATTGGGAAATTTCACTGGGGGCAAATTCACTAAGGGTGAGGGTGATATCTACATGAATTTGGAAAGCAAATGACATAACCTGTATATTCGTAGTGGATTGGTGCACTCAGAAAGGTGCTGACTTTTTGACCCTCCCATATAGCTTTTTCCTGGGGAAACACATGGGAAAATCCCATTGGAAGGCAAATCCATTTAGGATTAGGGTTATGTCTCCATGAATTTGGAGAGCAAAATGGACACTTTTTGAAGTGTCCATTTGAAGCGCATCAGTATGTTTAGGAGGGTGGATTTGAAGCGCATCAGTATGTTTAGGAGGGTGCTGAATTTTAGAACCTGCCATATTTATGTTTCCTGGGAAAATGAATAGGAAAATACCATTGGGAGTAAATCCATTTAGAGTTATGGTTAGATCTCCATGAATATGGAGAGCAAAATGGACAATACCAATGGATTCATAGCAGATTGGAATGCTTAGGAGGGTGCTGAATTTTCAAGCTTTCCCATGGGAAACTACATGGGAAAATCCCATGGGGGGGGGAATTCACTATGGGCTATTGGGCTAGGGTAATATCACCATGAATACAGAGAACAAAATGGATATTGCCAAAGGATTCAAAGTGGATCGGTATGCTTAGGAGGATCCTGATATTTCGAGCATGCTTGGGCAAACTACATGGAAAAATCCCACTGTCGAACAAATCCACTTAAGGTTATAAAGAGGTACCCATGAATTCAGAAAGCAAAATGGACATCTCCAATGGACTTGTAATGCAATGTTTTCCATAGGAGACTGACTTATATAGGTTGTTTTTAAAAAAATGAAAAAAAAGGTCTCCAAGTATTTGGAGATCAAACTGGGCATCACCAATGGATATGTAGCGTATCACTCTTCTAAGGAGGGTGCCCCAAAGATAATTCATGCCTGCCTTAGCCAGGTTTCCTGGGAAAATGCATGGGAAAATCCTATTGGGGAGCAAATCAACTTAGGGTTAGGGATATATTTCAGTAAATTCTAAGCCTAAGTGGATTTGCCTAACCTAAGCCTAACCCTAAGTGGATTTGCTCCCCAGTGGGATTTTCCCATGTATTTTACCAGGAAACAAAGATAAGACAGGCTCCAAAAGTTAGTGTCTTCCTAAGTAAACCCATGCACCCCAAATTTGTTGGTGATGTCCATTTTGCTATCTGAATTTATGGAAACCTAACCTTAAGTGGATTTGCCCTCCAAAGGGATTTTTCCATGTTTTTTACTAGGATACACAGATAAGGCAAGATCGACAAGACAGTGCCCCCCTAAGTATACCCATGAGCCATGAATTTATTGGCGATGTCTATTTTGCTCTCCGAATTCATGGAGACCTAACTCTAACCTTAAATAGATTTGCCTCCAGTTCAATTTTCTCATGTATTTTAGGAGGAAACGTAGATAAGGCAGGCTCAAAAAGTCAGTGCCCTCCTAAGCATATCCAGGAGCCCCAAATGTCCTTTTTGCTGTCAGAATTCATGAAGACCTAACTCTAAGTCAATTTCCCCCAATGCAACCTGTTGTGTCCTGGGCCTGATGAGGAAACTCAGCAGGCCCAGCAATGTTGCAATTGGTCCCAGGCATTACAAAAGCTGCCCAGGACCAGACAAAGCAGCACCAGCCTTGTGCGAATGCTAAATTCCTATTGGTTAACACTGTCTGGGTCTCTGGCCCTATAAAAGGCCTGCATGCCTTTTGTTCCTTTGCTTGGGTGTTGGAGAAAGAGAATAAAGTGTTTGTTACTTGTCACCATGTGTCTTCATCATTCGCACACAAACAAAGAACTTAATACTGGTGACGAAGGTGGGATCCTCTGCAAGCTTAAGAAAAAGATTTAAGGACTCATCCAGGAAGTCCTGACGAGGGGAAAACGGCGTCTGCATCAGCGTCTCAGCCTGCCAGTACAGCATCGCTGATGGTGAGCTTGGCTAAAGGATCCTTTCCCAAACATCAGCTTGCAGAGGAGGCGATTGGTGAAGATCGTAAACTTTAGCACGGGTGGAGAACTACTTTAGAGTAAATCAGATAAGAGAAGAAAGCCTGAAGGCAGCAACTCTTTTGTGTGCCTGTGGACAAGAAGCTTTTGACATCACAGAAAATCTGGTGGCCCCTGCACCTCTGGAGTCAGTAACATATGCTGACTTGAAAAAGATGCTGAAGGAACACTTCTAGCCGAAGTTACCCATCATTGCTTGGAGTCACTCGTTCGAGCAGAGAGACCAGAGGCCGGGTGAATCTGCTGCGGACTTTATTGCTGCCTTAAGGCAAGCGGCCAGGCCTTGTGAGTTCAAGGATCTGGAAGAGAGGCTGCGAGATCGCTTCATATGTGGCTTAAGAAGCAGAGACTTACAACAGAAGATTTTTCCAAAAGAAGATGTCTCCTTCCAAGACGCATTACGAGAGGTGGCAGCTGAGGAAGCAGCAGGCGGGGCTGTGAAGGCTTTGCAGCTCACCAGGAACCCTCTAGCCACAGCTACCATCCATCAAGAGGATGCTCCAGAAGAGTCAGAAGCGGATCCTGAAGAGGAGGTGGACAGACTTCACCAGCCAGCTGAGAGGAGGCCGAAGGGGCGTCCGCACAAGGCCCCAGCATCTCTTCAGTGTTTTGGGTGCGGAGGATGCCACAAGCGAGCTGACTGCAGGTTCTGCTCTGCCATTTGCAAGGCGTGTGGCAGGCAAGGCCACATCGCCTCCGTCTGTTTGGGTCTCCAGAAGGTCCAACCTCGGGAAGAATTGCTTCAGAAAGGTACCAGGGTCCCCAGCCAAAACATCGCGCAGGAGTATTCTAAGGACAGGGACACACAAGCCCCTTAAAAAGAAACTTCACATTAACGTGAGGTTGCAAGGAGTTCCCTTATTGATGGAGTTGGACACAGGGTCTGCTCTTTCAATTATTTCAATTAACACCTTCAAAAGGATTTGTAGCAGTAGTGGCCTTCGAGTTAAACTCAGGCCATCGAACCTAATACTCACTAATTTTCAAAATTCTAAGATCTGTGTGAAGGGGGAGGCCACACTCAAAGTATAGTATAAGGATTTTGAAGTTTTCCTGGTTGTTGGGGGTAAACGTACGAGTCTTATTGGACTCGATTGGTTCGAGGCCCTGGGAATCCAAGGCTGCACAACTTGCAAATGCTGGGCCTTGCAGAGGTTTGCAAGGAGTTTGCAGATGTGTTTAGTTCAGAGCTAAGATCCTACAAGAGGCCTCCCATTGCGCTATGGTTAGACCCAACCATCACGCCCATCCGGGTCAAGCCTAGGAGGGTACTGTTTGCCCTCAAGGGTAAGATAGATGCTGAGCTGGACAAATTGCTCCAGCAGGGCATTTTAAAACCTGTGGATTCTAGTCCATGGGAAACCCCCATAGTAACGCCTCTAAAGGCTAATGGGGAAATCTGTATATGTGCAGACTATAAGTGCACACTGAATAAAGCGTTGCAACAGCACGCTTATCCAGTGCCTGTTGTAAGCCACATTCTGGCCTCCCTCAAAGGGAGGGGGAGCATTTTTGCAAAACTTGATCTGGCACAGGCCTATCAACAGCTACCTGTTGATGAGGCATCTGCAGAGGCCCAGATTATTATAACTCACAGGGGGGCCTTCAAGGTCAAGAGACTGCAATTTGGGGTCAATGTAGCCCCTGGCATATTCCAAAGTGTCATGGAGAGCACACTTCGAGGTATTCCTGGGGTCTGTCCCTACTTCAATGACGTCCTCATTGCTGGGCAGTCATCTCAAAATTTAGCAGAAAGACTAAGGGCTGTCTTGCTTCGTTTCCGAAAAGCAAGCCTTAAATTAAAGCAGGATAAATGCAAGGTAGGAGTCACTTCCACTGACTTCTTAGGTTTCAGGATTGATGCCCAAGGCATTCACCCTGCTGAATCCAAATTGCAAGCTATTCAGCAGGCCCCAAGCCCCAAATCCAAGAGTGAGCTGCAAGCCTTCTTGGGGCTCTTAAATTTTTACCATGCATTTCTCCCACATAAGGCTGCAATGGCAGAGCCGTTACATAGGGCTCTTAGACAAGCAGGCTCCATGGCAGTGGACCAAAGTCCATGACAGGAGTTTCAAAGAGGTTAAGGCCTTGCTCACTTCAAATGCTGTTTTAGCGCATTTCAATGAGCAATTGCCTGTTTGCATCGCATGCGATGCATCTCCTTATGGGGTGGGAGCAGTACTTAGCCATCTGAAGGCTGATGGGACACAAGTCCCTGTGGCCTATTACTCAAGGACTCTGTCATCTGCAGAGCGAAATTACACTCAGATTGACAGAGAAGCCTTCGCCATAGTGGCTGGCATAAAGAAATCCCATGATTTCTTATATGGCCGCCACTTCATGGTCTATACAGACCATAAGCCTCTGCTCAGTTTGTTTACCACTAACAAACAGACACCACATATCATTTCTCCTCGTATGCTGAGATGGTCCATTTTCCTGTCAGCATATGACTACACTCTAGTTCACAAACCTGGAAAAGAAATGGGCTATGCTGACGGCTTTAGTAGGTTACCTCTGAAACAGGTAGAGGCAGACCCTGCTCCTGTCATCAATATTCTTTCCATTCAGGAGTTGCCTGAATCTCCCATAAATGCTAGGGATGTGGCTGCAGAAACTGCCACTGACCTGGGTATTGTCAGGATGGCCTGACAAGTGCCCAGATACTGAGTTCCAAAGCTTCTGGCACAAGAAGCATGAGTTTTCCACTTTCAAGGGTTGCCTGTTATGGGGTAGCAGGGTAGTAATCCCAGCCTCATTGAGGTCTAGAGTCTTGCTCTCTCTGCATGAGGGACATCCTGGTATAGTAAGGATGAAAGCGCTTGCGCGCAGCCATCTTTGGTGGCCTGGGCTCGATAAAGCCATTGAGGCTCAGGTGCACGGGTGCCAACTGTGCCAACAGTCACGGCCTGAAATGCCTCAGGCCCCAGTACATAGGTGGGAGGAAACTCAAATCCCATGGACACGGGTACACATAGATTATGCTGGGCCCTTTCAGGGGCAATTCTTCCTGGTTGTTGTTGATAGCCATTCCAAGTGGCTAGAAGTTGTTCTTGTTTCCTCCACTACTACTGCCAGGACCATCCAGGTATTGAGAAGAATTTTTGCATCACACGGACTTCCAGATGTCCTGGTTTCAGATAATGGCCCTCAATTTACCTCTTTTGAGTTCCAGGCTTTTCTTCAGGCCAACTTGATCTGGCACATGACTTCTGCTCCCTTCCATCCATCCTCCAATGGACTGGCAGAGAGAATGGTGTGCACTACCAAAGATGCTTTCAAGAAACTGACTTACGGTAACTGGCATCACAGGTTAGCAGATTTTCTTCTTGCACACTGCACCACACCTTGCACTGCCACTGGGAAGAGCCCAGCTGAACTCTGCTGGGGCCAGTGCCTCATCACGAAGTTAGACAGACTGCACCCCGACCGGGTGTTTTCTCAGGGGTCACAGCCACGGGCTCCTCGGAGACTTCAGGTGGGCGATCTGGTCTGGGCTAGGAACTATGGTCCTGGACATCTTTGGGTTCCTGCCGTCATCTGTAAGATCTCTGGACCTCTATCATACGAAGTGACCTTGGAAGAGGGCCGCGTCCTGCGGTGCCACATCGATCAACTGCGCTGGCGGTTGTCCACTGTGGATTCCGCCCCTGCCTCCACTCTTGGGGGGGAGGGGGCCCAGGAACTACATCACACTTCAGGTCAACATTTTGAGACCCAGCCTCACTGTTCCTGGGAAGTACCATAGGTCACTAGGAATTTCCCAGGGGAGGTGCAAGGGCATCCTCACGGTTCAGCTATTGCGCTGAACAGGGAGTCATGCGTATCTGCAAGAGCTCCAGACAGGAATTCTCCTGAGGAGGGGTTTGCCATAGAGGTGGCTCCTGACTCTGGCACCTCAGCCACAGGGGACTGGAACTATTGGGGCACTCCTGCAACACAGGTCATGTCTGAGTCTGGTCACGGGCTTGAGGGACTAAGTTCCCTGGAGCCATCCAGGGTAGTTGGGGAATCCACAGCCACTTCAGAGGGTTGGGGAATTTCAGCTGCTCTAACAGAGCCTGGGAAGAGCCCTGGCAACTTTACCAGAACGCCTCACCAGGGGTCACCTGCAAAATCTGTGCATAAAAGTCCTGGTCTAGCGAGCCCACCAGACAAGCCGGTAAGCCAGGCACCCTTAAGTACAAGTTTTGGTCTGCCTAGCCAGGCAGGTGAGCTGACAGGCCAGGCACCCTCCCTGACCTTGCGTAGGTCACAAAGGGCTAAGGCCCCTCCTAAGCACCTAGGTGAATATGTGAGGTTCCTGTCAGCACAAGGAAACCTTACAAGTTTAGGTTAGGAGTTGGACCTATGTGGGGTAGAAGATAGACACAGGAAGTCCACATTAAAGGGTGGGTTGTTTAGAGAACCTTATTATTTTATAAGAATGTTGCCTGCGTATGAGCTGGAATATTATTTTTTTTCTTTTTTCTTTCATATATATATTATTTTATTATTATGATTGTAAAAGAAATTGGAAGTGTGTATGTTCTATCTAGGGGAGAAGGATGTTGTGTCCTGGGCTTGATGAGGAAACTCAGCAGGCCCAGAAATGTTGCAATTGGTCCCGGCCATTCCAAAAGCTGCCCGGGACCAGACAGAGCAGCGCCAGTCTTGTGCGCATGCGCAAGGCGCGAACAGGCTAAATTCCTATTGGTTAACACTGTCTGAGTCTCTGGCCCTATAAAAGGCCTGCGTGCCTTTTGTTCCTTTGCTTGGGTGTTGGAGAAAGAGAATAAAGTGGTTGTTACTTGTTACCATGTGTCTTCATCATTCGCATGTGAACAAAGAACTCAACACAACCCATGAATTCTGGACAGCAAAATGGAGATCTTCAGCGGTGTTAAAGCACATGGGCATGCCTAGGAGAGTGCTGACTTTTTGAGCCTGCTGATTATACATGTAAGCCCAGAAGAGAGATGATGTTATAGTATGATATAAATAAAATAAAGTTATAGCACTTAAAAACTAAATTAGAACATTTTTAGTATATTTTTGCACTCCCTTTTGAAAGCCAAGATTAAGCTATTAATTTTTGAATTTCTTAAACTGGCCATTAACTCCAGGAACTCAAAAGTGTCACTCCTCTGATTTTAGTTATTCCCAGCAACATCATGATTTTTCTATTTATACTGTAGCTTGGAAATATTCAGGGACACACCCGGGGCGGAGTGGAGGGGAATTTCAGCCTTTGACCAAAAAGGAAAAGAAGCAATTCCTTGACTTACAAACCTGCCATTTATATTCTATGAAAAACACAGATGTTGGAACAGGGATGTTCTTTTTTAATATGATAATTATGGGCTGCAATTTACGGAGCTGATGCAAGCCTGTGTGCTCATTAAAGTCTTTTCCCACATTAAAAGAATGACTGCCTGGGTTACTTTGCTTTGGCTTTTGCTAACTATTCCATATTATGGTACCAGAAAAAGAGCTTGGGAGTAACTAATTACTATATATCAGAGCACTTGACTATTAAGGCTTCTATTCAATTTAGTCTTTCGCTATTTTCAAACACAAGCAAGTTCTTGCCTTAAAATTTCTCACTGTCAAAATGGGGGGGGGGACAAGAAATCTGATTAAGGAACAACTTTGAGAAGTAGGCAAAAACAAGGTCCAATACATTGATATGGCTTAAAAAAAAAACATATACAAACAAACCTGAATATACAATACATGCAAACTTTATTAGACACAAATTGTTTTGTTAAAATAGGCAGTACATTTACCAATAAAATCGGCAATGCTATATACATGCTTATGTGGGATAATGCCACTGAGTATTTTGTAGAATAAGTAGCAGTTATTTTGAATACCTGATCCTGATGGACCTCACAGGTAACCAGATTTCTCCTCTGTGATCCACAAATTTTAAGTCATAATTAAACATTAATGTACATTTAAATTTTGCAAAATAATACTGATCTATGGGGAAAGGAAAGACAGAACAGAGACCAGGGACAAGGTGGCTACAGTCAAGTATAACAGTCAAATTAGATGTGAGAAAGAATACTTAAAATGTAAAAAAGAAACTCTAAATATTCTGTACTACCCAAATAAAATTAGAAATGAAACTGCTTAGGAACTTTATCAGAATTCTGCACAACCCAATTCTGTGCTTTTTCTGATATAAGGCATAACATACAGTAGATGGCACTGTTCCTGAGTAAAGAAATAGCTGTGAACAGATGTTCCTGTTTTCCTTTACAATTTTGGCCATAGATCAGTTCTCTTAAACGTGTCCAAGATTTCCTAGACCAAAGGGCAAGAAGAGAAATATGCACTATTTTTAATTCTGTTTAATAGGCAGTTTCTATACCATAACAGGAATTCTTTCCTCCAGAAATGGCCATCAGTGTTTCTGGGTTCTGTTTTTAACAAAAATTGTTTATCATGCTTCAACTAACTGGAATATACATTTCCAAGTTGTAATTTATTTTCTAATAATGTTTATCGTTCATGAAACGGTTTCTTCTTAGGGGGTATTAAAAAATTCTCTGGGTGTAAATATTTAAAACAGGACTGTTACTCAAAATACATAGTATGATCACTGGAAACATAATTTCACTAAAGTGTGGGTGGACAGAACAGGCCTAATTTAGGCATCACATCATGAGAGGGTCTATATACAGTATTGCTCAAGACATTGATTGAAAATGAAGGACCTGCTTTGTATGTGGTTCAAAGCATGCACTAATTCTTAATACCAAACATTATATCAGTGGGCCATATTTTTGAATTTGAAACTTACTACAAAATGAATACAGAAAGAAGTAGGTTCCCAATCCATTACTGTTTTTGCTTGCTTCCTTGTGTTGTATGGATAGCTACCATGGCTTATTTAAAATCTAAGACTTATAGGGAATGATTTGGGGGCATCTCACTAATAGGGAGAGTTGTGCCATTTTTCCTAGCTGCAACCCTTCAATGTATTGCCATCAAGCTTCAAAATAGTCTTCATTGTTGTTAGTGGAGGTGTCTAGTCAGGACTGTCAGAAAAGTCAAATGGAGGTCACAACAGTGCTATCAGAGTCCTGCCCCTTTTTAATATGTTGCAAATACAACACAGATTAAAAAAAAGAGGTAGCACTTTGATCACTCAGTCTGGGCCACAATCTTGACTAACTGCAGATAGTCATGGTTGAAGAATGTGAAAATAATAATAATAATAATAAAAATGATGTGTATGTGCCTGAAGGAGAGAGAATGGTGTGTGAATGTGTGTATTTCAGTGTGCCTATAACAACAACAGCAATAACAATCATTGGGGGCAGCTATTAATAAATTTTGGCCCAAAGACCCTGAGATGGAATTTAGGGTGCTGCTGATGGATTGACTTAAGATATTTTTCTCTTTGTGTCCAATATGATCACCAGCATAGCAATATCATAATTTTTATGTTAACTTTTTAAAGAAGGCTTCTAAAATCTCAACACAATGATTGAATGAAATATTTTAAAGCAAAATATTTTTATTTATTTATTTATTCACCCCACTCCAGCCCTATCCCAGATGATGAAATGAAACCCACTATTTCAGGCTTAGAAGCAGTTATTGTTTATACCCAACCCTGCTATTTATTCTAAATCAGGGGTGTCCAAGCTTGGCAGTATGGCTTGAAATTCTGGGACTTGAAATCCACAAGTCTTAAAATGGCCAAAGTTGGACACCCCTGATCTTCAGCCTAGCAAAGGTTTCTGGAGTGTACAACATTCATACAAACCATACTAGTATCTTTAACAGTTGCACTGTAACTCATTTACTAGGTTATATTTTTAGATTTTAGATAGGGACTGCTTCCAAACCAAAGTGACTTGTCCATAATGCTAAGGTTCAAATTTTATTTTCTATGCAATAGTAAAAATAATGTTCCTATGATAGATATAACTATTGGGGAGGACCTATGATAAAGTAATTGTAAATTGAGTTCCAAATTCAGATTCCATGAACCACTTTATTCTAATTACATAGAATTATTCTAATTACATAATCCACTCCATTTTTCTATCTCATTTTCCTTATATTTTGAATTCAGTTCTGTGACATTTGTTTAAATCCGTACTGAGAGTTCAAAATTCTAGACATTTAATTCTATTCCATGCTGTGCTATTCATTGCTTTTTCTGTATAATTCCACCCAGTTATTAAGATCTGGAAGGAAAGTAAAATTACCATTTCAAAAAACTGATATATCAGAGATAAAAAAAAATGCAGTCCCAGAGGTTCAGAACTAAATTGTGATATATATATATTGTGATATATAATTTCTTTTTAGCTAGATGTTGGGGGCATTTGAAGGTAGACCAAAATGGTAGCTGACCTAATTAGTGAACAAAAATCCTCACAGCTTTTAGTCCTCAATGACCAGATTACACAGATGAAAAATCTCCAATTTTATCCTGGGTAGAAACCTATGGGTAAAACCTACTTTATTTAGAATACATATGCACATTGTTTTTTTCAAACCAGCTGTTGAAATCATTGGCAAATAAGTACATAATTCTATCTCTGTGTTTTATTTTCCAAAATACTGTGTAGGTTCAGTGGTACCCACCTGTGGGTGGATATGTGTGTTTTAAGAACGGGGCATATCTGATTACCTGGTTATGGCCATCATCTTGATTTCTACAATCTGCTGTCCTCCAGATATATGAAATAATTTCTCTCATCTATCCTAAACAATCTGACCCTATTCATGGGAATAAAGGATGATGAGAAGCATAGAACCTAGAATAATAGGGTAGGAAAGGACCTTGAATGTCTTCTAGTCCAGCCCCCTGCTCAAGCAGGAGACCCTATATAATTCCAGATAAATGGCTGTCCAGTCTCTTCTTGAAAATCTCCAGTGATGGAACATCCACAACCTCCACTGATAAATTGTTCTCAGCATCAGGAAATTTAGGTCCTAAAGAGAGATTCTAGATTGGGTCTCTCTTTAATGATTTTCCATCTGTTCGCCACTATTGCAGATCTTTGATCTATTATTTCTTGTCCTGTCCTAAAGTGCTTTGGACAGTAGGTTGACCGCCTCTTGTCTGTGACAGCCCCTAAAATACTAGAAGACTGTTATCATATCACCCCTAATTTTCATCTTTGTTAGACTAGACCGGGGTAGGCAACCTTGGCTTTTTTATGACTCATGGACTTCAACTCCCAGAATTCCTGAGCCAGCCATGCTAGCTCAGGAATTCTGGGAGTTGAAATCTACAAGTCATAAAAGAGCCAAGGTTGCCTACCCCTGGACTAGACATACCTAGTTCCCTCAATCATCACGTTGTTCAGCCTCCAGATATGATCTCTATTTATCTCTATTAGAAACTGATCTTTCACAATGGAAAGGCAGCAATGGGGCAGAACTTGGAATAGTTTGAGTTCCAATAGATTTCTTTGCTGAAAATTATAAAGGAAATTCAAGAAGGGAGTATTAGATTCCCAACCTTTTGTTCCTAGAAGTAAAGTGGATTACAAATCTGGTAGGTAAAAATACTGAAATTCAGAATCTCATTTTGCACATTTTTGTCTTCAGACAGTTACTGTATCTACTGCATGCTTTCAGTTCTGTGGCCTATATGGTGATAATTCCATTAAGAAAGCAGCGACTTGACAACTTAGATTAATAGCACCACTGAAGAATTCTATTTCTCCTGACAGAGCACGACCTCTGGGAATCAGCTTTGTCTCCTGCCAAAACCAGCCAGAAAGCTTTAAACTTCTGATGTTATGATCTGTAGTGATTCAAACAGCAAAAAGCACATGCGTGGACAAATGTGAAGAGGATGTGTCAGCAAGGACAAAAAGACAGTCTTTGTAGACTTGTCCTTGTATCCTCCTTCAATTCAAATAATTAAACCCACCTTGTGCAAACAGGACTACTAAATCCATAATACAAAGAAAGAGCTCTGTATCTGTTCACACACACACACACTTTGTACAAGTGTTCATCTGGATGTCTCCATTCCCACAGCTACCACGAGCCTGGTGTCCTTGTGGGAAGGGGAATTTTTAAGACAGAAGACATTTTCAGATATTAGTTCTTCCATGTGTTGAATGGACACGGAAAAAGGGGCATATTCAATTCCTTTGATATATATGCGTTTCACTGACAGCCTAAGAAGGATCACCCTGTATACAATTGTACCTGCAATGAAGAAAGAAACCTCTGGCATTCATGTCTATTCTACATCAATATTCACATTCTTTAGACCAGGGATATCCAACCTTGGCAACTTTAAGCTATGTGGACTTCAACTCCCTATATTGCCCAGCCAGCCATGGCATGGAAGCCCACCATCCTTCCTCTGTTTTTTGAAAGTAATATTGGAAAGAATACTTACCCAACTAACTTGTGAAATATAATGCTTGATAATGGTAGTGTTGGAAGGTGTATCTGTGTGGAAGGAATAAATAATCCCTGGACCATAGCAAGGCTATAAAAATGATGTCACCGAGGCTAAGATTAGCACCTTTTATAATGTGTTCCAAGCATCTTTATTTTTGAACTTTGAATCCCATTCCCTTTCACAAGTGATTATATGTAAATTGATCAAATCAGGGCAAGCAGTTTGTTTTACTTGTGTCCAAGCTACAAAAATGCCTTAATAACTAAGCTTTAATTATATTCAAATGCCTGCTTGAATCTGTTCAGCGTTAACAAAATGCTGTCCAACAGGCAGTGTTAAAAAAACCAAAGTGACAGTGATATTTTCTGGCACGCGCTTGCCCTTCTCCTGGGTTTCTGGTTTACTACACTGATGTGATAGATGGGATAAAGCCACAGAGGAACAACAATTATACGCCAATGCTATTTGGAATTAGTCTCTAACTTTTGCTCTGAAAACCTGGAAAATCTGTGGGCCAAAGGAATATGCATGGAATTAGACTCATTACTATAGGCATGGCTTTTTTTTGTCATAGAATGCACTGGAACAGAGTTCCGACACCTTTTTTCGACGGATTTTCCAGAGTTCTGTTCTTTTCCTATTGTTTCCCTTCCTATCCTCATTTGTTTTTGGAAATGCCCTGTTGGAGATATGGTGCAAGCAGGGTCCCCTCCAGCACTGTCTGCCTCCTCTAGGAGGAGCCATGAGGCGCCCAAGCACCACAGCCAGAGCGTCAGACCACATGGTGTGGAAGCCGATGGTGGCGGTGGGAGACACATATACATGGAGGCCATCTTTCATGAGAGGGTGAGTGAGCCTTTTGCCTTCCCTTACAGAAAGTGGGGTGTGAGGTTAAAAAGAGGCGGTGAGAGGAAAGGGAGGCGGCTGGCATGGAAGCTTGCCTGACAGCGAAACTTTGTTGTTTCGGTTCCTTGGGTAGTTCAAAGGCTGGGATATCTATGAAAATCTCTTTTTAGTCTTTTATACTTTATATTCAAACTGCAGAGGGGAAGAATAAGAATAAAGCCAATGTCTTGTGATTTGGAGGTTTTATTATTAATAATAATATATATTAATTATGTATTGGTCAGATGCAAAGGTAAACCTGGTATGAGATTTAATCAGATCTATTTATTAAATTGGGTTTAACTTAAAGGTAAATTAAAAGTAATCTGTTCACTGACAAAGTTTCAACTTTAATTTGTTTCAAGTCAATATCCATATTAAACTCCAAATGTAAAATTTTCCACCTTGTTTGACAACTTCTTAAAAATCATTCAGTCTTTTATAAGCAACCAAATTTTGTTTTATTGGGCCAATTTCATTCCACATAGAAAGCTCACATTTCCACTCATTAAACTAAATGGGCATGCCAGTGGTAAATGTCCCAAAAGATTAATAAAATGCCTTCTTGTAATTTAAAGCCACACAGTGCATGGTAACATTAATACTAGTATTAACTTACCTTGAACAAAATCCTAGTCTTTTAGATACACAAAAAATTTAAGGATTTTTTTTTTTCCAACTAAAAGATAAACCTTGTAGGGTAGGCAAAGCGGGTTGTATGATGTGTGTGAGTTCCGGCACTTTTTTTTTTTTTTTTACAAAAAAAAGCACTGACTATAGCCAATTTTGTTAAGCAAAGGTGACAGTGATATGGCTCAGGAAAAGCTCTACAAGGCCACTTAAATCCCATGGAGAAAAACAAGTTCAAATAACCTAAGACTGTGCCAAATTATAAGATAAGTGCAGAATTTCAGACTCACATCGATAAAATCTTTTTTATTTTTAAGGGTTCAGTAAGGCATTTCTCTAGTCTAGGATGATATGTGGTAACAGAAGAAAACATTTTAAGCAATCTTCAAGAATTATAGCATCCTAGGTCCCATTTCCCAGGTTAGCATTCCCCCTTTAATTAGAGGTTCTGATTTATATTGACTGAACAAATCAATCCCTAGTTTTCTTTTCTCGAACTCTATGATGGAGAGGCAGTTAAGAGACTAAAAGGATGAAAGAGAAAATAATAATAAAACTTTTAACTTTGAGCCATCATTCTTCGGTAATAAGTTGTAATAAGATAGCCTACCAGAAATATAAAATTACCACTTTGCTGTACTGCAGGCTATCAAGCAATATACATCTATTGAGCTTAAATTAATATTACCAAGTCATATATCCATATCTAATTATCCCTTTAACTCTGGTGTCATTCTGACATTAGGTTTTATTACATCCTTCTAATGTTCAATTAGAATTCTGTGAGGCAGCAATATTGCTTAATGATCTCAGCCTCTGGTGCTTCAGTTAAGGCTGCTCGGATTTCTCTCCTGTGGTGAATCTTCATATTTATTTTCTGTGCTGCGAGATGTGCTTATATCTAAACAGATCACAGAGTCAGGCCACTAAGACTACTGAGCCCAATGCCTTTCCAGGCAGGAACCCACATTAAGCATCCACAACAAATGACTGACCAGTTCATTTAGTGAAGGAGAGCCAACAACCTCCCTGAATAATTGGCTCCCACATCCCAACTTCTCTTATTATTAGGAAATTTTACTAACACTTCACTGGAATCTGCTTTCATATAAAGTAAATCACTTGTTCTGTCTTCTGTTGTATGAGATGACAGAGAAAAGGTCAAGGCTGATGTTGCAATTGCTTTAAGAGTGCTATAATATTCCCACTCAAGTATCATTCTTCACTTGCCAGGGCACAAAAATTTCCCTGCACCCAGTAAATAAGGATAACCCCATTTGGCAGTATTGTTTTGGGGCAGAATAGGATAGATAAAAGGAGCAGCAGATGTCTTTGGGAATATAGGTTTTTGCTGGCTCAAGGATGAGTGCATAGCATCCATGAATGATTCACAAAGGATTCAGCCTATTTATTTTATTCAGCAAATGATTTGCCTTTCCTAATTCAAATTGGAACTCTCATCTTGGCTTGCAATGTATTTATCTATTTTATGCATATTCCCTAATATACTGGTTTTCCATCAGCAGTTTGAAATACACAACTAGGTCACAAAATAACCTACTGTATGATAACTAGCAACAGCAGCACTATTATTGTGCCCTACACATATTTGGTGAAATATTATGAAAAGTGCCTTCCAAAATACATGCTTGGACTCAAAATAAATCCCAGGTCTGAAGAATATATTTTGGCAATAGTGAAGACCGGTAGTAATACACCCTAACACAGACTAGAATGAAAAAAAGAAATCAGTTGATTCCCATCTGCAGGTCCATAACTTCATTTTCCCATGCTTGATTTGCTATGTAAGAATTGATTATTCTCAGTTGAGCTCTCCTATTGGAAAATACCGTGCAAAACATCATAACCTGTGATTGTTCATCCACATATCAACTTTGAGGTTCTAATTTATCCCTAAACTAAGAATTAATTATTTGAAAAAGGTTTTCCAGAGACCCACAGCAATATTAAGATGAAGAACCATGGTTCTAAAGATAATTCAACTCTGAATCTTTAAGATGCTTCACTTTCCATCTTTGATGATGGAATGCAGCAGATTAAAAAATAGAAATAGATTCACTATTTCCAGATAACAGCTCTATGTTTCTGTCTTTCTAGGTGATGAAATATTATTTCTTTTCCAAGCTGTGAAATATTGGCTTCTGTGTCTTATTATAAGATACATATCTAGGGTAGACGAAAAATTGAATTCTGTTCCAGAATTAATAGCCATAGTTGTTGTTGGTATTCTTATGTAGAAATGCCAGATTTGAATGCTATATTTTAGAAAAACAATGTAGATCAGGAGTGTCAAACTGCGTCACCAGGAAACTGTGCCCACCCCATTGCTGGCAATCGGGGGAAAAGCTCCAATACATAACGCAACATCATGTGACGTCACGAGTTTGACATGTCTGATGTAGAGGAACTCTCCTTCATATGTCTAGTCTCAGGGGTTGCCACAAAGAACAGGGAGTCAAGCTATTCTCCAAAGCACCTGAAAGCAGGACAAGAAGCAACGGATGGAAATAACCAAAGAGAGAAGCAACCTAGAACTAAGGAGAAATTTCCTGACAATTAGAACAATTAATCAGTGGAACAATCTGCCTCCAGAAGCTGTGAATGCTCCAACACTGGAAGGTTTTAAGAAAAAACTGGACAGTGATTTGTCTGAAATGGTATAGGGTTTCCTGCCTGAGCAGGGGGTTGGATTAGATGACTTCAAAGGTCCCTTCCAACTCCATTATTATTATTATTATTATTATTATTATTATTATTATTATTATTATTATTACTACTACTACTACTACTACTACTACTACTACTGATCATCGCACAGTCAGCCAGATGTTCAGACTGGATTTGGCATTTTTGTCTACCTTTCGAGTCCTTACCAAGGATCTGGGATAGGCAGATGTGGATATTTGATGGTATTACAGATATCATCGCAGGATGGAAGCAGTTCCTAGTAAGGCCACCTTTTGCAATTGACTACTTCTTCTTCTTCTTCTTCTTCTTCTTCTTCTTCTTCTTCTTCTTCTTCTTCTTCTTCTTCTTCTTCTTCTTCTTCTTCTTCTTCTTCCTCCTCCTTCTGAGATATCTCATTGTTCTTCTAGACATGAGGGACTAGATACTCAAAAGGGAATATTATATTCTGAATATCTGGAGAAACATAATACAGACATCTCAATGGCTGTGGAGGAAGAGAGATTGACCATGAAGGATAGAAAGAAGAGCCCTTACCAAGAAAATGGTCACATAAAAGGGCCTGAGCCCAGGCCCAGAATGTAACTGGACAAAGCCTCTCACACAAGCCCTTCCCTAGTTTACATGACAATGAAGGGTAGAAGGGGAAAGCACATTCTTACTTGCAAGATTCGGATACTATAGCTTTTCTGGTCTACCTTCACTGTAACTTTGAAATGTGGCACCACTGATTTAACTGCTGTCATACTGCAAGTACAGTTGGAGTTTACAGTACTGGTTTATCCAGTATGTGTTATTTATTTTATCTTTCTTCTCCTAACACAAAACTACACCTTTTATACACAGAATGGAGAGTTATTGTTGGTTTCTTGTCCAGTTTTAGTTTCCCTCTGCATCTGATTGGCCACTGGAGTAAAATAATGCCAAAATTTCCTTCTATCAAGTATTCTTATCTCAGTTTCGGGTGGGGGGGGGGAGACAGAAATGCTTTCTGCTATCCGAGGGTGTGTATTTCAATACCATTTCTAAAATTGAATTCCTTGACATGTAGATTATTCCTTTACACAGGTTAAACCTCCCCCCGCCTTTTCCCCCAATTTAGGGACCTCCACTCACAAAAGAATAAAATAATAGCCCATCCTTTTCCAACCCACACTCCAGATATTGCATGTTTCCACGTGATTCTGGATATTCTGGAACTGAAGTCGTTCACTCACTTCTTAGCGACATCCACCAAACTTTCTGCGCCGCCTTCCCCCCTCCACCCCCCCCTAAATCTTAAGAAGGGCTTTCAATCATCTTGCACATTTTAGTCACTGCCTAAACTCTGCGATTCTCTCCCCTGCAGAGTTTTGCTGCGAGAGGTGGGAGTTGCTCCGTGTAGAAAGGAGCTCCTCTCCCAAGCTAGAGGGCTAACTTTGGCTGCCTCCAACTCAGAGGGACCCACAGGTTTTGCAAAGTGAAGAGAGAAAGTTGGTTACAGCTTATTAGGAAAGATAAAATAGACAACCAAGAATGCTTTATTGACCATTCTTCATCCAGATTTTATATCAGTTGCATCTGCTAATACAGGTGTTCTGAGACACTCTTCTGTTTTAAATTTTTTTCCTTGTCGCTTTTTGGAGTTTTCATCCTGCTTTTGTGAGAGGGCAGCATTTGGGAGGGGTGTAGCTGCCCCCTCCCCCCCTAAACCATTAGCTAAGCAAGATGCCCGCCTGCCCACACTCTTCCCTCTGCCCGAGATTTTGTTGTTACGAGCATTTCTGTTGAGGATTGGTGGGGGAGGTGTTTGGTTTTTATTCCACTCCCATCTGCTGGGTGGTTGCAGCAGGTTTTGGTCTCTTCTGTCCTGCTGCGAGGTTATCCATGAAGCATGTTTGTTTTGGGGGGGGATCCTCACTCCGGTTGCTAAGCTTGCTTAAACCCTCTCCCCCCCTCCTCCTCCTCACCGGAACCTCCCTTTGTCTGAGCCCCTGCCTTGCCAGCCCCTGCCTTGCCTCGCCTTGCCTTGACCCGTGGCAATGGCACGTCAGTCGGCTGTACCCTGCCCCCTCCCTGTTCTAGCCTAAGAAACTTACCCTTATAACCTAGGATGAGCCTCCAATGCCCATGCCCTACCCACCAGAAAGACCCCCTGGATCTTCCCCATCCCTGCCCAGCCCCAAAAGACATCCCTCCCCAGAAGCAACATGAGGTGGCTATGCCCACCCTGGCCATGCACACCCAGATCGGCTGTCACCACCATAGCCATGCCCACCCCATGGGCCATGCCCACCTTCAGCACCCAATGATACATAAGTGGGTTTTGGGTTGCAGTTTGGCAACTCAGTCAAGGTTGACATAATGTCACTTTCTAGGGCTTTGTTCTGAGATTTGAGTTAGGACCCAGTCTATGATATTTGGGCAAGAAAACCATTGATCCATTGCAATGCAAACTCTACCTTCAGTGAAAAGTCACCTGAACTTAATGGTTTCCTTATATTTTATTTTCTGCATGGCTGAATCACTGATGTCTCTTGCACAGCAGTAGAAACAACAATAACCTCATTCAATTCATTATAATGTACTTCCTTTAAGGTAACCACTATACTTTTAGTTCTGTTTAAAACATTGTGTTAATGCTGTACTTTGACCAAGGAAGAATCAGATTCATAAAATCTGGACATATTAAACAGCTTGCATGTTCCCAAGAATTTAGAAGCCACTTGAGATAAGTGGTATTAGTATCTAGGTTCCAGTTTGAGATATGGAGGATTATTCTGCATTGGATGTATAATATTTTCCTCCAGTTCTGGGAAATTTGATTGAATTCAAATATTAAACAGGCCCTGACTTCGTAGCACTTTGTAAGGCACTTAGACTTATATACCCTTCACAGTGCTTTGCAGCCTTCTCTAAGTGATTTACGGAATCAGCATATTGCCCCCAACACTCTGGATCTTCATTTTACCAACCTCGGAAGGATGGAAGGCTGAATCAACCTTGAGCCAGTGAGAATCAAACTCTTGGCAGTCGGCAGAATTAGCCTGTGATACTGCATTCTAACCACTGTGCCACCATAGCTAATGCAGTTCTATGCATGAAGAAAACAAAATGACACAAACAAAAGCTAGAACTCCCACTTGATTCTATAAGGAAAAAGGATTGTCCACAAAGACAGTTGTGTCTTTGTGTCTATAAAGCATACTTTGTACAAGAACCTGTTCTGGTGAGGAATAATGCACTGATTGGATCAGGTGAAATTATTCCAGTAATTGAAATACATGCTTGAAATAAAGAAGGTGAGATACTGTATGATAGAGGAATGTAAAATCATGCCTAGCATAAGCAGAAAAGATGAGGGAGAGTGAGAGAAAAAGATGGGTTCCCTCCTTTTTTTTTCACAATGTTATAATTCTATTGCATTCTGCATTCTATTAAACTAAATGAAAAGATTTAGAAGGAAATACTCTTTCATTCCAGGCATAATTAACTTGTAAGATTCACTGCCTCAATTGTAATAACAACCAATTTGGATGCTTTACAGGTTCATCTATCGTTTGCTACTCACATGGATGCTTGCTTAGTACCACCCAAATCAGAAGCAGTGTGTTTTAAATTTGGTTGCTTTTTTCCATGCATCATCTTCTTATCACAGTCACACTTCCCACAGCATACCTGCAAACTCAACTGGCCAAATGAGGCTCAGGATTCAGCAGCATCCTTATGCAACAGAGGAGGCTCTGATCATCTCCAGGGGCACATTGACCAAAGCCCTCAAAAGGCCCCATGCCACCGACAAATGATGGGTTGCCCACATTTGCACACAAAAGCATGGGAAAGCATTTGAAGGAGAAGCATGAGGCAGCCACAAGCAGAAAGCTTAGCTGGTTTGCTTCAAGAATGACTTCAGGTTCTTTCTGCACATTAGCATTCAGTCCCAGCAGAAACACATAGTCTGCATTTTATTTTTTCCATACCATAAAAAAGCATGCCAACCAAGTTGTAGGTCATGTCCCTCCAAATAGAGCAATCTTTTATTTCTAAGAGTTATCCATTCATCTACCCATGTTAGCACTGACACTTGATAATATAAAACCGATTCTGGCAAGCCAAAACTTCCATTTCCCATAGCTTCTTGTAACATTTTCAATTTAATTCTAGCTTTCTTTCCTTCCGAGATAAATTTTTGAATTAGAGAGCTTAGATCCTCAAAGAATTTTTTCTCTAGTTTTATAGGTATCGTTTGAAACAAAAATAGAACTTTTGGTAGTATATTCATTTTCACTGTAGCAATTCTTCCTAACATTGACAGTTGCATAAATAATTCCAAAACCACTATATTAGAAATGCACTATTATTAACATGAGAAAAAATAAAATGTAGTTGCATCAGGAAAAGCCTTCAAAGGGGCCACTATAACACTTAAAAGAGACATAATAACAATAACAATAATAAAGTTGGAAGGGACCTTGGAGGTCATCTAGTCCAACCCCCTGCTCAGGCAGGAAACCCCATACCATTTCGGACAAATGGCTGTCTAGTCTCTTCTTAAAAACTTCCAGTGTTGGAGCATTCACCGCTTCTGGAGGCAGGTTGTTCCACTGGTTAATTGTTCTGATTTAAAGCACAAGTGTCAAACTCGCCACATCACATGACGTGTTGTGATGTATCGTGACTTTTTTTTCATTGCTGGAGCTGGGGTGGGGACGGCCTTCGTATGATGCAACTGGCCCACAGGCCGGCAGTTTGACACCCCTGATTTAAAGCCAGTATCATATGTGATAAAATAGGATACAACATAGGGTTAGAATCAATAGCAGGGGGAGAGAGGGGGGAGAGAGAGAGAGAGAGAGAGAGAGAGAGAGAGAGAGAGAGAGAGAGAGAGAGAGAGAGAGATCCTGCAATCAATAGAAAAAATATAGAAGTGTGTGTCAAATACACCAGTGTGTAGTTTATCATGAGATTGAAAAGATAGAAAATCTTGTTTTTTCTCACTTTGCAAAACAAATGAGACACTATGATTTTTTTTTCAATATTCAAACTGTCATTCTGAATAGCAAAACATCTATTTTAAGCACATGGTTTTATGTTGCACGCTAGAGTTAGCAGTGGATTGTTCTAAATAGGTGTTGTTAAACTTCTCTCAGAACCTTAATTCCTCCTCAAGCCACAAAACTGTCACTGTGAACAGCTGTGCCCATCAGTTCATCTAGAGATTGTTGAGCACAATACTTGTGCCACACCATTAACTCAAAGAAAAATTGCAGGCACATAAACAGCCCAATTTGTCACCACTCCACTCTGGATTGGCCCTTGCAGAGGTGTCTGTGACAGCTTAATTATTATCAATCAATTGGAAGCTTATGGAGGAGACAAAGTAAAACACAGTAAAGGGAGGGGAGGGTGAATAAAGCATCCTTTTGCATATTTCCATGGTAAAAGATGTTCAAATCGTGACTATTTGGAAAAGTAAATTTAAATGGATGGACTAAATATGTTTCTAAAGCAAATGAAAAAATGCATATGAAATAAATAAGATTACAGCTGTATCTGCACATGTACATAACCCCAGACATGTGTTTACAAAAGAGAGAGGCAATTAGAAAGGAGAGGAGGAGGAGGAGGAGGAAGAGGAGGAGGGGGAGGAGGGGGAGGGGGAGGAGGAGAAGGAAGAAGAAGAAGAAGAAGAAGAAGAAGAAGAAGAAGAAGAAGAAGAAGAAGGAGAAGGAGAAGGAGAAGGAGAAGGAGAAGGAGAAGGAGAAGGAGAAGGAGAAGGAGAAGGAGAAGGAGAAGGAGAAGGAGAAGAAGGAGAAGGAGAAGAATAGGAAATATAACCATTTATATACAGTTTGATGTAGTGGTTAAGGCACCAGGCTACAAGGCAGGAGACTCTGAATTCAAGTCCCCACCCTTACCCATGAAAGTTTGGACCAGTCACAATATAAATACATAAAAAAATAAAATATTTGTGTGGCATATTGGGGCCTGGAATATGCTGAAACAGGTTTTGAATTGAATGAAAGAGAGAGACTGTAGCTACAAGCCAACTTGAAGTTGAAATAATTTTTCTCAAAAGATCCAATTGGGGCAATTAATTTGTTATTTATAAAAGTATTGTGCTCTCTAGCTTGCTTTCTCTATCATTAAACTTCATGCAACATTTTTCCTCCAAAAGAAGATCAGATTCAGATAACTATTACTCTGTTATGTCATGGAATACTTTGTTGAAACGTTGTGCTGAAATCAAGCTGTATTGTACCCCTCACATTCCTGGTATCTATTAAACAAACTGTTTGATGAAAAGAGTGAGAAAAGTTTGTAGAAAAATCTCTGGTCATTACTGCATTTTTACTAGTTGTTTATAGAGCAATCTCTATTTATTCTAGAAGTGTTGATGGGCCAACTGTTGTTCTTCAGGTCCTGTTTTCTCATGTTTGAAAATAGAGACAATATTTCCCTTGGTGATCTGTTCCTGTTCTCATTATTGACAAATTCTATTTGTTGTTTTCGGACCTTCATTTTAGCTTCTTCTGCTGTGTTTCATCGTTTCTTTAAAAACTACCTTTGAATTATTTATATTTGAGTTATTTCAGAGATTCCCATCTACACTGAGCTCCTTTTTCTATTAACTTTTTCTCATTTATTATCCCCTGAGTTCATTAATATCCTCTCTTCTAAAGACAAAGATGTGAATTCAGCTACACTCAGCTTTAGTTTTGTATAAAAACCAGAACTCTAGCATTACACAGCATTACCGGCCCTTTCCCCCTTAATTCCCCTATCTTAACTAAATGCTTTCCTTCACCCTCAAAATGAAATCCAGAATTTTCAGTAGCTATCTGTTATGTCCCGAGCCTTTGCAAACGGCTCGGGCGTTTGCAGGCAGTCCCGGGCAGGTGCAAAGCTGCCCGGGACCAGACAGGCTGTCGCCAGCGCCGTGCGCATGCGCGGGTGCTGGCGCGGGAAAAGTAACCCATTTACCCGGGAGTTGCCTATATAAGGGGCTGCGAGGCGTTTGGGCTGAGCTGAAGCCATCTTCCTGTAAGCTGAACGCTGAATAAAAGAACCTGAGGACTCCAGCTGCTTCTCGTGTCTGTTTTCCCGCCAAGGACGCAACACTGGCGACGAAGGTGGGATGCCTTGCACTACCTGGAAAGGAAGAAGTGTAAGCTTACCCAAGGAGTCCTGAGCGGCGGAAGAGGAACGGCGTCGACTCGGCAGCTGCCCGCCAATCCGGTGCGCATTCGGGGGTAGGCTGGCTGATAGACCCGTCTCCTGAAGATCCGAAGATGGCGAAAATCGGAAGGCTTTCGGAATTCGACGTCTCACATCCAGAGCGGTGGGAGTCCTACGTATCCAGAATGGAGAACTACTTCAAGGCAAACCAAGTGAGGGAAGATAGCTTGAAGGCTGCCACCCTGCTTTGCGCTTGCGGCCAAGACGCCTTCGAAATCGCAGAAAACCTTGCAGCACCTGTTCCAGTAGAGTCTGTAAGCTACGCAGACCTGAAGAAGCTGCTGAAGGACCACTTTCACCCCAAGGTGTCCGTTATCTCATGGCGCCACACCTTCGAGCAGAGGGATCAACGGTCCGGTGAGTCAGCCAAGGAATACATCGCCGCGTTACGGAAGGCCGCCAAGCCCTGCGAGTTCAAGGACCTCGAGGAACGAATGAGGGACCGATTCGTGTGCGGGTTGAGGCATCGAGAGCTACAACAGAGACTTTTCGCTAAGGAAGAATTATCCTTCCAAGACGCTTTAAGGGAAGCCCCCGCGGAAGAAGCAGCAGGCGGCGCCGTCAAGAACATGCGGCCGATCAGAAGCAGTGCAGAGGGTGCGTCCGTGCACCAAGAAGACGTCCGACGAAACTCCGAGGAGGATCCGGACGAAGAAGTCGACCGTCTACACCCCGCGAAGGGAGAAAATCAGAAGGAAAGCTCTTCAGCTCCGCTCAAGTGCATCGGCTGTGGAGGTCGCCACAGGAGAACCGACTGCAAGTTCCGCTCCGCTACCTGCCGGGCATGCGGCAAACAAGGGCACATTGCAGCTGTGTGTCTGGGCCGACGAAAGGCACAACCTCAAGAAGAACGCCTGAAGGGTACCAGAGTCCCCAGCCAGAATAGGGTAGGTTTTTGCGCTTCGCGTAGAAACATCTGTAGGACAGGCACACACAAGCCCATGAAGAAAAAGCTGTCACTCAACGTGAAGCTACAAGGGGTTCCATTATCTATGGAACTAGACACAGGGTCTGCCCTTTCCATCATTTCATTGCATACATTTAGGAAGATTTGTTCCAGTAGTGGGACTAAGGCCAAGTTAAGGCCTTCTGATATTGTATTAACTGATTTTCAGAACTCAAGAGTGTGTGTTAAGGGGGAGGCCACCCTTAACGTGCAATACAAGAGTTTTGAAGGTCCACTAGACTTGTTAGTAGTAGGGGGTGAAAGAACGAGTCTCATAGGACTCGATTGGTTTGAGGCCCTGGGGATACACGTCACAGGACTCAACAGCTTACAAACACTCGACCTACAGGAAGTCTGCAAGGAATTTGCAGATGTTTTCAGCCCCCAGCTGGGCACATTCAAAGGACCACCTGTGTCCTTAAAGCTAGACCCCACTGTCACTCCCATTAGGATTAAAGCAAGAAGGGTCCCTTTTGCTTTAAAAAGTAAGATTGACACTGAATTAGACAAACTAATCCAACAAGGAATCCTAGAACCTGTTGATTCCAGCCCATGGGAGACCCCCATTGTCACGCCTCTAAAGGCAAATGGGGACATTCGCATTTGTGCTGATTACAAATGCACACTCAATAAGGCATTGCAGCAACATGCCTATCCTGTTCCTGTGGTCAGTCACATCCTGGCCTCTCTCAGGGGGGGGCGTGTTTTTGCAAAGCTTGACCTAGCTCAAGCATATCAACAGCTGCCTGTTGATGATGATGCTGCCATAGCTCAGACTATTGTGACCCACAGGGGAGCCTTTAAGGTAAAAGGCTGCAGTTTGGAGTGAATGTCGCTCCTGGGATTTTCCAAAGCGTAATGGAAAACACACTACGAGGTATACCAGGGGTCTGCCCCTACTTTGACGATGTCTTGATTGCAGGAGACTCCACACACATTCTAGCTGAAAGGCTTAGGGCTGTCCTGTTAAGATTCAGGAAATCAGGCCTTAAGCTCAGAAAAGACAAATGCAAGATTGGGGTGCCTTCTACTGAATTTCTGGGATTCAAAATTGATGCTGCTGGGATTCATCCTGCTGAATCCAAACTAACTGCTATTTTAGAAGCACCCAGGCCAAAGTCTAAGGCCGAACTTCAGGCCTTCTAGGCCTCCTGAATTTCTACAATTCTTTTCTTCCACATAAAGCTAGTGTAGCTGAGCCTCTTCACAGGCTACTAGACAAACAGGCTGTGTGGCTGTGGTCACAAGCGCATGAGGCTTGCTTTAAAGAAGTCAAGGCCTTGCTCACTTCTAACAGTGTTCTTGCACATTTCAACGAGTCTCTTCCTGTGTGCATCGCTTGTGATGCATCCCCCTACGGGGTTGGAGCTGTCCTGAGTCACCTCAGGTCTGATGGAACTCAGGTTCCTATTGCATACTACTCCAGAACATTGTCTTCTGCCGAGCGCAACTACGCTCAGATAGACAGGGAGGCTCTGGCTGTTGTTGCTGGAATTAAAAAATTCCACGATTTTCTATATGGCAGGCATTTCACGGTCTTCACTGACCATAAGCCTCTGCTGGGACTGTTTACCACACGTAAGCAGACTCCCCACATCATTTCCCCTAGAATGCTTAGGTGGTCTATTTTCTTGTCTGCATATGATTTTTCATTACTCCACAAGCCTGGGAAAGAAATGGGCCATGCTGATGGCCTCAGTAGGTTGCCTCTGCCAGTAGTAGAAGCTGACCCCGCGCCAGCTGTCAACATTCTATCAATCCAAGCCTTGCCCGAGCTTCCTCTTAGTGCCAGGGATGTTACCGCTGAAACAGATACAGATCACACACTTTCACGTGTCCGCTCCTGGGTCCTGTCCGGGTGGCCTGAGCACTGCCCTAGTCCTGAGTTTCAGAGTTTCTGGTCCAAAAGGAACGAATTGTCCCTTTCTCAGGGTTGTTTGCTTTGGGGAAACAGAGTTGTCATTCCCACCTCAATGAGGACTAGGGTCTTAGAATCCCTCCACGAGGGTCATCCTGGCATTGTTCGCATGAAGGCTCTTGCACGCAGCCACTTGTGGTGGCCTGCTTTAGATAAAGATATTGAGGCTAAGGTACACGCATGCCACATGTGCCAACGATCTCGCCCAGAGATGCCCCAAGCTCCTGTGCATAAAGGGGAGGAAACACAGTCCCCATGGTCTAGGGTGCACATTGACTACGCTGGGCCCTTTCAGGGCCAGTTCTTCTTGGTCCTTGTTGACAGCCATTCAAAATGGCTTGAGGTTGTGCCTGTCTCGACCACCACCACTGCAAAGACTATTCAGGTACTGAGGGGGATTTTTGCTGCACACGGGCTGCCAGATGTCATTGTGTCTGACAACGGCCCTCAATTCACCTCCTCCGAATTCCAAGCTTTCTTACAGGCAAACCTGATTCGTCATGCCACATCTGCGCCCTTTCACCCTTCCACCAACGGTATGGCTGAACGCCTGGTGCGCATCGCAAAGGACGCCTTGAAGAGACTCACCTACGGGGACTGGCATCACAGGTTGGCTGACTTTCTCCTTTCTTATCGCACCACACCGTCCACTTCTACAGGGAGAAGTCCAGCTGAACTTCGTTGGGGGCGCCAACTTACTACGAGACTTGACCGGTTGCATCCGGACAGACTGCCTTCATCTACCTCACATCCTAGGGCACCTAGACAACTACTTGTGGGTGCCCCGGTTTGGGCTCGCAATTACGGGCCTGGTCATACATGGGTCCCCGCTTCTGTGTCCAGGATCACAGGTCCTCTCTCCTACGAGGTTGCCCTGGACAACGGTCGTGTCCTGCGTCGGCACATCGACCAACTCCGCTCTAGGCGGGACTTTTCTGCTGAAACTCCTGGGTCTTTTCCAGGGGGGGAGGGGGACCCTTTGGAGCAAAGGGAAGGGCAAGAGTACTGCCCATCTCCACTGAGGGAGCCACAGACGGCCCGTCCCAAGATTCTGCAATTGCTCCGAAAAGGAAGTCATGGAGCTTACCCACACAACAGGCATCCACGCCTACTCCAGCCAGGGAGTCACCCCGGGGGCATACTCACTTTCCACACACATCACACAGCACTCCAGTCACGGAGGATACCCGGGGGCATCCCAACAAATCATTCCCCGCAAGAGAGCTGGCACACAATCCCCAAAGTTGGCCTGACCTTACCCCAAATCCTACAGAGGGTCAAACATACACAGAGCTAGTCGAGGAACCAAGTCCCGACTACAACACCCCTAGCACAAATCAGGGGACACCTGAGTTTTGGGAGAGTACAGAAACCCACATGAGCCCAAACACAGAATGGGGTTCAGGGAATGGACAGCCTCCTGACAGGTCTTGGACTGACCTAGGAGGTCCTACAGAGACGCCCAGCAGCGGCTATCACTTCAAGGGGCCTGAGGGTCTACAGCTAGGCAGGTCAACCAGGTCACAAAGCAACAGAAGCCCTGGCCTGACGAGCCCGGTGGGCAAGCAAGCAGGCCAGGCATCGGGGCACAGTCCTTGGAAGACACCAGGGCACAATAGAGAGAATAGGCTCACGCCTCCCTCCAGTCAGGGGACTTATGCCAGTAACCCACAGCTAAGAAGGTCACAGAGAGCAAAGAAATCTCCCAAGTACCTAGAAGACTACATAACATTGCTGGCAAGGCAAAGGCCAGTAAACAGTGGGAGCACTGGGGAGCAAAATGTTATATAAAATAAATGTTGTATGTTGGTAGTAGTTTTAGCCCGGGGGAAAGGGGTGTTATGTCCCGAGCCTTTGCAAACGGCTCGGGCGTTTGCAGGCAGTCCCGGGCAGGTGCAAAGCTGCCCGGGACCAGACAGGCTGTCGCCAGCGCCGTGCGCATGCGCGGGTGCTGGCGCGGGAAAAGTAACCCATTTACCCGGGAGTTGCCTATATAAGGGGCTGCGAGGCGTTTGGGCTGAGCTGAAGCCATCTTCCTGTAAGCTGAACGCTGAATAAAAGAACCTGAGGACTCCAGCTGCTTCTCGTGTCTGTTTTCCCGCCAAGGACGCAACACTATCGGTAGAAGTTTCATGCTTGATAGAATTTGTTTCCCAACAAATACCAGGTCAATTAAAATTATTACTGCTTTACGTACATTTAATGATCTGCAATTTGCTTTTGGAAAACATCATCCATATATTCTTTTTTAATGGGTTGACAATAGTAGCCACTCCAAACAGCATGGCCTTTATTTATTTCTCTACTTATATTAATCCCGATGCTCTAGACAGCTTCACCAAATTAATTTACTTGGATTTCTGAACAGCATGGGTAATTTTACATACAGTGCAACTCCTCTTTTTAACTATGCTTCATTTGCTAAATTCCACACATGGGAGTCATTTTATAAGATCACCATTATTAAATCATATTTGCCTTTCTTTAATTTCAGCTCATCTTGCTCAGACTCTGAATATTAATATTTAGACAGTTAAAGCCACAATCTTTATGAACCAATGTTCTTCTGATGTGTTACAGAGTTGTCTAATATGCCTCTTACAGCGACACTCCCACTTCTTTCTAAATAAGACATCTGAGAGTTTATCTGAAGTTCTACTTTGGGGTTTTCAACTCCAAATCTCACAGGGTTCACTTTGAAGCTCTGGCCCCACTCTGGCCAAACACATTTTTATAAGTTTTTCTGAGATGCAGCTCTTCTCATGCCATCTAGCAATCATCCAGACAATTGAGATGATAGTCTCAGAACCTCCTGCATTATCAACCATACTTTTTCAGTATTATTCTTTTCAACTCTCGTCTGTGAACTAGAAGACATCTAAACCTCCAAGAGTCTATAGTGGCATTGTAACAGTTCTTTGCAAAATCCCCTGTCCCTGTGCAGATTAAAAGGACAGGATAATTGTCCATAGATTTGTTAAGATTTGGAGGTTGTTCTATCCCATCTCTGAACTTTACTCCTAGCAAATACATTTTGCAAACAGATGGATCTGATTGGCCCATGCCTGTTTCAGTTCTTTGTAGTAGTGACTCATAAGTATCAGGAATTGCGTTGTTCAATTAATACTGAGTTCTGCCATACCACTCTCTCCTTGAAGGTGCTTTCAAGCTACTATATGCTTCCCATGCCTTGTTCTTGCTATCCTGGTATCCTCAGTATCCAGTGATTCCAGACATGTTTGGCATGAGCTACAGCTCATAGCAAGCAACTTCACTTTACTCACCCTGTGCCCACCCTGGCTTACTCACAAGCCAGTCAGCAAAGACAGTCACGGAGTTCACTCTTTGTAAGTACTCCCAGCCTTCTGTGAATCAACAAATGCCCTTCCCTCTTTCTTAAGAAAAACAGAAGCAAAGCAGAAATAGAAATTTAAAAAAATAGAAAACCTTTTGTTTCATCACTATGCCTTTCCAGAAAGTTTTGCAATATCTGCTATCTCAGCAAACAAGCCTGCTTTTTTCCTTTAATTCCAACATATGATTAGGGGACTAGGAGGCTAAAACATATGAAGAATAGTTGCAGGAATTGGGTATGTCTAATTTAATGAAAAGAAGACATAGAAGTAACATGATGGCGATGTTCCAATATCTAAGGGGCTACCACAAATAAGAGAGGGTCCAGTTAGTCTTCAAAGCACCTGAAGGCAGAACAAGAAGCAATGGGTGGAAACTAATCAAGGAGAGAACCAGAGAATTTTCCTGATATTTAGAACAATTGATCACTGGAACGGCTTGCCTTCAGAATTTGTGAATGCTCCATCACTGGAGGTTGTTAAGAAGAGAGTGGACAACCATTTGTCTGCAATGGTACAGGGTCTCCTGCTTGAGCAGGAGGTTGAACTTCTCAAAGGTATCTTCCTCCAAGGTATCTTCCAAATCTGTTATTCTGAAAGATGAGTGTGCAGGAGATTGTTAGCTCAGAGGCCGGCCTGCTCCTTTGAGTATCACCACTAATACACAGACATATATTTTGTTTCTTTCCTTCACTGAGAGGGAGAAGGATAGATGATTTTCTTTCTCCCAAATGTCTTTAGGAATCTCCATTTATTTCCTAGCCATTCTAAATCATTACCTATAATTTTTCTAATAGCAGAAGTAATGGGCACACTTGTCAATGGCTATTACGAAACTCTATACTCATCTTAATCTCCTAGCCTTC
This sequence comes from Crotalus tigris, assembly GCF_016545835.1. Lineage (NCBI taxonomy): Eukaryota > Metazoa > Chordata > Lepidosauria > Squamata > Viperidae > Crotalus > Crotalus tigris. The sequence goes on from NW_024096561.1 coordinate 1,107,678, forward strand.
ACTTGTCTCAGAGTACATTGCCAGCATATATCCATGTGAAGAGTCAAACTAGGCTGTTGATCATTAGGAGAGCATAGGAAAAACAACAATGAAAAGCATCCTTGAGAGTAAATCTATCAAAATACTCACTTTAGCAATAATTTGCTAATGTAACAAAGACCCATAAATGAGACTTGGGTGTATTTCTGATAAATGCAATAGTTTTATTCAGACTTGCAGTAAATATTTAGCTGAGTTATATATAGTCTATCACTTCTATAGCAGCTGAGTAGTTGATTTACTAATAGCCTTGAAGATGAGACTGTATTTATGACATTCATAAATTTGATGTTCCAGCTTTGACAGTGGCATCATTATTTAGTTACAAGGATTGCTCTGTGGCATTGCTTATATTTATCTTTTGGGTGGCTTTCATATGTATATCTCGATGTGTTCATGTGTATGTGATCAGATTCTGAATGTAGGCATTGCAAGGACTCCTGGCCATTTATGCCTGCCCAGCCATCAGTCCTCAGAATATTTAACTTGATTTCTTTCAAAAGTATTAGTGAAACCCATGGACTGGCAGACAGACTACAGCAGGGGTGTCAAACTTGCCACAACACGTATCGCAACTTTTTTTCTATTGCGGCAATGGGGTGGGCGCGGTTTCGCTATGACACATCCGGCCCATGGGGCAGCAGTTTTATACCCCTGGACTACAGTATCTGTGATCCTGATGGCTGCATTGTAGCAGGGGAATGAATTGATTGGTCAAGAATCCCATGGAGGAAATTTATGTTCATACATCACAGGCCCAGGCCTGTTGAGTGAGTTCCCATGCCTCCATTGTGTATGGAATCTGGCTACATTATCTTGTTTTATGAGCTGGTAAAGACTATCATTGCCTTGCTCATGTATTTATTTATAAAGTTAATCAAGTGTTATCTATTCTTGTGTGTCTAGAGTAGGCTTGGGTATTTTACAGCCTATGGGTCACATCCAGCCTTTCGGCTATCCCTGTGGCGTCAGCGGCAAAGCATTGGTGTTGAGGGAGGGACGGTGGTATCACCGGTGGGGCATCAATGGTGGGGCAGCATTTATGAGGGGTGGGGGGAGGGTAGCAGAAGCAGTACAGGATAGGTGGAAAGATAGCTGCCCTCCACAAAAGTCCCAGGCTTCTCATGTAACTCCTTTGAAAAATTAATTGCCCAACCTGGGTCTGGAGTGACTGTTGGTAAACATTCAGGTATAGCATTCATTCAAGTTTCAAACAAGGAATGACAGCTATAAGTCAAGATTGAGCTTCATGTTAGTTGTACCAAATGCCTACTGCCTTAAATTAATCTTAAGTATATCTACCCCAAATGAGTGAATTGCTGTTCTAGGAAATGTGGCATTGAAGCCATCCACAGCCATGTGCCCTCTGGTTGTATTATATTTTTATAGTATTCAAACAAATGAATAAGGATTATGGATTATTTAAATGAGGATTATGTGTCAGAAAATCATACAATTTGCTATAATATTTCCTTCTGTTTTAATATAAATACAGCAAAATATCGAATTATTTTTCTCCAATATTACACTTTAAATTAGAAGAATACCAGCATATCCTAAAATTGGGCATTAGACATACTTAAAAAAACTTATTTACTTTTTTTAGCTGGCATGTCTAATGAAGTAGATGAAGCACTGACTGTAGGAAGAATTGTTACATAAATATTTTGATTTATAAGTAATATTCAATTCTGAGAAAATTAAAGGCAAAGAAATAGCAAATGAGATATAAATATTTGACCAGCCAGTTTTCTGCTGCAAAAGTTGTTTTTCCAGGCCTTCTCCTGAAACAAAGAGAAGAGTTTATCACTAGGGTCATTATGCTTCTTGGTATGTTACCACCAAGGTCATTATGTTCCTTGGCAGGCTAATTGTGATTAGAAAGAACTGCAACTCAACTGGAAAATGGAAAGAAATAACAGATTGAGAAACTTTTAATCTGTAACAGATCACACAATTTATTTTTATTTAGCAGGAAAGATTTGTACTTGAAAAAGTTGATCCTTCAGAGACTCTATTTTTGGATCAAAAATTTTGCAAAGAAAACTTATATGGACATCTGGATACATGCATATCTGGATTTTATGTATCTGATATAATAGGCAACTGCACGATTAGTTGACATGGTGGCTAAGGTGCAGGGCTAGAAACTAGGATCCTGTAAGTTCTAGTCTTCCTTTAGTCATAGGTAACTTTGGGCTAGTCATTCTGTTTGAGCCCAAACTCCTCTCTGAGATATTGTTGTGGGGAAAAATAGGAGGCAGGAGCATTAGATATATATTCCACTTTGAAATGATCAAAACACAAGGATAAAAATAAACAAAGAAAATAATATACCGTAGTTGGTTCATCGTATTAACATCTTCCTGACTAACGAAAATAATAATTTTGATATGGTTATGAAGACAATAAAGAAGGTGACCTTGACCAAGATAGGCCAGATCCATTACCAGAGGAATGAGGAGAAAAATACGGTTTAAGCCCCAAACAGGCAGAAATGGCTGAGACAGATACCTCCCTAATTCACCTGGGTATAAAATGGGCAGGAAACACAGCCTATCAGTTTACGTATATCTAAGTTATTTCTGGGCTCAATCTTCAAGAGTAAAGGATAAGGATGAGGTTTATAAATGAGGTTTTAGACTCTGCTCGCACTGCAATCCAATGAATGTTTACTGAAGAGTATATCTCCCTGTGTTGATTGTATCAGCGACTCTCAACGTTCATAGTTTAAAACTCACAGGTCCCCATTAGGATAAAAAAGAGATTTTTTAAAAAGGCATACTTCTTTCAGGAAATAAATATATACACTTACAAACATTCTATTACTATATTTTCCACTATACTGTATATCTTTTAAGTACATAACAATGTAACATATTACTGTAATTGAAAAAGGGGAGACAGAATTGTGACCGAAGCAGTATTTGTCACTGTTGCAGCAGTTTTCTCCTAAGCTCAAGAATGTAATGATATCTATATACTACTAAAGCTATTGTGTCTGTAACCTTTAGCTGGGTAAAAGGTCCAAAATCTGGGAGCCGTAGCCCTTGTGGAACTGAAATTTGGCAAATTTTGTAAAACATTTCATGAAACAAAAATTATAAGCCATTTTATGACATAATAAAAATGTAATAAAACATTTCTTGTGGTAAACTCTCCATGTTTGATTGTGCTGTACATTCCAACACGGGCAGAACATCTCTGAATATCTCCCTGAAGTTTTAGGAACACTTCAAGTACATTAGAAGCTCTGCCACTGTTGAATGCATTCTTTGCTAGGAATCTCTGAAACAATGATCCAGTGTGTCACAGGTTATCTAGTACAGGATACTTCTTTTTTTTGTTTATTTAAAAAGTTTTATTAACAATTAACAGAATAAACCCACTAACCAACCCATCCTCACCCTCCTATCCCCCCCCCCCACTTCCTAGAGCCGAGTACAGGGTTATTACAAACATATTAAACATAATCTAATTAAATTTAACAAATAGGTTAAACATAATCTAATTAAATTTAACAATTTATACAACAACTAAATTCATACTTAACCCTTAACTCCCTTTAAACCTTAATAACATATTATAAACAAATCCATTTTTAAACAATTATTATAAAAAACCATAATAACAGTAAATAAACTAAATAATTCCAATTATAAAATACTATTAATACTTATAATATTAAAATTTAATCATAGAATAAATGGAACTTTTTAGTTCCATATTTAATCTGAATATAATCTATCCATCTTCTCCATACCATAATATATCTTTCTTGTGTATGATCCTTTAAATAAGCAGAAATTTTAGCCATTTCTGCTAAATTAGAAACCTTAACTGTCCATTCTTCTATTGTAGGCAACGAATCTTTCTTCCAATATTGACCTATCAAGAGCCTTGCTGCTGTAATTAAATTCAACATTAAAATAGTTTCTTTGACATCAAAATCCTCAAAAATCCCTAATAAAAATAGTTGAGGAGTAAACTTTATCTTCCTTTAAAAAATATTTTGAATGTTCCACCAAATCATAATCCAAAAAGCCTTAATATTTTTACAAGTCCACCAAACATGAAAGTAAGTTGCATCAGAACTACCACATCTCCAACATTTGGGCTGTAAGTTAGAGTACATACAAGACAACTTTTTAGGATCCAAATGCCACCTATAAAGCATTTTATAAAACATTTCCCTTAAATTTTGAGCCTGTGTAAATTTAACATTTCTATCCAAATTATCTCCCATAAATCCAATGGAATCGGTTCCTGGATATTCTGAGCCCATTTAACCATACAATCTTTAACCAATTCTGTTTCCGAATCCAATTCTATTAACACATTATAAATTCTTTTTATGTGAGCCTTATTCTGATCTTTAATCTGAATTACCAAATTTTCATCTCCTAATGTTATTCCAACTTTCTTATCTAAAGTCGACCTATCCACTATTTGTAAATACTGAAACCATGACTGTAAAATATTTTCTTGCCTTAATACATCTAAAGATTTTAATTGCCAGTCATTACCCTAACAAATAAGTAATTCTTTATACGAATTTTTTTCAAAATTCATCCCCTTAGAGATCCCCTCAATTGCATGTCCAGGAATCCCCCAAATAGGTATTTTATAATTTAACCTATAATAATATTTCTTCCAGACTCGAAGTAGGGCACTTCTTAAAATATGCGATTTAAAAGCCCGATCTACTTTCTTATTAAAAATTAAATATGTATGCTAACCATATAATAAATCCCACCCTTCAAGAGAAAGAATATTTTTATTTGTTAAATTAAGCCAATCACTTATCAAAGTTAATGTGGCTGCATCATAATATAATTTCAAATTAGGCGCTTTAAGCCCTCCTCTTTCTCGAGCATCTTGCAAAATCTTAAACTTCACCCTTGGTTTCTTCCCAGCCCATATAAATTTATTGATACCCTTCTGCCACTTATCCAAATTAGCATCTTTTTTTAAAATGGGTATCATTTGAAACAAGAAAAGAAACTTTGGTAGAACATTCATTTTAACAGCTGAAATTTTCTCCAACAACAACAGTTGCAATTTTTTCCAATCATTTAAATCCTTTTTTACTTTTGTCCATAATACTTCATAATTATTCTTATATAATTTCCCATTAGAAGCGGTTATGTATACTCCCAAATATTTAACTTTCTTCACTATCTGAAAACCTGTAAGTCTAACTAAAATTTCATTATCCTTCTCAGTCATATTCTTAGATAATATCTTAGTCTTATTATTATTTACTTTGAAACCAGAAACTTTCCCATATTGAGTTATAAGTTCCAATAAATAACTAACCGATTGAATTGGTTGTTGTAAAGTTACACCAAATCATCTGCAAAAGCTCTCAATCTATACTCATTCTTATTTATTTTTATTCTCTTGAGTACTGTAGACTCTCGAATTTGAATTAACGAAATCTCCATTGTTAAAACAAATAACAAAGGAGATAATGGACAACCTTGTCTTGTACCCTTTTCAATATTAAAAGTCTCTGTCAATCCCCCATTAATAATAATTTGAGCAGACTGCTGCTGATATATAGCCTTGAGAGCATATAAAAACTTATCTCCAAAATTCATTTTCTCTATTAATAAAAATAAAGATTGCCAATCTAATTGATCAAAAGCTTTCTCAGCATCCAAAAATATAAAAGCCGCAGGAATCTGATTATTCTTATCCAAATACTCAATTAAATTAATAATTTGTCTTGTATTATATTTCATATATCTTCCTGTTATAAATCCTGACTGATCACTATGAATTAAATCCTTCACAACCTGCATTAATCTATTTGCCAAAACTTTAGAAAAAATCTTATAATCTACATTTAAAAGAGATATAGTTCTATAATTTTTAGGTTCAGTAAGATCTTGATCCTCCTTTGGAATCAATGATATAAAGGCCCTTCTCCAAGAAGGAGGGATCGAAGCTCCCAGTAAAATACTATTAAAAAGTTCTTTTAATGGCTCTATCATTTCTTCAAATAACATTTTATAATACTTAGCCGTTAATCCATCTGTACCAGGGGCCTTTCCAACCTTTAACTGCTTAATAGCAAACTAGAAAGAGTACAGAGAAGAGCAACAAAGATGATTAGGGGACTGGAGGCTAAAACATATAAGGAACGGTTGCTAGAATTGGGTATGTCTAGTTTAACGAAGAGAAGGACAAGGGGGGACATGATAGCAGTATTCCAATATCTCAGGGGCTGCCATAAAGAAGAGGGAATTAAGCTATTTTCCAAAGCACCTGAAGGCAGGACAAGAAGCAACGGTTGGAAACTAATCAAGGAGAGAAGCAACCTAGAACTAAGGAGAAACTTCCTGACAGTGATAACAATTAATCAGTGGAACAGCTTGCCTCCAGAAGCAGTAAATGCTCCAACACTGGAAGTTTTTAAGAAGAGACTGGACAGCCATCTGTCCGAAATGGTGTAGGGTTTCCTGCCCGAGCAGGGGGTTGGACTAGATGACCTCCAAGGTCCCTTCCAACTTTACTACTATTATCACATTTTGTTGTTCATTAGAAAGTTTAGGAAAATGTACTGATTGTAAATACTTCTCTACATCTAAAGCATGTATATTATCACTAGCATACAATTTTGTATAAAAATCTAAAAAAACACTTTTTAATCAAATTCTGTTGATAGACTTCACTACCCTTATATTTTACTTTCTCTATAATTCTCGCCTTCTGTTTCTTATGTAATTGATAACCTCCCAGGCTTATTTGCATTACAGAAAGTATTATGTCTCATATAACGCAAGTCGGTCGCAACCTGGTCTTCCATTAACATATTAAATTGCGCCCTAAGCATATCTATAGAAGTCTTTAATTTATTATCCGTTGGATTCAAAACAAAATCCTTTTCTTTTAATTTAATCTCTTCTTCAATTTCTTTACGTTTTTGTGTCAATTTAGACCTAAAAGCATTATTCATATGAATCAAAACTCTCCTCATGTAGGCTTTGCTGGCATCCCAGACCATAGACATTGAAGTACCCTTATTCATATTTAAGACAAAAACTTTCTTCAAATGTTCTCTACATTTTTGTACAAGCTCCTCCCATGTAAATAAATTTTCATTCAGTCTCCAAGATCTTCTATTCCCATCTTTCACAAATAACTCCAACCACACAGGACTATGACCAGACAATGTTCTAGGAAAAATCTTGACTTTTTTAACCCTGGAAAGGATACTTTTTAATAAGAGAAGTTAATGTTACATTTTTAGTTCTTTATCAACCTTGAATCCAATTCTGTGGTGTATAAATATAATGAATAAATACATATTTTTTAAAAATTAACAATTTGTGTGATTTTGCACCAAGAATTTAGTTTGGGTAGCGCATGCATAAAATCTTAGTTGATATTTTGGACTGTGAGAGATACAGTGTTGCTATCACATTTTGTCTCTTAAGCTCAAAACTTTCACAAGTGGTTTTATCAGCTCCAAGATGTGAAAAAGATCCAGAAATCAACTTCAAATTAAAAGCAAGGCTACATTTATTGAGATTGGCTAAAATAATGGCTGATTATGCATTACCTCCCCCACCCCTATTCTGTACTAATGTGAACTGGTGAGGTGTCATCTCTCATAAGATGTTTCCACATTCCACCTTCATTGTTTGGGCTTAAGCCTTAAGCAATATTTTCCTCCTCACTACTTTGGTAACAGTTCTCCTCTATTCCCATCCAAGCCATCCTCTTTCTACAGGTTTCCACTCTGGACCAAGAAAAGCTTCACTAAATATTTAGGTTTTTTTAATTATTCAATCAAATACTAATGCTCTGCTATTCTTCTTTTCCTCTCTCCCAGGTACTATCCCAACTTTAGGAAAGAAATTTCATTCTATCCAAGAGACCTTATTGGAGGCTGTATCACCTCTTTGCAAATACTGTGTAAGGTTTTTGACCATTGAGGCAAATAGTGAGTAGTGAGTAAGTGACAAGAGAAAGATTATTTCTTGTCTGCCCTCAGGTGGTCTAGCATTACAAAAATGAATTTCTAGGAAATTCTTTTTTCTCCCAGATATAATTTAGATAGAAGTGAGGTATTCCTATCCTATGCATTTCTTAACAGACCTACCTTTCACTTCAAATATAATGAAACTTTTGTTAGCTGAGCTGACCCTACATTCTTCATCCAAAGCAATTAAATCATGAGCATTTTTCCTTTGGAATTAGACCTGTTGCTACTTAATTATTGGATATTTGTTCATCTACTCAGGAAAACAACCTCTAATGAAGGTTCTCACTGAATTAAAATCTCCAACACTTCCTCCGTGTACCCCTTTGACAAACACTGAATACAGGATCATAGTATGCATGCCAAAATAGGAAATCTTATAAAAACCCTGTTCAAGTATTTAGACAAGGCAGGACTGGAATGTGGGGGAAGAATGTATCTTGAGTTTGTACAGGAGTGAAATTTACTATCAGCCAGCCAAGTCTCCCATTTCCCCTCCGTCAATGCTGACGTTTTCCCCCTGATGCTCAATATTTTATGCTTTTGAGTATACTTAGTCTTTATTCCACTTTTGGGGGGTTAGAAAAGAGATAGGCATAGGAGCACACAATGCACTCTTGGAAGCAGAAATCTTCTAGGAAAAAGAAAGAGATGGATTTTCATCTCTAGATGGTTCATAAATAAAAATGATATTTAAAACAATGACTATGATGAAAAAAGAATTAATGAGAATAAAAGTTCTGTCTAAGCTACACAGTGAACATTTAGCCAAGTGCTAGCAGAAAATTTCTTGCTGTTTGACAAGTTAATAGAATATTTAATAGAATAGAATAGTTAATATAAACATAGTAAAAAAAAATAATAGAGACTTTAGCATATAAATTGTCCTAAGCATAAACTGTTCAAGATAAACAGTCTTCCCAAATACAGAATTATCAGTGGATTTAATGACTTCTTATTTACCAACAATTTTGCTCAGGACAGAAATCCCAGGGCTATACCTGACCCTTGTATCCCTAGTTTATATCCCCAGAGCCTCTTCTGCTGACAATTTCTGGAAATCAGTGGTATAGTTTCCCACCCAAGAGATTTAACATAATGTAAAACAAAGTTTGGAAACATAAGATAAAAATAGGTAGGCTAGGTCTCACCGAGTTTAATATTGTACTTTTTGGGATGGGGAAAAAACTGAAAAATATGCTGCCCCAAATTAGCAGTTTTGCACATTGTTGGAAATGCTCTGGGGCTATGAATGAGGGCTGGGAGCTTCTAATTTAGCAGGATTGATCATAAATTGGGTTCAGTCAATCAGAATAGAGCTGGAAGGGACCTTGGAGGTCTTCTAGGCCAATCCACTGCCCATAGCAGGAGACCCTATATCATTTCAGACAAGTGACTGTCCAGTCTCTTCTTAAAAGCTTCCAGTGATGAAGCACCCACGACTTCTGACAGCAAGCTGTTCCACAGGTTGACTGTCCTCACTGTTAGGATATTTTTCCTTAATTCCAGGAAGGTTGTTAGCTTCTTCCCATTGTTCATCTAAAATTGCAAAATTCCCATATTCTTGCTAAAAATGGCTGATAAACAAGAGGTTTTAATCTCTTCCTCCCTCCTGGCCATACTTAACTTGGCACACATCTTTTCCCTACTGCTGCTGTAGAAGAGAACAGAAAGTTGTGTCAGAGAACTACCAGCAATAATAAAATCATATGTGTTCTGGATCTGAAATAGGATTAATCAAGGAACCTTCCCTTAATGATTTCTGCAAACAGCCTCTCATGTTGCCAGTAACATTGGCAGTTTCCCCTTCAATCTCCTCCTAGAGAATTGGCCTACTTTATACAGTATTTCAATTCCCTGAACAGCACTTTTCCAATTAGTTTTCTTCTTCACAAATATATGAAGCACCAGAAGCTTAATAACTTTTCAAAGTCAAGATGATAGCTTATCATGACACCTTGTTCTAAAGCAGCCATTTCCAACCCGGTGCGTTCAAGTTACGTTGAGTACAATATCCATTTCCTCACCCACAATAGCCATGTCAGCTGAATGACGATGGAAGCTGTAGTTCACCAGTTCTGCTGTGCACCCATGTAACTTAGTAGGTACGGTATTAATGCTTTCTTCACAGGCCCATCTTTGTCATTTTCTCTAGCTTATTTCTTTTCTCAAAGAGCTACTGAGAATTAAATTTAAATGGAAAAGTGAGAAAGACCTCTTAATGCCAGTTTTAAAAAATGCAAGTTATATTTTAACATAGAGATGTCAACTACTTTTTAAAGGTTCTGTTCTTTTAATGATAGTCCTTTCTATATAAGGATAACTTATTTTTTTAATTGCCTATTTTTAAAAATTTATACGTGTGTGTGTGAATAATTATAACCAAGAATTTGCATTCTGACATTGGGTAATTAAACATTTGCCAACAAACTATCAAGTTCAGAGCACACCAAGAACTCTGCAAAACTCCATTCCTAAGGCATAAAAAAAATCACAGTTGCTGGGTTCCAGCCTTACCCAGCCCCAACACCTTAGGAAAAGCAAGTTTCTGGAAGGTTGAAATAGTGGCAGCCTATCAGATCTCAGTGAGGAGGATGCACCACAGGGCAGGAGGCCTCACTGGGCTTGAATTATACCATCAGCAGGGAAAGTTTTTCAATGTATTAATTTGTTTGTTTGTTTGGAAAATTTATATTGCCACCTACTCGCTCACGGAGGGGGGGGGGAGATGGAGGCAGTCCCTTGCCTTACTGAGGCTCTGGGTTGTGGGGGACCAAGCATGGAATGGCCTGGATTGAGTTGGAAAATTACATACAGCTGTCGGTTAACAGTAGCAATGGGGAGTGCCAGGACTGCAGTCACTAAATGATACAGGCATGTGGTATCTCACTTTATGACCTCATCACTTAGCAATGGAAATTCCAGTCACAAATCAAGGACTATCTGTACAATTCTTAAAGCAATGAAACTTTACATCCATACCTGAAAGGGTTAGGCTCATTTAATGAATAGCACAGAGGTTGTGTAGGGTCCAAAGCATTTCTAAATCATTTTGAAGCATGCAAAGTCAACACATTTAATTCCAGGTTCAATGGTTCAACTATCAGCCCTAAAGACTCTCCTAAAGTGATGAAGGCTTTTCAAATTTCACAGAAGGCATTCATAACTCCCTGGACAAGATGTTCTTTTGGAGGCACGTAAAGTTTATTCGGAAGGAGGAGAGCCCCCACAGAGGAATCATAACGCTTAAAGCATAAATAAAATGGAAAATAGATCTTTTTACATAATACATAAGATATTAAGTATGCTCTTTTTGCACAATGAAAAGCAGCTTATATACTGTATGAATTATATACAACAGCATGATAGGCACACCAAATTAGATTGCACCATATGTCTCTAGTATAAATAGATACCACTTATTAAAATTCATTTTCATGCCTGCTTCTTAGTTAATCCCCTATTATTCCACTAAATTAGCTTGCAGATGAAATCTAGAGAGATTGTGTTTTTCAAGTCCTTTTAAAAGTAGGTACTGATGGAGCTTGACAAAAAGATCTAGGGAAGGAATTGTATATAATAGCTCTAGAGCTAGGTTTCCCAAACTATAAGGATGCAGAGAGAGTCCAGGGACATGGAAAAAACTGTTTGGTTAATAAATCCACTTTTCACACAATCTCAATATTTTTTTTTTCATTCTTCATTTCTGTTCATTTCGATCCTTGTATTTTTAGGTGTTTGCAAGTTTGAGTCCCACCTACAATCAGGAGTAGGTTTTTCTGCTGCTTGCTTTACTAAAACTCCCAGGAAGATTAATTCCAATGAGTTTGTAAGAATTATAACCTATATGGGCAAGCCAATGTAATCAAGTAATGGTACAAGATCACTAGCATGCTTAACAAAACAACAACAACAGTACCCCAGATGAAACCATAATAATACATAAGAACAACTTTCCAAATGAATTCACAACCAGCTCTTTAGGTTCACTGTTGCAAATGTTAAATTGGCTATTTATACATTGGCAACTTATAATCTATAAGAGGCAGTTTGGTGTAGTGGTTAAGCACCAGGCTAGAAACTAGGGGACTGTGAGTTTTAGTCCTACCTTAGGCACAGAGCCAGCTGTGTGACTTTGGGCCAGTCACTCTCTCTCAGTCCTAGGAAGGAGGCAATGGCAAGCCATTTCTGAAATCTTGCCAAGAAAACTGCAAGAACTAATCTAAGCAGGTATCAGGAATCAAAAAACTGACTTGAAAACACACTCATGCATCTATACAAGCCTGTTTCTTCAATTTACCTCAGGGGTTTTCAAACTTGACCTTTTAATGACTGTGGACTTCAAATTCCTCAGCCAGATCCCTGATTTACATTTATAATACAGGTAATCCTTGATCTACAATAGTTCATTTAGTAACTGTTCGAAGTTACAAAGGCACTGAAAAAAAATGACTTATGCCTGTTTTTCACACTTACAATCATTGCGGAGTCCCCAAGGTCACGTGGTCACAATTCTGATGCTTGGCAACTGATTCATATTTAATGACGGTTGCAGTGTCCCGGCGTCAGGTGATCACCTTTTGACAACCAAAGTTATTGGGAAAGCCAGATTCACTTAACTACTGTGTTGCTAACTTAAAACCTGTGATGATTCACTTTCTGTGGCAAGAAATATCGTAAAATGTGTCAAAGCTCAACTAACAAATGTCTTGCTTAGCCACATAAATGTTGGGCTAAATTGTGGTCGTAATTTGAGGACTGCCTGTTTTACAGGTAGCTCCCTTAAACTCCTTTAAAGTGAAATTCAGTCCAATAACTGAGCACACTGAGATCAGATCAGCTAAGACAAAGGGTCTTCAAACTTGGCCCTTTTATAACTTGTGAACTTCAACTCCCAGAATTCCTCAGCCAGAGGAATTAACGGGCCAAGTTTGAAGACCCCTGCCTAAGACTATTATACAACCTTTGATATTCTTGCATTTTAAAGTCATAGTTTTCCATCCAGAAGTTCTCCTATTACAAATTTATTCAAATGAATCTTCCAACTTTTCTCACTTTTAGGGCATGCTCATAAGCAACATGCATAATGCAGCATTTCAATAGGTGTGAAATGCCTCATGTCTGGAAAAACAGCTTATTTCTACATTGGAAAATACCATCTTAAGTGCTCCTGTCACACATCAGCAAATAAAATGAAATGAAATAAAATAAAATAAAATAAAACAAAACTTGCTTGCCATCATCATAAAGTTATCACTGCAGCTGCTCCTGCCTGAAGGGTTCCCATAGTTACCAGTACTGGTTTGATCCTGTAAAGTAACCACAATTGACATTTACCTCATGCTGAAAATCTCTCATTTATTATCTGTATAGCAAAAGAAAACAACAATTGCAGAGCCATATATGTTATATCAGAAGAAATTTTGCAGGGTGATACGATATGAGCGTGTACGGAATTGTAGGCCCAGTTTTTGAACTGCAACATATATTAACTTAGCCTTGATGAATATACACCAAATCATAGTATAAATTTATCAACTGTGTTTTCAAAACATAGTTTTAAGTTACAAAGTTGAAGTTAAGTGACACTCAGCACAACTGTGATTGCCAATGAGTTGTTAGACACACTGGCTGAGGAATTCTGGGAGTTGAAGTCCACAAGTCATAAAAGGGCCAAGTTTGACACCCCTGCCTTAAAACAAAGGAGAGGGGAAATACATGCAAAAAAGTTACCTACCTTGTCCACCAATGGTTGACAATTCTAGTTCAAACCCATTCTGGAGATTCCTTCCCTTCAAATAATGCACACACAGGACATATATACCTGCTGGAATACATACAGAATTAAAAAGTATACACACTGAATGAGTGCAGGTAGTCCTCGACTTACTATGGTTCATTTAGTGACCATTTAAAGTTACAATGGCACTGAAAAAAGTGATTTATGACCATTTTGCACACTTACAACTTTTATAGCATCCCCATGATCATGTGATCAAAATTCAAATGCTTGGCAACTGACTCATACTTATGACCGTTGCTGTGTCCCAGGATCATGTGATCCTCTTTTGCGATCTTCTGAAAAACGAAGTCAATGGGGAAGCCAGATTCACTTAATAACTGTGTTACTAACTACAGTGATTCACTTAACAACTGTGGCAAGAAAGGTCGTAAAAGGGGGCAAAACTCACCAAATGTTTCACTTAACAACAGAAATGTCGGGCTCAATTTTGGTCATAAGTTGAGGACTACCTGTAATTCCCAATACAGGTAGTCCTCAAATTACAACAGTTCATTTGGTGATTGTTCAAAGTTACAACAGCATTGAAAAAAGTGAGTTATGAACATTTTTCACACTCACAACTGTTGCAGCATCCTCATGGTCATGTAATAAAAATTCAGATGCTTGGCAACTGACTCATATTTATGACAGTTGCAGAGTCCTGGGATCATGTGATCCCCTTTTGTGAACTTCTGACAAGCAAAGTCAATGGGGGAGCCAGATTCACTTAACAACCTTAAGTTAGTTGTTACTAACTTAACAACTGCAATGATTCACTTAACAATTGTGCAAGAAAGGTCATAAAATGGGGCAAAAGTCACTTAACAACTGTCTCACTTAACAACAGAAATTTTGGGCTCAGTTGTCGTCGTACATTGAGGACTACCTGTATTAACTAAGTGTAAGGGAAGGTAAAGCATTTAAAAATTAATTCCCATCTGACTATACCAACAATTTTTCTCCTACACACACACACACACACACACACACACACACACACACACACACCTATCATTCCCCCATACAGAAATATAATACACCACCACATACACATGTTACCCTTCCTCCTTCTGTGAGAGAAAATGAGGAAATTTCAGATTTGGAACAGACATAAAGTGGACATAAAGTTCTCCCAAACTTAAAACATTGTGTAGCATATTAAAACATGTTGTTCTACCCCGGCTGAAAATTTGGCATTATGATAAATCATAGCATATACCTGTGGGTGGATATAAGTGGATTCCTCATGTTGTCCAATAGAGCACATTGCCAAGAAGATTAAAAGATATGCTACGTTTAATATCTGCCCTTTGGAACATTATCCAACCCCCTGTGTTTGGACCAGACCCTGCTGCCATTTCTTAAGTCCTTGAGTTGAATTAGATTGCCTTGAATTAGATTGCCCTAAGGCAGCATTATGCTATTATTGTGTCATTGCAGTTTATCATTGCTGTTCATTCATTTTTGCTTTGTTGCCTGTTGGTTTTAATCTGATGGTCTGTCTCCCACAATTGTGAATGGGTGTTTATGGTATATCCATTGATTAAATAAATAAAATCCATCCAGATATGGACAGCCAATATAATGTTCACCTTTATTTTCATACTCATAGAGACCTGTGTACATTGATTTTCTGTGTAATTGGTTATAAGTTACCTTTGGGTATAGTTAGAAATGTGGAAAAACTGAGATTTTTTTTTCTTTTTGAAATAAACATACAGACCTAGGAAAAAAGCGTTTGAAACATATTAGTTAAGTGTCTGAACTGCTGAGAAGATCAAGCTGCAGTGGACAGAGAAATAGATGGCTCATTCGACTTTTTAATAGGTAGAAAACATCTCTTAGGGAAGCCCTGCTACACAATAGACAGAATTATGGACTGATGGCTCAGAAGTTCTCACAAACTGAAAGAACAACAACAACAAAAAAGATCTGTCTTTGAGCATGGCTTTTCATTTCATTTGATGGCTTTTTTTGTTAAAAAAAAAGATGTTACCCATTACTATTGAACCTGCTTGCCACTGAATCCAACTATCTCTTTCAATTAATGCAGGGTTTTGCAACCTTAGCAACTTTAAATTGAGTGGAGTTCAATTCATACCCTATGAACGACAGGGAACTGATTTTGGCGTGTGGCCAAATTGGTTCCAAACTAATCCATTCTCAGCCACTCTGGCTGGCAATTCTGAGAATTAAAGCCACAATACCTGGAGGGCACCAATTATCTTCTTTAGCTGCATGTCATTTTATCTCAAAAAGACTGAATGCATTTTATTTATTTTATTATATTACAAATATTTATGTTTGCAATGATACCTCTGACAAAAAAAGCTTCATTTCTCCCATCTGGGACCTACCTCAAATGCTTGCCTTCTGTGGCTTTCTTTGCAAAAATGTCAGCAGAAATTACACATGAATGAACGCAGCAGCTGACTAAATGATTAACATCATTAACTTGAGAAAAATCAAAACTGCAGGTCACTGTAATATTAATTATCATCAACATAAAAATAGCACAGTAAAAGAAAAAACTGATTTTTGCTGTTGTTAATTAGATGTATTTATTAATTTAGATTTATATGGCTAATCATCTTAGAATAAGGACTTAGGGTCTAATAATATTTAACCACAGTACAAAATATAATATAAAGTACAGCAACATACACAGCCACCAATATTTTTGACAGATATATAGTAAATTGTTTGGCTTTTATCTCAACATATTTTTAATGAAGAACTTGGAGGCTATTTGTTCATGCTTACCCAGTGACTATTATTAAATATTGAGATATTAGTAATAGTTTTATTTTATTCCTATACTTGTTAAACAATTCTGGAAGAGTAGTACAGTCCAAGTTTTTATTAGACAATTTCCCAGAAGTGGTTTTTTCCATTTCTTATATTCTCATTGTACCTATATTTTTTGTTATATTTTTTTTACCAAAAAAAAAACATCTGTTAAGGATAAATTGAAAAATATACTCGCACAGCATCTTTAGGTACATATCAGGAAGCATTCAAATATTGTGTCCTGAACTAGATACTGCATTTTACAAAAAATGGAGGCAAACAAAGGTAGTCAAATGAGTGTGACAAGACTGGTTAATGGTGTGAAAATAAATTTAACGGAAATATAATTTAGTTTTAAAAATACAGTTCAGACGACAATTTGATGCTGTTTTAATCACCTGATGTTGGAAAGATTTTATTTTTGCCCCTAGAGCAGGGATATCAAACTGACAGCCTGCAGGCCGGATGCATAATGCACAGGCCACTCCCATCCCAGCTCTGCAAAGGCAAAAAATGTCACAATATGTCACGTGACGCGATCGAGTTTAACACCCTGCCCTAGAGGATAGAATTAACTCTAATAGGACTTAAAGAGGGACCAATTTTGACTGAACATTAGGATAAGAGTGGGAAACGTTTAGAATAAATTATCCAACAATGCTGGTGTACTCTAACCTCAGCCATCTTTCTTCTAGATTTTGCTTTCTGATGTTTTCTTGGGAGCTAGAAGGGTTTTTTCCCAATATTATTACTCCTTTATTCTTGATTTCTGGTGAGCAGTGCAGTAGCCTAGAAGTGAAGACACTCACCTCACACTCAGGAGTTTGAGAGTTCAATCCTAGGCAGTGACAGATGTTTCTCTTACCAGGGCGCAAAGAGAAAATACCTGCTGCAAACTCTGCATAGGTGTCAGGAAGGGTACCTGGCCAGTAAACAGCTCCATTCGGTCACCCTGATTCCACCCTGATAAAAAGGATTACAGGGTTGTAGAAAGAAAGAAAAAAACCTTAATTTCTGATAGGATCCTTTAAAATTTGTAAATAATAATATTTCTAATTTTAAAAGTGTGGGATACTTAAGCCATAACGGCAAGGTGAAGGCTATAAGAACATTTGCTTTATGAAAACATTTGAGGAAAAGGAAAGTCCTCTTAATATGATGTCCTTATTTAATAATGAATAGCAGTCTTCCTCATGCTGTGATTTCTTCCAGAGGTGTTGGAGAGCTTTTATCATTTCCATTAACAAAAACAATTTGTGTCAGAGGTTATGGGAACTGTAAGCCCAAACATCTGGAAAATAGAAGATTGGGAAGACTAGTGCTTTCCAATGAACTAGATATCAACTCCCTTTGTACCAATAAAGAAGAATATTGTATTTGTAGCTCAGCTTGGTGCTTTCTGAGCTTGGTTATTTTCTTGCAGACATTTCATTACCCAAACTAGATAACACTATCAGTGCTAATATGAAGTGGGGCTTGCTCTCAGTTTATATTCTAGTGGGGTGGACCTAGAAGTTCTTTGATTAGGTTATTTACTGCAGAGATGCAGCAAAGGGAGGAGCCACACCCAAAAAGATTTTCAGCTTGTCGGAGAACACAGTGAATCCACTCTCTTTTATACATACACACATACACACACACACACACACACACACACACAAACACACACATAAATACAAACATAGAGACAGAGAGAGACAGAGAAGCAGGGAAGCACAAGTGCCTCTCTCTGTCTCTGTCTCCCTCTGCAAATGGCAGAGGAGGCTGGGAGCCACAGGGGAAGGCTCAAAGAGCTGCATGCGGCTCCGGAACCGCAGGTTGCCGACCTGTGCCCTAGCATTTTTGAATTTGGCTTTGTCTAGGATGGTCACAATTTCCCAATTGAAACTATGGTTAAGCCTGTCCATATTTGTGAAATTAAAAGTGTTTTCATCATGTCTTCTGCTAGTTGGTGTTCATGGATGCATTCTGCCAGTCTTCTGTCTGTTTGTCCTATGTAGTGGTTGCTGCAATCACTACACTGTATCTTATAGATCAGAGGTCCACAATCTTTTGGGCACCAGGGACCGGTTCCATGGAGAAAGATTTTTCCACGGACCGGAGAGTGCATTGTTTTGTGTGCTGCCTGCATCCCAGGGATGAGGCTTTGCTTGTTTGTGTGGGCCAGTTGCTGGCATGCCGCAGCCTGATACCAGTCCACAGAAGAGGGGTTGGGGACCCC
The DNA here is from genome assembly GCF_016545835.1 of Crotalus tigris. NCBI lineage: Eukaryota > Metazoa > Chordata > Lepidosauria > Squamata > Viperidae > Crotalus > Crotalus tigris. The sequence continues at coordinate 1,126,503 of NW_024096561.1, forward strand.
ATTATAGATAATTCCTGTTTTTTCTTCTGGTTTGCTTAGGATGTCTTGCTTGGGGTGTTTTGAAAGGCTTTAGTTAGCTTCCAAGGATTCCATGCAGTTGTAGTAGCCAACAGAAAACATCCCAACCAAAGTTCCTCTAAGACCACCCCCACCAACACTGGCAAGGCAAGCTACTACAATATAAACTGAGAGCAAATCCCACTCCATGCTAGCATTGATGATGTTTGGATAATGCAACATCTGCAAGAAAACAAGCAAACTCACCAAGGACCCCTAACTCTCGTTGTTCCAGGGCAATAGCTCTGCTGCCTCACAGTGCAATTTATTTATTTATCAAATTTCAATACCACTCATCTCACTCTCATTCTGAGATGATAGGCATTAGGTTATGCACTTGTAGAATGGATTTAATTTACTAACCAGCAAAGAATTTGCCACAGTAACTGTATTAGGGCTACATATTAAGTTCTAGTTTAAATGATTTATTGCTCATGACTACACCCAGGAACAGCATACTAAAAAGCAGAGACATCACCCTGCCAACAAAAGTGCGTATAGTCCAGGCCATGGTTTTCCCAGTTGCAATGTATGGTTGTGAAAGTTGGACCATAAGAAAGGCTGAGCGCCAAAGAATTGAGGCCTTTGAACTATGGTGCTGAAGAAGACTCCTGCGAGTCCCTTGGACTGCAAGGCGTTCAAACCGGTCAGTCCTAGAAGAGATCAATCCCGACTGCTCTTTAGAAGGCCAGATCCTGAAGTTGAAACTCAAATACTTTGGCCACCTAATGAGAAGGAAGGACTCACTGGAGAAGGGCCTAATGCTGGGAAAGATTGAGGGCAATAGAAGAAGGGACGACAGAGAATGAGATGGCTGGATGGAGTCACTGAAGCAGTAGGTGTGAACTTAAATGGACTCCAGAAAATGGTAGAGGACAGGAAGACCTGGAGGAACGTTGTCCATGGGGTCGCGATGGGTCGGACACGACTTTGCAATTAACAACAACAACAACAACACCCAGGAATCTAGTCAACTTATGGTTAGCACTATTTTGATGCTAGGTAAAAGTCAATGAAATTCAAGAGAGGTTGGATTTAGTCCACTTGTGACAACATAGACTGATTCTTCTTTTGACTCTGCCCCCAGGCCCTGTCACTTCTCCTACATCACAAATGGAAAACTAGCTTAGAATTTACACAGTTGCCTCCTGATACAGTATTTTAAAATTCATTGAATAATCAGACTTAGAATACTGAGTATCTAAAGAAACTTTTGATCTGGAAATATGGCCTTCTGAAATCTCTCTCTCTCTCAGCTTCAGGAATGAGACACTGACATTGCTGCATGCCTACTATTAGCTGTTGCTCAATAATTACTGCAGAATGTTTCTTTAATGTTAAATACAAGCAGCCATATTTCCTGCTGTCATGTGAAGGGCATATCTCCTCTCAGGTATTACCAAGGGATAAAGCAGTATCTTTGAATACATCTGATGAAGTAAGCTGCAACTCACAAAAACTTTAAAAATATTTATTAATCAGAAAAGGTGCTAGTAGACTCTTTTTTATTTATTCCATGCATACATTATTTAATAACCAGATTTATAAAATAACTAATTCAACAATGTGACTCTTGGCAGTGTGCAGCATAAGCAAAAAGAAAATCCTATAACTTTAAAACATGCACAACATATAAAATATAAAATCCAAAATGTAAACTGTCAACCAAGCAACATAATGTAACAAGGATAAATGAGTGTCTCAGGCTTCCATCTCAATAAAAATTATATTAAATCTTAGAGAACTGCATTTCTTCTCATTCTCAATTTTTTTAATGAGTTGAACAGATGTCTGGGGGGAGGGAGCATTCTAGTAAGTGTGATAAAGATTAATTTGTTTGAATGACCTCAATTTAACCGGGTTGTAAATGAGAGTGCCATCACTAATTAGGACATTTTTAATTGCTTAAAAAGAGGGTGATGGTTTTGATATGGAGTTTCTACATAGTTGCTATCAATATCTCCTTCTGTAAAATAAAGACAAAGTCACCTTCAGCTTAAACTCAGTTTTTAGGTCTTCCTTCCTTCCTTCCTCCCTTCCTTCCTTCCTTATCAAATTTATTAGCCGCCCATTTTACCACAGGATAACTCTGGATGGCATACAATCATAAAAGATACACGTGCGCGCGAACACACACACACACACACACACACACACAATATATATATATGTATGTATGTATGTATGTATGTATGTATTTATTTTTTTCTGAGGTTTTCGTGGGTGTTTGTATGTAGGTCTTTGGTTATTTGGGTATTCTCCCACGTACAATTGGAAGTGTCTTGACGACATTTCGACGAAGTCTCATTTGTCATCTTCAGGCTGGTGCTTTCGGCTTCGTGCTTCTAGGAGCAAATATTGCTCCTAGAAGCACGAAGCCAAAAGCACCAGCCTGAAGATGACAAATGAGACTTCGTCGAAACATCGCCAAGACACTTCCAATTTTACGTGGGAGAAAACCCGAATAACCAAAGACCAATATATATATATATATATATATATATATATATATATATATATATATATATAGTAAATAAATACCAACAATACCAAAAATACCAATGCTACGATCCAGTTACAGATGGGGAGAGTGGGGACAGTGTAGGGAGGAGGAGGTGGGCTCTGTTCTTAATTGATCAAGCACCTTCCTGTAATCTTCCCTATTGGGGCCCATGTTATTTCCTTTGCAATAATATAGTACTGTAGTGGTTCACCGTTGCTTTGCTCTGATCTGGGATTTCTGTAAGATTTTCCAATCTAACTACTGCATATCCAACTCTGCTTTTAGCTTTTTCAAGGTTCAAGTCCGGTTTGGCTACATTCTGCCACCTACTATGGACAATGGGCAATTGGATTCTGATTCTTTTCTATAATTCCCATCAGCGGTCCAGAAAATAGGCTGAGTCAAATTAGAAGTATGCTTTTGAAAGAAACAATAGAGAATATTGTCTTTTAGAATAGAAGTCCCCAACCTTTTGGGCACCAGGGACTGGTTATGTGGAGACAGGTTTTTCCATGGACCGGAGGGGGCGTGGTTTTGTGTGCTGCCTGCATCCTGTGGATGGGGCTTTACTTGTTTGTGTGGACTGGTTGCTGGCGTGCCGCGGCCCAGTACTGGTCCATGGCCTGGGGGTTGGGGACTCCTATTTTAGAGCCTGGAATTTCCTCTTGCATATTCCCATATCACCTTCCCATATCATCTAACATGCTTTTGCTATATCCCTGGATAGGGAAGGCAATCAGGGGAGAGATGCTTTTCAAAGTTACATCTCTCTTTTGTTGTTTGTTGGGCAGGAAAAGAGGCCTTGTATATCAAAGCTTTGGGGACTCTGTTGATATCTGGACCACATTTTGGGCTTTGTTTCTAAATATTATAAGGAGGAGAGCATGGGAAAGGCAGAAGAAACAAAATGTTCTTTTGGAGAACAACTAATCTCTAGATCAAAGAATAGACCATATCAGCCTCCATACATTATCTCCTTATTCATCAAATTACTATTAATGTATAAACATTTATTGCTGAGCAAAAGTCAACACATGCAACACATGTGGTCAAAGAATGTTGAATATGCATTCCATACATTTTTTAACAGTGGAATTTACAATGCGCGGTGTGTATCAAGCATGCTCAAAAAGAAAAAATGAGGGGTAAAAGTCTAAACAATATATATTATTCTCAGTTTTCCCCCCCCACACACACACAAATACAAGAGAATTTTAGAAAGATGCTGCATCAGGTATTTCATATTATAATTTTAAAAAGAGGAAAGAAGCCCATTGCTGAAGAAAACAATGGGGCTCTTCATGTTCTACAATTTTACATCAAAAGAGGATGACACTCAGAGCTGAGACAGGCTATTACAAGTTTCCTTGCACAAAAGGCCTCTATTGGGTCTGCTGTTTCCACCTTCTGCATCAGAAGCACTCATCTTCTGGATTCAGTTGTCAAAGGCTGTTAGCAATCCTCCAGCTGCTGAAGGCTACTTTCAAAATAAACTAATTAATCAAAATACAAAAGCCTCATCTAAGCGAGACTGAGAGTTGAAAATGATCTTATTATGGGTGGGAAGACTTGAAAGAAAGCAAAATGTGCTGAAAAACAGGAAGGGTTTTTCAGTGCTCTATTATTAGCAGATAGCAGCTATAATTAATTTCATTTCTCTCAAAATGGAGAGAGAGAGAGATGTAAGTCCCTTTTCTTTCTGGTGCCAGTGACTTTATGGGTATTATATAGTGCCAGGTTATTATTGGAGAAACCGGACCTCAAATCCCCAATTAGGTCTGCATTTTACTAGCTAATATTGATTAAGTTATCAGCTTCCGACTTTACCTGCTTTGAAAGTTTGTTCTAAGAGTAAAATGTTTGGGGAAGGGCTGACGAGAATAAGTATAAAGTACATAATTTTGAAGATCTTAGAGAAGAAGCACAATATATCGGTACACCTTGACTTACAACCGTTCATTTAATCACTGTTTGAAGTTGGCACTGAAAAAAATCACTGTTTGATGTTGGCACTGACTGGTTTTCACATGACCTTCATATGACCATTGCAGCATCCTTATGGTCATGTGATCAAAATTTCAGGCGCTTGGCAACTGGCATGTAGCTATGACCGTTTCAGTGTCCTGGGTTCATGCAGTCACCATTTGTAACCTCCCCATCTGGCTTACGACAAGCAAAGCCAATGAATGGAGCCAGAATCATTTTACCACCGCTTGATTCACTTAACAGCTGCAGTCATTAGCTTAACAAATGTGGCAAAAAAGATTGGAAAATGAGGCAAAACTCACTTAATGCCTTGCTTAGCAACAGAAATTTTGGGATCAATTGTGGTCGTAAGTTGAGGATTAACTATAAGTGTAATAAATAAATACATGCCTATGAGAAGTTATTGTATCACAGTGTTTCTTTTTTCATGCTCACTTTTCTACTCAGCAACACTCTTCAGAGAGCCAGATTCTGACAGCATCGTCCTTTCTTCTGGAATATTTTCAGTTTTCAGCCGTAAATGAATGCTGTTATGTGCAATTCACTTGTAATCCAGCTTTGAAACATGTTCCACTTTTTATTCTTTTAGACATTTTAGACACTGTTGCTTTCTACCTGACCTCTGACCCTGGCTTCTATTAGCAGAAACTGCAATGGTAATGGATCAATTATTAGTCTTTATAAATCACTATACATGACTATCCAAAGCCAACTTTTTTCTTTTCTTTCTTTCTTTCTTTCTTTCTTTCTTTCTTTCTTTCTTTCTTTCTTTCTTTCTTTCTTTCTCTTTCTTTTGTTTTCTTTTCTTTTTGTTACCCACAAGTCTGCGCTGACTCCTGGTGACTGCCTAGGCAAGTGGCTGCAATTTCTTGGCAGTGATTTTCAAAAATGATTTCCCCTTACTTTCTTGCTAGGGCTGAGAGAAAGTGACTGGCCAAGGCCACCCATTGCAGCTGGCTTTGTGTCTAAGGCAAAATTAGAACTCATGGTCTCTTGTTTTACAGCCTAATGCCTTAACCGCTATACTAAACTATCTCTCTTAAAGACCAACCTAGTCCACTGTTTTCATTTCTTTCTTTCTGACAATCAAAAAATTCTAAGGTGTTTACAAACAAGGGATGGAGACATACTTTGTTTCTAACAAACTGGTATTCTGAAGCACGTTGCCCCTGATTTGGAGATAACAAAGACTTAAATCTCTAAGATGAATAGCTCTTGGTAGGATCCTTTCAAAGTAATCCAAGTTAGTGGCCATTCGCATTCCTTTCGTGGTGAGGAATTGCATGAACTAATGATGTGTAGCATGAAAATCTTTGTTCTTTTATCTGTTCTATAGTTCCTTCCCTCAGCTTCACTGGGTTATTCTTTCTCTAGTCATGTTCCTGCTCAGCCAGCTTTTTATGGAAGTTTTTAAGAAGAGACTGGACAGCTATTTGTCCGAAATAGTATAGGGTTTCCTGCCTGAGCAGGGGGTTGGACTCGATGACCTCCAAGGTCCCTTCCAATTTTATTATTATTATTATTAAGTGTTGGAAAAAAATATATAAAGGGGTTTGGGAATCTATTTGTCCTCCAGCAAAATAATTTTCCAGATTATTTTTTGGTGTTGGTGGAGGAAAAACTAGCAAAAGAAAAAGAGATCATATTTGAAAATAGGCCCTACTTCGTTTGATGTCTCCATCCTTTCTCTAAGTTAAGAATTCCCAAACATTAAAGACTTTTAATGTAAGGTTCCAACTCTCAGATTATTTTGCTTGCCGCCTTTTGCACTCTAAATCTGAATGATCAGTGCTGGAGAACAATGCCAGGAGGAGCATCTCTTTCTAACCAAAATGATACCAAAATAGTGAAAAGTGCATCATCATGTCACAATCGAAGCTCTACCCCAGGGGTCTTCAAACCTGGCCCTTTTATGATTTGTGGACTTCAACTCCCAGAATTCCTCGGCCAGGCTGAGGAATTCTGGGAGTTGAAGTCCACAAGTCATAAAAGGGCCAAGTTTGAAGACCCCTGCTCTATCCTTTTTGCTTGGGTTGCAACATAAAAATGGACTTCAGGTCAAACACTTGCCCATCTGTGGATATCTGTAGGGAGTCCCTGCCATCATTTCTTGTCTAGAGAGTTGACATAGGAATTCAGTTAGCTCTTGTACGAACAGAATATCATTTTATTGTCACCCATTCAGTACTTATGCTGTGTTTATTGCCACTATTTATATTTTTATATTATTGTGTTGTCTTGTATGCAATTTTTCTTAAAAAAAAATAATACATTTAAATTTATTTTCACATTATCCAACAACTGACTTACTGAAAGATCTAGAAGTACAATAAATAAAATAAAAGATGAACCTTTCTCAGATCTCATTAGCTTTTGGTATGCTTGAAGTGCACAGAAATACAGATCCTGACTGATAAGGGATCATAGTTACAATTGGGAAAATGTGACCATCCTAGACCAAGCCAAGTCCAAAAACGCCAGGGAATTTCTAGAAGCTTGGCACAAATTAACCATCAATAGACACATAGACATTAACAACATCTATAGAACTATGCAAAAGAGACGATCAGCAAGCCAAAAGGAGAGCAAAAAGACCAAAGCACTTCTCTCCATCAGCAAGCAGCCCCCAGATCAGCATAGATGAATTCCAGGATTAACATCAGACAACAATCAAGTAACCAATAACCTATGAAGAAACTGTCAAAGAAGCCACCAATAAACAGCCCAACCAAAAGATCTCTAAGACCACCCCCACCAACACTGACAGGGCAAGACACCAGAATATAAACTGGCAGCAAAGCACTGATAATGTTATCTAGTTTGGGTAATGAAACAGCTGCAAGAAAACAAGCAAGCTCAGAGAGCATCAAGGACCCCTGATAAGGGATCAGCCCAATGGAAGATGATGCAACAACATATTGGTGCTAGATCAGCTGCACTGAAGAGCCATTTCCTGTCACCAGAGTTGCTCTGAAATGCTGCTCCTAATTGTTGTTCAACATGGAATAGGAAGGGGGTAGAATCCTGCTTTCTCCAGGCTTTCAAAATCTAAGTCTGTCCTTAGCCCGCCTCTATTGAAAAGCACAAGGTTTGGACAGGATGTGAAGCCACATCAAATGCTCCTAAAGGTCTTTAATGTGTGATCATCGGTCAAGGTGTCCCATTTTTAACAGACAGGTTTTGTGGAGGTTCATCCACTTTGAATCCCACTGTCGTGCTTCCAAATGGGACATTTGGAAGAATAAAATTTCCTAATTGTGAACATCAATAAATTAAAACTTCACATGGAGAATCCCAGCCAAATAAGTGAGCCGTTTAAAATTAGCAAGGCATTTGGAACAGCTTTCCTTTGCATTTACGAGATAGGAATGTCGTTCGATATAGAGCATAACACCATGTACCACAGCAGAGAGGCAAGAACTTCCTAAAATGGACATCCACAGCTCTTCAGGCAGTTTAGGGGTTTTCCTTCACTCACTACAGCAACCAAACAACAATCCATTTGAAAGAGAAAAGAAAGGTGCACTATTTCAAAAAGCATTATGGCAGTGTTTTAATTAAAGCAAACAAAAAAGACAGGAATGAGTGCATTCATGTTTAAGGTGGTTTAGCCACCCACCCCCCTTAAATCAGCTCAGTTTGCATGTATTATCTGAAGTTGGAAGACAAATGAAGTGAATCTGGACTGTTGTTTATATGAAGGTTTCACTATTTTCATTCTTCTTTTTTAACGCTTACAAGAACCATTCCTTTCTCTATTTATAAGGATTCAGATATGCCAAGCCCAATGCAACTGTGACACAAACAAGTATTTTGAAAGATTTTGATTTGTTATGGAGAAGGAGGATTTAAAATCTAAAAATCTGGATGCTAAGGAAGAGCCATTTAAATTTGGAGAAGAAAAAGCTTTACCCAATATATAGACTTTGCTTATACTTGGTTCCTGATACTCTTCTCAGTCTCCACTGCTAAAATAATTTCTTGTAAAGATGGCCCAAGCATTTGATACAGTGCCTCAGACAGGGGATTTTGGATATCATGAAGAAAGAGGTTCAAATTGTCAAGTATTTAATTTGCTATTATTCACTTTTGCTGTCAGAATTTTCTGGCTGTAGAAAAGATGAATGGAAGATTAGAAAAATAAATATTTTCCACTTATCCCGATGCATACTGGAATGCATCAGAGTGTTAGTATTTATCAGCAATCATCTTTCTCCATCAAAATACAAAGTTAGCTACCAACTGCCTTTTTGCTAGAGTTTAGAATCATTGTCTTACACAACCACACTGGTAATTAATTAAGATTTTTAGGTCAAGATATGGGGCACTAGAGAGTCATTATGACATCCTTATCCCTATAACCTTTTACTTAAACAAATGGATACACTTTAAAATTAACTATTTATTTGAACCTGAAAGGGAGCTGGAATCTGTACTGGAGTAAGGGATCAGGCATTCTAATTTCATTGCATCCATGGGATCAAAGTTCCTATAAAAGAGTGACAGTAGGAATAACCTAAACCCACTGCGGTCATGGTCCCCTTCCAATATGCTTGCCATTTCTCTGCCTCAAGTAACTTTTTACATTAAAAAATGAGGAGAGTTTTGCTTGTTTAATTCCAGCAATATTTCCCAAAGATTTCTTAGAAAATAAACATAATGGGCCCATCTATCAAGAAAGGGATAAAGGGAGCATAGATAGTTTATTCCACGGGACCACTTTTTCAGTATCCATATGACTAAAACATGTGGCTTGATAGCAATTCATTGGAACTCTGCCTATGCTTATCTGATTTTTAAATGTTTTAATGTTCTATTTAATTCCTTTTTCTTCTTCTTCCTTAGGTCTATTGATCTCTTTTGATCTAGTTTCATTATAACATAAATTATTATTAATCATAATAACAGTCACTTAAGCAAAATGCCAAGGAACAAATGTTTATATAACTATGCATATTCTGAGCTACGGTCTGCATTTCTTCCACTCAACAGTTATAAACTGTAACATTGCTAATAGCCTCTTTTTTCTTGGAAGAGGGTGCTGAGGGGTCATTATAGCACCCTTCTGCTTTGACATATGAGTTGTCACCCATGTATTTTAAGAGAAGGCATTGTCTTAAAATAGATGGTTGCTATCAGAAGTCATTTGTTTAAGGACTGCAGGTTATTTACTATGAACAAGAAGAAAGAAAAGTTGTCTTGAACAGGATCTAGTAAACAAAGCAAATATTAATCTTGTCCCTGGCAGGTCCCATTGTCTGACTCTGGAATTTTGGAATTTGTTCAGATTTTTCTCAAATGCAATCAGACTGATGTAAAGCAACACCCAATCTTCACGTCTCCAGCTTGGCACTGAATATCTTACTACTGAACAGAGTGGGAAGCAGTATATAAATCCATTCAGACATACATATAGGCCACCTGATGTACTAGTCAAGGTTGATTTGTGTTTCATAGGCTTCACCTACTTTTTCTTGGCCAAGAGGTATCACTTATTTCAATGTCTGAACTACTTTCATTGAATACCCTTGCATGGAGCTTATTGGCCCTGATGGGACACATCCCTTAATGTTTCAGTTGCAAAACAGTGAAAACATAGCATGTGGACTGTCTTTGTTTGAAAATATTATTTTAGAAGTGGTACAAATATTGTGTATATTGCAGTTAATCCCCAGTAATTATTTCATTTAACAGGACATTATTCAATGCCATTGTCATCAATGAACATCAGTTGATGAATGTGAACATATGCATTCACTCTAAGAACTTCAACTTTTAGGCTTTGAAAGAAAAAGGAGGAGGGAAGGATGAATTGAACTTAGCAACACATATTTTGAAGATTAATTTAACTTAGAATTTAACTTAGCAAAGGGAAAGCATGTTTAAAAGATATTTCATACTACCCTCTCATACAAATGGAATATTTCTCTTATGACCAAATCCACTGGAACAAAAACATTTATCCACTACAGTAAAAGCAAGGCCATATTACCTTTCTGACACTCATAAATCCTAGTATGTCTGACTACATATACAGAATTTGCCTCATTAAAAAAAATCTAATCAGATTATTGATCTATTTTGTTTGATTTGTCCTACACTGTGGAGTCCTTGGTGCTTTCTGTTGCACCAGAGTCCTTGGTGTGCTGATGATGTTACCTAGTCAGCCAATGAAATGTGTACAAGCTCAGAGCAGAATGGGACAACTCGCCATGGGACAATTCACTACGAGACAATTTAACAATTCAATTTAATTATTAAAATTAAAAAAAATGTCATTCATATTACATTTGTCCCTCCTTTAGCACCCTTTCTTTAATGATTCTATTCCACCATTTCTTTAATATTAGTGTAACTCTTGACCCACAGCAAGTTGTTCCATGGTGGAGTTGGCTGTGGCAAGTTATCCCACCATGAGTTGGCCGTGGCAAGTTGGCTGTGGTGAGTTGGCCATGGTAAATTGGCCGTGGCGAGTTGGATGCGGCGAATTGTCAAGACTCCACTTCAGTCCTGAGCTACAGTTATTCTCTTCTATTCCCAGCAATAACTCTCCAAATTTCTCCAAAACATAGAAAATAAAACAAAAACAGGTCTTAGTATAAAAATGCAAGTATGATGTAATAAATATATTGGGAGACTTTTTGGACGAATCACATGACTGGACAATAGCAATTAGAGGGCATAAGGTATTCAAAAAATAAAGCAGTAGAAAGGAACAAGGAGTTGAATTTTACCTTAAAATATTCATTCCTGCTCAGAAATGCAAATGAATGAACTTGAACATTTGGGTTAATATACTGTAAATGTAGGAACAAATATCAGTGGCATTATATTGACCATCCATCTAAGAACATGTGGAAGCTGTCTTCCAAAAGTAAAATGGCTGTCTTTCAAAGAAGTATGAAGTCATCATGATGGGAGGTTTTAATTATCCCAGCTTCAACATGGGTTTGGGGAAAATTTATTTTTCTTTTTACTACCTTTATTGATTTTCAAAAATAAAAGATTAAAAGATAGACAAGAAAAAAAGTTTGAAAAACAAAAAAACTATAGAAAAACAGAAGATAGAAGTAGACAGGAACAGTCATCCAGTAGCCCCCAAAATTTGACTTGAATCTGGATCTTCCTGACCTAACCCCTATATATTAATCATCAGACCACAGTTGCTGATTCCAGTTACTTAGTTGTGTGGAACTTTTAATGAGAACTTAGTTTCTCAATTCAATAAAGTGTATATAGCTCTACCATTTGTGTAGTATTGTACCTCAAATCAAACATAAAATATCATTCATCTGGAAGGATTAAATTGCAATCTTCATCATTTCCATTTGGCAGAGCTCAGTTGCCTAAGGACAATAGGAATCATAATCTGATCCATTAAGAAGACTGCAGATTCAAGGGGGTGGGTGGGTTTGCCTTTGAGGAACTATCAAATATATTCCCTTTCTATTTTTCTTGGAGAGCAGTTATTTCCAAACTAAGCTGCATGTTTCTGATGTGCATTTCCAGTTTACTTGTTGCTTAATGTGATGCCTCTCCTGCAGCTGTTTCTGTTTCTGAATTTAATGTGGATGATAAACCCAAGCAACAGAAGAGAGTTTGACTGCAACTTGAATATAAGCAGATCCAGAATTTCATAATGTGCCATAAAGAGGATTTATGAGATAATGGGCACACAACACTAAATCTCCCAGCTTAGAAATGTGTCAAAGCAGTGAAAGCCTAATCAGCCAAGAGGGCTTCTTGCTCTGTTTTTCCCACCATATTTGTCCATTTGTTTCCCAGCCACATCACTTTGCAAAGCCCCAATTTACGTATCTCTGACTCTGGGAAATGCTAAATCTAAAATCAAGTTGTTCGTAAAGTTCTTTTATTGATTCTAATCAGATGTTTAGACAGCAAAACTGCAAGTGGTGGTGATGTTATTCATCAAGGAATGTTCCTGCAATTGTCCTGTAAACCCACTGAAATATGGATTTGTTGTCATTTCAATAGTATTCCAAGAAGAGAATTATCTGTAGCAACAATTGCTAGCTATTTCAGAACAAAATATAGATTGGGAAAAATATCTCTCTGCAGGAAATTAGATGTTTATTTCCTGCCCACCCCACTTTTCCTTTGAAAATATTTTTCCGGCAAGAGTGGCCGTTGCTCTTTTTATGAGCAAAGTAGCTTTTGTCAAGAAAGAGGTGGTATCTTGATATTTATGCTCACAAACCAAACAAAATTATTTGAATTGGAAGGAAACAACCTGCAACTAACCTGAACTCCTGCTTTTAAGGGGTCAGGAAAGGGAGAAGCAAAGATTCATTACTCCGAGATGAAATCGTAGGACATCGACAGCAGAGATTTCACTTTTTTTTTTTTTTTTAAAAGGGTTTTAAAATCTTGTCATTTCGGTTATAAATCAGAAGAAAAGCTAAAAGTAATTTAAATTAAATTGTGGAGAAGCAGAAAAATTATGGGGCTTAACTAAAAATCAGACTAACCCAAATAGGGCAATATAATTAATTCAAATGAACTGAATTTACAAAAGTTTATAATAAACAACTTTAATTAATACAGAAGGAAATGTAACAAGCTGGAGAGTTTCCTTACTGAAACTATAAAGATGTATTTTTTTCCTTAAAAAAAATATCTAAGCTAGCCTATCCTAATCTCACGTCCTCCAGAAACTTTGGTTTCAGATAGTGTTATTTTGAGCCAATGTAACCAAGGACTGTGGGAATGGTGGCAGTGATCAACATGAGAAGGTAATGTAATTGCCAAAATGACTTCAATTAAAAGTAGTTTTCTTGGCAACAATGTGAAGTGTTTTCCATTGGGGAGTTTTTGGATTTTTTTTTTAACTTCCTACTCTAGCCAACAACTTTTCTATCAAAACACTAGGTCTTATGCAGCTCAGCCATTTTTTAAATGTTGGTACATGTAATCTCTTGTGATCAGAATGACTTATCTGTAAGTAAATTTCACCTGGAATAAGTAAATCCCTGAATGGGAATATAGGAGGCCTAATGCATTCACAAAGATTTATTTGCACATTTTAATGAATATTTTTATTTTTAATGAATATTTTACAAACAAATCTAAAACTAGAGTGCTTCCTATTGACTGTGTGAAGTGAAGCATATCAGTTTTATCATGGGTTTTATATGGTTGGAGTACATTCTTTTTTGACATTTCTTGAACTGTAAAGGGAGGGATTAGATTAGCATAGAGCAGGGGTAGGCAACTGGCTGGCTCAGGAATTCTGGGAGTTGAAGTCCACAAGTCATAAAAGAGCCAAGGCTGCCTACTCCTGGCATAGAGTATTGCTAAAGATAACTTGGTTATTCGCAAAGACATTGACAGGAGCAGGAAATAGGTGAAAAATCAAAAGCTATTGGAATTAGAATCAGAATAGAGCTGGAAGGGAACTTCGAGGTCTTGTAGTCCAATCCGTGCTCGAGCAGGAGACCCTATACTATTTCAGACAAGTAACTGTCCAGTCTCTTCTTAAAAACCTGAAGCATCCACCACTTCTGATGGCAAGCTGTTCCAGTGGTTAATTGTCCTCACTGTTAGGAAGTTTCTCCTTAATTCCAGGTTGCTTCTCTCCTTGATTAGTTTCCATCCATTGTTTCTTGTCCTGCCCTCTGGTTTGCTGGAAAATAAGTTGACCCCCCTCTTTTGTGTGGCAGCCCCTCAAATATTGGAATACTGCTATCATGTCCCCCCCAGTCCTTCTTTTCTCTCGACTAGCCAAACCAAATCCTGCAATCATTCGTCATGTTTTAGTCTCCAGGCCTTTAGTCATCTTAATTGCTCTTCTTTGTACCTTTTCCAAAGTCTCAAGATCTTTTTTGTAATATGGTGATCAAAACTGGATGCAGTATTCCAGATGTGGCCTTACTAAGGCTTTACAAAGCGGTACTAATACTTCATGTGATTTTGATTCTATGCCTCTGTTTATATACCAAGGGTTGTATTATCTTTTTTGGCTGCTGCCACACACTGCTGGATCATATTTAAGTAATTGTCCACTACGACTCCAAGGTCCCTTTCACAGTTAACCTGTTTTTGAGCCAGGTTTTGCCTAATCTGTACTTGTACCTTTGGTTTTTCCTGCCTATGTGTAAAACCTTGCTTTTCTCCATATTAAATTTCATTTTGTTGGATAGAGCCCATTGTTCAAATCTGTCAAGATCTTTTTGGATCTTGAGCTTGTCTTCTGGGGTGTTGACTATTCTTGCCAGCTTGGTGTCATCTGAAAATTTGATGAGTTCCCCTCCTATTTCCTCATCTAAATCATTTATGAAGATATTGAAGAGTACTGGGCCTACTCTGAGCTATTCTGAAAAAACATGGGTAGACAATAAAAGACACATCTCAGCCAAACTTTATCTTTTTGAAAAACGATAATTTAAAACAGGAGATATTGCTACTGCTTCTCTCAGCCAGGTTCAACTGGAGTTAATATACAGTTTGTCAAATGTCATATGAGTTCTATATATACCAGATCATCCTTCTCTAACCAAGTGTCTCCTGATGTGTTGAGACCAATGTAATTTCAGTCAACTGGAAAGCACCAGGTTTGGAAAGAGTGCATTCTTCTCCAATTTATAAAATTTCTTGAAAGAAAATATTGTACTGTATTATTCAGGTTCCCCCCAAATTGTACAGGATTTCAGTTCCACAGGACCATCACAATAGAGCAAAAAAGCTTTTTCCTGCCCTCCTATCTGCCACACAGCCCATCCTGTGAATAGGATATTTTTTTCAGGAGCCATCAGCTCAGTCTTAATATTCCCTTCCTGCTTTTCTTTGCTTTGTCAATCAAGATCTTACAGACTTTTTTTTTGAAAAGATGCTGTAATACAGTGTCCAAATTTACCATGCCTATCACAAAATCATCTTTTCTGAAATAGTGCATCTCTATATTTTTCTGATTCAGTGATTTATGTGCTTGCAACAACTAATAAAACAAAGCGTGATCCAATCCCAGGTGGCTAGAATAGATAGGAAATTTTTAGGAAAATGTAAGTTCTACCTATTAAGTGTTTTGCTCTTAAGGTTATCGCTGTTAACAAAGCATTATGGATCTTAAATTTTAATATTGCAATTTGTAAATGATAGCTTCCTGCCTACTTTCCAACTGGAGAATTTAGCAAAACTTTTAAATGGTATATTAAAATATGGTATATTCCAATATTCTTGGAACTCTCCAGGCTATATGTCCCAACTCACTTTTCTCTTAAAAAATGAAATGAGAAAGAAGAGGATGGCATTCAAAGCATGTCTCAACTCTCAGCACTGTATTTATTTAATATAGTGCCTTTGGGTGTCACATAGGATATACTTAGCTGAAATATTGGGGGGGTATTTTTTTCCCATTAAGTAAGTATTTTTGATAGACCATATCTTTTGTCAATACTCCAGGTCTCCCTTGTGGTTACTTTATGAGTATGACCACCTCAGAATTCTAAAGATTGACCAGTCTTAATTTCCAACTAATCCAATCATTCTTGAGCAAAAGGTTATAATATTTATCTGCTATTAAAATGCATCCTAATTGGAGCAGTTAAACCCTTTCCCTGCTATTGATTAATTTTATAAACATTATACTTTATTATCAGATCCTATCTACTCATATCTATTGGAACTGTCAACAAATCAGATTTTATATATATGATCCCACAGGAAAGTAAGAATTGTCTTTATGTTTTAAGAAGTAAAACTGGTGTTCAACGTACATTGCTGTTTGGTCATATACTACACACACACACACACACACACACACACACCACACAGAGAATCATATTTGCATCATGAATCATATTTGTATCTACCTCAATTTGGTAGATTTTAGGGTTCTAGCAAAAACAAAAAAGATCCTGGAAAATTGTTTTCCCTAGGACTAATCCATTTTTACATTCTTTAAGGGATTGTGTCCTCTTTAAAGAAGAGACATGTCATCTTTTTTTCAGATTTGGGGGCTCTGTTGATTAATATAAGAGGATGGGATTATACATACATCTATACCACACTTATTGTACCGTATTTTCTGGCGTATAAGATGACTGGGCGTATAAGACGACCCCGACTTTTGAGAAGATTTTCATGGTTTAGAAAGTCATCTTATACGCGGGAAAATACAGTAGTAATGCTCGCTGGAGAAGCTTACTCTTCCTTGCTCAAAAATGTTGGGAGGGAGGGAAGGGGAAGGAAGGAAGGAAGGAAGATTGAAGGGGAAAGGAAGGAGATGGAGAAGGAAGGAGATTGGAGGGGAAAGGAAGGAAGGAAGGAAGGAAGGAAGGAAGGAAGGAAGGAAGGAAGGAAGGAAGGAAGGAAGGAAGGAGAGA
Organism: Crotalus tigris; assembly: GCF_016545835.1. Classification (NCBI taxonomy): domain Eukaryota; kingdom Metazoa; phylum Chordata; class Lepidosauria; order Squamata; family Viperidae; genus Crotalus; species Crotalus tigris. The sequence continues at coordinate 1,143,390 of NW_024096561.1, forward strand.
GAGAGATTGAAGGGAAGGGATGGAGATGGATGGAAGGAAGGAAGATTGGAGGGGAAAGGAAGGAGATTGAATGGGAAAGGAAGAAAGGAAGGAAGGAAGGAAGGAAGATTGAAGGGGAAAGGAAGGAAGAAAGGAAGGAAGGAAGAAAGGAGAGAGATTGAAGGGGAAGGGATGGAGATGGAGATGGAAGGAAGGAAAATTGAAGGGGAAAGGAAGGAGATGGAGAAGGAAGGAAGATTGAAGGGGAAAGGAAGGAAGGAAGGAAGAAAGGAAGGAAGGAAGGAAGGAGAGAGAGATTGAAGGGGAAGGGATGGAGATGGAGATGGAAGGAAGGAAGGAAGGAAGATTGAAGAGGAAAGGAAGGAGATGGAGAAGGAAGGAGATTGAAGGGGAAAGGAAGGAAGGAAGGAAGGGAGGAAGGAAGGAAGGAAGGAAGGAAGGAAGGAAGGAGAGAGAGATTGAAGGGGGGAGGCGCTGCCAAGGACGCACAAGGAGCTCCGCACAATTGCCTGGGGAGGGGGGGAGGCTCTGGCGGAGAGCCTGGTGGAGAGCCAAGCGGCGGCACATCTGGGGCCTTGGAAGCTGCGCGGAGGAGAGAGAGGAGAGAGCAGCTGCACTCTCACACCCACCAACCTGGAGCCCCCCATCCTCATCCCGGCACCTCTTGCCCTCTCCCAGCCGCCCCCCCTCAGGACCTGCCCGCCCCTCCAGCCTCCGGAGCGCCATCACAGCGGTGGAGTTGCGGGAGCCCCTTTCCACGCCGCGCAGCCCATCGCACGCAAGAGGTGCATGGCTGGAGCGCCGGCTCCCGCTCGGAAGGCGCTGCTTCTCCCCTCCCAGCCCAGCCGGCTGGCCTTCGACGCACATGTGGGTATTTTCTGGCGTATAAGACGACTGGGCATATAAGACGACCCCAACTTTTGAGAAGATTTTCATGGTTTAAAAAGTCGTCTTATACACCGGAAAATACGGTATATTCATTTGTATTCCACCTTTATTATTTTTACAAATAACTGAAGGCACACATATCCCACATACCTTCCTCCTCCTATTTTCCCCACAACAATCCTTGAGGTGAGTTGGGCTGAAAAAGAATGACTAGCCTAAGGTCATTCAGCTGGCTTTCAGGTTTAAGGTGGGATTATAAATCATGGTCTCCTGCTTTGTAGCCTGGTGCCTTGACCACTAGACCAGACTGACCTTTTCTTATATCATTCCCATTCCTTCTTAGACCAAACTCCCCTCCCCCCCCATCACTTTGGAATAGAGTTACATGGAAGAAGAAAGTAATGTTCCTGCCCTGCTTTGACTACTAATCTAGGCTACAAATATAGAGCTTTGAAAAGTTATTTATATCTGATAGTTGCAGTCAAATAGTCCCTGATGTTTAATACCCAGTTTAATAAAACTAGGTAAATTAGAAGTTAATTCTGTAACGTGGGGAGGGACGGCAGAAGATAAATGATGGAAAATTGGGGGGATAATTAGCTGTTGTATTTGTTACACTGTACTTTCGCTGCATTTATTTTTGAAATCCACTAGAGGGTAGAAGGAAATTAATCATTCTCATTAAGGTAGTTTTCCAGCTACTTTTCAAGTACAATGATTGAATGAAAGGTGAACTAGTTTTTTAAAAAAGTTAATCCTGAACAAATATCATTTAGAATTAGGAGTTTGTGAGAATTATCCTGCTGAAAACAAAATTGCACTAAGTACACAAAAGACTAATTTTCAGAGATGGAAATCCAGACTAACAGACAGTTGGTTTGGTAGGTCAATAAGTGGAAGATTATCGAACTGATGCTGCAGATGTGCTTTGAAATCTGATTTTTAGCACTCTGCCTGAGAACTACTGCAGGCCATCTTGAATTGCTTTGGAGAATTTCTACACATAAAAAAAAACATACACAAAACCAGACCTGTTTTCAAAGAGTTTGGGCACTCCTTATTCTGCCTGTTGAGTTCGTACCGTGTGCTGCATCATTTCCTAGTTCTGGATGATAGTGCAACTACAAAAGGAGCTCTTTAGGCCTCGGGAGGAGGAGAGAGTGAACCCCATCTTTGGCCTCAAGATCTTCATAAGAAACTCATTGCTTGTAGCTGCTTATAAGAAAATGTGATTATATGTACCTGCCTCTAGCCAAGACAGAAAATTAAACAGGGTAAGACCTGGAAAGGAGACTATCAGGGGATCCAGGGTTGCAGGCTAGACTGGAAAGTTTAAAAGCAAAGAACCCATCCTTCCCTCCGATGATGTATGAATGTGAACAATAGTTTCTGCACAAGAGCAAGAGGAAGAAGGTTGACTCTTTATGGTGCTGAAAGAAGGCTGTTTTGCATTCCTTGATCAGTCACAAGAAAACAGTGCACTATTAGAGAAACTGAGTCAGAGTTATCACGTATCACACTTGGGGTACATCACAATAGCTGATGCATCTATGGAAAATATATTAATGGTATATGATGTGAATGGAAAGAGAAAAAGAGGCTGACAGCATGTAAGGTGAATAGGCAGCCTGATGAAAGCCACACAAAAAAAGCATTTGTGTTTTTAATGCAGTGAGAGACAAGACAGCTTGGAGAGCAGTTAGCCATAAAGACCTACAACTTGACAAAGCATAACAACACTGATGCACATAACCACACTGAAACACTTCTCTAGGAGCTTCCACTTCCAACATTTCCTTTCTGCTTAAATGCTTACAGTGATTCGGGTTTACTTACAAATATGCCTATGGAAACAGACACCACAAAAATACTAGAATTCTACTTTACATTCATGTGGGGACAACAGAGAAAGCCTTTGAAATGGCTGCCCGTTTCTTTTGGAAGATGTGGCTGCTTTCATGCTTTAAGGAAAGATGCTTCAGTCAAGCTGATACTCTTTGTAGAATACTACTTGTAACTATCTTGCACAGCCTTAATGCCACATTAAACAGTAGCAGTATTTCTCTTTGTAAATGATAAAATCAGGAAGAGAGGAAACAAAGAATTGCAATGCAATCAAACCCCTTTTGAATGTATGTACAAATATACTAAAGGAGTAGAACTTTTATCCATGTTACCAATTTTGACCACCAGTATCTCATAGAAACTGCTGCTAAAGACACCACATTTTGGTGAAAACATTCCCATTCAATTTTCTGGATACACACATGCAAGTTGATACCTTTTTTCTGAAAGTATGAGCACACAAGAACAATTACTCACTGGATGTGCAAGCACAATATATATTTCTGATCAATTGTGTGGGAAGATTCAAAATCATCTATTTCTTTCTAGACATGATATTTCAGCTGACTCAAGATAAGTAGGAGAAACAAGATAGCCTTTGAAAAAGTGAGAAATGAATCTTGCAAATGCACAGCTGCAGTTGGTCCCCTGCCAATGCTTTAAGAAGAAATGCCAGGCTCACGTAGCATATGCTCACAAGAATATTATTTTGGAGTTGATTTCAGCAGCCATATTGAACAACTGAGGTAAATAAAAAAGTAGACTAATGATGACTTGATTATTACTGAAAAGCAATTAAATTCCTTGTATTATTGTTGTAATGAGAATCATAATAGCAGGGCAATGCAATGGAATACCTTGACTATTTTATCTCTTTGTGAATTCAAATATAGATTGAGGACACCTGAAAAGGCCACATAAAATTGTGTACTCTACTATAATATTCAGAAATAATTGACCTATGTTTTTTTTAAAAAAAGATCCAGATAAACTGGGACAGGAACAAAGAAGGCAACAAAATGATCAGGGGACTGGAAACTTGTCCTGTGAGAAAAGAGCTGAAAATAGCTACACAGATGAAGGACAAGAGCAGTGGAACAAGAGAACTAGAACAAAAGATGAATTACAGTCTTATCTAACAAATAGGTGGACTCTCTAGTTGAATGCTAACAAAAGCTTTGTAAAAGTAACAGCAATTCAGCAGAATACTCCATTATGTAAGCATATGCCAGCTCTAGAGATGTACAAAACTCATCAACTTGGATACCAGTAACTAAAGGATTGGAGGATTTGCTTCTGGAATCTGCCAAACTTCTGCAGGAACAGCAGGGTCCAGAGGGAGAAAGCACACTCATTGGTGAGTTTTGTACCTTCCTAGTAGACTCCATTCTGTCAAATATGTTGAAATAGGTACCATATAACATTTGTAGGGAATTCTTTAATTTGAATTTCTGCATTGGATAAGGCAACAGACAGTAACATCTGGAGAAGGATGATCAAAGCGCATTTAAAGATGGAATTGGGGCCAGTTGAGAAAAATGCAACCCCATCCAAGACCAAGTAGAAAACTCCTAAGATAAATCCCAAAGGCCCCAGTAAGCCTAACCACTTAGTCTTATCAGGAGGGACCTTCTGATTCTGATTCAATATGATCCTCCCGGTACAGACCTGACAAAAAATACCGTAATATTGTTCTGTCATGATACAAAGCCACACCTTTTAGATGTGTTGCACACACGTCCAAAAGCTGGGGAGCTTCTGTCACATCATCACACTACTGTCATTTTGATGAAAGCAACAGGAGGCTACGGATGCCCATAGAGTCAGATTTCCTGGGTGGAATGCCACTCAAAGATTCTGACTACAATATTTACGTCTTTCCCCACAATTAAGCATTTCAGGTCACACACACACATTATCAGGATGTAACATCTCAAAAATCGTGGTATAATGACTTCCGGTGGATCTGCGCGGGCGATGGTGGCTACTTTGTAGCCGTCCTCCTGGGTAAGTGTAATGAATCGCTATGAACAGCGGACACCAGCTGTTCAGCGGTTCAAAATCCCCCTCCCGGGCAAAGGGGGGGGAAGAGGGTTGTCTGAATAGTGGTAGAGCCACTTATGCACCCCCAATATTTTTTTGGGGGGTGTGTGAAAGGAGTGCTCCCACGGAGTTCAGACTGTCTCCGCTTCCCAGCTGCTTTTGTCCCTAGGGACAAAACAAGCCGTTGCAACCACCTCCGCGTTTAAAGAGAACTGGTGAGTTTTTCTTAGAAGCGGACAGAGTTGACTATAGGATTTAACTTTTGCTTTCTTTGACTTTATATGGATTTTGCTTAAAGATTTATTTTTACCTTTATATTCCCTCTTTTTATTTTTTACTTTTTGCTGAAAGGGAAAGTAAAATGGCGATCGGCAGACTTTCCGGTGTTTTTTCTATCTTTTTTTCCTTTTGGGAAGCTAGAACGGTGATCGGTAGGTTTTTTGGTGTTTTTCTTCCCCTTTTTCTTTTTTTTTCTTTTCCTTTTAATGATTGGAATGATGTTTTATTCTTTTTTTCTTTTTTTGATGAAAGTGAAAAGAAAATGGTGATCGGTTTTTATGGATTTTAGAAGCATTTTTGATGTTTCTTTTTTTTCCCTTTCCTTTTTTCTTTTTTTTTTATGATTTGAATGGAGTGTTAGCATTATTATTTTTGTTTAATTTCTGTGTTTTGTATTTTGTACTTTTTGGTACTTTTAAAAAATGGAATGGATTTTTTCTATTTAATTATTTTTTTCTTCTCCTTTTTCTTTTTCTTTTTTGAACTCCTTTTTTTTATCATAATGATTCCCTCTTGAAGGATTTTTTTTTTGAATTTATGGAGTTAATTTCTTATTTTTTTGCTTAATTCTTGCAATTTTTAAGAAGGAGTAAAGTTTTTTTAAGATGGCTCCAAAGCGTCCAGTAATCTCTACAGCTTCCAAGGTGGCTTCTTCTTCGGTGTTATCATCAGGGCAACAATCTAAATTAATAGTTTCACCTTCTTCCTTGTCACAGTCAACAATGGTGAAGGACTTACAAGATATGATGGGAGATGTTATACTTCAAATTAGGGGAGAAATGAAAGAGATTTTAGAGGAAAATAATAAGACTTTGAAGCAAGAGATAGTTTTGACTTTAAAAGGAGTTGCCTCTGTTCTTGAAAAGTTGAATTCTCGCGTAGAAGAGGTAGTAGAAAAATTGGAATTGATGGAGGAAAAATTTGAAAGTATGGAAAAAGAGATGAAAAACTTTCAAGATGAGATTCTTATGCTTCAATATAAACAAATGGAATATGCCTTAAGAATCAGAGGTTTACATGAGTCTGTGCAAGGAGATTTGAGAGAGATGGTGGCAAAGGACTTTGCTGTGATTCTGAATAGAGAAGAAGAGGAAATACTTAGTGGAATTGATCAGACATTTAGAGTTAACTCTGTGGTGGCAGAGCAAAAGAATTTGCCAAGAGACGTGGTAATTTACTTTGGGAAAAGATCCCTGCGCAATGAAATTATACAAGCCTTTTATAAGAAGAGGTTTCAAATTGCTTCACAAGATGTTATAATTTTAAAGGAGATCCCACCAAAAATTTTAAGAAGAAGAAAGGAGTTTGCTTTTTTAGCAGACGAACTTAAAAAGAGACAAATTTTGTTTAGATGGGATGTTCCGACTGGAATGGTGGTGAGCTACCTGGGGATACGTTATAGTCTTAATACTGTTTCTAAAGCAAAAGATTTTTATACTTCGGTCCTAGGGGTATGCTCATCGTCACCTACCATGCTTAAAGCTTTGGAAGAAAAAAAGGCAGAACTGCAGTTTGAGGGGGCCCAACAAGTAGAGACGGAGGAGCAGAAGACAACCTGTGCAACATATAATTGTAAAGAAAAGGATCAACAGAAGAAGTTTAAGGAAGTTCCACAAGTATTGGTTCCTGAATCTGAGGGAGAAGTAGGATTTATAAATTCTTTGGAGCAACCTTTAATGCCAGAATTGCAGTCTGAAGAGCCTATATTAATTAAAAATGGGAGGCCTCAACAAGTAGAGATGGATGAGCAGAAGATAACCTATGCAATATATAACTGTAAAGAAAAGGATCAACAGAAGAAGCTCAAGGAAGTTCCACAAGAGATGAAAGACCAGAAGACAACTTGTTCAACATATAAACATAAAGAAAAGGAGGTTGAGGAAGTTTCACAGGTATTGGTTCCTGAGACTTGTGTAACATATAAATGTAAAGAAAAAGTAACATATAAACGTAAAGAGAAAGACCAACAGAAGAAGGAGATTGAGGAAGCTTCACAGGTATTGGTTCCTGAGTTTGTGGAGAACCAGGACCTACAAATTTTTTGGAGCGATCTTCAAGGGCAGATTTTAACGCATTTCTTTCGATGCTTATGGGCAAGAGAGACTGATATGGAGACTGAATGAAAATTTTAGATAAGAAGTTTAAGATGACATGAAAAGGTTTAGAGTATATTACAACGTGTTTAATGATTGGATTTTTTTAATTATTATCGTTATTACTATTATTTTTAAGAGAAGACAATTTGTTTAAAGTTTAAGTTTAAGTATTTAGCTTAAGTATTCAAAGAGTGTTTTGTTTCAATGGTATAATGAAGGTTTATATGTTTATTTTTTTTTTTGTTTTATGATAAAGAAAGAGGGAGAGATTAGATTTATATTGTACGTATAGATGTTCAAAGAAAGTAATGTTTAAATTTGTGTTTTGGAGGGAGTTTATATAGAATGATGAATAATATTATAAGTATGATATTAGAAAATGTTTAGAGTATATTATAATGTGTTTAAGGACTGTAATTATTATTTTTTTAGAGAAGATAACCTATTTAATTTAAGGTATTTAGATTTGTTTAGGATTTATATGTGTTTTAAGTTTTTCTTTTCTTTTTTTTGAAAAATTTTAATTAAGCCTGTACTCAACTCTGGGAAGGTTGGGGGAGGGTTTGGGAGGTTTGGGGAGGGGGGGAGGGTATGGGAGGGGGGGTTTGGGGAGGGAATTTGTTTTGTAAAATTTAAAAAACTTTCAATAAAAAAAAATCGTGGTATAATTAAGTTCTCATTAAAGGAAAGGCTCGGAGCTTGCTTGAATTTGTAAAAATTGTTTCAGACTCATCTTTCAGTCTTGGAAAGGTCCTCCCTAATGACCTAATACTTAAATATTTAGAGCAATTTTAAAACTCGAAAACAGCGTAATAATGCAGTCAATTATAAATAGATTATAGATAAAATGGCTATCCTCTTAAAATGTATTTAGACACCAAACTTCCCCAGGTTTTCTTAAGTCTGTTAATGAAAAGTAGAGAATGTCAAACATGAAGTGCTGGATATCCAGAGTGGAAGAAGAATCTGCTTGGACACTTTTGAAAGGATTCTGTAAAGCAGCAAAACTGGAGAATATTGTGATATGTTAATAGGGCCCAAAAAATAGATGAGCATCTGATTCCAGCAAAAAGCTGGTTTTTATTTGTAATACACTCACTGGGATGTTTTCTAGAACATGAGCTCTGGAAATATGTTTATTAAATATTTTCTTTAGTTTTAAAAAGTCCCACAGATAGTACTCATGTTAGAGTACTGGAAGTTTAGAAATATAAATAAAATAGAGTTCCAAAACATTTCGAAGAGTTTGAAAATATAAATAAAACATTTCTTATTAAGGTTATGCTTTTCTGGATTTCAGTAGTGATTGTTAACGTGACCAACTTTTCAAACAAATGTTTTATAATGGAAAGCCTGTCCATATTTTTAAACAATATTGGAAAGCCTTATTGGTAATCCTTGCATACCAAATGTCTTGTTTAGCAGAGTTCAACAGTATATAAAAAAAAACCCAGTTTTGCAACCAATTCTCACATTTATAATCATCAGAGCATCCAGCACTTCACATGTGCACCATTTGGGCACTTTGTGACTGGTGTGCATCTACAATTATCACAGTATCCTAGAGCCACATGGCCACCATTTGCATGCGTCCCAACCAGTTTGTAAGAAGCAGAATCAATGAGAATGCAGAAGTAAAATTGCAGCTTGATTCATTTAATGACCACAATTTAACTGAATAGGAAGTGATATCTTAAGTCCATCACAGTCACACATTTTTCTACTTTGCAACTGCAGTGTTTATCAATGGAGTTGCGGGTGCCAATTGTGGTCACTACCTGTATTTACAAACATAAACATGTTAGGTAATGGTTGTTTGCTGGAAAGATGTACAGTATAACTGATTAGGAGGAAGGACAGGATAAGAACATGGGAGGGAAACGCAGAACATCTGTTATTTACACAGATTCTGAGCTGATTATCCTCTCCAAGTCTGGAAAAAGCAGCATCCATAGAAGAAGAAACTGACTTTTAGAGATACAGGATCAACATTTTTAAATGTGTTGAATGTACATGGAATTAATTTTAAAAAGTGCAAAGTGCAAAAGGATCCATGCACACTTTTGCACACCATGTAAGGTAGAGCTACCCTATCTAGTCCAGGGGTCTGCAACTTTGACAACTTTAAGACTTGTGGACTTCAGCTCCCAGAATTCCTCAGCCAGCAGCTGGCTGAGGAATTCTGGGAGCTGAAGTCCACAAGACTTAAAGTTGTCAAAGTTGCAGACCCCTGATCGAGTTAACAAAAATATAGATGACATTAGATAGCTTGAAATTGAAAAATAAATGTTGAATGTAAGGGTTAGCAAATATCAGCCCACAGACCCAATCCAGGCTGCTGCTTGTTTTGCAATCTGAGAATGGGTGGATGAGCAGCAGATTGCTCCTGGGCCGAGAGGCAGGGTGGCCAGTTGGCTGATGGTGATTTGGTGATTTGGGCTATCTGTGGCCCTGTGTTGTCCAAAGGCTGCCTCAGTTATTGGCCTGCAGATCTGCCAGCTGCACCCATGGAGGCTGAAGAGGTGCGGGATCTGGCCATTTACAAACAAGGACTGACAACTCTGATCTAACTCTTTGCTGCTTGTAATACCGTGTTTTCCCGAAAGTAAGGCCTACACCAACAATAAGCCCTAGCTTGTTTTTGGGGGGTGAGCCTAATATAAGCCCTATCCCAAAATAAGCCCTAGTTTTGGGGTGAGGCAGACATCTAAAAATCAAGCTAGGGCGGGGATGGGGGGTGGAGCTGCCCCACCTGCCCTGCACCCACTTACCTTGTAGCCAGGCCTCTCCTTGCAGGTCCACTTTTTCATCTGAGGCCTCTTTTGCAGCCAGGCCTGCATTTCTCAGTCACAGGCTTTTCTGGAAGGCCGAGAAGTAAGCTATGGATTAACCCAGCTGCTTAGGCCTTCTGGAAAGGCCTGATTGCAAAATGCAGGTCCGAATTCAGCTGCAGAACTTTAGCCCCAGAAAAAGTGGACCGGCTGGATGGGTCTGTCAGTGCCCGAGGTGAGATAAGGCATACCCCGAAAATAAGACCTGGTGCCTCTTTTGGAGGCAAAATAAAAATAAAAATAAGACCCGATCTTATTTCCAGGGAAACACAGTAGCTCTCTGGAGTATCAAGGTATCTCTGTTGTAACTCTGCACAATAGATGTTTCATTGCGTTTATAACATGATGCAGGAAACCTGTAAAACATAAAAGTGGGCACCCCTCTTTCTATGGCTACCCTGAACTTTGATTGCACTTGCCATCATCACCTCACCTACTGCATAATTACATTGTTCAACTCACCACAAATGATGATGATGATGATGCAACATCCAAGAGGCTGCCCATCCATGCATTCTTCACTGATCATGAGACTCATTCAGCTCAGAAGCCATAATCCAAGTGGAGCTGTGCACTCCAAAGCAGGGGTCCCGGGCCATGGTCTATTAGAATTGGGCCGCGTGAGTGGCTGGCTGGAGCCCGCACATGCGTACACAGCTCAACTTGCATTAGCAGCAGGCTGGTTGTCACTTGTGCATGCTCACCGAGCCACTGCTTGTGCAAGTTGAGCTGCACACATGCATGCCAGCCTGCCACTTGCACAAGGGCTGCATGCGTGGTCGCCAGCCCACTACTTACACGGCCCAGTTCCCCTCTCCCCATCAGCCAGGCTGCCAAGCCACAAAGGTTGGGGCTGCTTCTCTAAGTCTAAATCATACATTCTTATGTGGAAGAGGAATCATGGCCCCATGATTATTTCCCAATCCATTTGTTGGACTAGTACTTCTGTAACTGCAACATCTGGCTGACCTTACTGCCGTGACAGCTGCTGCTACTCCTACAAGTTTGGAGCAGAGGGCCTTGGGGTGATGTCACTTCTTTCCTTCACACCAAATAACAAATGAACACGGCCATCAAACAAGATGGAAAAACTGGATCAGAAACAGACAAGATTCTTGGCAGTTGATTGCTAATTTGCTATAACTAGCATGTTCCTTTAACCAAAGTTTATTTTCCCAACCTAAAGATCTAGAAATAGAATTGCTTTCTCCCATGGGATCAGGGACACAAGCTGCATGAACTGGAAAGACCAAAAAGCAAAGCCAGGCCACCTGCAAAGTCCTTTTAAAGAGATAGATATTCTGATGTTTAAAGAGGCTTAAATAGACAGATGCAAGAAAGGTCTGGGTAGGTCTGCTGAAATAAAGAATGCGGACTGCCTAACATCTCCTGTGGGTGTCTTTCTTCAAGGACATCATCATCAAGTGTTCTCAATCTGTCTTTGATATATCGCTCCCTTAGTTTAAATGACATCTGTGCGATCTTAGTTATCTCCTGATGATGCCTGTTCCCATAATAAGCTTCGAGCCACTTTGCTTTCTGTACTTTCATCTTGGCTAATAATATTTTCTTATTATCTTTCATCAGAAGGCAAATGCCACACAGTGCCGGAACATGCAGTTTGACTTTTAAAGAAATCTGCCGTTCTTTTCAGCAAAGACATCCTTTTGGAAGGAGATAAAGACAAACAGGAAGATTTGAGAGGGTAACAGCTGAACAAGTGCAAGATGACATTAACCTGCTCCATACAAATATGGATTAGAATCATTAGATTCATTTCTCTCCCTCAATCATCTGGAGGTGCTTTTCTTGGGAATGTGAGCGACTCTTGGCCTGGGCCTTTGAATATATATTCCCTTTCACTGGGTTGTGTGCGTGTACCGTGATGATGTGGGTCAGTATTGTTGTCAATGGGAAAAGCTTTCTCCCACATGAAATAAAATGTAAAGACTTTGTGCCTTTATTGAACTAAATGCCAGAGGCATTAAGAGCTGGATTGCCTGACTGGAATGAATGAAGAAATGTTTATGTCTCTGTTTCAGGGGTCTCTGCCCGGTGTGATCAGGAAATAGGCCAAGCTTCAATTGCACATCATGGCTGCTATCTTGATTTTGTTTTTTCTAACTGTAGCCTGCAGATAGCCTTGGCCCATACAATACTTTAAGTTATAATTTGCTTTGGGCTTAGCCAAGTTTCATTATATATACTAAATCATGGTTTTTTTAAAATAGTTAAAACAAAACATGAATGTGATTTGTGAACTCAGGTTAATGGCTTTGTTCAATTATGCTAAGGCAAAATTTAAAAAACAGGATTAATACAATGTACGAGCTCAGTCAGTGGGGCTTACTTTTGTGAATAAAATTGTGCTATAACTGTTTAATAACTGGTATTTACATTTATGCTGAAACACTGCTGCTAAATTCAACTATTTGTCAGTGAACTCTCTCAGTATAGCTTACCACAATCTATAAAGTGAGGTGTGGATATAGGATTGCAGCCTTAAAATGAACTGTGGTTTACTCCACCCTTTTAAATTATTTTCCTTATTAACATGGTGATTTATAAGAAAGTGAATCACAGGAGGAGAAAGAAAAAGTAGCATGTTAATTCCCTGAATCAATTTTCATCACAAATATGACATTCTAATTATAATCCTATAATTCATGTTTCAATTTGCAGAAGATATAAAAAATGTTCCTTGGAGAAGCCACAGACATGGCAAGCTGCTGACCTTACATGAACTCTCCTTATCTTGAAAAAGCATTTTAGAGGGTACATTTTAAAATGAATAAAAATAGAAGTATTTGCAATTGTCCAATTTTTCATTATCTTCCATATTATCAGAAAATGTAAACACAACACTATTTTAGCTGAAAGATTGCACCCTTAAAGCCTAAAAGAGTTTTAATCGTATATGGCTGTAATTTGATTCTACAGCAATTTGAAAAGGCTACTGTGAACTAGAATGCCATTTTTGTGTAGGGCAGTGGTGGCGAACCTATGACACGCGTGCCAGAGGCGGCATTCAGAGCCCTCTCGGTGGGCATGTCTCCTGTTGCCCCAGCCCCGCCTCCCCCTGCAGCCCCCTCCTCACCAGCATCCCCTCTGGAGGAGATTCGCCCCTGGGCGCGGACCACATGGAGCAGCACAGCCAAGCATAAGGCAGCCAGTCAGCAGGGACAAGACTCCGCTCTCATGCTCCATCACACACAGATGATGTGCGGAGTGTGGAGGGCGTGGCCACCATGGTGCTGCTGGGCTGCCTGGGCGATCTGTGGCAGGCTGTGGAGGCGGTGAGTGGTCCTGCGGGCAGGATGGGGGATAGGGCAGAGGGTGGGGCAGGTTTTGGGCACTCAGTCTCTAAAAGGTTCACCATCACTGGTGTAGGGCATTCGGGCTAGAAACCATGAGACCCTGAGTTCTAGTCCTGCCTTAGCTATGAAGCCACCTAAGTGACTTGGAATAGTCACTCTCTCTCAGTCCTGGAATGGAGGCAATAGCAAACTACTTCCAAAATCTTGCCCAAAAAACTGCAGGGACTTGTCCAGGCAGTTGTCAAGACTCAACCCTGACTTAAAGGTAGACACACAATAGCAACTTTTATCTGAAAATTACAAGGGGTAATTTCCAGTGTAGTTGCACTGAGCACACTGTCAGTCAGCCCTCTATCCAAATCTGAACAAAAACATATGTTACTCAGCTCAGCTAGCAAAAGATATACCTTTGTGTTCATTAACACCAGTAAGCATTAAAACAACTAACTCAGCAAAAACAGGATAAAATACAGGCAGAAACAGGTAGAGTGACATGAACAGCAGGCAGGAATTAACACGATGTACTTATCTCTAGAACTATATCACAAGGCAGAGTACAGTCCAACTACCTGGAAACAATAGTTTATGGGTTCATTTATTTTATTTTATTTTATATAGCCGCCTACCTCACTTTTATGTGACTCTAGGTGCCTCACAATAAACTTAAAAAATTAGCATGGAGGACCCCAGATGTAAGCCTTTTATGAAAGGCTTGCAGCTGGAGAAGAGTATAGATGCAAGTAGAACACTAAGTGATCCTCTCTTATATTCTGCACCATGAAAGAAACAATTTGTAGGCCAGAATAAAATAACCAATAGCTATCTCAATGAGTGAATTCTAAATATATTGGAAGTACAACTTCCAAAATTGCTAGCAAGGCTTTATAATCTCAATACATGTGGGGGGAGTGGAGAAGGCTTCTGGTGGGGGCCCTTTTCATCCTGCCTTAGACTTGATTATAGCACACAACATGGGTTGTTTAGATATGTTGTCTTGACTGGGTTCACAAAATGGGCTGTGTCACAAACTAAGACATAGTGGGTGGGATTATTCAGTATGTTAAGGCTAAAATGAATCAAACATAATGGCTTAATCTGATGTAGAATTCAGCCGTTCAATGGGTTTACAGTGTACACTAAATAATAAACCATGGTTTTAAAGCCAGCACAGCTTCACATAATGCAGTGCTTCTCAAATAGTGGGGCGCGCCCCCCAGGGGGGGCGCGAGGCTCCGTAAAGGGGGGCTCGTTTGACCTCGGAAAATACTGTCATATTGGATTTCTAGATCGGATCATCTGACTCACTCGCAAGCGGCGTCCCACACGGCATTGGTTGCCTAGCAACTCTAGAGCTGAAGAGAGGGAGCAGCGCGGCGCGAACACTGAAGATTGTCCCAGCGCAGCCCCAGTAGCAGCCCGACGCGGAGGACAACATGACCGCCAACGCACGTGACACATGCAAAGGACCCGATTGGATAGACATGATGCTCTATCCTGATTGGCCAAACCCGCCCGTGTGACTTTTAGACCCGGAAATCGGTCCTCTGTACAGAAAATTTTTTTTTAACAGGGATGAGAAGACAGGCGGAGAGAGAAGGAGAGAAGGAGATAAAAGAAAGTCTTCCGAAGGCTAAGACAAGGAAATAGGAAATATATTTTATATATTTTTGTTTTGCAGGTTAAAGTTTTTTTTTAATATTGTGCTCCTTTAAATCTTTTCTGCTACAGTTAATAAAGCTATTCTTTGTTGTAAATTGATCCACATTTCTTTCTTTTTTTATTCTCATATACGTTAATAAGGATACAGTGTTATGCAGAGGTGTATTTATAACAATTTTATAGACAAATGATACTATTTACAGTCGCGCGGGGGGCGCGAAATGTTTTCTTCTTCCTAGGGGGGCATGACAGAAAATAATTGAGAAGCACTGACATAATGTAACAAATCAAAGCTAAGCCAATCTCATTATAAATACAGAATGATTACACTATGTGCTTAAAACAGGCTGAAAACCTTGACTGTAATAAATTTGTCTTGGTCTGATGTTTTAGAGATGTATCTTTTGAACATTTTCCATTTCCAGCATGCAGAGGGAACAAAACAAAAACAAAAACCCCACACACTAAATAGGCAGTATTCCCATAACAGAGATGTGTTTTTCTGTCATTTTGTCCAAGAAATCCAAGGATTCTCCTCCTTTCAGCAGCAGAGTATTTATTATTATTGCAGCTCTGAGTCTGATATATCCAAGCAGACATATTTGTTTTTGTTAGCCTTATTCTCTTGATCCTTGATTCTTTAGCCTAGCATGCTGCCTGGGGACTTCTGGGAGTTGAAATCCACGCATCTTAAGGTTACCAAGGTTGAGAAATAATTCAAATCAAGAAAAAAAATAATGTTGAGAAATCCTGAGAAAAGATAGGCCAATCAAAGTAAATAAAAATTGCAAAAGTGTTTTACATTATGTGGGAAGAATCCAGAGAAAGAAATATTTTGGGGAATATTAAAAAGGCAGAATATATTTCCCCAAAGGAATAATGGAGAAGATCTTTAAAAAAGAGAGAAACTAGCCCCCAGAAATCAGCCCAGCCCCTAGGCAAAAGCCAGCTTTTAAAAATGCAAATTCAATAATCCTTTCAGAAAGGTTGTTACCTTCCAGCTAGAAACTGAAGAAATTAGGAAGACACAGAACCTTAAAATCTACATGCCCCACCCCAAACTCTAAGACAGGACACAATAGGATTAACCCACCAATACCAAAAGGGCACACTCAGACTCAGGTCAAAGTACATGACACAGGAAATACAAAGCCTCAAACAGGAACAAGCAACAACCTAACGAGCCCCAGAAGGTATAAAAGCCCTCCACTCTGCTCCATGTAATCAGTTTTTCGAGAGCCATCTTTCTGTCTGGCTCTCTTCTTCAATAAACTACAACCTTCTTTCTAAAGCAGTCTCCATTTTGATTATTCCCAGCTTGGACTGGACTCTGATGAAGATTTTTCTTTCAACAATTATGTTGATACAATGGAAATCATCTTTTCTATTCTATTAACCTATACAGGGCTTACTTGAGTTAATAATTGGGAAAAGCCTTTAAAAAATGGGGTACAATACTCTGAGGAAGTGTGGAAAGAGGCATTTTGATTGAATTCTGAGTCTAGCACAGACATGAGTTCCTTGACTTTTGAGGGATGACATTTTTATCTCAGACCTCAGCTTTCTAACTCTACTGGACTGTGAAAGAAAGCCATGTATGGAAAACTATGGCAGATCTCCAAAACCAACTCAGATGAAATTTGTTGCTAGATAAGGAAGTACTGCAGTTATCTTTCTGACCAAGTAGCTTTTCATTCATAGGTGAAAAGGATTCACCATGATCCTTTGTTCAAATAGTGGAGTTCACATGTAATGGAAAGATTGTGCAGTTAACTGAATAAATAAATGAGAAATGGCTGGGGGGTTGGGTGGTTATCTGCAAACAGAAGCACTCAGTCTGCTTTCTTCTACACCATCTCAATTATCACTCACAAAATCTTAGCAAGTTTATTTTAAATAAAGGTATCAAGCTTAAAACTCATCTGACTTTATTTTTTTTTTTGCCCTAGATCATTATACAGCACTTGCAAATATTAAGATAAATGGTATTTTTTACAGAAGTAAAGCAAAACTTCACTTACTTTATTACACACACACACATCCAGTCTTAATTCAGTTTATTATTTCAGCCCTGCAGCTGGAATGTGAGATCTGAAAGTGGATGTTTCTGGTTGTAATCTGACAGTCCAGCAATAGTTGCAATAGTCCTTGGCTTATGACTGTAATGGACCTTACTCACTAAAGTCATAAATTGTGATGGTCATAAAATGGGTCACCCACATGACCAACCCAATTTTTTTACCTTTTTTTTTTTTGCAGTGTGTCTTATAAGGGAACCAGTTGTTCACTACCGGCCTGCTTTGCTGAAAATCAAAAGTAAATGCTGGTTTTCGGCAAAAAAAGTTATAAAACATGATCACAATAACTGCAGGATGTTACAAAGGGCCGTAAATGAGCCCAGTTGCTGAGCGCCCAAAATGTGGCCACGTGACCACAAGGGGAGGGCGGCATCAGAACTTTGGTATCAGGTTGTAACTATCCCTGGGGAGGTCTGTCATAACTTTAAACAAGTGGTCATAAATTGAGAACGGTAGGCTTCAACTCTAAGCTCAATATACACCCACCAGGTTAAGAGGGATAATGGTTGTGATCCTGGACACCTAAAGGTTCTCTTTCACATCATCATGCTTTCATGTTCTCTTAATAACGTGAGCTTTCGAAATTGTATTATTGCGCCATTGAATACTCTTTAAGCAATAGGTTTGGTGCAATGTATAAAGAAAGAACAGCTGAGAATTATACACAGTCAGAAAGAAGCTCTTGCCCAACTTCATGCTAAACTGGGGAAAAGAACTAAAAATGGACCCTACATACTTTATCAAATCGTGACAAGGCTAAACATCCTAATTGGGAGCCAAATGTTAGCTTCCTCTGACAGAAGGAGCTTCCATTGTGGGAGGGAGGCTTCCTCTGTTGGAAGATGATTTTTTCCATCAGTGGAAAGAGACTTTGGCTTCTCTTGCCTGCTTTTACTTCCTGCCATGTGCTCCTTCGCTGTGCTGTTATATTTTGAAAGGCAAGAGAACAGTGTTCGACCACCGTTACCACATCCCTGGAAAGAATCTATAGCAGGGCTGTCAGATAGAGCCTGCCAATGTGCGTATAAGTGTATTTGTGTAGCAGTTTCAATTTTAAAATGGTTTTCTTGCCCTGCCATTCATGGGTATGAAATGCACATCATGGACTGACATGAAACAAAGACAGATGTAGTTTCTACATTCCAGGGGCAGGCAACCTTGGTTCTTTTATGACTCGTGGACTTCAATTCCCAGAATTCCTAAGCCAGCCAGCCATTCTGGGAGTTGAAGTCCACAAGTCATAAAAGGGCCAAGGTTGCCTACCCCTGTGCTAAGCCATCACTTGCTTTGTTATAAAACAGGTTCAATACATCGATTCATATTTTTTTTTAGTTCAGTTCAAATAGCTACCCACTTGGCACATGACTCAAGGTGGCGCACACACTAACCCACAGTTCTACAGTTAATACAATAAGCTATAAACCATGATTTACAAGACATAGTGACTGGCATCGTACAACATGCTATACCAAAATCACAGGGACTGACCATTACATCAGGTCCATTACTGAGTTTTCCTGTTAAATCATGATTAATTTAATCCTAAAATCTTAATGCACACAACGTAATACATAATCAGAAACAACTATAGTTTGTACATTATTAATTTTCTCAGGAAGCTAAACCCAAATCAAACAAACCTCACTGTAACTTAGGAAGATGATCTCTCCACATGTCATCCTTAGTGAAGCATGCAAACCAGCGTCTGCATTTCCTGCATCGGATGAGGAGAGCACATCTTTCTCCTTTTGTCCTGGCCGCTTTTTATAGAGGCATGATTGAAAGCATTTTAACAAACTGCATCACTGTTTGGTTTGGTGACAGCAGTGCCTCAGATAGAAAGTCCATACAGAGAATGTTAAGGACAGCCGAGAAGATCATAGGAAGCTTGCTTCCTGGTATTCAGGATACTGCTTATAAGCGCTATGTGCTTAGAGCTCAAAGCATTGTTAGAGATACGGTCTGTTTCTGTTGCTCCCCTCTGGGAGGAGATTTCAAAGTATTTCTAGCAGAACTACCCAATTCTGTAATAGCTCTGTTCCCTAGGCCATCCATCTGGTGAACTTGCAGGATTTGTTTTTCTCACCATGCACATGTATATGTATCCCAAACTAGACTGTTGTTTCTCTGTGTCATATAATATATGTGGGTATATGCATAATTCTGTATCTATGTATGTCATATTTATGTAGTGTATATTGGAGGTGGTGACCCTTTGAGAGCTGTATGCAACGAAATTTCATTTTAATGTATGCCGATTAGGGTACATTCAAAGTGATAATAAAGTTATTATTCTATTCTTTTCTATGCACCAGAATGGTCATGGCATCTCATCAGCCCATGTTAGAAGTCAGTAATTGTCTGAGTCAATGGAAGTTACAGTTTATAATCCATCCACACCCCAGACCTCCATTATCAATGGGGCAAGTCTGAAGAGCAGCTGTAACCACATTTCACTTTGTAGTAATCACTGCATTATGATTAAGCCATTTATTTTTTAAAAAATGTGAATATGGAACAACCAGTGCCTTTAAAAAAAATCATATAACCTCAGATTATGTGGTCCTTTAGATACTTCCAGTTATGCTGGTCCACCTCAATAACGAATCAGCTTTGATTTTCCTTAAATATATATTTCTAAAGTAGCAGGAGCTGACACAAGAACCTGCATTATGAAAAAGGCATGGCATTTCTGATGTAAATTAACTGCAGTTGAAAGTATTGATTCAGCATATAGATAAAAGTCTGTTATTGCCTCTAGTGCAAGAATTAATGCCAGGACTTATTCATTTATTCAGCATTTGTTTATTTTATACAATGTAGGACTTTTCTTGATAAAAATAATATATTTTTCATGATTAAAAATGTTTTGCGAGATAGAAAAATGTGAAGATGGGGGAAGACAGTGACATATTTTATTTGTGAAAAATGAAGTATTTCTATTTTTTTCCTATTTTTCAAAGTATTTCTGCATCAAAACTCTGAACAGCAAAAGTTTGTCTAAAAAGACTCAATGTGCAATATAGTTAAGGATCAGCATTCATCCCTCCCTTCTGGGAATTTGATGAGGGCACCCTATTCTTTGCATCAAAGGAAGCAAAGGATTGCATCTTCAAGTTGAACTGTGAAAGACTTTGTGTTTCAGATCCTTGAGAACCAATGCCAGTCAACCTAGATGACATCGAGCTGATTTGATCAATTGATTAAATATCTCCCCTTTGCTTCCCAGTCTTACTGCTGCCACAACTCAGCAGTACAGGTAGTTCTCGACTTACAACCATAACTGACCCCAAAATTACTACTGCTAAGCGAGACAGTTAAGTGAGTTTTGTCCCATCATACAACCTTTCTTGCCACAGCTAAGCGAATCTCTGCAGTTATTAAGTTAGTAAAACAGTTAAGTGAATCTGGCTTCCCCATTACAGATTGCTTGTCAGGTTGCAAAAGATGATCACATGACCCCGGGACACTGCAACCATCATAAATATCAGCCAGTTTCCCAGGGATCTGAATTTTGGTCATATGACCATGAGGATGCTGCCGTAAGAGTAAAAAAATCGTTCAAAAATCATTTTTTCAGTGCTGTTATAACTTTGAACTGTCACTAAAAGAATGGTTATAAGATGAGGACTATCTGTATTCCTATTTGCAGGTAACAGAGATATGGTTGTATGAAGTTGCCATACAAAGATTAATTTAGGATGTTATGCTTTTTTACATACATATATACATATATGTCATGGAAGTCCTTTTCAATATATGCAGAAAAAAGAATTTAAAAAGGAGATAAGCCTTGATATAAAAAAGAAGGAAATATAGCTAAATCTAGTTTACTCCATTCACTGATCTCTCCAAACCTTTCTGTGCTTGAAAACAATTTTTCCTTCCACTAGATTCCACTTTGTTCATTGTCATTTGTTCTTTAAACTTCCTGCTTTTCTCTTTATTGAGATCTCATCAATTTTATCCATGTTCAAAGTGCTCAACTTCCTCTCAACCCACCCACTCTTTTTCTTTTTCTTTTGTATTTGTTTTGTGTTTCATTCCTCACCATTCTCTCTCTTTAACCAACGAGAACCTGATGGGCTTATGTCACATTCATCGTTCATCCATTTTTAACATTTCTCCAGTTATACCACCTAAACCTGTTAGCCTTGCCATTTTTTTCAACCCTCTCATATCTTTTATGATCTTCATTTCATCATTTTCTTGTATCCTTACATTTACCACATTCCGTTCCATTCTTCAACATATTACTATTGTGCCCATACAAATCTCTAAAAACCACCCACCTTCTAGCATTCTTTCTCTCATTTTCAAGTTGTTTTCTCACTTTTATTCTTAATCCACCCCTCTTCAGGTACTTTCAAAACATTTTATTTCCATCAAAACTGCTCTGTGTTTTCTTTACTTTTTTACTCTAATGGTTCCTTAGTCTCCTTGATGCTATTCCTTGCAGCTATTTCTCTATGCATTATATACATTGTACAACATCTTTCTTTCATGCTCATTTGTGCATCAATCATTTTGTTATATAATTTTTTCTCATTTGCAGCTTCTTTCAAGAATATAGGACATAGAATAATAGGGTTGGTAGGGTCCTTGGAGGCCGCCTAGTCCAATCCACTGCCCATAGCAGGAAATCCTATACCATTCCAGACAAATGACTGTCCAGTCTCTTCTTGAAAATCTCCAGGGTTGGAGCACCCACGACTTCCTTTCAGCAGTTCCAAAAAGGTTCCACATCCATTTGCACTATTCAGGTGACCCTGAGGGCACAGATAAACTCCAAGTGGCTTCAACGACACTCAGAAAGAGTACTGAAGACCAGATGACTGCAAGAAATATAAATCCTGCCGTCCCCCACCATTCAGTCAGAACTGAAAAAGCTTCTTGGATGAGAAGTGAAAATCCAGCTGCCTTTTGAAAAGGCACCTTTGGGACATTCTGGAGGCAAGCCAGTCCACTGTTGATTGTTTTCACTGACAGGAAATTTCTCCTTAGTTCTAGGTTGGGTCTCTCTTTAATAATATTCTAGCTATTACTTTGTGTCCTGTCCTCAAGTGCTTTGGAGAATAAATAGACTCCCTCTTTTCTGTGACAGCCCCTCAAGTACTGGAAGATTGCTAATATATCAACCCTAGTCCTTCTATTCCTTAGACCAGGGGTCCACAATTCCCAGTCCGTGGACCGGTATAGGCAGTGGCATGCCAGCAACTGGTTCACACAAACAAGCAAAGCCCCATCTATGGGATGCAGGCAATACACAAAACCACACCCCTTCCGGTCTGTGGAAAAACCTCTCTCCACGGAACTGGTTGCTGGTGCCCAAAGGTTTGGGGACCTCTGCCTTAGACTAGACATGCCTAATTCCCTCTATCATTCATCATATATATTTTTCACAGTTTCCTTAAGCACAACTCCACATTTCTGTGCTTTCTTGCTTCATCATACGTTTCCATTTCTGCTTCCATTCCATTCCCTTTTCCACTAAATGCTTAATGTTGTGCATGTCTGTGCAGACCACAAACAGCAGTTCATACCCACCGAGAGACAGAAGGCTATTCTGGCTGAACCAAATGTGGTTCCCAGTCTAAGCAAAGGTTCTGGCCCAGAGCTGCAGTTGTGGCATTTCTGTTTTGGGTCAAGGAAGTATGTCCTGTTCACATATGCACTTAATATGGCATGATCACTGATCGCCTACTGTTAGTCCTCTGAATTAGCTTTTGGTTTCTTCTTGGATTTAGAAAGGTATACAATATTCCTTAAGTTTCAGGTTGTCAATTATGTACTATTTTTCTGGAGATTAATCCCACATGACCTGCTTCTTGAATGATTACACAGAGGGATACACTGCTTAAGAAGACACCAAGCCAAGTAATCATGTCTTAATTGTTTAATAAAAAATAGTTGCAATAAACAAGATGGCATCTGAACAAAAAAAACTGCTCTTGGCCAAGAAATCTGCAGCAACTGGAGAAATTAACATCAGTTGGGGGTTGTAAATGCATGAATAAAAACACGTTCAGTATGGGTACCCGATCTTCCCAGGTAGCCAGGAACAAATTTTGAAGGCAATTCATGCACAGCTGTAAAAGAATGTTTCATAGCACTAGCAGCCTTTTTAGTCAATACGTCTAAATTGTTGCCAAGAGATTATTAATTTTTGAAAATTAAGTATGATAAAAGCTGATTGGAGTGAACTTGTTCTGTTGGTTTCAATGAATTTCTGTACCTGAACTTCGCTCGTATCTGAATCTTCATTTGAAATCTCAATTTCTGCATACAAATCCCAAACACCAGATGACTGATTTCTTATTCTAATTTTTAATTAAGCTGTCAGAAAATCTAAGAAAGAACTCGAGCTGACACATACCTTGTGTTCTGATGCGTATGTAATGTGGCATCAATATAAATTGCATTTAAAATTACTTTGATATCATATAGTGAAACAGTAACACATCTGCTTTTAAATAGCATCTACTCCTCTCTCCTTTGTTACTTTTGATAGATGGATTATTAGCATATTATGTTGTTTCTTGTGTTTCCTTCTCTTTCCTTTCCTTTTAAAACTTTTTATAGCACTGTCTATAAAACAGAATTTATAAAGAGTGCATAAAATAGCAACAAGGTGGATAGATTCAATTCCAGTGGTGATGTATTATTTGGAAGATCTGAAGGACCAAGAAGGGGCCAGATGACCCTGGAGAAAACCTATCTATGTGGTCATGAAGAGTTGCAGTTTGATGGCATATACATTATCTATCAACAAAGCAGAATTTTATAGACACTTCCTCACTATGGAAAAGAGTTGAGTTCCAGCCATTCCTTAGGTTGAGATCCAGGAACATAAAGCCATATGCACAATATTCCTTCCATGTTTAACTTTTTCTAGGAAAATTATGTGAATTATATGAACCAAAGCAAAGAAGAAAGAAACACATTTTCTTTATTGAAGTACCCTAAGACTGAGATTACTGGCTTTCTATCCAATCAGACTAAGTATTCTGAATCTAGGTTGGCTTATCCATCACAGCTGGTAATGGATTTTGTGGTGTTCTGTGTATTATTAGTTGTTCCAGATGATGTCCATTTGTATAACTCCCTTCATGATCACTAATAATGTTTACTGTATATTGTTCTTTTTTTGGGGGGGTAGCACATGTTTTATTGGGGGGGCAGGCAGGCAGAGGTAGTCTACTTCTGCATTGATTAGGCTTTTCTCTAGCACTGTTCTTTCGCTATTCCTAGCTGGATTGCTATATTCAGTGTCCTACAATTCTGAATATAGATTTGCAAAAGATTATATAAAAGCATACATATTTAATGATATATAATTAATGGCAAGAAGCATGCATCCATGGGGGGGGTGACTGGTAGCTCCAGGTGCCCCCTCACCTTTTTTTTTACCTTTTTACCTTTGTTTTAATTCTGTTTTTAAATTTGCTTTTAATTTCATCTCATTTTATATGGCTGTATGGGTTTTTTATTTGTAAACCATTCAGAATCACAGCAAATGACAGATAATATCTATAGGCTTAATGAATAATTAATTACATTTGCCTAGGCAGGAAACACAGCTAACTGTATATCAGCAATGAAGGGATCACCCCAAACCCAAAAAGTGAGGCTGGTATTGCAATCCAGCTTTCACACCTGATCTACATTCCTTTACTATTGTATTTTAAAAGGAGCCTTTTTTTACTGACCTTTTACACCTTATTAGCTGGCTTCTTCTTTCCTCAGGGTCACACTAAACTAGATTACAATGCAAAAGGATCCCAGGGTTCCTTAAAGCTGGGGGTCTTCAAACTTGGCCCTTTTATGACTTGTGGACTTCAACTCCCAGAATCCCTCAGCCAGTGTGCCTGGCTAAGGAATTCTGGGAGTTGAAGTCCACAAGTCATAAAAGAGCCAAATTTGAAGACCCCTGCTCAAAGCTTTCTTGATTTTTAAGTAGTTCCGCTCATACAGCTAGCACAGGAGTATGCTTTTAAACAGAAAAAAAAAATAACATTCTCAATTAGGAAAGCTAAAAAGTCTGCCTTTAAACATACCTTTTTCAACTTTTAAAGATCACAAACTGCACACCAAAACTCTGCCAAGTAAGTTGAGTTAGGAGGGGAACGACAAACCCAAAGTCATTATGTGACTTTTCATAGCTGTTGCTTTGAACCTGGGGAGAAAAAGAGAGAGAAGCCTTACATCAGGGGTCTTCAAACTTGGCCCTTTTACGACTTGTGGACTTCAACTTCTGGGAGTTGAAGTCCACAAGTAGTAAAAGGGCCAAGTCTGAAGACCCCTGCCTTACATTATGACTGAATAAATCCTTAACAGTTTCAGCTGCAGTTCAGCATGAGTTGGAAACAAACAAATGAAAGCCAATCTTTTGATTCTATCTTAACGCTTGTACCCCCCCCCACACCCCAGTTCAATGCTTTTTATTAATATTTGCACTCTGTCTTCCAATCCCCTGATATAAATAACTTTATTAACCACTACCAAGGCATTTAATCTTCAGCAAAGCGAGGTTTTGCTATTTTGGTCTAATTCTGAGAGATACTTTCTCCTTTTTCTTTCTTTCTTTCCAAAGGATCATAGGGCACATATTTGTTCACTAGATCTCTTGCATCATTTTTTCCATTGCTTGGTTCAAAAGGAGGAGTTGCGTCTCTGCTGTTTTGCTCTGGGTAACTTTAAGTGAGAACAAATCAGCACTGCTGCCTCTTACTTGTTAACACAAATGCTTAAACATTGCCTTGGACATACTTTGAAGGACGAAAGAGAATATGTATTTCAGAGAATGTTCCTATGATTTCTTTCCAAACAAAGAAGAATAACGACTTCTATATAAACTCCATTTACTGA
Organism: Crotalus tigris; assembly: GCF_016545835.1. Lineage (NCBI taxonomy): Eukaryota > Metazoa > Chordata > Lepidosauria > Squamata > Viperidae > Crotalus > Crotalus tigris. The sequence continues at coordinate 1,169,294 of NW_024096561.1, forward strand.
GCATTTGCAACAATACCCAGAGATGATATAAATCTAAAAACATCCATTTTCAGTTCCTTGTGTTTTAAGGATATTTTAGCATTTATATAACATTTTTAGAAAGTGATAGGGGGAAAAAAAGAGGCAGATATGGGACAACCCAACATAACTGCAGTCCCCTAATTTGTTCAAAGGTAATTTCATAATCCAATTCTTATTTTCTGCATTTGGCAAAAAGATGACCTAAAGCTACTTTGGGATAGTAAGTTCAAGGAAGACCTTCATCCACATTTTAAAAGGAGCTGCAGTTGCGATAATGCAAAATTCCCCTTTGAAGTGTGCAGCTTGAGAATAATTGCTACTTCTTTGTCTCTCTTCAGGTTGAACTGCCAGGGGTTCTTCATGGCAGGTCAAAGAAATCAAGATGACAGCTGGACGTTTTCAGGTGGTGGAGTTATTGGAATTCATTGCTGGAATGTATTTTTGTACAACAACTACAATAGTATTCAGACAGTAGATGGCAGTGTTTACAAGTTTGGATCTATGGTATCTATTCTATGTTCTTTTGTCCTAAGAAGAGTTTCCTGTTTCCTGTTACAGTCAAACAGTAAAGCACATGGTGATTGTACACTTTGTTTGATCTGTAGTGCTATATATCAACAGAATTTCTAAAAGAAGTACAGTATTCATTATCTCTAATCAGTAAAGATTGTAATGGCAAAGCGGAAATTCAACATATCTGGAGGCTACCAAGTTATGGAAGACCATATGGGAAAATAATACATAAACCAGGAGGTTTTTTGGGCAACTTTAAGATGTGTGAACTCCAACTTCCATAATTCTCCAGCCAGAATGCCTGGCTGTTGCCATATAATCTCCTTCTCGTGAGTTTTTTTTTTTAAAATCTGATTGAGGATCTGGACTTTTTTTACATTTAAAAATTGACCAAAGTCAATTGCATGAATGTACATTCAGCTTGGCCCTTAGGAAACCCCAGTACATTAGATTAGACCCATCTGTCAAATAAATAAGCAAGCAGAGAATTCAGAAAAAGACAAACAAATCGCTTTCCTATTGTGGCCAAGAAAATCACCAATCCAGGAAATTACCAGGAGTCAAGTTTGACTCTTTTTGTGTATATTAGATTTTTATCCCACATTTATTTTCTTTCACTTTTTTTCTTTTTCTTTGATTTTGTTCTTTTAGTTTTCTCATTTATTACTTTGTTTTCATTTTTATCTTTAAAAAAACCTTTAATAACATTGTGTGCAGTGCTTTTTTTTGTAAAAAAAAAAAAAGGTGCCGGAACTCACATGTCATACAACTTGCCTTGCCTATCCTACAAAGTTCCATCCAAAAAAGTTGCTGGAACTCCATTCTGGGCGTTCTATGACAAAAAAAGCCCTGATTGTGTATGAGAGACCAATTTAAAAAAAGGGAAACATGGAGTGAGTGATTTCTTTAAATCTGATTTCAGAAAGCTAATGCAGACTCTTCTAATCTACCAATTCCTCATGTTCCTCCCTTCCTCTCCATTATCACTTTTTTATTATTTTTCCAGCTCTTCTGCTGCTTGTTCCTCCCTGGCTCACTTCTCTCTGAGGGTTCAATTTTTCTTCAAATTTCATTCTCCCCTTTGACTCTCTATTCTGACACAAACTTAAAGTGTTCTGTTTTAAATCCAGTCAGATAGTTAACTCAAAAGAAACAATCTTATAATAAACAAAATATATTTTAATGAGAAAGATTACTTGCGTTCACGTTGTGATTGGTGTTGCTGGAAATACATCTTTGTTCATCTTTTAGATCAGTGGTTCTCAACCTGTGGGTCGGGACCCCATTTGGGGTCGAATGACCATTTCACGGGGGTCACCAAACCATGCTGTCCGCCATTTTTTTCCCTTTTCCCACTCCCTCTTATTGGTGGCCACACCCACTTGGGGGGTCACCACAATATGGGGAACTGTATTATGGGGTCATGGCATTAGAAAGGTTGAGAATCACTGTTTTAGATCCTTCCTTTAGGTAAGAAGATATTGCTCTTTATACCATCTTTATAATGACTCAGGCTATTGTATGACCTTCCATGGCCCATGCTTCTTACAGACAAAGAAATTCCCAAGTGGCTTGTGTCCAGGAAGTCTCCCAATGACCTTTTGAACTCCTCCCACTGCCCATCCACATACCTAGCATTTAACCCAATAACTGCCAGACACTCCAACATAGAGTTATGGTCCATAGAGCTATATAGGCCATAGAGCTATATGGGCCAGAATACTCTCTCTTGCCCCACTCTGTGCATCAAGGTGCTTCTAAAAAAGGCATTGATTGCAAAATAATATTGCTTCCTTGTTCAAATTTTACAGGAATACCACTGCAGAAATCATCATTCATTTGATAATGGTTCTGAATTTTATCATGTACCCTTCCAGATTTTTCTTGATGTAAGAAATTGAAAACTAAAAAAAAGTAATTTTTTAAGCAGGAAAAATTAAACTCTGTAACACCCTCCAAGTGATAGTGCAGGAGCAGTCTGTCAACAAATTTCTACAGTTAGTTGCCTGCTTTTTGCTCTTCTTTAGCTTCCTGGTGCTACCAAATACTTGATTATTTATTTTTTATTTTTGCCACTATAGACTAACATGGCTTTCCTCCTACAATGTCTTCACCCTCTCTTTGTTTACTTGTTAATTATCCTTTGGACTGACTACCTGCTGATATCTTTTTTCTACCTAATTTCCCATTACATTCTAATCCCAGCCAAGATAACAATTTCCCCAGATCTTTCTGGTTAGATCAGGAATAACCTTGCTTCCTAATGAAATAAATGAATGATTCAAACTGGATCAGGCTATCACTAGCAGAAATGTTGCTGACAAAATATTAGAGAATATTAAAAGAAAAGACATCAATAGAAAGAAGGAATTTATATAGGAAGGTAGATTAGACATATGGGGTGCCAATAGTTTCTGTCTTATTTCAGGTTTTCAAAGTCTGCAAAACAATGATGGGATGATATAAATAGAATCACAATTATTCTGAAATGTTTAATTAAATGAAAGCAGACAAGTGAACTAGCAAATAAAGATGCTTATAGTTGCAAAATACAGTGAAATGGCACAGACAAATTAAGGCTGAGATGCATTTAGGCATTTCACTTTGGAAAACTTTAGATTTACTATTAATTTATCTTGGCAATTAGACTTATTAACTGGCAAACTAATGGTAATGGTTATGTGCAGATATCCACTTGTTTAGAGTACTTTTCTGGACCTCACTATCATAGATAGATAGATAAATATACAGATATACAGACACACAGATAGACAGATATTTGGCAAGTATTGCTCAGCATAGCTATTAGCTAAGATTTTTTTTTCCATACAAAAGGAGCTTTTACCCCTATGGTTTGCAACATTTTTGTAGCCAAGCTCATCTCCTTGCTTTTCTGGCAGTTCCCTAGTCTGCTGTCTGCGGAATTCTGGGAATTGAAGTCTATCCACATTAAAGTTGCCAAGTTTCAAAAACACTGGTCTATTGCAGGGCTTCCCAACCTAGGCAACTTTAAGACCTGTGGACTTCAACTCCCAAAATTTGAGTTGAAGTCCATAAGTCTTAAAGTTGCCAAAGTTGGGGATCTCTGGTCTCCTGTATAACCTCCAGGTCTGTTCTTTTAAGAAAGCTTGATATCCTTGAAGCTAGTCAAGCTAAGATTATCCTTGCCATCCCAAGGTTTTATTATTTATTAATTATTTTTTATTACTTATACAGATCATTTAGAAACAGGCATGGTCTCCATGGCTGTAGAACTATTATCCTTTGTGAATTTTGGCTAAAGTAAATTAGCCCCACCAGTTCTTACAGACTACCTTAGGTCAACTTGATTTTAAAAAATTATTGATAATCTTGAGTTTCTAGGGTTGTTAGACTTTGAAAACATCCAAGTATCCTCAAAATGTTGATTTGGGACACTGATCTTCTAGATCTGGTTGCCAACCTTGCACATTGGGGTGTCTGAAATGGCTACATGCCAGCCTATTATCCCTCCTCTATCACAATCCTGAAATGTTGCTGGGTCTTCACTTTGGCCAGCCTGGACGCATTTTGTGATTCTGTTGGAGCATTATAAAAAAAAACTCCCGTGCATCAAGAGATCTCAAGTCATCACGTCTTTTACTGCTGTCCCTTCAGGGTTAGTGTTTCCATTTCTTTTCTCTGTATCTGCTGATGATGATCTTATAGCTATAATAAAAGTTCGAATTTTAGAGGCCCTGGACAAGATGTTTTCTGGGGTTCCTCTATCACAGTGGTTCTCAACCTTTTTAATGCCGCGACCCCCAACCGGTCGTAAGTCGAGGACTACTCAACCAGTCGTAAGTCGAGGACTACTCAACTACTGCAGCACCATTTGCAGAATGGGACTTTTGGCAGGCTCAGCAGGGCAGAGACAGCCTGGACAATTCCTATTGGCTTTTGAAAGCCAATAGAATTAGATTCTATTCAAGAGAGTCTATTCTATTGGCTTTCAAAAGCCAACAGAATAAAAGGGAGTAGCACAGCTAAGGAAAAGGGGGAAAAATGGCAGACTGCATTGTTTGGCGACCCCCGTGAAATGGTTGTTCGACCCCAAATGGGGTCCCGACCCACAGGTTGAGAACCACTGCTCTATCACTTTGGTGTCATAGTAAGCTTACAAATTATGGGAGCAGCAGAAAACTGGGTTATTAACTTTAGTGGGCTTTTTAAAAAATAATAATAAAATTCTTGAGGACAGTAGCTTGCAATTACAAGTACCATGGAATTTTTCAGCTGTCTGTCAACTTTACTTCTACAGAAAATATATGGGCCAGGCCCTGTAATGTATCCAACAGGTCTAATCCCAGGCCAATCCTGTTTTGCATGTGTAAAACACGCTTAGTATATGTCAGGGGTCTTCAAACTTGGCCCTTTTATGACCTGTGGACTTCAACTCCCAGAATTCCTCAGCCAGGCATACCTGGGGATTGAAGACCACAAGTCATAAAAAGGCCAAGTTTGAAGACCCCTGGTATTTGCTATAGCTACCATACTAGAGATGCAAAAATCTAAAGAGCCACTATAGAGCAGCATGGAGGAAGCATGTTGTCATCTAGTGGTTATCCACATTTTTCCAGTCCAGATACTGTAGCCCCAATTTTGTCAAGGGTTTGTCAAGAAAAATCCCATTGGCAAGATACAAAATTCAGTAATCCATATTTTACAAACTATTTAGCACTCTGGGCACTTAACAAATCTATTTGTTTTATGTATCTGAGATACCTTCTCATCTCTGGTCATTTCATGTCACAAAAAATATCAAAACAATTACCAGAATGATGCAGATCCTATAAATGAAAAGCTTCCAGCATTTCAAATATTTTAGCAAAGATAGCTAAGGGGGAATGTGGTAGAGATATTGAAAATCACGCATGGTATGAAAAATAATTCTCCCTCTCTAGCTGAGTTAAAACATGAGATCATTAATGGAAACTAAATGTAAGCAGATTTGTGACTGATAAAAGGATGATTAATTTATAGAATCCCCTGTGAAGAGATGGGATCATGACCTCCTTACTCAGATATTTTTAAGAGGAGATGAAATAAATTCATGTGTCATAGAGGCTCCCAGTGACTGCTTGTTTTGATAGTCATATAGTAACTCTTAAATAATAGGCAGTATCCTTTAAATGTCAGTTCCTAGAGAGTGACCTCAGCTTTGTTCAGGTGTATACTTGCCTACTTCCGCTTAAGCCGTTGCAGGATACAAAATGTTGTCATATAAAGTTTCTGTCTAATCCAGCAGCATTCATATTTATATATATCTGTATATCTATATCTATCTAGATCTATCTATATCTATCTGTCTGTCTGTCTGTCTGTCTATATATATTCAAACTCTCCCCCATACATATACCGTGATATTTATCAGATGTTAACATACATTTTTTTTACATTCATATATAAGATACTTTTAATAAAATGAAATAAATACATACACATGAATTTTGGCGTTGCTCGCCCATTTCCCCTTTCACTGTATCCATACTCCTTCTTCTCTACCTTCTTTCTCTCTTTCTTCTTTTCCCTACTTCCCTCTTCTTCCTCTCCTCTTCTCTTTCCTTCACCACTCTCCTCCCCTTTTTCCCCACATCTCCTCTTCTCCTCCAACCTTCCTACTTCCTTCTCCCCTCCTTTACTCTTTTCTCTCTCCTCTCCTTTCTTCCCTCTCATCCCTCTTCAGATACAATTCAGGGGTAATGTCCGAGCAACTCCTCTCTCCCAAGTTTCCCTATCTGTATTATATACAATAAGATGAATTTTCTCTTACATTACTACTTCTATTTATCTAACCTTCTCGGTATATAAGTCTATAAATATTTATACAACCTCCAGTTATTCAATAAGGTCTCCCTCCTTATCTGCTCCTTCTTCTTCCATCTAAATTGATGTTAGCTATCTTTTAACCATAATCTCTTTTCAGCCAATCATAAAAAGTTCCCCAGATTTCATAGTAGTCTGACTCTGTCTTATTTTTAATTGTCATTGTTAGTCTATTCATTTCTGCACATTCCAGTATTTTCCCAATCACCTCTCCCTCTGGGGGGGCTTTCAGTGCTTTCCAATTTTGTGCAAACACAATCCTGGCTGCCGTAATTATATGAATAATTAAATATGTTTTCTCTTTATTGTATTTCCCTGGTAAAATACCCAACAGGAATATTTCTGGTCTTAGTTCTATACGTTGTTGTATCATCTTTTCTATCCATGTTCTAATTATATTCCAATAAGTTTTAGCTTCTACACACGTCCACCACATATGGTAGAAGGAACCTGATATCTGATGACATTTCCAACATTTCATAGACCTGTCCTTAAACATTTTAGCTAATCTTTCTGGAGACATGTGCTAAATCTGCATCCAGATATCTAGAAGCATATCTAGAATTTCTACAATAGGGTCTGAAAGTAGTACTTTTAAATGCCAGAAATACTGAGGAAAACTCTGACTGGTTTCAGCATAAGTTGTTTTATGTTTCACTCACGTCTATCATAGGGTCTGAGAGAAAATACTACTTTCTCTGTTGAAGCTATAGGTTTGGGATTGAATATAGTTTATAAGTAAGGAATTTTCAATCTTGGCAACCTTAAGATGTATGAAGTTCAATTCCTAGAAGTTCCCAGCCAGAATCCATAGCTTGGCTTTGCCTATCTTTCTTACCCTCAAACTTCTGTTTACTGAAGAACCAGGCTTTCTGTAGTTGTATTGTTAGCCTGAATGTCCTCCAGATGTTCAGACTTCAACTTCTAGGATGCTCAGGAATGACTATATTGTCTGGGGAACTCTGGGAATTGAAGTCCATACTTCTTAAAGTTGCCAAGGATGGAAAACATTGCTTTATGTAGTTTTGTACAAAGTTGAAACAAATGGCTCTGAGGTAAATGCTACTTCTACTGAAAATGTTTCCTCTTTTACCACTTTCCTGACACAAGACCCTACATTTCTTTTTAGTTTTAAACATTTTATGATTCCTGAAGCCTTTCTTGGATGTTATTTTATTAATGCAATTCCCACTGAGTTGGTGAATGGTGGAAACACTTCAGTTTTATTTACAGAAGTTAGTGGTATAATTTGATCAACCATTAATGTTTAATGGTTTACCCATTAGCTTTGTATGATCTAATTAGCTCTCTAAAATCATGTGATAATTTTATAATCTGCTATTAAGGGAGATAAAGAGGTATTACTTCTAGGGTGTGTAGGGAGAAGGGTTCAAAAATTACAAGATGGCAGGCCCAGTGTCACAATCCAAACCATGGGGGAAGATCTTTGACTGCAACACTTTGGTTGCTGTCTTGCAGATTTTGTACCCCCACTTTAGATGCTACTGCGGTATATTAGTTCCATAGCAGCAGCCTGAGGAAACATAAGTGCAGCAAACTTTTCTTTTAACAAACATGAAATATGGTACCATGGGGAACAAAATCTGCAAAATGGCAGGCATGGCGCACCTGTAGTCCTCAACTTATGATCATTTATATAGTGATCATTCAAAGTTACAACCGCACTGAAAAAAGTGATTTATGACCATTTTTCACACAGCCATTGCAACATCCTCATGGTTACATGATCAAAATTCAGATACTTGGCAACTGGCATGTATTTATGACAGTTGTAGTGCCCTGGAGTCATGTGATCACCTTTTGTGACCTTTGACAAGCAAAGTCAATGGGGAAGCCAGATTAATTAAACAACCATGTTAATAACAACTGCAGTGATTGATTTAACAACTGTGGCAAGAAAGGTCACAAAATGGAGCAAAACTCACTTAGCAAGTTTTAGGCTTAATATAATCATAAGTCGAGGACTACCTGTAATAAGTTTTAGAAACTAAGCTACATACCCACAGCAACAATAACAAAAACTTCCCTTTCCTGAGAAATATCAAAATTGATTTAGTCTTCTGAAAATAGCAGCAAGTACTGAAAATCCATAGCAGGAAGTTTTAATGAATTCCCCTGGAAAGGACTAACCTCTATTAAAATAGTATTCGATCAGAAATAATGCTTAGGTAGAATCCTTCCAGTCTAGAAGTTTTATATAGAGAGACATTTTTCTAGTGTTTATACAAATAATAATATCAGTACATAACATCTTTTCCAACCAGCATATATTTCAGTTGTATTTGCAATTAAGGTCGTCTTATTGAATCAATGTAGATCCTGTTTTTCAAGCTCTTATTTAAATTTAAGTTCCCATCAGTATTCAAAATATTTTTGTCAGTTATGATTTTCTCCAAGTTAGTTACGTTTAACTATCCAAACATTTCACTCACATAGGCCATCCCAATATTTTTATATTTCCCATATCATAAAAAAGTGCTATTCTAATTATAAATCACATCCTTCTTACTATAAAATCCATTTATATCCAAAAGTTATCTATTCTTTTAACCATATTCAAATAACTGTTTGGTTATGTAATACCCCATCTGGTAGGTCAAATAATCTGTTCTCTTAAGTCTAACTCCAGCCTTCTTCCTTTGCCAAGCCACTTTCCAAGTCAGTGTATTCAAATCACCAAGGATTTTTTTCTGTATTTTTATGGATGTTGTTTGGAATAGGAGAGACAATTTAGGTGGAGTGTTTTTGAGGAGAAATTTCACCCATTTATATTCATTGAACAGCTCCCACTTTCCTTCTCTCTCAACTTCTCTTTTCAACTCTAGTGATTCTCCTGAACTCTATGATCTATTTTATCAGATCTTCTTTCTTGTCCTAAAGTATATTTTGAAGTCCTAAAAGATAAGGTGCCTTTTCCATTTCCAGTATTATAACAAAATCTTGCAGATTTTTCTTTGTCCTCATTTTCTCAGAGCTTTTTAGTTGTGAGCTTAAATCAGTGCTTCTCAAATAGTGGGGCGCGCCCCCCAGGGGGGGCGCGAGGCTCCGTAAAGGGGGGCTCGTTTGACCTCGGAAAATACTGTCATATTGGATTTCTAGATCGGATCATCCAACTCACTCGCAAGCGGCGTCCCACACGGCATTGGTTGCCTAGCAACTCTAGAGCTGAAGAGAGGGAGCAGCGCGGCGCGAACACTGAAGATTGTCCCAGCGCAGCCCCAGTAGCAGCCTGACGCGGAGGACAACATGACCGCCAACGCACGTGACACATGCAAAGGACCCGATTGGATAGATATGATGCTCTATCCTGATTGGCCAAACCCGCCCGTGTGACTTTTAGACCTGGAAATCAGTCCTCTGTACAGAAAAATTTTTTTTAACAGGGATGAGAAGACAGGCGGAGAGAGAAGGAGAGAAGGAGATAAAAGAAAGTCTTCCGAAGGCTAAGACGAGGAAATATGACGAGGCGTATGTAGCGCTTGGCTTCATTGTGACTACGGTGGGAGACGAGGAAAGACTGGTGTGTGCTTACTATGTCTAAAAATGTTGGCAGCGGACAGCATGAAGCCAAATAAATTAAGTCGTCACTTAAATCTTTTCTGCTACAGTTAATAAAGCTATTCTTTGTTGTAAATTGATCCACATTTCTTTCTTTTTTTATTCTCATATATGTTAATAAGGATACAGTGTTATGCAGAGGTGTATTTATAACAATTTTATAAACAAATGATACTATTTACGGTCACGCGGGGGGTGCGAAATGTTTTCTTCTTCCTAGGGGGACATGACAGAAAATAATTGAGAAGCACTGTCTTAAATTAAATATTTGCTCATTTATGTTGTCTAAATTATTTTTAATCTCATCATGGTTTCTTCTTGTCTTCTTTATGTGAAAAAAATTGTCTCTGAATTAATTGCAGCATAGCATGCATTTCCTCCTGGAAGGTGTTTACTTTGTCTAGTCTAGATGTTTTTTGTACCAATATCCAGCCTCATTCATTCTGTTGTTGCTGTAAAGGGAATGCTGTATTTTTCATTTCCATAGAAAATCTATTAAAGAGAAAAGGACAAAATACTGCCAAGACAACTTTTTATTGTTATCTCTGCAGACCCTCCTCTAAACTTCACATTCTTGCTGTGTGAAAAGTTACTGCTATATGAAACAAGAAGATCATCTTTAAATTCCACCCTCAAGTATCCATATATTTAGGGTATATTAACATTTGTGTAAGTCAATTCTATTAAACTTAGTATATATCTTGTTAAACAGGCAAACCAAGTGATTGAAAATAGTTCTCACTATCAGCTGCATGGTGGTGTTAAACATGGGTTTTCTACTGAAGCACAAGATCTTACAGCAGAATAAATTATGAAAACATTAACCTGGAAAAGTAAACAATCTTTCTTAACTTGCATAGTTTATTATGAATATGGATTTGTGTAGTAGACTTTTCAATCTGGAATGTGAACAACGCATTCAATTATTAGTTTTAAATCAGCGTCCCCCATACAAAAATAAGAAATACATAGGATTGAAAATGATGTTGTGTTTTATTGATCCAGGCTTGACTCACTCTACTAATTACAGAGTGGACAAAGTATTATCTGTCTCTACCAGCAATTAGCTTTTTCCTCCTACGTTTTAGTAGGCTCCACTGGCATTAATGATGAGGCTTGAAAGATGCCCTTTAAGCAAGACAGTAACAAGACTTTTCAAATTAATTCCAGGCAAAATTACTAAAAGAAAGTATATTCAAGGGGAAGAAGGGAAAATAAAATAAAACCCTACAGATGGATTCAAAAATCTATGCCTCTCTAGATGTTGGATAAGATCTCACACTGACCACTAAATATATTGTTTTATATTTTCAGGAGTTACAGTCCAATCATACCTAGGATGGTAGATTCTTCTCCTGTGCCATAGAAATAGACTACAGTTTTCATCCCAGAATTAAATAACCATATATACAGTACATATACATATATGAATTTAATACAGATTGTATTAAAAACAACTAATATAGAAAAGAAACCTTTGATTCTCAGAAATGGAATTAACAAAAAAGGAGATAACTAACAAATGGCTTATCAAGTTGAAGAATTCAGCAGGGCAAAAGGTAAAACCAAGATCGGCTAGATTGGCTCTATTTTTTAGAAACTGAAAATAGCATACATGGTTTGAGATGCTTTCTTCCAGCCTAGTTTGAAAAGGTTCTGTTGCCTTTTCCTCTATACTAGGCGTATCCAATCCATGATCCACAGGCTTCATGTGGTCTTGGACAGCTAGAAATGTGACCCCAGAAGGTAATTAATATATATCAATTTTAAAAGAAAAGAAGTTTGTTATTTATATATATTAATTATATTATATATTTTATATGCAGCCGTAAACAAGCCTTCTTTAGGTCACCACAATGTAAAAAAGATGCTGAGACTCTAGAAAGAGTACAGAGAAGAGCAACAAAGATGATTAGGGGACTGGAGGCTAAAACATGTAAGGAACATTTGCTGGAATTGGGTATGTCTAGTTTAACGAAGAGAAGGATGAGGGGGGACATGATAGCAGTGTTCCAATATCTCAGGGGTTGCCACAAAGAAGAGGGAGTCAAGCTATTCTCCAAAGGGCCTGAGGGCAGGACAAGAAGCAACGGATGGAAACTAATCAAGGAGAGAAGCAACCTAGAACTAAGGAGAAACTTCCTGACAATTAGAACAATTAACCAGTGGAACAACTTGCCTTCAGAAGCGGTGAATGCTCCAACACTGGAAGTTTTTAAGAAGAGACTAGACAGCCATTTGTCCGAAATGGTGTAGAGTTTCCTGCTGAGCAGGGGGTTGGACTCGATGACCTCCAAGGCCCCTTCCAACTTTATTATTACTGTTGTTGTTGTTGTTATATCTCAGTGGTGTTTTGAAGTAAGCATATTGGAAATATATTGCATACTACATTGTTATACTGAAAATTCTTCAAAAAACAATGGAAGTGAACTATACTCGATGCTGATGTTTTCTGTGAAGACAATCAATGACTAGAACCATGGGCAATTTTGTCCCTTTACATATTCATTGACTTCACAGGCAATAATGGATAATGTTCCAGCAAGTCTGTACCAGCTTTTAACAACCATATTAATAGACTTACAATGTTTTGGATGATCTGTATTCAGCCTGGCCCTTTGGGTCTTCCAATGGTACCCCCATTATTGTAGTCACTGAGTTTTAGAAATGATATCATTGCATTTATGTTATTGGAGATAAAATGAAATTACTGTTTCATTTACATATATTGTTCCATTTTGGTAAGTCAACTGTGAAATTTAATATTTTCATCCCACAGTGGAGGAATAGATTGTGAAAATTGCAGAAAAGGCAAAACTGTCAGAAAAGGCTTGATCAGAAAAAAAATAAAAAAACTTTTCTGGAAGATTTGAAACCTTAAATAGACTTTTTGCTGAAAGAAGAAAGACACCAAATGATGATTTCATTTGATGATTTGATGATTAAGAAAGACATGGATTAAATGAGGAACTGAAGAGACTTGTATAACAACTAAGAGAGCGGAAGGACAATAAGATTGTAATTTCTTAATTTTTTATTCTTTTTATATCTTTTTTTGTTTCTTGCACTTCTTTCTTTTCATCTTTTCTTTCTTTTTTTCGTTTTCATTGGTCTTTTATTCTATAGGAAAAAAATCAATAAATATAATAAAATATTTTTAAATTACATATTCTTTTGAAGTTTATCTCTATCACATGAGAGTTGACCTCTGGACAAAGAAGAGGGCTTACTGGCAAAAAGCTTACTGTTAAGCAGAAAACACATGACTCTAACTATTCAGTGATTTGCAGAATTTATTAATATAGATCGGCTGTCGGTGATTGTACTGAATCATGACTTCAGTTTATTGATGTATGTCTGTTTGTAAGTATGTCTATTGTATCTTTTTGGTTTTTTAGTTTTCTTTTTTTTATAATTTTATGTATATTTTTTTCTCTTGTTTGTAAATTTAGCTAATTGAAAAAACTCTAGATGGCCACCCAAAACTAATATACAAAAGAAAGACCAATTAAATAGGACTCAGAACTAAAATTTGTTGTATCCTACCAAACTAGAGTTCAGCTCAACCTGACTAAATGCTGGAAAAAGGCAAGCTAGACCAACTGTATAATGAGTGAAAGATTGTTCAAAGAGCATTAAACGGGTCTCCTGAGTCCCTCCCGGGCCCTTTAAAGTGTAATTCAACATTTTTTCAAAGATTTCCCTGAGAAAGGAAGGCTGGAGACAGGATGAAAATTATCCAGCTATGTGGAACCCATGAAGGATTCTTGAGAAGAGAAAGATAGGAAAGAGCATGCCTATCTCAAGGAAGCATTTGGAATTGCATGAATCCACCTACCCATGGAACTCTTGACCAATCAAGAGGGCCATGGATTTAACACAGATGGACACACAGCACCAAGGATTCTATCCAATTCCTTAGAACCCACAGGTTCCTTTTCAGACAAGATCATGTCTCACTAGGATTTGCCCAGATGCACTCCAGCTTAGAGTGAATCTCAGTGATAGCAGTAGCAATAGCACTTAGACTTCTGTATTGCTCTGTAGTATTTTACAGCACTCTCTGAGCAGTTTATCATGTCAGCCTATTGCCCCCAACAACCTGGATCCTTAATAAATGGTCTTACTTGAGTAATGGAATGTGTGAATGGAGTTTAGATCAACCTGACTACATGCTACTAAAGGGGGGTGGGGGTGGGAGATGCAGTGTTCCTGTGGTCATAGGGGCAGGTACACTGCCAGTACCCAAATTTGGATCACATGACTAGGAACAAGGGGAAGACATGCTGTCTAAGAAACAATCAGACAGAAGCCCCCAGTGGCTTAAGACTCAGAGAAAGAAACTCTGATCGACCCACATCAATGGATCAAATAATTAAAAATGGGGCTGAGGAGTTTATGCTTTCAGATTTGCAAAATTCTGCTAAGGTAGCCTTACATTACAGGTAGTCCTTGACTTACGACCGTTCATTGATACAATGACCATTCAAAATTACGACAGTGTTAAATGAAAGGACTTAAGTCCCAAACATTAAGGCACATTTTTCAGTGCTGTTGTAACTTTGAACAGTCACTGAATGTTGTAAGTCAAGGACTTTCTGTAGTCGCTTTAAAAATGGTGGATATATACTCAAGTTCATAAATTAGTCAACTTTGACTTTCCCACTTATCGTGGCTTGGGATTTACACATGAACACTTTGTGATCTGTTCCACAGTTAGCCCTTGCATTTATTGGGTTGTCTTTCCGAGATCTATCTTTTCTATATTTTTTCTTATTATGAAAACAACATACTCCTGTCTCTGAGTTTTGTGTCCTGAGTGTTAAACAGTATGATTTAACAGCAAGTTCCACTTCCAGTACATTCCAATTAGATGATGCCAATATACAGTCAATTCATTTCATCTTTTACTGGGCTCATGTTGAGAGCCTTTAATACTGTAAATTCAAGCCTTTGAATAAATTCAGCTCTTGTTTCTCCAAATACCGTTTCTCATGTGCTATTGTTTATACAGTGATATAACTATAAATCCTAGATTGCATCTTTAAAATTCCATCAGAGGTTGACAGAAAAGTGGATTTAGCAACTAGATAATTTCTTATCACTTATTAGACTCAGGACATATAAGATAAAGCATTTTCCTTATTGGGCAAATCAAGTCAACTTCCCCCAAAGCATCTTGCTTTCAATTATCCTAGAAATTATATAAAACAGAGTATAGATCCCAAGAAGAGAGAAGAGTTGAAGAAGCATGAATAATTGTGGATACTCCAACACTGGAGGTTTTTAAGAAGAGTTTGGACAACCATTTGTCTGAAATGGTATAGGGTTTCCTGCTTTAGGAAGACTAGAAGACCTCCATGATCCCTCTGTAATTCTGAGTAGAAAATAGAAGAGGAAGTAAATACTGCCTATCAACATGCAATCAGAAAATTCACATATCCTCCACCCAACCATTATAGTTAATGTAATAACTCAATTTAACAGATTTGAATATAACAAATAAGATGTAATGAATGGGGATATGCTGCAATTAATCTTGGCTGAGGACATGGATGGAAGATTCTGAGAAGGTAGAAGAGATAGGCAGGCCTATAGGATATGTTGCACTGGGATCTTGGCATTCATTAAGGCAGAGGTGGGGAACAATGGCCTCTTTAAGACTTATGGACTTCCACTCCCAGAATTCCTGAGCCAGCATGTCATAAAAGGGCCATCGTTTCCCACCCCTGCATTAAGGGAAGGGACAGAGAGGGAGGCCACAGGAGACTGTTGGGATAGGCCAGGGGTAGGCAACCCAAAACACTCAAAGAGCCACTTGGACCCGTTTCCCACCAAAAACAAAACACCGGGAGCCGCAAAACCCTTTTGATATCTAAAATGAAGATAACACTGTATATATCCTTTTTTACCTTTATTATAGGTGTATGTGTGTGTGTGCGTGTGTGTGTGTTTGTGTATGTATGTGTGTGTGTGTGTGTGTGTGTGTATATATATATATATATGTTTTCTGAGGTTTTCGCGGGTGTTTGTATGTAGGTCTTTGGTTGTTCGGGTTTTCTCCCGCGTAAAATTGGAAGTGTCTTGGCGACGTTTCGACGAAGTCCCATTCGTCATCTTCAGGCTGGTGTTTTCAGCTTCGTGCTTCGAGCAGCAATGTGTGGTCTTAGCTGTTTCTTCCTTTTAACTGCCAGTGGGGGTATGAACTGATTGGGTGGGAGCTTGGCTGTGTTCTGATTGGGTGGAGGTGTGTTCTGATTGGTTAGGGGCGTGGCTGTGCTCTGATTGGCTGGGGGGTTGGCTGTGCTCTGATTGGCTGGGGGGTTGGCTGTGCTCTGATTGGCTGGGGGAGTGTTCTGTTTGGTTGTGCTCAGGTTAGTCTGAGTTGCAGAGGGGTTTAAGATTTTGGGCTGCCTTGCTATTTTTTGGCTTCGCGTTCGTGGTCGTGCCTCATCTTCATGGAGGGTGTCAGTTTGCTTCATGTATGGATTGGAGGGGTTTAAAGTGGCTAATGATGCAGCTGTGGTCTGGCTTCTGGTTTGTGGTCGTGCCTCATCATCGGTGTGGCTTTGGGTTTGCTTTTTGCGTGGATGTGTGGTGGTGACATCCTGTGTGGTTTTTGTGAGTGTGGGTCTGGTATCATTTTTTGTGTTAGGGAGTCGTTTGTCAATAAGGGCGGGTTTCCAAATGGCTGGTAGGCGGGAGGTATCATCTCGCTTGTTCATGCTGTGTGGGCGTTTTTCTATCTCGATGGCTTCTCTGATTATTCTGTTATTAAAATGTTCACTTTTGGCAATGGTTCTGGTATTTTTAAAGTCAATTTCATGTCCTGTGGCTTTAAGGTGTTGGACCAGGGAAGATGTTGGTTCCTCTTTTTTGACTGAGTTCTTATGTTCTTCAATGCGTGCACTTATTCTTCTGTTGGTTTGTCCGATGTATGTGGTGGGACAAGTGGTGCATGGGATTTCGTATACTCCTTGATTTTCTAATTCAATTTTATCTTTGGGGTTTCTAAGGATGGTGGATATTTTTCTGTTTGTGCAGAATGCTGTTTTGATGTTGTGTTTATGGAGGATCTTACTGATTCTGTCTGTGGTGCCTTTTATGTATGGGAGGAGGGCTTTGCCGTTTTCTTGTTCTTTGTCTTGGATTTTAGTGGGGGTTTCTTTTTGGATTAGGTTTGTAATCTTATTTCTTTGGAATCCATTGGATGTTAGTACATTGGTGAGAGTGTGTAGTTCGTTTTTAGGTGTTGTTCGTCAGCTAAGCGTTTTGTTCTGGAGATGAGTGTCTTGGCTACAGAGTTGATCTGTGCTGGGTGGTGGTGTGAGAGAGCGTGCAGATAGCGGTTTGTGTGTGTTTTCTTCTGGTAGATGGTGTGTCCTAGGGAGCCATTGGATTTCTTGTAGACTAAGAATCTAGGAAGGGAAGTTGGTTGTGGATTCTTAGTTACAAGAAATCCATTTCTCCCTAGGACACACCATCTACCAGAAGAAAACACACACAAACCGCTATCTGCACGCTCTCTCACACCACCACCCAGCACAGATCAACTCTGTAGCCAAGACACTCATCTCCAGAACAAAACGCTTAGCTGACGAACAACACCTAAAAAACGAACTACACACTCTCACCAATGTACTAACATCCAATGGATTCCATAGAAATAAGATTACAAACCTAATCCAAAAAGAAACCCCCACTAAAATCCAAGACAAAGAACAAGAAAACGGCAAAGCCCTCCTCCCATACATAAAAGGCACCACAGACAGAATCAGTAAGATCCTCCATAAACACAACATCAAAACAGCATTCTGCACAAACAGAAAAATATCCACCATCCTTAGAAACCCCAAAGATAAAATTGAATTAGAAAATCAAGGAGTATACGAAATCCCATGCACCACTTGTCCCACCACATACATCGGACAAACCAACAGAAGAATAAGTGCACGCATTGAAGAACATAAGAACTCAGTCAAAAAAGAGGAACCAACATCTTCCCTGGTCCAACACCTTAAAGCCACAGGACATGAAATTGACTTTAAAAATACCAGAACCATTGCCAAAAGTGAACATTTTAATAACAGAATAATCAGAGAAGCCATCGAGATAGAAAAACGCCCACACAGCATGAACAAGCGAGATGATACCTCCCGCCTACCAGCCATTTGGAAACCCGCCCTTATTGACAAACGACTCCCTAACACAAAAAATGATACCAGACCCACACTCACAAAAACCACACAGGATGTCACCACCACACATCCACGCAAAAAGCAAACCCAAAGCCACACCGATGATGAGGCACGACCACAAACCAGAAGCCAGACCACAGCTGCATCATTAGCCACTTTAAACCCCTCCAATCCATACATGAAGCAAACTGACACCCTCCATGAAGAATGAGGCACGACCACGAACGCGAAGCCAAAAAATAGCAAGGCAGCCCAAAATCTTAAACCCCTCTGCAACTCAGACTAACCTGAGCACAACCAAACAGAACACTCCCCCAGCCAATCAGAGCACAGCCAACCCCCAGCCAATCAGAGCACAGCCAACCCCCCAGCCAATCAGAGCACAGCCAAGCCCCTAACCAATCAGAACACACCTCCACCCAATCAGAACACAGCCAAGCTCCCACCCAATCAGTTCATACCCCCACTGGCAGTTAAAAGGAAGAAACAGCTAAGACCACACATTGCTGCTCGAAGCACGAAGCTGAAAACACCAGCCTGAAGATGACGAATGGGACTTCGTCGAAACGTCGCCAAGACACTTCCAATTTTACGCGGGAGAAAACCCGAACAACCAAAGACCTACATATATATATATATATATATATATATATATATATATATATATATATATATATATATATACATAATACATACAACATACATACACACACACACACATTAAAAATAAAAGTAAAAATATGACTCTTGGGAATATCCATACTATTAAAACAATGATCACCAAGAGAATGCTTTAAGAGAATAAAATTACATACACACAAAGGTAAAAAAAAAAGGATATATGCAGTGTTATCTTCATTTTAGATGTCAAAAGGGTCTCTCTCTCTCTGTGTCTCTCTCCCTTCCCCCCCTCTCTGCCCTTGGTCTGCCACTCCTCTTCCCCCACTCTCTTTCTTTCTCTACCTCTCCCCCTCCCTCTCTCTTTCTCTCTCTCTCTCCTCCCTCCTATCTGCTGCTCACCTGGCAAGCTTCAAATTGTTGTCCAACAAGCTCAGGGGTAAGCAACCTCGTCTCTTTTATGACTCATGGACTTCAACTCCCAGAATTCCTGAGTCAGCCTAGCTGGGCTAGCTAGCTCTCTCCTGCCCTTCCTGCTTCCTGCAGAGACACAGGAAAGGGAGGAGCTCTGCCCAGTAAGCTTTTCAGCTCCTCGGAGAACACTGTGAGTGCACTCTCTTTTACACACACACACACACACACACACACACAGAGAGAGAGAGAGAGAGAGAGAGAGAGAGAGAGAGAGAGAGAGGGAGGGAGAGAGTACACACACACACACAGAGAGAGAGAGAGAGAGAGAGAGAGAGAGAGAGAGAGAGAGAGAGAGAGAGAAGCAGGGAAGCGCAATTGCCTCTTTCTGCAAAGGCAGAGGAGGCTGGGAGCCACAGGGGAAGGCTCAAAGAGCCGCATGCGGCTCCGGAGCCACAGGTTGCCGACCTGTGGGATAGACTGTGCTGGGAGATGCTAGGGAGAGAAATGGAAAGGGGTAATGCTCATCAACCTCATTCTATTTGTTTTTATTCTAAGGAAATAAAGTAAACCCTTATTTTAATTCAGGCCTAATGGACCCTCCTTTGTCCTTTGCAGTCTACCACATTGTCTATCTGAACTGGGAACATGTGCTGAAATCCAAGAGCTTTATTTTAAAAAAATAATTAAGTTCAACTTGGATGATTGTCTTGATTTTATGTGGATTTCTCCCTGTGTGATGATTGCTTTTTCCTTATATTTCCCTTCTCCCAAAGAATTACTTTTTTCTCAAAATCTGGCTGTATGAATTTAATAAGCAAATTTCTCATTGTATCCTGTCCTTGTACATAACAGGCTGTAGTTTGGCACAAGGTCTGTTGAATTTTGTCTTTCTGGGTTTGGGGAGGCAGATCCATTTTTTTTCTTTTCATTTCTATTGGGCTGAGCTGAAAGGGGAAAACTACAGTAAAAGTAATATCAACTCACTAGTTGGACAGACCTGGAAGCTTCATAATGGTCTACCTGACTGCTTGCCTATGGTGAGTATCTTTTACTGAAGAATTTTGGCTTTAAACCTTGTCAGTGAGGTTTAAATCATCCCCTCCCAGTTCATAACAATATGTAAATGTAGTTATAGCCATGATTGCTAAATGAGGCTTAGCTCTAACTATAATTATTAATGTTAGTGTAGCTATAATGCTAAACAATTAGTTCTTAAATTAAAAATTAGAGTTAGAGTTAGCCTATTGAAATGGGTGACAACAACAAGGCCATAACTATGAATGCTTGCAGGGAATATTATATTTGCATGTATTCAAAACTGAAAAGTAGAAGGGGCGGATGTAATTACAATATTTTTTTAGAGAGAGGTTTTTTTTCCCAAAGCACTGAGTCAGAGACTTGGACAACCAATCATTTGCACTGGAAAAGTATGCCAGAACAATAAATATTATATCTAACTTAAATTGCAAGAAAAATAGACTGTGCCACTAATACAGAACACCATCAAAGTAATATATGCTGAATATTGTTTCTTCCTGAAATACTGAAACAAATATTTTTTGATGAAATTTCCAACAAATCTCAACAAGCCAGGAGTTTCAGAATGACACTGAGCTTCTTTGAATAAGGAAAGAAAGAACAAGGATGAAACTGAAGAAAATGGGGCAAGATATTATCTTTTCAGTGACACGTCATTTCTCAGCACTGGTTGAGCAACTCAAAGATACTTATTAGGAAAAGTTCCAGCAAGGAAAATGTTTCTTCTGGAGAATTTCCCCCCCATTATAACTGCACATTTGTTCTATTGGGCTGACCCTTTATTCAAATAAATGTTTATATCATATTTCTAAATGGATTATATGTAGGAAGAGAAAGAAGAGATTGTCCTAGAAAAAATGTTCCTTCCTGACAAGCAGCTATTATGGCTAGACCTACCATTAGGCAGAATGAATCAAGCCTTTAAGTGGCAGATGCCAGCAAGAGAGACATGGAATGACATTGAAATACTGAAAATCAGAACTTATCCCAGGCAGAGAAAATTCTCTTCCATTTCTTCTCACTCAGTTTGATGAAAGAAAATATGCTTGCAAAATGTAGGAAGAACATTCCAGAGTAACTCTCAAATTGGTATGTTTTCCTCTTGCGCTAATAGTGATGAGATAGTCAAGGGATGATGTGTAGATATCCAATCATTTCTCCATCAGGCTGCAACATCCTTGTGTTTCCACATGTCAATTAAATCCCAAGAGAAGAGATTGTGAGGGAACTTCTTCCAAGGGCTTTTTCAGAAGCACTGCTACTGTCATCATTTAAGGGAGTTCTGTCCCAGAGAAATATTTGAAGAACTTTTCCCCTACCTGAAGAAATTGAAATGTCCAATATCCTCCACTACTCCACCAGATTTGGTGGAGAATTTTAAAAAGGCCATTTGTGCTTAAATCTAGTCAGAATTGGATGTGTACCACAGGTTCTTGTTAAGATGGTCTGTTGACCTGAATTGTGGTGATGGAAGTAAGTTTCATCTCGAACCCTATCAGTTTCTGTATGTAGAATTGAAAGAGCCATAGGAAATTTTATTCTTCATCATAAAATATTTGTGAAATTTCTTGACCCAGCATAGATTTTTTATTCATCTCAACAAAAAACAAAAGTTCAAAATTTCTGTTGAAATGCAGAAGTGTGAAGAAGCTACCAATCATTTGCTTTAACTTATTTAAGATGGGAAAAATCTATTTCTCAAGAAATATATTTCATTTGTAGGCAAGAATTACCAAAAAGGACATCATATCTTTTGATGTATTTATAGTGAGTTACATACCCTGGCACAATCTGATAGCTTCTATAATGGCTTACATTGTCAGTCATCATCATTTATATTATTCAGCTTCAGCCCTTGTCTATTTTGCCAAAAAATGACTTATGACCATGTAACTACCATAAGGGGGAAATATTATGCCATTTTTAAATTAGGAGGTGTATTTCCCTTAATTGCTTTTGAATACTAGTAAAACAGTATGCTTTATGTAACAAGCAATTTGTTCAGTGTGGCATTTTTTTGCTGTAAATTTATGCAACATTGTTTTTAAATTTAATGCTCTCCCCAGGCAATGCAACTTTGAAAAAGATTCTATGAAACATTTTGGGGCAATTTCACCTTTGTTCAGCATCACATTTGTGCAACAGAGAAAGCACTCAGAAGAGTTATTCCCTAGCACAGTGGTTCTCAACCTTTCTAATGCCGTGACCCCATAATACAGTTCCCCATGTTGTGGTGACCCCCAAATGGGTGTGGCCACCAATAAGAGGGAGTAGGACAGCTAGGGAAAAGGGAAAAAATGGCGGACCGCCTTGTTTGGCGACCCCCGTGAAATGGTCGTTCGACCCCAAATGGGGTCCCGACCCACAGGTTGAGAACCACTGCCCTAGCATATAGTTGACTCTCTGCCACCCGCATGGAGAAAATAGGTTGGGGCAGGAGAACAAATATCTTCAAAGGCTGTGCCAGGGGAGAAGAAAGCTGGCCTGTCAGATACAGAAATGGATGAAGTAATCCTGAGGCTGCTTTAAATTATAGAGACGGCCAGCGAGCCTCAAAAGATGAAAGCTCTGCAAGAACAGTGTAGAACAGGGGTGTCAAACTTGGCCCTTTTATGACTTGTGGACTTCAACTCCCAGAATTTCTCAGCCAGCATGCCTGGCTGGGGAATTCTGGGAGTTAAAGTCCACAAGTCGTAAAAGAGCCAAGTTTGAAGACCCCTGCTGTAGAAAGTCAAAACTGGTTACTTCCCTTGTAGCTCTTTGCAGTATAGCCAGATACAGAACAAGGTTTAACCTATACATATAGTCCTCAGTAAGTGACACAATTAGGATCGGCAACTGAGTCATTAAGCAAACTGGTGGCTAAGTGAAATACAACTGGGCTTCTGATCTTACTTCACCTTTGTTTTGCTTCACTGACCTGCAAAGGTTGTAAATACAAGGATGGGCTGTAAAGTTACATTTTTCATCCCTTTTGCAACTGCGAACCATTGCTAAACAAGGACAAGGACTACCTGTTATAATGGTGATGTTCTTTGTGGAGGAGAGGTTGTGTGTTTTTAAATTAAGCCCCAAACCATGTGAAATTAGGCTGGTGGGCACATGTTCCCTTGTGCTGCAGATTGCCCGTTCCAGGCAGGCTGTGAATGAGTTATGTGCCTCCTACTGAACATTGTCTCTCTCCTGTTTCTTTTTCTCTTTGCAAAGAGAAAAGTTGAAGGAAAAGTCTTCATCGGGGTTCAGTTCAAGCCGGGAATAAACAACATGGCAACTGCTTTAGATAGAAGATTACAGTTTACTGAAGAGGAGAGTCAGACAGAAAGATGGCTCTGGAAGAAAAGAGAGACCACATGTAGTAGAGAGTAGGTTTTATATCCTCTTGGGCTTTTGTTTGGAGTTGTTTCCTGTTCCTGTTTGAGGCTTTGTATTTCCTGTGTCATGTACTTTGACCTGAGTCTGAGTGTGCCCCTTTGGCATCTGTGGGTTAATCCTATTATGTCCTGTCCTAGAGTTTGGGTGGGGTATGTAGGTGTCTTTGTCTTCCTAAGCTTCTAGCTGGAGGGCTCCAACCTTCCTGAATGGATTATTACATCTGCATTTCTACAGAGCTGTTTTCTGCTTGGGGGAGGGAGACTTGGGGCTATTAAGAAAAACTGGGCATGCTTTTCTGCTTCTTTAAGATCCTCTGGGGAAATATAATATTCTGCCCTTTTAATATTTCCTTTTCTGGGGGGGTTGACTTCCCACACTTGCATGGAAAGAGTAACTACTCTAAAGGACAGGATTTTGACTGAGAACCTGATTGCATCCTCTAGCCTATAGTGCAGCCAGAAGGAAACCCTGTATTTTGTGGCTTCGCTCCCTCCTTCAGTATTCAACTCAAAATATATCATAGATAATTTGTTACTTAGGAATATAAGGAATATTGGGGATTTATTTGGAACAAGGCTATAGGTTAGCATTGTAGAACAGTGTTTCTTAAAATTGGCATTTTTTAAGATCTGTGGGCTTCAACTCCCTTGGCTAGACAATTCTGGGAACTGAAGTCCACATAGCTTAAAGTTACTAGGTTTGAGAAACAGTGTGGTAGAAGATTTATAAACATAGGCTTTTTGAAACCAATATATAAAGAAAGGGAACTAGAGCACTTAGCCAAATTGTATGCATAAACAAATTAGCAGATAGACACTGATTTTGCAAATCTGTGCCTATAAAAATTACTTATTTTCCTTTGTTAAGAATGAGAGCAATACATTTCATTGGAACATAAATACCATCTCCTGAGTGCCTTATCAGTTGCATAATTCACTTTTGTTTTATGGAAAGTATATTTTGCTAAAATATTTATTACGAATATTCCAGTTCTTCCCTTTACAAGAAAAAATGTTTTAAAAATTAAGCAAACCCCCCTCCCCCAAAAAACCCAAAACTTTTTTTATGTGTTATTTTAAAATTTTGTGCTTGCAATGTTTCTCCCTCCAGGAGTGTTAATTCCACTATACAATAATGCATGAAAAACAAGCAACACAATATTATCAGTGACACGAGGCAATCTAGCCTCAGAGTTACAGCTTCACTAAGGACAATCCATATGCTCAAGTAAATGTGTTTAAGATTTTAGTCTTACTGTGGTATATATATATGAAGATTGGTAATATATAGATTTTGTACATGCTGCTTTTTGTACAATATGAGAACAAGTAGAACTACATTAGCGTAGTGTTACCTTGTTCCTTCTTAAGGAAATAATCTTGTCTGGTAGCACCAACACAAAAGGATGCAGAATAAAAACAATTAGAAGTAATCATAATAGCTGTGAAATCCATATGACACTTCACTTCACACTCTATGCACTGAGGCTAGAGTGTTGATTAGATTCAACACCAGATCCATGAGTAAGAGGTCTAATTTTAAACTGCCCTGCAAATTTGTCCCCACTAAGAGGTTTAATATGTTTCAGGGACTGTGAATGATGTTACTATACCAACATGAGATGCAGAACTGAAAATGTAAAATTACATCATATTTCCCAGAATGGGTAGAATCTAATCTTTGTATAAATGTCAGTTTATACTGAAAATAGGTTAAATAAATCCAGAAAAATATATTTTAAAATATAAGCTAAAAATGATAAGCTAAACAAATGCACCTTGTTGAGTCCTTTATCAGTTGTCCAAAGGGGAAAATGATTTCAAAGAGGTGATATAAATGAACTCCTACTATACTACTATACGTAGTGGCAAATCCAGCTGATACCACCCTAAGTGTGACGGTATGTGGGAATAACCTTGGGAGATTGGCCAAGAGATACAGTCAAGGAACTGGTCAGATAAGAGACCAGATAGCCACAGCTGAGTAGTGGGTGGGGCAAGAGACTCATAAGGAACCCTCTCTAGTTTCTTCTATTGTAAAAGTGATTGGGGTGGGGGGAAGAGATGTTCTTTTAGACTTGCAAGGTTCCATCAATATAGCTTTGCAATAAAATAGAATTAGCCCATCTATTTGTAATTCCTATCTAGTTTACCAGATTCCTGCAGGGCTGACACTAGGTAATTAAAATTCAGTTCTTGCATCTAGAACTTTGTTTACTTTGTTAAGATGTAAATGGTTTCGACAGTGAATAAAAAGATAGCATGCCCCAACATTTGATAAGGCAGCATGCAAGGATGTTACAGTTTTCTTATAGACCAATACAAGCTTTTTTCAATGTTATTATTTTTAGATAGATAACCTGGAGGCTATGGTTTTCCCAGCTGCAATGTATGGATGTGAAATTTGGACCATAAGAAAGGCTGAGCGACAAAGAATTGAGGCCTTTGAACTATGGTGCTGGAGAAGACTCCTGCGAGTCCCTTGACTGCAAGGTCAGTCCTAGAAGAGATCAACCCCGACTGCTCTTTAGAAGGCCAGATCCTGAAGTTGAAACTCAAATACTTTGGCCACCTAATGAGAAGGAAGGACTCACTGAAGAAGGGCCTAATGCTGGGAAAGATTGAGGGCAATAGAAGAAGGGGACGACAAAGAATGAGATGGCTGGATGGAGTCACTGAAGCAGTAGGTGTGAACTTAAATGGACTCAAGAAGATGGTAGAGGACAGAAAGACCTGGAGGAATGTTGTCCAAAGGGTCGTGATGGGTCAGACATGACTTCGCAATCAACAACAACATGGAGAGGAAAATATGGAGAGAGAAAAATGAGATAACGTTCATCACATGCACAGTTTTTATTATTCAGCCAGAATGACTAATTCTTCATTGTAATTCTGGATATATTTGAGAACCAGAAAATCATGCTGAAGGGCAATAGCAGCTGTGTGTATTGTATACCTGTGGTAGGTGAAGCTTCCTGGTATTCCACTCAAAAAAAAGGGGGGGGCATATTTTTAGAACAAGCAAAATATTTGTTTTAAAGGATTTTCTTTGAAGCCGATAAATACTACATACCAAAAGATTTTCATTGGATTTCTGAGTCCTGAAACTGCATGACTTGTTTAAATACGCCTTGCCCTCTGTTCTGTCTCTTTGAAATTTAGAGTAATCTATTATTTGTGTTGTTTTATTGGTAAATAGTGTTCAGGTCAGTTGATTGCCACCATAAGGAACAGTATTGACTGTGCTGCCTTGTTTGAACAAATGTATTCATGCCTTAACATGTAAAGCTGTACTTCATTTCCTTAAAATGCTGTGCCTGATGGAAACATCTAATCCTTACTGATTTATTCTACAAAGAAGGGAATATCTAGGATTTATTCATTTAATAACTATATTGGCAGAGGATATGACTTGAAAATTGCTAGGTCAAAGTTTCAGCACTAAAAATCAATGCAAGATATGCAGCCTGAGTTTAGAGCTGAAAAGTATTCTGTTCAATTTGATTACAGTAAATGGAGGAAAAGATTTATACTCTATAGATACTTTATAGTGTCTAACCTGTGCAGAAAATAGGTAATTGTTCAACACAATTGTTAGTATGCTATATTTACAACCCAAGACCAGATGTCAATTACATGTTACAAATAATAAAAAATGTTATGGGGTAGGATGTACAAATGCAAAATTACTCAGACTGTGCACCATATTATGTAATTCATTCCATAAAATACATTACAAAAGCTTCCATGAAGGAATATAGTAGCAGCAGAATTCCTAGCTAGCTGGCAAAAAAAGAAATAGAACATTTGATCTGGCTAAAGGCAAAGTTGTCTGATGTAAAATGCAGATAAATGTTAGTAAAATAAAGGGTCTTCCAAGCAAGCCACCATTATAATAATAGGGGATCATGGCCGAATCATTTATAGAGGTCAGAGTTGAAGAAGCATTGCTTCTGCTCCTAACTGACTTTCTCAGATTCAAGTGGAGCAGAGAGTCCACAGTGTCTAAGATGTAATTCTGTAACTTTCTTCCCGGATGATGAAAATTTGTCTTTAAGGATCAGAGGAGTTAATGAGGCCTTTAACTGAACATCATTTTAGTCAAAATCTTAAATGGCATATGAGCTTGTAAGAAGGTTAATTGAGATTATAGGTGCACAAACAAATTGAGGGCATACGAGGAAATATACTACTCCAGCTGGACTCTTCTTCTCTGCCAGAAGTCCTTTACCATCAAGAGGGAGACAGACACCTGACAATTTCCACAGAGGTCTTCAGGATAGCATTCACTGACTGGAATGGATCTGACATACATGAACTTTCTGAGAGAAGCAGCTAATGATTCTTCAATAGGCATGGTGGAATCTCCAGTTAAAGTTGGGGAAGGAGTGAAGAGTCTGGTCTGCTTAGAGTCCTTGCAAGACAGGAAGTGATGCAGACATGACCCCAAATCCCCAAAGTCCTTCCTTATCAGGCTGTTCTCAAGAAAATACAGTCAATCTGATGAGATTCTTGTGAATAGGTTAGCGGTGATAAAGAATGAACTCTAATCAGCTCTTAGTGTCATTCTGGTTCCTTCCACCTGCCTGCCACTATGGGAGGTAAGAGGGATCAAAGCCAGGAGGAGCTGCTTCTTAGCTGCATCATTAATGTTGTGGAAATACAGGTAGTCCTCAACTTACAACAGTTCATTTAGTGACTGTTCAAAGTTACAACAGCACTGGAAAAAGTGACTTATGACCATTTTTCGCGCTTACAACCATTTGCAGCATCCCCATGGTCATGTGTTCAAAATTCAGAGGTTTGGCAAATGACTCAGATTTATGACATTTGTGATCAAGTGGTCCCCTTTTGAGAACTTCTGACAAGCAAATTCAATGGGGAAGCCAGATTCACTTAAAACCGTGTCACTAACAATGGCAGAGATTTACTTAACAAGAAAGGTCGTAAAAAGGGGGCAAAATTCACTTAACGAATGTTTCATTTAGGAACAGAAAATTTGGGCTCAAGCGTGGTCGTAAGTTGAGGACTACTTGGTTGAAATTAGATCGGCTCTCTCTCTAAGATTTTAATAGTAACATATGGTGAAAAAAAAAATCAGGAAATCTATCCGGTCCATAGCCAGAGGAAACACACTTGTGCATCTCACTTAGACTCTTAGCTTGATCATCTACAGGTTTTAAAACATTAAGCACGATATTTTTATCCTATTTTTCAATGTGAATTATGGGAGAATGAGGGGCATTCCTTAATTAAATCTATAAATCCCATCTCTGCCTGTCTCTATTTTAATATCATGCTTCTGAAGGGCATCAGCTTGAGAAAAAGTGATTTAAAAAAAATAGATTATTTATAGCAAATGTAAGAGGAGCACATGTGTGAGGTTCAGTTGTTTTTAATCACAGTCAAATGGAAGAGAAGGATTGAAGAATCAATCAACAGGCACTGACGCTAATATTTTTCTCTCTGATGGAGTATGGAATAAGAAAGTTAATTTAAAAGAAGCACAAAATAAAATTCCTGTGGAATATTTTGATTTAAGCTATTACTGTAAATTCCTTGGAGTACAGTTATGACTCTAAAAGAAATTACTGTTTGAAGCTTGTTGGAAACTGATGTTGGCTCCATGTTTTTAACTGAAAAAAAAACTTTTATTACAATAATAACTATTACTGCTGTGTATATCTTCTGAGAGGTAAGCTCTATTAAATTCAGTGAGCCAGAAAGATGAAAGAGAATCTTGGCATAAATCAATTCACTGGATTCAAGATTTCTGTTGATACTAATCAGAATGGAAGGGCTTCTAATTAAATAATTAAAGTAATAAGGATAATAAAGGTGACATCAACTGTGAATACATTCAATAGGTAATAACCTATGGGAGATTTTGTATTACTTGATTATTACTTTAAAATTATGTGACAATCTTTTCTCCAAATTATCCACTTCAAAACTTTCACTAGCTTGTAGCATTCATTTCACCTCAATATGTCTTAGGGAAAATCTATCAAAAGCACATTATTCTAATTTATGGAAATATAACCAACTAGATTGTTTTTTTGTGTGTGTGTGGTGACCCTTTGAGAATTGTATGCAACGAAATTTCATTTTGATGTATGCCGATTAGTGTACATTCAAAGTGACAATAAAGTTGTTATTTATCTTTGCATGTTCTCTCTCTCTCTCTCTCTCTCTCTCTCTCTCTCTCTCTCTCTCTCATTTGTTCTACATTATCTTCCTTAATACTTTTCTTTTGTAGAACAAAAAAGGAGAAGAGGACGAGGAACATAAAAATATCAACTTCTCCTGAGGTTCTGAGGCAAGACTACTGTATCATTATCACTATCACCATCATCAATTGAACGTATCCTAGACTAATAGTAGAGTCAGGCACTGAATTTAAAACAGATTTCTATAAAGTACAGCAAAAATAAAATAAACACAAAACCAAACTCTTAAAACATTTTTGCTTTTACTGAGTGACATTTAGATAAGATTAGATAATATTTTTTAAAAATGCTTATTAATTTTCTGATTATTGCTCTGCTCTGTGTGTGGGGGGGGGTGAAATGAGCAGAAATGGGTAGAAGACATATTCGTTCTAAAAATATACGTAGGCTATGTTTTAAAAATCTTGCACTGTAACACTTTATATGTCTCGTGACTCCTGAACAGATCCACATAAACAATAAAATTGACAAAAAGTGGAATTCATTGGCTGAAATTATATCTGAAAAACTCATCCTCAACAAATGATACATCTCAAAGGTATTTGGACTGTTTCATTCTCTATACAAAACACTGTATAGGTAGTCCTTGACTTACAACAGTTTGTTTAATGAGCATTCAAAGTTACAACAGCACTGAAAAAAGTGACATGACTATTTTTCACATTTACAACTATTGCACCGTCCCCTTGGTCACGTGATCAAAACTCAGAGGCTTGGCAATTGATTCATATTTATGACAGTTGCAACGTCCCTGGTTCATGTGATCCCCTTTTGCAACCTTCTAACAAGCAAAGTCGATGGGGAAGCCTGATTCACTTAACAACCATGTGACTAACTTAACAACTGCAGTGATTCACTTAACAACTGTGTTGTAAAATGGTTGTAAAATGGGGCAAAACTCACTTAACAAATGTCTCACAACAGAAATGTTAGGCTCAATTGTGGTCGTAAATCGAGGATTACCCATATAACAAAGTATAGTTCTCAAAAGGTGCAACGAGGCACTTTCTGGTTTCTGGAGATTAAGACAATTTGTTCACCTGATATGTCCATCACAGGTGAACTTTTCGGACACTTTCCATAAAGCCAGGAAAACCAGTTTTATCTGTTTATCTGTACTGATGCCATCTTGTGGATAGTTTAAGACATGGCGGGCAAATTTCAAATGATCAGACTTCTTCAGAATCAAAAGGCCTGAGACTGTTAAGAGAGCTGCCCTATAAATCTAAGTGGCTTCAAAATACAGCACCCACACAATCCAACTGTTGGCAGACATCTATAAGATTTGCATAGATCCACCCACATTTCTAATTTTAGTGATTTATCCATTGTAAATATTTGTGAAAGCAAATTGTTGCTTTGACTGGCCACATGCCAGTTGTTTATCCTTTAGGCTTTCTCTTCTTCAAATTTAAAATCTGAACTGATTGACTTTTATTAGGACTTTGTACAGCACTACTGATCAATTGTGGAGGGTTACAATCTTTTATCTATAAATCAGATGCAGAATTTTATCTGTAAAAGCAAATAAGAAGCTTGTCAGATTCTGTACACTGTACTCAATTTACATCTGAGTTTTGCATAGTTTATAGACCTCACTAGTTTTTTTAAACAGAATTAAATTATAGATGCTAATGAAATATTCTTATATGTATTTTAAACACAGAGATTTCTCTTAGGAGAACAGTTTCCAGGCAGTCTGAAATTTATGAATATATCATAGGGATTATTTGCTGGTTATTGTTTTTCTTTCTCAAAGACTACAGAAATTTTCTTAGGATAGTTGAAACTTAAGTTTGAGTACTAATTATCATTTGATACGGTCCTTTGGTTAATAAACAATACACTGAAACTGAGTATTAATTATCAGTAGCTGTGAGCAGTTCAAAGTACTTGGCCAAAGTAAATAGAACAGACCACAAGTTTACTGTAGATGTAATTTCTTGTTTGGCATGTAAAGCTTCAATGGAAGGATGGAAGGTAGGATATTAGTTCACAATCATCATTTCCACGTTGGACCCAAATTGTGCACAAGTGAGTATGCAACAGAAAGTGTTAAAACCTTGTATATCCACCTTTCCCTTGGGGTCAGGATTTGGAAACTTTTTTTTTTGTACAGGCACATATTAAGTGTTACACTGTTAATTAACCCCTCTGTTCCCAAGATCTTTGCAACGATATCTATTTATGTACCAACAATGGAAAAGGCAAATTTTCTATCCTAAAGAGTTACTGGATGCTATATTTACCGGGAGCCAGCATAAATGTTGAGATAATTTCTTGACCTTAACAGCAGAGCAGCACATCCGCAGCCTGAAGGACATCCTATTCAATAAACTGACCCCGAGCGAAAATGTATTGTCCAAGGAGACAGGAAGTTACTATAGCACGTTCTCTGAATGGATAGTCGTTAATATCCAGTAATAGTAGTAATTGTCAGCGTGTTGTGCGATTCAGACCCCGTTGCAAATGCCAGTTTCACATCCTCGCCCGTTGCGCAATTCGCCGATTCCCAGTGTGCGCGCGACTCAAGCCAGCCTTTGCAAAGCTGTATTTTTCCGCCGGGCAAACTGCTTCCCCCCCCTTCATTCCCCCCACCCCTTCCAGGGACATTGCGGCCACCTCCTTCGGCCCCTTTCTAGGAAACAGGCTGGAAGGCTAGCACGGCTCAGCCCCGGCGGGACTCTGGGAGCGGGGCGGCGTTGCCCTTTTAAGACGAACCGTGTCAAGCTCGTGACGTCAGGGGAGTGCAGAGATCTAGTCGCCGTGCCGCTCGCCCCTCTTTCTGTTATTTCAGGCAGATGCGGGGAAGTCGGGGAGGAGGCGGGTGGCCCTCCTGCCGAACGGATTGGCTTGGGGTTGTTTTGCCCGCTCCGCTCTGCAACCAAGGGCGCTGGAAGCCACCTCTGGAGCGCCCCCCCTTTCCCGCGGCCGAGAGTTTTCGTTGAATTTGTTCACCCCCCCCCCTCCCTCGCTTTCCCTCCTTGCCATGCACCAGGATCTAACCACCGCTAGCGGCGGCGGCGGCGGCGGCAGCAGGAGGAACTTCCCAAACAGGAACCTAATGGCTGCGAAGGTGAAAATCTAAGCGCGAAGTCTTTCCCCCATCCTGCCCCGGGAAGAAGGGCTGTGTAGAGGAGAGCCGGCAACCATGAGCCCGGGGGCTCAGCACTGATGCCTGCATCGCTGCCCCCGGTGGGAGACTTCGGAGGATCTCCCTCCTTTGGGGCACCGCAGAGCGCGGACCTGTGACCGGGAGGCGCGCGGAGAAGACGAGAAAAGAGGGAAGAAAAGTCGATCTGGCCGCCCGAGACTCCCGAGCCCGCCGCTGAACTTCCCTTGAACTCCCGATTGCGCTCCTCCTTGCCCGGGTCCCCCTCTCCGCCGAGAGATTTATTGTTCTTATTGCAGTTTTTCGAGACGTCGCAAATGTCTCTTTAGAATATATACACAACACACATACCCCCAGAACTATTTTTGGCCAATATCATGGCGATGAAAGGGGCTGTCGCGAACACCGGGATCTTGTTAGTTACAGCCAACGTTGGATCCTTGTTCGATGATGTAAGTATTGGGGCTGGAGGGGAGGCATTTCCCCCCCTTTTTTCTCTGCAATAATTTAGGTATGGGTGGGGGGGTTACAGCTTGGCCAACAGCATGCTTGAAAGTGGCACGGGCGGGCCGGCAGAGAGAAGCGGGCGGCTTGGGGTGATCTCTGGTCACGGAAGGTCCGGGCGAGGCTTGCCAGGGGGGGGGGCAATCCCCGGTCCGCATCCCTGCCGGAGCGAGTGGTCGGCGATCATGACCGCAGCAGCCGACTTCCTTGGTGGCTCGGAAGAGGCGGCGGAGGAGAGGTGGGTCAGTCGGTGCGCGCCTGAGTGGGTTTCCCCCGGTCCTAGCGCCTCCCGCGCTTTATCTCGCCTGGGAGGACGACGTGCGAGGAGTTCTGCCCAGCCCAGCCTCCCTGCCCCCCGCGTTCCGGCTGGGCTAGTAAACTCGGCGTAATCTCAGTTCTGGGGATAGTTGCCAGC
The DNA here is from genome assembly GCF_016545835.1 of Crotalus tigris. Taxonomy (NCBI): domain Eukaryota; kingdom Metazoa; phylum Chordata; class Lepidosauria; order Squamata; family Viperidae; genus Crotalus; species Crotalus tigris. The sequence goes on from NW_024096561.1 coordinate 1,203,151, forward strand.
GGCGACGCCTCGCGCGTCAGAACGGGGATTCCCTTTGGGCCGCCCAGCGCTGGGAGGCGGAAGGCGCTCGGAGCGCTCTCCACCTGCTCGCCCCTTTGCCTCTTGGCGGGAAGCCGGCGTCGTGGAAACGGTGGCCTCCGGGCTGACAAGAGGGCAGCTCCAGCCAGTCCGTCCAGCCCGGCTTCCTTGAGAATCGTATTCTGGGATTGGCCCGGAGCTTCTCCTCTGAACAGCCCATCTTTCCTGACTGAATTTTATTACGGTTTGTCGCCCAGTCAGCCAAGTGTTTAAATTGGATTGGCGTTTTTATTATTAATATTTTTATAAGAATATCCGGAAGAGAGGCGGTCTTCACATACTTGTACGGGTAGTCCTCGACTTACAACACTTCACTTAGTGACCAAAGTTACAAGGGCACTGAAAAAAGTGAAATGTGACCATTTTGCACACTTAAACCGTTACAGCATCCTTGTGGTCATATGATCAAATTTAGGATGCTTGGCTACTGACTCAGGACGGTTGCTGTGTCTTGAGGTCCTGTAATCACCTTTTGTGACCTTCTGACAAGCAAAGTCAATGGGGAAGCCCAATTCACTTAACAACTGCGTTCCTAACTTAACAACTGCAGTGATTCGCTTAACAGCAGTGGCAAAACAGTTCGTAAAATGGAGCAAATTCACTTAACAACTGTCTCAGCAACAGAAATTTTGGGCTCAATTGTGGTCATAAGTCAAGGACTACCTGTATAAAGTCTGGAAAAAAGCTTTTTGTGTTCACCTTCACATGAGTGGATCTGGTTCCCACAACTGCATCTTGTATTGTGAGGGGAAGCCCCCTTCCCTGTGGTCCTAATGTTAAGTTCTTAGAGAAAACCTTGGTGAACTGGGTAATTTCCTCACTAGAAAAAGTTGCATTTTAAGAATTACATCTGAGATGGCTCACCTGCAATCATAATATGTACATTATGAATCAATTCCATGCAAATAAACAGGCATGGGGGGATAACCATGAAACGGCCTCCTGTTGTTTTGTTAAGAAAGCTTGCACAGATTTTTGCCTGTCTGATTATGCAAGGAATGAGCGGGGTTGTGAACGTAACCTGTATGTTTAAAAATACTGATTTTGCCCTTTAAAGTGATGGATTTTTCTAGGCCTTTTATGTCATATTGTCTTTAAAATGTTTTCTGATAATAAAATTTGGCATATCTTAAATAGATCAGCTTTTGTTTGAAAGAAGACTACACTGATTTTTTTTTTTTTTAAAGGCAAATGTGAAAAAAAAACTTTTCTAGCTTCAGGATAGAAATGAGATTTCATTTTGAGCACTTCTATTTGAAAAAATAAGGCAGAAAATCACTTTGGCTACTGGTAGTTACTTAGAGTGTTGATAGCTACACATAAAGGTGAAAGTTTATTCTGTGCATGTGTATACATGAGCAGAAGGCAGAACTAGATTATGCTAAGGAATGTATAATATATTTGCTGTCTCTTATGTTCTACCACCATTTCAGTTTGTTTATTTGGGAACAGCACAAAGATCTCCATAAATACAAAAGTTGTTCATAGATTGTGATGCAACGATATTAAAAAGAATATGTCTATTTTACTATAGGTCAAGACTTTCCAACTCTACGTTGCCTTGAATTCCTAAAATAGTAAATGAATTTATGTGAACCACCTATGAATGATTATACAGATAGTTCTCAATTTACAACAGTTCATTTAGTGACTGTTCAAAGTTACAACGGTACTGAAAAAAGTGACTTATGACCTTTTTCACACTTATGTCTGTTGCAGCATCCCATGGTCACGTGATAAAAATTTGGACACTGGGCAACTGACTCATATTTATGACAGTTGCACTGTCCCGGAGTCATGCAATCACCTTTTGCGATCTGACAAAATCAATGTGGAAGCCAGATTCACTTAACAAGTATGTTACTAATTTAACAACTGTAGTGGTTCATTTAACAACTCTGGCAAGAAAGGCCATAAAATGGCGCAAAACTCATTTAACAAATGTCTCACTTAGCAACATAAATTTTGGGTTCAATTGTAGTCATAAGTCGAGGACTACCTGTACTTATTTTAAAAAACTTTTATTATCTGCTCAGTGGATTTAAAAACTTTCTGACAGCATGGGCTTTTTGCACTGGACAATTATATGAAAGCCATCAAGCCTACACGGCAAGGCTGAAATTCTATTAGAACGTGCTCCAGGCATTGCCTGAATCACTGCCTGATTGTTTCTGTGGTCAAAGAAGCAGCCTCTGACTAGGGTGAGGCCCAAATTTCGAAGTTTTCTCAAACCCATTGCTGCCCATTTTACTTGCTACTTGCCTGTGGCAATTTTCTTCTTTTTCTACATTGACAGAGCCGCAAGTACAACCTCTGTGGTCCATGGCATTTTTGTTCTTGCAGGCATCAACCTAGCTGGAAAACAAAATCAGAATTATTTAATTGCTTCCCTTCTCTGTTGCCACTAGAGTATGAAGCAGAGATATGACTGGACTTTGGTTGTGGTTATCCAAGGCCAAAGAAATTTGCCTGTGCTTGCAAATTAGATTGCAATGAAGATCTGTGCCACAACCTGTGAGATTAGAATTCCAAGACACTTTGCAACAGCGTCCACTATTTTAAAATGCTGTCTTTTATCTCACTAGTACACAATTTAACACAGTTTTAAGCCTTTAATGTAGCATTGATATCCAAGAAGTGTTAAGAAAAAGAATACAGGTGTGACTTTTATTACCATAGTCCAGGAAAAGCTATACATCGTTTTTTTAAATATTCCAGTAAACGGTTGTGGAGATAACATGAATATGGCACAACTTTTGTAAGTTGGATCAAGAGCCCATGTCCTATTTCTAACAGGGAGTAGTAAACAACTCAGAATGGGGCAATGTCATGCAAATCAACTAATACAAGTGTCAGGTAATCAGAAACCTCTCATTGAATAGAGTTTTGTTGAATAGAATTCATTTTAAAAATTCTGTCCTGAAACATTTCTGCCACTTGCAAAACAGACTGCATAACTCTTGGGAAACCAGAAAAGTGTGTGATTCATCACTGAGCATGGTATGGGATAAAATGTGTTATATATATTTACAGTGAATAAATACAACTGAATGTGGCTGAATTTAGAAATGAAATATTTTTCCCCTTTCCCAGTTTAGTGAATATTGAAGTGAGAGCTACTGTAGTAACAACTCTAGTGATTCGGCCTAAAATTGATGTAAGGCTTATCGGTGGCCAGTCCTTATAATAGTAAGCCTGTTTTAATCTCACAAACTGCCAAGCAAGGGATTCTAAATAAACAGTGCATGTTGGAGAATGAAGTAGTTTTGACAACAAAAATGAAAAGCGACTGGCTGAGAGTGCTGCGTTTTTAAAATGGGGCCTGCAAATAGATTAAAGTTTCATGGCCTAAGAACGCACTGTTCCCAAAACTATGATTTCTGGACTGCTCTACCCAATATGAATGCTGCTAACTACACATTCCCTGCTGGTTATACTTAAGAGCTGTTTATCAGTGGTTTTCTAATAGGTGCAGAGACTTTTGCAAAAAAAAACAAAAAACCTACTTTCACTGAAAGTATGTGATTTACTAACTGCTCAGGAATGGGAATAATCATGAATAAGTTTCTGAGTAGATGTTCACAGAATATGTTACGCATATTTATTCAGTAAGCTTTATTCCTTCAGTGAGATTTATTTCTTCTTGAAACATGTCATCTAAAATAATTGTATTTAATGCGGAGCAGGGGAGAAGACCTATTTTTTCAGCTTGTTGCTGGCAGAATAGGGCAGGAGACTGAGAAGTGAAAAAAATTAGAATTGGGACAATAATTACAAGTGTTTTCCTATGAAAAGAAATATGAGTAGTTTCTACATGGTAAATGAAGGTTTGACATTTATAAACTAAACTAGCAGATAAATGTCCTTCCTTATTATTTCTTATTATTTGAGGAGGGAAATCATTATACATTAGTCTTTGAAACAAAATTAAGCCCTCGGGCTTACAAACTACCGTAAGCGCTTCTATAGGTGTGAGTAAACTAATGTTTACGTTTGCAAAGTGATCTTTCCCACCCTCTAAATTCTGGTTAAATATGACTTTTGGAATCGAATCAGTTGCTGAATTGTAAATAATCATTTTTAGTTTTTTTTTATTTATCTTCATGGTGGATGTAAGGAAGCAAAATAATGATAACAATAGAATGATTACCAATTGATGGTGGTAGGATATTTGCATTTATGTATTTTGGGCAATATTCTTTAAATTTTGTTTTTGGCTCTCACCTCATCTCTTTCATTCTGTCCTTTTTCCTTCACACCCATTGCCATCCTGTTTTCTTCCCCTTTTGGTGTTTCTCCTGGAAAGAGAGAAAAGCCTGTTTCTGTAGGACAGAAGTCTTTGTGTGAAGGAGAGATTGGTAATATATGGAGATAATTGTAAATTCAATTTTACACATGGGACACCATATGGGGGCAATTAATTTTAATTAGCATGTATTAGTTCAACTCCATTTATCAATTCCTTGCTGGCCTTGTGTTAGAATTATGGCTTCTGGCAGGTGTGTTTTTTTAATTATCAATTAATTAATCAATTTTAAAATATATATATAGCCACCTATCTATCCAATGTAGCCAGTGAAACTTTGGAAGACAAACAGAGTTAAAACATCACTCCATTACCTGCATTACAATACACAAATAAAAGTTGTCTCACAAGAAAATCTCAGGTCATACAAAATTCATAGACACTCATGATTGAGGTCTCTTAGGCAGCATCCTGGCCTCATTGCCTGAAAGAAAAGCAAGGTTTTCACCATTTTCAAAAATGTCAGCAAGTTGTTCCATTTACTAGGAAGCGCTGCTGATGTGCAAAAGTCACTATCCTGGCCTGTTTTGAAGTACGACTCTCTTATGCTATACAAAACCTGGTGTGACACTCAAACCAACAGTGCACACCACTGGTTTAACATTTCTTCTTTTTGCCCAGTTTTCTGCTTTTGTGGTTTTTTTTCAGGTTAAGTGGAAAAAGAAACTAGACAAATATTTAGAAATACCAGTTATAAAAAATGTCTATATGCAGTCCTTCTTACTGAAACATCTATTTTAAGAAAAAGCTGCAAGGTTTTAGCAACTGAAAAATAGATTTGTATAGTGAAAACTGTATTTGGAATATTTCAGTAATGTGCCCTAAAACTGCTGCTGCTTATTTTGATCCATTGCTCAAAATGATGAGAACTCAGATTTCCTTTATACTTAAAGAAATCGTATCATAGGAAAATAAGATTGTGAGATTAGACTAAAAAAATTAGATTATAAAAAAAGGACACAACATCATGAACACAATGGACCCCTCTTCCCACATCTCAATGGACACCCCAAAATATACAAACCTCTTCATTCAATTATGTCATTACTGTACAAGGGGTCCCAACATACTACATAGCTAAAGAACTTACAAAAAATCTTGAGCATCTCCCAAAGGGGAATGAATGTTCTATCAGCTTCCCACAGTGCCTCCAGAAAATCAAAGCATTAAAAATAGAAGATGAAATTATGATTTAATGTGATGCCACAACACTCTTGACATTTAGAGATCCAGAAGTAGTGAAAGAATCCATGGCAGCAGTACTCCACAATATACCAATCTAGCTAAATACCTTATGATTGAAACACAGAATCACGGACCTTGTCAACCTCTGCCTACCTTCCTGCTTTCAGTTTGATGGACAAGTACACCAACAAATCAGAACATTCAAATGATTATTATTCTCAAAATTTATAGCTGAGACTGTAATGCAGTATCTTGAAACTACAACACATCCACATGTACAACCAAGTATGAGCCATGCAAACAAGTGAAGCCCAATCTACAGGATGCAGGCAGCACACAAAAGCACACCACCTGCGGTCCGCAGAAAAACCTCTCTCCTTGGAACCAGTCCCTAATGCCCAAAAGGTTGGGGGACACTGCCTTAGCACACAAACCAACTAAAGCCCTCAAAAGATCTTAAAGACCTAGCAGCTCAAGAAGTAAGAACAGGAGTCATCTACAACAGAGGTCCCCAACCTTTTGGGCACCAGGGACCGGTTACGTGGAGAGACGATTTTCCATGGACCAGAGGGGGCATGGTTTTGTGTGCTGCCTGCATGCTATGAATGGGGCTTTCCTTGCTTGTGCGGACCAGTTGCTGGCATGCCGTGGCCCGGTTCTGGTCCACAGACTGGGGTTGGTTACCCCTGATCTACAAGATACAGTGTCCTACTGTATAGGACAGACAGGTAGAAGATTAGTAGATCATATCCAAGAAACTCAACCAGCAGTCAGAAGACACGATGAAAGCTCCTTATCTCACAACACACAGACAGACTCAACCATAGTTTTGACTGAGAAATTGAGCATCCTGGATCAAGCTAAATGAAAAAAATGCTAGGGAATTACTGGAAGTTTGGCATTCAGACAAATCAGCCACTGATGTACATATAAAAATAAACAACATTTGCACACTATAAAAAGCTAAAAAGGAAACAAAAACCCTAAAATACATTATCTCCAGCAGTCAGTGCCCAAATAAGCAGCGATTAACACCAGATAAATTAGCAAGCAGAAAACAATACCCCAATCAAGGAAATGCCAAGGATAAAACACCCGCCCCAATCACTGGCAGGGCAAGATATTACATATAAACAGACCAAATTCCATATTCACTAGCACTGAAGTTACCTAGTTGAGGAAATATATGCAAGGAAACAACCAAGCTCCAAGAGCACCAAGAACTCTTTATAAGTATTTTGAAATTGCTGATACATTGTTCTTTCCTCTCCTCTATCCATTTTTTTTTTCAATTTCTTCTAGATGGATTTGGAAATATAAAGCTGCTTTTTATTTGATTACACCAGCAAATCTAGGGTAACATCAAATGGCAACAATCAAAGGTTCAGAGGTTTATAGATAAAATTTATGTTGATTTGTAGCTATTTTTAGTCTTTGCTCCAACTATAATTAGAGCAATGTTGTTTAGATCTTTGGAACAGACTAAGGGAGAAAGAGTTACTGTTAATTTAGTGTTGAAGCTTCAATTGTGGGACTCCTTTCTCTGGTATTTATTGCTTACACATTTAATCTATCCTGCTTTGAAAGATCTTATAATGTATAGAATGGAGGATATACAGGATTTCAATTTCCACACAAAACTTAATATTACACAAAGTAAAAGTTTTGGGGAGGCATGAATCCTTTCAAAGTTGTTTTCCCAAGATTTATTTGGAGTTTACCAATGGATTGTGGTAACAGGTTCATTGTTTTTCTGTAGAATGCCAAGTATGTTCCCTTCTTCTTATTCACTGCCCAAGTTACCAAAAATGTTAAATTTTAGTCATAATGAGAACAAAAGACCCACACTAATAATTCAAATGGACTTCAGATAAAAGGAAAAAAGATGGTTAAAGGTTTTTAGGGTAATTTCTTTCTCTAAGTTAATTCTGTTTAATCTGTGAATTGTTGTTGTTAGTTGCTTTTTACTAACAGTAAAAAAAAAACCCATCAAGATAATAACCCGAGAACTAATGAAAATAGAGAAATTGGCTTGAGAGGGTGTGTGTGGATGTGTGTGTGTACCTGTGTATATTTATATTAGACAGACAGATAGACATGCACACATACACGTACACTAGGTATATGCATATATGTGTGCGTGTGTATATACATGATTATTTTGCAGTATAATTTTTATATTAAGTTCAAAATTACAAAGGAAATATGAGGAATGCAATGTATTTTGTAAATGTAATGTAAATACATTATGTGACACAGTATTATGTGTTTGCATGTACATAATTACATTTGTAATCGTAATGAAAAATACGAAAAATATATTCACTATTTTACCCAGAGTAATATTTATTCATTGTCATGGTTGGTGTGCTATAAATAGAAGTGTAAGTTTTAGGAGTAGCAATTACCCATATACCTTTTGCAAGGAAAAAATTAAGGTGGAATTAAATCACTTTTTCAGGCAGCAAATCCACCGCCAAACACCGCATGCCACCGTAGGGAGATCTGCCCTAAACCAAATACTTTCTGTTCCCACTTGTTATTTCTCATGCTGTGTCCTTCATTTAATGGACAGATTCAGCTAGCAGTATTCTTATCCTAAGAAGATGCAGCAAAGGTTATGAAAGGAATCTCAGCGTATAGACTCTTACATTTCAAGAGGCTCTAGCTATTTTCTTTCAAGTTTGGTTTGGTCATGTATTGTAATTTTCCTTAAGGGAAATGCAGCTGCTGCTGAAACTTTTAAGACCAGTCATCTCTTATTTTGTGTCTGCCTGATGGATGAAAAATCCTGATATCTCTAGTCAGGCAAGTATACATGATGTATTGGATGACATTAATTGGTGTGAAGAAGATTTGGGAGCATTTTAAGGTTTATTTTAGAAGTGGGCAGGCAGAAAGCACTGTTGCTTTTGCATTTACATCATAGTGTTTAAAAAGTAATTAGGTAACTTATAAAAGCAATATTTTTCTGGATTACTCTCAGTGGAGTTTTATATGCAGGCTTCATATTTAAATAGTAATATTTACTTTACATTTTTACTCCTAAGAAAATTGAGATACACACAAACCTGACAGGAAATAATACATGACTGAATTGTTTGACTGAACTGTTTGAGTCTATAGTTTGTTGACAGGGTCATCATTTTTTCACAGTTCTGTGACTGTGGCAGAAATGTGTTACACAGGCATTATCGGGTATAAGTGGGATGTTTCTAGGGTGAAGGCTGGCCTCTTTTTTCTGGCCTTTCCAGAAATGGTCCCACTGAATGTGTTCACAGATTGAAAATGTGCAATCCAGTGATAAACAAATACAAGGAAATTGACCATGTGATTGTGTCCAACATCAGTGATAAATTTGAGTGGGTGAGTGGCCATATTAAATGGCAAGCTCCTTTGAAGATGAGAGCATGCTAGCAAGTTTCCTCTTTTGAGTATTATTACAACTATCAGATTCCCAGAAAACACATTCATTCAATCACGTAGAAAACATATATGACTACCTATCTTATACATGATGTTCTAAGTGACTTACAATTCATTTAGTGGTTAAAGCATCAAGCTAGGAACTGGGAAACTGTGTGTTCTAGTCTTGAAAGCTGATTGGAGGAGCTTGGACCAATTATTCTCTCTCAGGCCAACCTACCTCACAGGGTTGTTATTTTGGGGAAAATAGAAGGAGGAGGAAAAAATGTTAATGTGAGTTCACTATCTTGAGTTATTTATAAACATAATAAAGGTGGGAAAAATAAATTCAAAATATCATAAATCCCATCACAGTACCATAACATCTCCTCAATTCCACAATTGCATTTGGCTGAGTCACTTCTATCCTAGCCCAATTTTGCTTGAAGAGCCAAATTTTCACAACTCCCCTCAGAGGCTAAAAGATTGGGGGAGCTCTGAATCTCAGGGGGAGGCTGTTCCAAAGGGTCTGGGCAGCCACAGAAAAGGCACCAGATGGCAACATTTAAGGGAAGACCTGGAGAGTGCCCCCATCTATATGATCCAACATTTTCCCAGATACAGCGAGCAGGTTCAGAGGCCATGAGAAAAACAATGGCTTGTTCTGAGTGGAATGCTTTGCAGCAAACTTTCAACTTACACTTTTGTTTTCCCCTCATTGACTCAGATATAGCAGCAAAGAGCTGAGTGAAGCTTTGAATTTTATTTTCAATTATTTAACCTGTTTCAAATATAGTTAACTATGTTTAACCCTAACTTTGATTTGCTTGAAGTCAACTAAATTAAAACTAAACCAAATACTCTGAGCGGAAGCTGCTTTGTTTCAACTAATTAACTATGGTTAACCAATAACAATATACTAGGGATATGCTGTATAGTAATGTATTGTTAACTAGGCAGCAGGATGACTGTCAGCTGGAAAGCTGACAGCCCAGGTTTGAGACCTAAGCGCCACACAATGGAATGAGCTCCCATTACTTACCCCAGCTCCTGCCCACCTAGCAGTTTGGAAACATGCAAATGAGAGTAGATAATTGGTACCACTTCGGTGGGAAGGTAACAGAGTTCTGTGCGCCTCGGTGTATAGTCATACTGTCCACGAGACCACAGAAATGTCTTTGGACAACGCTGGTTCCCTTGGCTAAGAAACAAAAATGAGCATATATACACACATATACATACACACACACGCACACACACATACACACACTCTAAGGTTATCTATTGTGATGAGTTAATCAGATGGGATGTAAAAGTCAACTGTGGCTAATCAAAACATCTAAGCTCTTTCCCGTATGCGTGGGAAGCAGGTTGACTGCAGTTAATTCTTATCATTGACATATTGGAATTAGTTTTCCATTCCCTCCTGCTTTCACATTTTCATGTACCTTCCATAGGTCTCGCTCTTCCCAGCAGCTTCCATTCCACATCCCTAGGATGTGGTATTCATTGCCTTTCCTATGATTTGAAAATCCAGCCTGCTACATCATCAAAGCAGGACATCCCCTGAGCCCATTGCAGAGGCCTCTGGAATGATTCAGTCCGGTCCAGCCACTTTCACTAAGTACCTCCCTTTTCATTGGTTTAGGGAAGTCTCCATAGCATCCTGTTAATAGGATGGAGTAGGACTCCTTTCTTTTGCCCAGGGATTGGTGGGATTATGTTACTTGTGACTCCATTAGGCTTCCCACAGCAAATATCATTTTCCTACATGAACTCAACAAGGATGTGATCATATAGAAACATCTTGACTTTTTAATTAAATAAAAATATATTTACAAAAATATTTAGACTAACAACAGCAACTGTAAGCCAATTATATAGTTAGCTCCCTGCTAACCCCAAACGATTGAAGTAGGCAGAAAGTCTACCACACCATTCTGAAAGGGAGCTATGAAATATCTCAGTAGACAAATGGAAACATCTATGTTTGATTAGTACCCCCCAAGTTGAACTATGTCTTCATGGAGAAATCTCTAGAACAGTTTTGTCCATGTTGACACTTTCCATATGTATTGGATAATAACTTATGTATTTTGTATCCTGGCTGTGAAAGGGTCATCCAGTTGATGGAGAAACTGCCAGATTGCAAAGCTCTGCTCTGGCTAGTGAGAAGAAAAGCATTGTGTGCATCTTCTCATTCTCCCAATGTTCATGTTTTAGTTCCATATGTTCCTGGTAAAGATTTGAAATGACTCACATTTACAGTATGCTGTCGTCCTAAGCCCTTGAGAGTTTGATGTACTCTTTTTAAAGAGTGGTCTTTGTTGTACGATTTCAAGTGTTGTGACTTATGATAGCAACAAATATTTTCCCTCCCATGACTTTGCAAACCTGCTTTCTTTATGTTATTGCAGCAAGTAACCTAAATTTGGAAACCTAAAATTCCCACGGGAACTGCAAAAGTCATTTTCCCATACGAACTTTTGGCAAAGTAAACTTCATTTGGTGTTAGAAATGTTATCTGTTCCAGCTTACTTCTTCGCATATCTAGTATTATAATTTGATTTGATAAATTAGATTAGATTAAATAACCTTTATTGTCATTTTTTTTTTACTGTGGGCATAACGGCACACATTAAAAATGAAATTTGGTTGCTTGCTCTCAAAGTGTACACATATATAACACACATTTAAACATTCTATATACAACATATGTGTAGATCTACACCCTTACATATACGTAACATTTAGATATTAATCACTGTCCATCTTGAATACATAACGGAAGGAGGAAGCTTTAGAGTTCACAAGGTTAATACTGTATGGAAGAAAACTGACTGAATCTGAATGTTCTGTTTCGGATACCACAGAGCCTCCTCCCATAAAATAACAAAGAAAACAGGTCATGAAGAGGATGTGTAGTGTCTCAGACAATCTTACAGACCCTGCTCAAGTAATGCTTATATGCTATGTCCTGGATGGAAGGGAGGGAACTGCCAATAATCTTTGCAGGCATCCTCACCACTCTCTGCACTGCCTTACTGTCTGAAGCGGCGATGCTTCCAAATCAGACTGTGATGCTGTATGACAGGATGCTCTCAATCATCCCTCTGTAGAAAGTGGAAAGGACAGGGGAAAGAAGATCTACTTTTCTCATGTGACACAGAAAATGCAGGCTCTGCTGTGCCCACTTCAGCAGTGTCTCGCTGTGGAGCAACCAAGCCAGCCTACTTGTTCAGTGCACACCCAGGAATTTGATGCTGTTAACCATCTCCATCTTGAGAAATTTGAGAAATTGTCTCCTTAAAGATTGTACAGATTTTATAGGCTGGGATATCGGCTTATCCTTTGGGATTTTATTCCTCTTGGTAATTTGTTCTTGGTTGAACAGACTGAAAATGCATTCTAGTCTTGTTTCTGTGTTGGAAAATGTTACAGCCGATAGATACAACCAGTACACTTGTGATGTAAATGTTAATGATGATTTTACATTTTTAATACATGTATTGATACAAGTAAATATGATAGGATAATTAAATTGCTTAAAGTGTAGAAAAAGGATAATACCTCTAGTTCTGTACTACAGGTGGTCTTCGAGTCGTAACCACAATTGAGCCCAAATTTCTGTTGCTAAGCAAAACCTTTGTAATGTGAATTTTGCCCCATTTTAGGATCTTTCCTGCCACAGTTGATAAGTGAATCTGGCTTTTTCATTGACTTTGCTTGTCAGAAGGACGCAAAAGGTGATCACATGGGACACTGCATCTGTTGTAAATATGAGTCGGTTGCCAAACATCCAAATTTTATTCACGAGACCATGGGGATGCTGCAATAGTCATATGTTTGAAAAATGGTCATAAGTCACTTTTTTCAGTGCCATTGTAACTTTGAATGGTCACTAAATGAACTGTTGTAAGTCGAGGACTACATGTAATATAGCTGTTGCTGTGTATAGCATTATATACTTTAAAATAATAGGGAATAAAATGGTTGTAAGTGAAAAAATTGGGACTGTGAGCAAAGGAAACCAAAGAACTTGTAGTCTGGTCTCCATGGCACTGTGTTAGCTTGGTGTATTTCTCTTGACAAATGTACTTCAGAGTGTTTTGTTCAGGGTCCAAAACTACAGTAGCTTATTCATGCATGCTTCCCATACATATGCTGTTAATAACAGCATGCAAGGCTTTTCACAATGCAGCATTCCATAATTTGGAGGTATTTAATAGAAGTTGAACCTTCAGATCCATTGCTTTTAAAACTACAGTGCTTAATTGGCATCCACTCAACGATTTGTAGCACGTTTCTGTTTTACTGTTACTAGATTCTGAGAGTAGCTTTCCCAACAACAACAACAAAAATCTTAACCTCTTCTCAAGAGGTGAGAGTTGAAACAAAGACTCCTTTTCGTTTTGAAGTCTTACATGCTTCAAAAAACACGATGTGTTTGCCTGATTTAAAGGACATATTGAGAAAGCATTTAAAGCTTCTTGATTGTTTATTAGAAAATTCTCCAAAGTTGCATTGTTGGTACTTTAATGCTTTTAATTTCACCAGGGTACCTTGCTGATTCTTTGAGAAACAATTGCTTTAAATATCATCTGCCCCAAATTTCTGAGAAGGAGAGGTAGAAAGTCTAGATTTCATAAATTAGACCAGGGGTGTCAAACTCAATTTCATTGAGGGCTGCATCAGCATTGCGGTTGCCCTTGGGGGGCCAGGTGGGTGTGGCCTACTGGGTGGGCGTGGATGGAATGGGTGTGGCTTCCTGGGTGGGCATGGCCAGTTCTACATCGTTCGCATCAAGGGTGCCTATGGGGGCCTGGGCAGGAGCGGGACAGATCTGAGGGTCTCTGGCAGAAGTGGGTGGGACCAGGGCAAGTGCCAAGGAATGGTCCACTGTAGGAGCCTCACTGTTCCCCTCAGGTCATGGGGGGAGCTGGATGCTGGTGCGGGCTGCCCAGAGCCCTGGGCAGCAGAGGTCAAATGCCCAGCCTGCCTTTGAGCACCCACAGCACCAAGCCCAGCCCCACAGAGTGGTGGGAAAATATTTGAGATGAGGGAGGGAGAAAAACAGGCAAGAAACGTAGCTGGGGAAGTGTCACACTTCGTGAGGAATGAAGAAATACACCATCACCTGGTAGTAGCCTGCACATGGCCCTCACCTACTTTACATATCTGGCTTGGTAGGCTCTGGGAGAGAGGATGCCATGAGCAGCGTGAGAGTCAACATTACCTGCACAATGCCGCCCAGCCCCCAGCCTGCCCGGTCTCGGCAGGCAGCGGGGCACTCTCCTCACAGCACCAAGAGGTTGAGCCAGGCGGTGCGAAGCTCGTCAGCTTTGCACCTTGTTGCCTGCTGAAACTGGGCAGACTGGGGGCTAGGCAGCATTGCATTTCTCATCAGATTCGTGCCACCTGGCTCAGCTCTTGGCGCTGTGAGGAGAGCGCCCCGCTGCCTGCCAAAATCGGGCAGGCTGAGGGCTGGGCGGCCTCGTGTTTCTTTTTGGATTCATGCCGCCTGGCTCAGCCTCTTGGTGCTGTGAGGAGAGCACTCCCCTGCCTGCCAAAACCCCTCCCCTGGAGCCCATCAAGCTGGATAGGTGAAGTAGGTGAGGGCCATTTGCTGGCCACTTCCAAGCAATGGTGCATTTCTTCATTCCTCACAAAGGGTGACACCTCCCCAGCATGCCCCTGGGGGCGAGGCCGACGTGGCAGGGGCTAATCCTCACTGTTTCCAAACGGCCTTGTGGAGCGAAGACTGAATGTGTTTCAGCTTAGATGGCCACCACAAAATTGTACATTGGCTCCCGGCTGGCCTGGGCCAGGGCCAAGGCAGAGGGGGCCGTTCCCCACTGTTTCCAGGATGGCTTTGTGAGCCACATGAAACCACTTCATGGGCCGCATCCGGCCTCCGGGCCTTGTGTTTGACATGTCTGAATTAGACCATCCTTACCAGGGATTCTTGTGGGGCAGGAATTTAGCCATCTGCCATTTGGGAGAAACTTTAGCCTGCTTTCTTCCCTATCCTTCTTTCACCAATGGGGACCATAATTAGCCTTTGAGTGACACATTAAGAGCCACTATTAAAAATGTGGCTGGGATTGGAAAAATCATGGATATATTCCCTTGTGATTTATTAAAAACTAGAATTAAATAGTAATATTTGGAGGAACTCTAAGAGCTGCACCCGATATGGAAGTTGTGTCCTTTTGGTACATTCATTTCATTTCAGAGGAGACAGTGCACCTCTGTGGTTTGTGTATTCTCTTATTGGTGGAGAATTCTGATATCATAAATCCAATTGGGGAAGAGCTGACAAAGCTAATCAGAAGGGAACCACTGATAAAAAAAATGTCATGCTCAGGAACACCGCAAACCTTATAGAAGTAAGTGCGTCCTGCAAAACAAGACATGGAAGGAGAAGAAATGGGTATGAAGAAAATGTAGCCTGATAAAAACTAAGCAGGCTAAGCAGTAGCCATGGAATGCGGATGGAGATTTAGACCGGAAATGGAAGGGAAAGAATATGATTGGTCAGCTGTGAATATAAACAGTTCTGTTAGAAGAGGCTGGCCCTGCTTTTTAGGAATCTCTGAATATTTATTTGACCACCGAGAGCAGTGTTCTTCAACCTTGGACACTTTAAGATGTGTGGCATGTCTGGACTAGGCCTTAAGGCAAGACTAGAACTCAGGTTTCCTTACTCCTAGCCCAGTGATGGTGAACCTTTTAGAGACTGAGTGCACAAACTGCAACCCAAACCCACTTATGTATCGTCGGGTGCCGGGTGGGTGTGGCCCATCGGTGGGCATGGCTGTGGTGGGACTAAAAATTCCAACTTTGTGAGATCTTTTTTTTTCCCACGAGAAGTTTAAATTGATTGATTGAACCTTTTTTTTTTTTTTTTTGCACACGGCGGTGGAGGCCTAAAGCGAAAAGGTTTTATAAAACCCAGCTGAAGGCCTAGGACTGGGGTGCCCACAAAGAGGGCTGTGCGTGTCTCCTATGGCACGCATGCCATAGGTTCGCCACCACGGACCTAGCCTAACCCCTTAACCACTAGACTAACTAACTGTCCTAATGAATTGTGGATGTATGACCACAATTGAGCCCAAAATTTCTGTTGCTAAGCGAGATAGTTGTTAAGTGAGTTTTGCCCCATTTTACAACCACAGAGATACTGCTACGGTCCTAAGTCTGAAAAATGGCCATAGGGTACTTTTTTCAGAGTTGTAACTTTGAAAGTCACCAAATGTGGCCTTAAACATTTAGTTTTCTTTTGATATCTAAACAAGAATTTTATCACCACAGTCCTGTTAAGAAGGACTATTTAGAAATCTGGGTTGCACATAACTTACATATTGATTTCTCATTACTTTCCTATTCTTAAGTGAACTGATTCAAACAATAATCGTATGATGTAACGTGATATGAAGGCTCCTTTGCTAGGTATGTAAGGAGACTTATGACTCACTGGAATGTCTAACAGTGTTTCCCAACCTTAGCCATTTTAAGATATGTGGACTTCAACTCCCAGAATACCAAGCCAGCAAAAGTCCACACATTTTAAAATGGGAAGGTTGGGAAATAGTGATCTAACAGGACTTGTGAAAAAAGAAGAGGGAGCAAAATAATCACAGGAAATATTTGAACGATTACAGAAAAGATTCCTTGGTTCAGGGAAAAGGTGAGAAAAAGGTTCCTGGATGACTCCACTCAAACTACTGCAGGAATACATTGATCTTCAGTACTGCTTTGAAAGACTTTCTGGTTCTGTCATGTTACACTACTGGCAATAAAGACATTTTCAAAAGTCCAAGAGATTCTTGTTTCCTGCATTTCCTACATTTGTCTTACAGAGCTTGATGATTATTTTGCAAACTTTTCTGTTTATCTCTGTTACGTTTATTTTTTTCTTTATTGCATACCATAAAGTTAAAAAAAGAAATACTAATTCCCTCACCCCAGTGTAGCATGCAATTGCCCCCATCACAGTGTTTGCATTTCCATTTCAATAGGAAGTGTCACTAAAGCTGATTTGACTAGTTACCCTGCTGGTAAGCAACTTTTCACATTTCTTGTATTGTGTTCCCTTAATGACAAATAGCTTCTAATATGTTTAATTTTGTTTCTGAGATGAGTAAGAGGAAGTGTCCAGATTCATTTAAGACTCTAGGGTGAACAAGTGATACTCAGCTCACATATTTCTATTATTTATGTGCAGCTTTTAGCTTTTGAAGCATCATAGGAAAAAAACTTACCAGTGATTCAGTTATTAGCATTTTTTGACAGCCTAAGCTTTGGAAGCACTGTAGTGCAATAATAATCCTACTTGACCCTTCAGTCAAGGAGAAGTCCAAAGAAGTCCAGGAGAAGTGAACCATTGTATGAGAAATCCAAGTTCTGCTGATGCCGTACTCAAAATCCAGGTGGACACATTTACAAGAGTAAAGGCTGCCTCCCTCCAGCCCTACTCCAGGACACGAAGCCACATTATGAAGCAATCTGATTGGCCAGCTGCAGTGCCCAGAGGATTGAATGCAATACAGGAAGCGAGAAGTGGAATCGGTGAAGGTCTGCTACAGGGTGGCAGAACTGAAGTTTGCTAAACCTTACCTCTTTGTCACAATGGGCAAGATAGTATGTGGCATCAACAGCAGTGAGTCTGTGGCACCTGGATCAAGCATAGCAGCCTGAAAGGGCAATGTGGCAGTACCCTACCTTCTAGGCCAAGACAGCAGTAAGAGTTGCTAGCCTTGGGGGTGGAAGAGAGCCAGCATTTGAATGATGACTTCATGCAAGTGGTCCCTTCTCATTAAAAAAAAAAAAGTTGAATGCTGGGCCATTCCCAGCAATGCTGAATAAGTAAGCAACAATGCTTAACCTGGAGGTGAGGGGGGGGGGAGGCAGGGCAGCTATTTTGATAGCCACAAGAGTAATATTAAGAGGCACATGTAGGACAGCTATCTGGCCTGTTCTTTTTAAAACATTTTCAATGTCACGCTGGAGTGTGGCAGTCTATATCGGGTCCTCAAACTTGGCCACAAGTCTTAAAGTGGCCAAGTTTGAGGACCCCGGGTCTATATACTAATAAGGATAAATTTGGCAAGGACATACAGGTAGTCTTGATTACAATTATTCTTTTGGCAACCATTCACAGTTACAAAGGCACTGAGGAAAAAAATGACTTACAGATGATGCCCACACAATTGTTGCAGCATCCCCCGGTCCTGTGATCAAAATTCAGATGCTTGGCAATCACCATGTAATTATGGCAGTTATGGCATCCAAGGATAATGTGATTGCCATTTGTGACCTTCCCCGCCAACTTAGAACAAGCAAAGTCAATGGGGGCAGCCAGATCCACTTAACAAGTGCAAAAATCACTTAAGAGTTGTAGTGATTCACTTCAAAGTCACGGGAAAAAAAGGGTCATGAAATTATGTACAACTCACTTAAAAGCTGCCTTGCTTAGCAACAGGAATTCTGGTCCCAATTGTTTTCATAAATCAAGAACTATGTGTACTTTACAATGCCAAAATATTTGCTGTTTTTTAAAATATAAATTAATCCCTGTTTGGCACATCAGAAAGAACAGATTTAACCATGGGAGCCTGAAGGGTTAATTATTTTCATAAAGACCAGTTAATGTTTGGAAAGATAGAGTCATAAATACAGACTTTGTTCCAATGGTTAGCTTCCAAATATTTATAAAGTTTAATGTTAGGTGACAGTGTTTATGAGGATAACTCATGGAGATTACTTACAGACAGGACAAAAAAATCACTAACAGAAAACATGTGTCAAGTTTAAATGAACTTCAGTGGAGTGATAATTTTTCTTGGTAGAACTGGTATACTTCAACTGGGAAAGGTGAAGTGTATGTGATATTTTACAGAACACATTTAGATATTGGATACATTGGAAAACTATGCTTTCAGCATTGACCATTTGTTAAAGTGTGTTTCTTTATAACATGTATTAAAGATAACATTAATTGGAGAGTGACAAGAGAAAAATGGCCATTGGTTCTTCCTCTGGTCTCCCAGCCAGTTTCTTCTTCTGATTTTTTCTGATGTTGAGAAATCCTCATCTCAGAAGGCCCTGAATGGGGGCTGTTGGAAGAATATAGCAGGGGTGCAGGTCCATGTCATCTTTCTATCCTGTTCCAACACAGAGAGAAATATTAAGCAGTCTTTTTTAAATTGCACTTCTCCAGATATAACCTCTTTCTGGAACTCTGGAAATATACAGAGTAGCTCTTTCTATGTCAAAGGAAGTGTGTAAAAGAAAGTGTGAGAAATGGATAGGTACTTGCAATATTTCTTGTTGGATGGAGACCAGAAAATGAGTTCCAACTCAGTTGGGTGTAGTACAGCTACCACTTTTTTTTGAGGATTACAAGAGGGTGCATATTTGAATATTTGGAGGGCATCAGTAGGCAACCTGGTGCCTTCCAAATAGTAGGACTTCACATCCCATCAGCACCATCCAGCAATGGATTGTGATGTATAGAAACCAAAACACATAGAGGGTATCCAATTAGGGATCTCTGTTATATTTATTAAGTGATGGGTACAGAAACTCTTATGTGGAACTAACTGTTTGGAACTATGTTGGCAGCTTATTTTCTTGACTCTGAAAAACTGAGGACAGCAATATGATGCTACTATAAATATAATATATCCTACAAATAATAGGTTACTGTGATTGGATCCCTGAATACTGCTTCTTATTGGACCATTAATGAAATTAACAAGATATGGACTTTAGCAGTTGGAGATTATTTTTGCCTGGTGAGAAAATTTCTGGGAGTTCCATGAATAAGGCTGAAGTCAAACATGATAGCCACAATCTCATACCTTTCATTCATTGAGTTTGACATAATGTCTTAGAAACTGATTTCACAGTTCAGGAATGTGTACTTTCTCTTTTTTTCTCACATGGGAAAAGAAAACTGATATTGGGTTTTTAGTTGTCCTTAAAAATGCATCATTCCAATCTATATGTATTAAAAATGCAATGTATTAAAAAAAATCCTTCTTCCTGCAGAATTAATATTTTTATATCTTCCATGAAAGTATCATGGTGAAATCAGGATGAATACATATTTTTATTTATCATATCAACTCACTTTCTAGTGTGGATAAAAATGTAACCTCAACTTAGTTATCTCTTTAGCAAAAAGATGAGAAAATAAATAAATGTATGTGTCTTCCATCCAGATATTCTCACCACCTCCCATTTATGAAGTTTCCCATCTTTAGTGGGTTTCTATTAAAATCCTTTCTTTGCTAATCTTTCAGTGTCTGATATTTATATACAATTGTGTTAAGAGAGGGAGGATTTTTAGAGTGCTTTTCTCTAGCAGAAAATTCTTTGGTTGTTCCAGAATTCCTGTGAACAACTCAAAGAAGCTAAGTGTTTCTGAAATACATTGGAAAGTATTTCTAAGGACTAAAGGAGAGATTATGGCGATAGAAGAACATTGGATGTTAAAATTTACAGAGGATGAGACTGAAGGCAGGAGTTGTGGCCATGAACAAGAGTTTGAGAGGGCTAGAAAAGAATTCTAGATAAACCACTGGAGCATTGTTGTCTATTGTTGGACCACTACTTTCAGTATTAGACGATAGGTTCATACAAACATCTAGATCAGTATTTCTCAATCTTGGCAACTTTAAGATGTGGGGACTTCAACTTCCAGAATTCTCCAGCCAGCAACTGACTCATATTTATGATGGTTGCAGGGTTGTGGGATCATATGATCCCCTTTTGCGATCTTCTGACAAGCAAAGTCAGCTGTGCTAATAACTTAACTATTGCAGTGATTCACTTAACTGTGGCAAAGAAAGGTAAAATGGGGCAAAATTCACTTAACAACAGTCTTGCTTGGCAACAGAAATTTTGGGTTCAATTCTGGTCATAAGTCGAGGACTACCTGTACTCCCTTCTAAAGAATAAAGAAGTGTATCCTGAGTTTAAAGATCATGAGTTGCCAACTAATTGTAGTTTACATAAACATTAGTAAACTAATGACTGACTGAACTTAATGACTCATTGACTGAAATATAACAGTTAAAGAAGCTCTCCTGCTGTGAAAATTAATAATTCTGTATGCATTGGAATGGTACATTTTTCCAAAAAGGTGTTTTGGGGTGTGCAAAAGGCACAGACACAGCATCTACTTGTAGCATTCCTACCTCTGTTCACATCTTCCAATTAAATCTGAAGCAGTGGAAAACCTTGTAGGTATCCAATTTTTGTGGACCAAATATACGTTATGAAATACTGAGTGATACACTGAGGTAAAAGTCTTTGTGCACAGGCAAACATTACTGATAGTGGCATTCACAATGCAGCTGTTCAGAATGACTCAGGAATTATTGCACTGATAGGATGATAAGCATATGCCTGCCAAAAAAAATCCATGCCTTCTGCTTAATCTGTAGTAATCTATGGCAAATGAAGTTTAAGACTATTTTATACTATTTAGTTTCATATTAAATTCCAACTATCCAACATCTGTTTGGTGAATAATCATTTAGAGTTAAAGCTTTCTGACTCTATCTCCTACATATGACTTTCTCCTTTTATTCTTCTCCCCCAACTTTGTGTGAATATACATATGCATAAGTAAATGTTTGAGTTCTTGTACAAACATGCAAACATTTACCGGTATTTATACGTATACATATAAGGCACAAGTCTCACACATTTATTAAAGTTTGTTGCCTACAAAAACTTAAACTGCATATATTTCTTATGCATTAAGATGGCATTTGGTATTGAGACAAAAACCTAAACTAAAACTATCTGGGGATTACTAATGAGCAAACATTGTGGTAATGTTTTATAAGCCGTTGAAACATTGTGCAGTTTGATTCATTTGTGTCTGTGTTTTCATGTGGAAGTGAATTCTTCCTAATGGAAGACATGACGTATTTTAATGATTCCAAATGAAACTTGCTTGAAGGTACGGACAGGCTTCAATCATTTGCCTTCAAGGCAATCATTTCTAGCCATTGCAATGCCTGCAATGTGCCACATAATACTCTGCTACCTCACAACAGCCCATTAAATTGGCCTGGAAAATCAATGAGGGTCAAGATTGTAATCCATGCCCTGGGCAGTTTTATATTCTGCATCAGTTATAGTTTCCATGAAAGTCCTGTGCCATGCATTTCCTTCTTATCTATCTTATGCCCAAAATTATTGATGCTGCAGATTCTAAATATTTAGCAATAGCAATAGCATTTAGGCTTATATACCGCTTCACAGTGCTTTATAGCCCTCTCTAAACACTCTGGGTCCTCATTTTACGGATCTTGCAGGGATGGAAAGCCGAGTCAGCCTTGAGCCGGTGAGGATTGAACCTCTGGCAGTCAGCAGAATTAGCTACGCCATCACGGCTCTTATGTCTGTGTTCTAATACTGTTTAATTTAGACTTATTTATTAGTAATATTTTTATGCTGCTATACTGAAACAACTATGATACATTTTAAAGCCATGCCTTCATAACACAATTCTCTTTTGAACGGGTGCTTAGTGAATTAATATTATATTTTAAAAGTTGGGATTTTTTTTCTACACTGATTCCTGAACTTTGAAACCATGTTTAACTATTAAGGATACTTGGTTATCAAAGGGATGAATTCATAATGATCTTAGCTGTTTTCAAGATATAGTCTAGATTTACCAACTTTAGAAAGACAAAAAAATTATGCTAGCTGCCTCTAAAGATCCTATTGGTGAGAGGAATTAAATTGGTATTCAGGTTCATAATAAATAAGTGCTTTGTTTATCTAAAATGAAGAGGGGAACTTGTGGGTCTCAAGCTGTTGGTGAACTACAGTTCCTGGCAGTCTTCATCATTGGTCATACCAACTAGAACATCTAGAAATTGTAACTCAACAGCATCTGGCGAACCATGGTTTTCCATCCTTCAGCTAAAGCATAAAGGCTGCATGCATTTCCCAGTGCCTTGCAACCAAGAAAATACAGTGGATAATTCTAGCTACTACAGGATGAATTAGTCCAGTGTTATCCACGTTGCAAATATATTACAAGTATATATAAACCAGAAAACATACTTCAAGCAATAACTTAATTATACTACTTTTAAGTAAAATGAATTAAATCTTTAGAAAATCTTTTTTTAAATCCTTTTTTATTTATAAAACAGGTGCATATTTTTCCCCCAGGTGTTGATCTTAGACTGGCATGGAGTGGCTTGCACTCTCAGAAGTGAGAGAGGACTAAAACAAACCTGAATTTGATTTCATTTCTTTTTCATTTAACTGATGCTCCTTATATGTAGTAATCATTTTCTCTTTCTACCACATTAAATATGTTATAACAAATCTAAAACCTTAGGTGTGGCCCTCAAGTCACATACTTCAGACTTACTGGATAAACTGGAGCAGAGAAACTAAGTTCTGAAATAACTTAGACAACATGCGGAGTGAGTCATTTAATAAATGAGACTTGTCCTTGAGGTAAAAACATGTTCCTGCTGAATGCATTGCACTGTTATAGAATAATAAATTGTGGAAATGCATATCAAATACACTCCCAGGAGGCACTAAATGGAAGAAGGCTGGCCTCTTTCTATTCTAGCCAGAAAATTTTTATATGGCTGTAGTAGGAATGTAAGAATCATGAGGAACTCCTTAACTGTGGTAGCTAGTAGAACAGGCTACCACTTGAAGTGGTGATTTCCCCATATGTAGAAGATGTCTACATCTTCAGATAAAGGCTTGATGGTCATGAGTCAGAGATAAAATAATAGATCCTGCACTGAGCAAGGATTGGACTCAAGGATATTTAAGGTTCCTCCCAACTCTGTGATTCTGTTAATCAGAATTTGGATCCCTGTTTACCGTAAGTTCAATGAATTATCTTGAGCTACTTCTCAGAGTCTATTAAAAGTTTCTTGAGAGAAAATAAAATGAATTGGTGGGAAGAAACTGTGAATGTTACCTGAAGAGTTTGGGAAAAAGCTGGGATACTAATGGATTCAAGGCTCTAGGCCAGTTGGATAGATGGATGCTGTGGCTGTGGTTTTTCTCTAAACTGTGCCAATGTTTGTTCTTTGTTCTTAACCCTTTTCCTGTGGAAATGTCACCAAGCAAACAGGAAGGTGGGCAGAGAAAAGCAGATTTTGGCCTAGCATTTGGAGAAGAAAAATAGCCAAATCCTCCTCAGTTTTCAACTGCTGCAGATTACAGCTATGCTCTCAACACAACCTCTCCTATTGAGCTGATATATCAAAGCTAACAATTGCCATTGTTTTCTTGGTCATAAACTGAGGCTGGATGGAGGGATTTGTTGGGGGAGAGAGAAGAAAAGGGGAGATACAAAGTTTTACATTTTAATTGTATTTTCCATAGGGTCTCTACAGTATACAAATACATACTGGAACAAATGTGTAGGTGAGTTTTGTGGAAATCTGTGGAAAAGGGTTTTCCACCTCTGACTATTTTCTAAGGAAGTAAAAAAAAAAAAAGATGGGTGCTGGTAGTGATGGAAGTCATTTACCCTGAAAATGGATGATCATGACGGTCGGTTTGTGTTTCTTTAATTTATAAAAAAAGAACTTTTCATTTTGTAGTTTCATGCAGTACAGTGTTCTGTGATTTTCTCCATTACGTGATCAGCTTAACCTCCTGCAAAAGAAATGCATGACACTTATGGGAGTGTGACTGCTTTAAAAGAGCTTTAAACATCAACTCCGAAGCAATGCTGTTTCCGCCAGCTTCTTCCTTACTTGGAATTTAAAAAATAATTTTCCATTACTCTCCATTTAATTTATCCCCCACCTCTGAATCCCGACAAGTTAAATAAATAATAGTAACCTCGTTTGGTACAATGCTACCTGAAATGAAATGTAGTCAGTAATTTAAGATGGAATGCTGAAGTGAATAACCAGTCCTCAGGTCTTTAGGATTTTAAGTCCCATCAGGATAACTAAAATGGATATCACTAAGGGATTCCTATAGCTGTGTTTTAAACTTGAAGGACTCCAAACTGCCTACCCTTAATTTGAGACATCTGTAAGTAGGAATTAGTTGTTACTTATGGAAATAAGCATTATAGTTTAAGTATACTTGGGTGTACCAGGAACACCCAAATTAAAGTCCAGGGAATGACTTTGGGCCAATCACTTCATTTCAGCAGAAACAGGAGTGAGCACTGTGTATGCTACCTTGAGTTCATGAACAAAAAGCAGAGTAGCTCTCTAACAAGTGGAGTACATGAATGAATGAGTGTATTGATTGATTGATTAATGAAATCTTATCTATCTTGAATTAAAATAACATAAAAGGAGCCGAGGTGGCACAGCAGTTAGAGTGCAGTACTGCAGGCCACTTTAGCTGACTGTTCAGCAGGTCAGCGGTTCAAATCTCACCGGCTCAAGGTTGACTCAGCCTTCCATCCTTCCGAGGTAGGTAAAATGAGGACCCAGATTGTTGGGGGCAATGTAAATATATATATATATACATTGCTTACTGGTGTACACCGCTTAGAGAGTGCTTGCACTTAAAGCAGTATATAAGTCTCATAAATAAATTAAATAAATAAATAAAGATCCTACCTATGAGTGACTTTTCAGTAATGGTCTCTTGATTATAGCATGGTCTGTTCAGTTACATTCAACCCCCTTTTTATTTTTTTAAAACATTGCTTTATATTCCTTTAGCTCTGCTACTCTTAGGACAATTTCTCTGACTGGAGTATAGCATGGATTGATGGTTGCCCATTTTCTTTCTCCCTTTGGTTTGAAGTGGCTTGAGATTTATAACTTTGCACTGCTTGTTATTTTGTTAGAGTTTTAATTTCATTTTAAGCTACCCAATGAACCTTTTTTTTATTTTATTCTTTTTTCATAGATGGGCAATAACTTTATTAAAAGAAAGGGATAGAAAGAACCAAGGAAATTCAAAATTTATACCAGTATTTCAAATACTGTATATTGCCTAATAAAATACTCGAGAAAACTGAAAAGCTTTTGCACTGTGTGCCTTTTTAATTCATCTTAAGATTCAATAAGTGAAGACATGGCCGGCAGCTGACACACTCAGAGACGCTCCTCTCTCCGGACTGTCGTTTTTCCAACTTAACAACAGAAGGAACAGGCTTCTTCCTCTTGTTTTTTTGATCCTCCTGGATTAGGGAGTATCTCTGAATCAGCCCTTACGATCGATCCTCTGATAAAACATCAGTCTGCAAGCCGCTTTAGAAGCTGAGCTCCAGAATAGTGGGTGAGCTGAAGCTTGGGGGTGGTGTAGAAATCACTTCGGATTTGGATAGAACCTTCATTATTGATTTATTATTTACTTATTTTATAAGTGATGGCTTATAGGGCGGCTTCTAAATTACATATATAAATTGGTACCTGCAGTAGTTTTCATCTATAGGGCCAAGGATTTATTTCTTTTGAATGAATGGATTTTAGAAATTCTGTTCAGTTCCTGAAACAGCTTCAAACAGGCAAAAGCTTAAAATGAGATTTAGGGGCAGACATTGTGAATTTCAGGAAGGAAAGAGGGTTGGGGTTTTTTTTTTTCAATTTTTCAAAGTGTTTGCCTTTATTATCATAAAGTCACATGGACAGAGTATGGCCAGTTATTCATTCCAAATGCAGATCTATTGGGGCTTATGCAAATTTCTGGCAACTCTTTCATCCTCTGTGCTTTAACAATTGCACCTCTGGGGATACCAAATCACAGTTGTGACATTTGCTATTTCAGCAACATTATTTGTCACTGGTATTTGCAATAATAATAAGATTTGGACATATTTGAGGCTTGAGGGCTAGATTCCATTAGTCTAATCCCATTGTTTACTAGCTCCAAAAAAGAAGAAAATTACAAGAGAGGGCTTGATCGATTGATCAAATGCCACCATCTGATTCTGAGCAACTACATAAATAGATTTTCTCCATGATCTGTCCCTAACCTGGTTTTTCAGCTTTTCCAATAGAAAGAGAAGAGATGATATAAGTTCTCTTCAGCTTATATAACCACAATAGCAGCCAGAAAATTCATTGTTAAGCAGTGAAGCATCTGACTGCACTGGATTTTACAACCTTTTTTTCAAGGTTGTTAAGCAAGTCACTGCTTAAAAATGCTTTTCTCTGACTTTTCACTCAGCCAGATTTTTACTTGGACATTACTTCTTAAGGTGTTAGTTTTGCATATTTCAGATTGTTTGAATTGGCTCCTGGACTGCTGCGTTGTATGCAGTCTGTTCACTTTGGTCCCCTACATAGCCATAATGTTCTGGAAATCATTTCCAGCATTGGGAGTTTGTTTATAATTTATCCTTCAGGTCTCTCTTGGCACTAGGATTTGGCATAGTTGTACTGTTATTTTGGCCTCAGTGTCTCAAAATCTGTGCCAGCACCATATAAACAACACAATGAAAGGCAGCTTTTAAAGGGGAAATTGTGACCTGGGTATTGTCTCTTATGGGTTTGATTCACAGCTTCTTCCACTCTAAGGTGAATTTGGAAACTGCACTGTATAGAAAGAATGGAAGTATGACCAGATCCTAGCATTGATTCTGAACTGAGAAGAATGAATATCATGTCGGATCAGTAGAAATCTCAGAGATACGATTAGACTTGACAAAACAAGGTGGTTGTCTTAGGCAATATATTTGATATCATGGCAAATTGTGAGCTATGAATTTTTAAATGTGTTTGAATCTAATTTAAGCCAAATTTAATATAGACCAGCTTTGCTGGACTGAAGTTCCTTAAAATGATAGAAGAATTTGTGTGATTTTAGTGAGAAATGAAAGGCTTGATTTCAGGTCTTCAAGATAGGTAAGAACAAGAAACAGAAGTAGCAGGCATTCCAGGAACATTCTTGATTATTGAAGGGTAGAATAACAAAATCTTGAAAGCCTTTCAGAATTTCCTTCTGCCCCATCTTTCTTCTACCAAGCAAATTCAAGTTGGGGTTAATTTAATTTTTTTTCATGCTTCCCATCTTTTCTTTTCCAGTGGTTTATTGTTTCCTTCCCAACTTCTTGCAGGAGGGATTAATGAGTTAAATGAAAATAGAACTAAAATAGTTCTTTATCACTCAGAATAGAAACTACATAATAATACAAGATTTATTTGTTTTTTAACTTTCCTTTGATGGTTTGGTGAACTCTACAAGTATGCAGGCTGAAGACTTTGAATATTGGCAATCTAGAGATATTGGCCATTTTAAAAAGCACGTTATCCCTTGTGAATTGTTTGCATTGAAGAGCACTTATATTTCATTAGACACACCAGTACTCTTTTGGGTCTAGATTTGAAATGTGGATGCCTTCACAAATTGGCTGCCCTAAGGGGCCTTTTGTTCACAGAATGGCTGCTGAAGTGAGACCATATACAAAAGACCAGTTTTCTCAGAAGGGAGCTGATGAAGGTATTCTCCCCATTCTTTCTTTTCTTTAATCCACTATTTAAGTTTTCTGGGCAGGTGACACTGTTTCCAGAGAAGTTAGAGAGACAAAACACTTGTCTCTCTAAACCCAATTATTTGCCAAGGTTGTCTTGTATTTGGAAAACAAATGTTGATGATTTGTTCTATACAAGATACCAAATTTTGTTATTTTAATTAAAAGCATAAAAAGAAAAACAAAAAATTAAATTGGGCAGGCATGAGAGAGTGGTACATGGAGTCTCGATGCTCACAGATTGTACTAGGTTGACTATCCCTGAGATACTACAGGAGGATTACTATGTGTGTCCAAAATGTTACGGCGACCAGAGTTTATGCTGTCCAATTAGATTCTAACCTGGATCAGTTCTTTCTTTTAAAAAAAAGTACAGCTGTTCTCATGTTGTGCTGGGGAACAATTGGCAACCTAACAGTTGTTGCACTGAGCCTTCATGAGTTATTTTTGCTGTGGGTGTAATTATGAAATGTCAAGTGTTGGGCTGCTCAGAATTATTTGGCTTGGTCTAAAGTCAAGTCAAATAATGAGCTAGCTGTAAAAAAAACTGTGCAATATACAAACATGTCCTTTTGCCGAAGGTAGAACAAAGGAATGTGCTTAATTAATGACTTGGTAGATAGTGTTCAGGTCTAGTTAAATATGGAAACACAGAACTGCGCATTGCTGGTTTTGTTTGTTTTGTCCTGTTGTAGTATTAAACTTTTATCCTTGAACTTTAGAAGCTGCAAATTGGGGCACTAATTTGCAACATAATGTTACATGTCTAAGGGCTGATTTTCCATATGCACGATACTTTTTACGGATAGTCCACGACTTAGTGACTGTTCAAAGTTATAATGACACTGAAAAATGTGACTTATGACTATTTTTCATAGTTACAAGCTTTGCAGCCTCCCCTTAACAACCAGGTTACTAACTTACCAACTGCAGTGATTCACTTAACAACCATGACCAGAAAAGTCATAAAATGGGCCAAAACTCACTTAACAAATGTCTCACCAATGGATGTTTTGGGCTCAGTTGTGGTCATAAGTTGAGGACTACCTGTATTCACCTGAATGGAATCCTCCATCTTCTTTTCCTGCTACAAGTCAAAAGCAGTTTTCTAATATGCTGGCTCAAGTAGTGCAGTACCCTCTGGTCTATGTGATCTACTTCATTTTGTTATATGCAATCCCATCCATTCACCTGGCTAATATATGCTGCATAGCAGGAGTGGCCCCACATTGCCAGTCTCTGTCGTTGCCCTTCTCAGCTATTTCATTCTGAGCTGGACCAGATTCTGCTAATTTCCCTTTTAAATCAAGTGACGGGGATAATCATACAACTATGGGTTTTTCTTCGTTCATTTCTTGGGACAGCAAAGAAAGCCACTTGTTCAGCAAGTGGCTTTCCTTGTTGTCCCAAGAAATCAACAAAGAAAACCTCATAGTTGTATTGGTCCGTGCTTTGCTGATGAGGGTGGGATGAGAAAAGAAGACAGTGGGCTGATGTTAGTGCTGCTCAGACAGAACATCAGACATCCCCATGGCTAAAGCAAAGAAAGAGGTTGAAATATGGGAAGGGGTTTCTTCAGCCAATTTCATTTCTAGCTGGTTTATACACAGGTGTCAAGTAGCCTAAGACTGCAGTATATAAATGTCCTATGTAAGTCAGAATGAGTTCAATGGGGCCATTGTAAGCTTAGAGGTGATTAAATATATGGATACAGATAGATACAGAATATTTAAATGCAGTTAAATATTATGAAATGCATTTTCAACCAGAAGAGGTAAATGTAAACTATCCCATCAAAACCTGAATAGTTCTTAGGAACTGTTATTTATTCCTTGTTGTATAAATAAGGAAAGATAACATGTAAATAAATGTAGCACACAGTAATAGACTTAGAGTGTAATTCAGTAGAATTGAGCGATTAAGTTGTATTGATTTCAGAGACTGGAATGAGATAACTAAATGCATGAATTAGACCATTAAATTATCTCAAATGTGAATATAGTAGTAGTTGAAACAGGAATTTTTAGCTTTAGGTATGTGTGATATGCACATGTCAGTCTGCATTATAGTTACTGACAAATACAGTCTCTCTGCTATGTGAACAGTCTTGAACCTTGGGATTTTTCTCATATCACTTTGTTTCTCTCTTGTCACCGTTATTACCATCATTACAGTACATTTTAAAATTATTATTTCTTTTACTGGATTTTAGTTTCTGTATTTTGTGGCTTGAAGTCCACCATGATATCCTCTGAATAGATCTGAGTTATAAATAGTTTAAATAAGTTAAAAATGAAATTAAAATTCCATTCTGACAAAATGCAAGACAGCACAGAGGTGAAACACAAATTCTATGTGTAGTAAATCTCAGTTTTGGACCCCTGGCATTTTCAAATAAAGACTCTTAGTACTGCTACTTGCCATTCAAACTAGATTAGGGAAAGGCAATCTACTGCTATCTAGATATTTTGGAGTACAGTTTCCATAACGGTTGTCTATTAGCACGTAGCTTATGGGAGTTACCTTCCAACAAACTGTGGCTTATCCTGAAGGGAGATCCTTGTAATTGGGCCCACACTCTAATTTAGCATTAGGTAGCATCCGGTGTTCCATATTTAACTATTCTGTCCCTTGGCTATTACGTAGAATATACAAGAGAGCTTCTCCAAGACAGGTCTAATGTTGTGTCAGATTTTTATTTTGGAACAAATACTGAAGAAAAACCCAGGGGGTGTGAGGTCTAGAGAGAGGCAAGAATGTATTTTATTTCATTGATTAGCAGGAGCTGGAAGTGTGGAAAGAGAGACAAGATGCTGGTTGTCACTTTGGCTTGATCGATGAAACACCTATGGAAGGCAGGCGGTGACTCTTCTGGTCCTGCATACCAACAGCAGCGTTGTTCCTGATGGAGCATGAATCTGAGCTTCCACCCAGGGGATTGCCAAGCCAAGGAGCACAGCTGTCAGTGAAATGCTTGTCCTGACTTTAAGCTGTCAGGGAGTAAGTGAATCAAAGGAAAATACTCTTGTTGCAGATGCTCTGTATTTGTGAGAGCCAAAGAGGATGCTTTTTGGGGAGGCAGGGAGGAAGAAAAAGTAGGGATGCTGAATACCGATATATTCTATCCTCAAAAGCTTGACAGGATTCCCTTTTTAAAACAAGCATTCCCTTCATGAGTAGACCGATTTGAGATATATTTATGCTTATTTAATATAAAGCATATTGCTTTAATGCAAAGTCTATAACAGTAAGAAAACTCCTCTAAAAAGTTAGGCCACAGTTGTGCGTGACTCCCCCAAGGAGAAAACTTTTATTAGTGAAATAAACAAACCAACCAGATTCTGTTGGGATTAGTTCAATTATCTTTCTGTAAATGTTTAAGCTACATCACATGCAAAAGCCATAAAATTCAAAATTGCAACAACCAAGCACACAGCAGGCCAAGAAAGTAACAATAATGCAAAGACCCTAAACCTTTCCTCCCTCAAACTAAGCCCCCCTCCCTGCAACTGCAGTGTAGTAATCAGACATGAAAGAGTGTGCATGTTGATATCAGGCAGTTCTCCCTTGTTTGTTTGTTCATTTATGTTGTTGTAACCATCTCAAGAACTGTGAGAGATAGAGATATTTTGGACCTGTCTAAATAAACAGATAATGCTGGGCTTGATCCAAGAGAATCTGAGTCACCCATTAAACTTTGCGGAAATCACTAGATTTGCCTTACCTGTGATTACTTAAAAGCAGTGTTTTTTTTTTTTTAAAAAAAAAGGTGCCGGAACTCACACATGTTATACAACCCGCCGTTCTATGAGAAAAAAAAGCCCTGCTTAAAAGGATTCAGTATAACTGAGGTTTTGTTGCTCTCTGAACCCGCATGAAGGTTTGGTAAAGGCAATGAGGAAACTACCATGTATCCCACTACGGAGTTACTAGGAGGACAGAAGGGGTGCAAGATTATTTGACAATACAGTCCTAATCTAATTGTTTTCCATATAAATTTTTATTCATTATTTTGATAACAACAGTAAAACTAAACTTAAAAAGAACAACATAGAAAGGAGAAATGAAATCCTGGGACAATATTTGAGTGAACTAAATATTAAGAAGCAAATACTACTATTGTTAGAAGTAAAAGGAAGAAATACAAAGTTAGTTTATTTCAACAAGGTTAAAGTTACTAAATTTGTCTCTACTTGTTGCAATGAAAGGGTTAAGGTAAAGCAATATATATATATATATATATATATATATATATATATATATATATATATATATATATATATATATATATATATATATTTCTTTTTGCTGACAAGAGTTAAAGATTTAAGTGGGAGACTAGTATAACTATTTCGGATTCATTTATCCTCATCAGCTAGCCACACCCTTTATGGGATTTGAACCAGGGCAGTCTTTAACTCTTGTCAGCAAAAAGAAACCTGAATTTGTAATGTATTGCAGTTGCGACTTGAGTCTGCTTAATGCCCCTAGTAGGGGGGCTGCAAGGCAAAAGAGATTATAAAGAAGTAGAACTGCAGTATAGCAGTCAAAATGCCAAGGTGCAATCAATCAGACCGATCTGTCTGAAAAACTTTTTGCATATGTATGTATGTATGTATGTATGTATGTATGTATGTATGTATATCTTAATATTTAGTTCACTCAAATATTGTCCCATGATTTTATTTCTCTTTAATTCTTTATCCCATTGCAGAGACATCTTCAAGATTTCAAAAAGCCTCTTTTGTAGATCCAGTAATGAAATATTTTCATGGTTTGACATTTGTAGTTCCTCTTTAATTTTTGAACTTCAGCCAGCTTCTTTTATATATCCAGTAAAGCATCCTTTTCCAAATTATTATCTTGGCCTGTCATTTGTAGTTCCATTTTCAGTACAGTATAGACAAAATTTGTTCCACATCTGTCATACCCTCTCTGACATAGTTTTGAAATAATCTGTCCATAGAATCAGACACTGTTACTGAAACTGTTGATATTATAGCTACTAATTTCTGCTTGTGTTCTTCAAAGATCTCCTTTAATATTCCAGATGTTAAATTTTCTGTCATTTTTTTTAGTCCCAGTTAATCAACACCAAAAGCTGTACCTCTTTGCCATACCTCCCTTGGAAGTCCCATTGTATAATCTTATTCATGTTAGCTTAGATTCTGATAGTACTTTGGCCAGAATAATCTTCTGTGTGAAACATAGCCACTCTAAGTAACAAATTCTAAACCCAAAATGAAGCTTCTTCACCCCTGAGGTTTAGGCCATAAATCTGAGTTTTTTTCCAGGATTTATGATGCATGAGGCCTAGTTAAGATTTGTTATGACTGGGACATTTAGTAATGCTTGTTGGTTTTCTAGAAACTAAAATCTAATTTATAGTTTACTAATTTGTCCTGGTAATTCAAAATACTTTGTATGGCTTTTAGACCTCAAGGGAGCCATGGATTTGGGATTTTACTAGTTCTAATGTGAAGAAAGTTATTTTTGTTAAAGTGGGGAGGTATAATAATGGAAATTCCTTAACAGAGCTGGGCTGTTTCACAAATAGCCAAGGAAACCTATATTTGGACAGGCAACCATTAGGAAATCCTGGAGCTAAATTGAAAAAAAAAAACCTTCAGAAAAAGGCAAATGAATTGTAGAATTTATTGTTTAGAAAAGCATATCATTATCAGGACTTGAGCTGGGCTCAAGGAAATCTATACTAGAGTTGTGTGATGCTTTGGATTTGAAGGCAAAAAGGTGCTAAGAAACGGGAGTGTTCATGTAGCAGTTTCTACAATTCATTAAAGCAGCTGCCTGTTTTCCTAATATCCAGGGCTGCCCTTTTTATCTGCAGTGTCATCCCAGAAAAAGTCAGGAACTGGAGACAGGTGTTACATGTAGACCTCTGTATACTCTGAAGGTCCTTTTATCTTTGAATCCAGAATTCTGTATAGTCTTTAATCTTTACTTTATATGTATGGGAACATTGCCCTCTTTCTCCTCCTTAAACTGAAATCTCAGCAAATGAGTGATGTATAGGAGTAATTGGTGGCTGTGTCGTGGGTTTGTTTTTATGCGGTGTGGGAGTTCAAAAGTGGATCCCATGCAGGCTGTTTATAAGAATCTGCATTCAGGGGGTTTCAGCAACAGGGTTGTTAATGTTATGTTTGATTGTGAGAAGAGTACTTCTCAGAACAAGTGAATGAATAGGCTGTGTTAGTAATAAGCAGGAATGCGGAAAATAATTCTGTAATGTGTGGTCTGAACGAAATGTTTTGTAAACTAGGCTTGTTAAACTGCAATAACTGGGCTTATTAAACTGCCAATAAAACTTCAGAAAGTAAAGAAGCTTTTTTTGACATTTCCGTACTTGAAATTGATAACATCCATTGCTATGGCAGGGCAAAACTGGTCTTCGTTAGAGATAAATCACTGCCACAAAAATGAAGGGCACTGTTAGTCAAGAGAGCCAATTTGGTATAATGGTTAAGGCACCTGGCTAGAAACAAGGAGACTGTGAATTCTAGTCCAATCTTAGGCAAAAAGCTGGCTGAGTAACCTTGGGTCAGTTACCTTCTCACAGCCCTAGAGAGAAGGCAAGAGCAAAGATCTTCCAAAAAATATTGCCAAAAGACTTCTCCATGTAGTACCTGGTCCTGGAGGAATCAAAACTGACTTAGGCGTGCATGCACACACACATACACACGGAATCTCAAAAACCCAATTACATGAATAAGAACAGCTGGTAAAGAATTGATACTGGAACATGAGAGCATATTTGCAGCACACTCATTTCCTAAGACCACTTTAAAATAGGTAAAAGGTATTGAATCAATAAGTATTTTATGCAACTTACTGTATAATACCAGTAGTTGGGAAGCAAGACAAATTTGAAAGGAGAGTCGACAAAAGAAAACTAAACAAATACTCCTAGTAAAATAATGCAGTATCAAATTGCCAAATCTCCATTGAAATGAATACATGTTTTTATTTTGACATTATTCCAACAAAATCACGTGGGATTTCACATATAGTGCCGTTTTTAGCAAAGCACCATCTCACATGGAACACAATAATTTTTAAACTTTTCTGGACTGTCTCTAGTATTTCCTTCCTTGTTGATCTATTATTAGCTCTCAAATCTACTTGCTGTTGTATGGAAGTAAACAGTGTGATCTTTTCCACTGGACGGAAACATCTTTCTGTAAGGATAAGAGTGAATGTGGAATAGGATTTCCTGGGGAAACTGATACTCCCTATAACTAGTCATTTGCTTTGAACTCTTAGCAATAATTATTTTTTTCCTTAACAAACACGCAACTAACAGATGTCCATCTGGACGTTCTTTATCTTTTAGTGCAATCCTCTCTACTGCAGTAATATATATTGAGAAGAGTGGAACTAGACGACTCTCTTAGAAAACAATGGAAGGTAGTATTATTTTGGTATGGTCTTCCTACATTTAAAAATGTGAAATCAAGCCATGAATTTTGGATCTGAGTGCTCACCTTTTTAGAGCTGAATCACCATGATGTGATGTTACACGCAAGGTGATAAAAGCTCATTGTTGATTCTTTAATAGTGTGTCAGATTGATCTCTCTTTATAAAATAGATGTGTCATATAAACAGGTATGACGGCCCATGTAAGAGAAGTGGTATTTTTATCACAGCCCACATGCACATATGCCTCTTTGTAACTTGAAACAGCCTTGGTTCTTTAGGCCTATAGCAAGATTTTTGAGCTAATTGGGAGGACTCAATATTTTTCCATAAGTGGTGTTTACGGAATGAAAATGTTAGTTTGTCTGTTAATGTGTTTGTTAGTGGAACAGTATGTATTTATCGTTCTGTTGGCCCTTACTGTTCTACTGAACCATAGAAATACACTTTACAAACAATGACTGTAATTATCTTCCTTGATCTCTTTTGCGTTCATTCCATCATACAGGTATTTGCTTTCAATTCTCCTTTGATAGAAGAAAAGAACAGTTCAGTGAGGACTTTTAACTTGCTATATACTGCACAACAATGTTATTTTTTTTAGAATAAGGGTAATTCTCTAAGTCTGGGCTTGATCCAGTCTTAGTAGTGTATAAGTATGGCTGGCTCAAGAGTTCTGGGAGTTGAAGTCCACAAGTCATAAAAGGATCATAGTTCCCCACCCTTAATCTATAAGATTACTTTAAAGTAATTGGTTGGCTCCATTGGCTATAACTCTGGAACCAAGTTATTATCAAAATTCTTGGATAAGTATACTCCTAAACAACCTGGAATCCCCCAATTTTATATATAAATTTCTACATTTAAATTTGAATATTAAAATGAATAAGACATATTTGTAGCATATTCAAATTTGGATTGAGGGAAAAGGGAAATACAGGTAGTCCTCGATTTACAGCAGATCGTTTAGTGACCATTTAAAGTTACAATAGCACTGAAAAAAGTGACTTATGACCATTTTTTATACTTACATTCATTGCAGCATCCCCATGTTCACGTGATCAAAATTTAGACACTTGGCAACTGACTTTATTTATGATGGTTGCTGTGTCCCAAAGTCATGTGATCACCTTTTGAGGCCTTCTG
Organism: Crotalus tigris; assembly: GCF_016545835.1. Taxonomy (NCBI): domain Eukaryota; kingdom Metazoa; phylum Chordata; class Lepidosauria; order Squamata; family Viperidae; genus Crotalus; species Crotalus tigris. The sequence continues at coordinate 1,240,168 of NW_024096561.1, forward strand.
GCAAGCAAAGTTAATGGGGAAGCCAGATTCACTTAACAACTGTGTTAAACTAACTCAACAACTGCAGTGATTCACTTAACAACTGTAGCAAGAAAGGTCATAAAATGGGGCCAAATTCACTTAACAACTGTTTCACTTAGCCACAGAAATTTTGGGCTCAATTGTGGTCATAAGTCAAGGATTGCATTCTTGCTTTCCCTTACTAGTTGGTCTTTCAATTTCCCCTGCTATCTAAATGATAATATGGGGGTATTATATATTGGAAACCCCAAACTGTTTGGCACTGAGAAAGGTCTGGGAGTCAGATGGCACTCTGTATCTGTGGAAGGTTTGAAAATAGGACTTGGAGGATACCAGCCATCATGGCCATAGGCTGATCATCCTTACTATAGATCAGCGGCCCCCAACCTTTTCTATGCCCTGCACCCCTAGACCGCTTCTACTATATACTCGCACCCATTACAAAGGTTTGAAATAACAGCAACGAATTATGCATATACACTATAATTTTGAAAACCCAAGTTTTTGCCCCCCCCTAGAATATCGTCTTGCACCTCCAGGGGGTGCGAGCACCCATGGTTGGGAACCCCTGCCCTAGATGATGCCCTGTTGAATTGGATAAGCATAATTCCTTATCTGAGGGGAGTATCTGGGCTGTTAGCAAGAGTTATTAATGCACACTAAGCTGCTTCTTCATCAAGATTTCCCAGCCTCTTCAAACCCTGGGTGTGATAGGGACTCTAGCTTATATAGGAGCAAAATATAGTTGGGAAAGAGGTTCCCCAAAATACCAATAAAATAAGTTGTCTGATTTGCTTGGTGCTGTACTCAAAGCAAGCATGAATCTTTTTCTCTCTTTTTTTGGCAGAAGCAATCTCAGCACAGCAGCAAATGCAATTCCATGTAAGGTGGTTTTGGGAAACGCAGATGGAGGGAGATAAGAGCCAGAGCTGCTTATTCTTAAAAGCTTCAAGAATAGCCCCCACAGTGTTCACAAGGCAATATAAGCTTGCATCAAGAGAAGGCAATAGAAAGAGAGTTCTGATTTTCTAAAAGTCAGGAGAAGTGATCTTCCATAAGTACTTGTTTAATTTTGACGACTTTTTAAATATTAACTTTTAGCCTGATGTTCCAGGTATGGCTGGAGATTCTGGGAGGCATAATCCCAGCTGGAAGTCACCAATGTTGCAAAGCCAATAAATGTGGAGGGCACAAGGAAAAGTCGCAGACAATTAAATTAAACAATATGTCTATGGAAATTCTCAATCATCCAGGTCATGGTTGTCCCAAAGGTTCTTTTTCCAAAAGGCAACTGGACTTTCTTGGTTTTTTCCTTTGAAAACTTCTCCACATCAGTCAGTTAGAACTAAAGAAACTTCTTGGATGAGAAGCAAAATGTTTTCAAAGGAAAAAAAAAAACCAAGGAAGTTTAGTTGCCTTTTGGAAGAAGCACCTTTGAGACAAACTGAACAATAATTTCAGGCTAGAAGCCTGTTATCCCCTTGTTTACTTGTTGCCTCTTTCCTTTAAATAAATATGTGTTTGGCTTGAGACTTAAAATGGCTTGAATTCAAGTGTTCTGGGTTTATTTAAATGGTTTGCAGGTTGAGAAACACACCTGCTAGCTAACTTGTTGAACTAGAAAATGACCTTTTAAAAATGCATAATAAACTGGACCTGGTTTAGCCTCAGCCCCAGATGGCAGATTTACATTCACTCTGCTACTTTTGGGAAAGTATTTGTTTACTTGAATTTGTTATGACCACGCTCTCTAGTACACCCCTGGGCAGATTATAAATAACTGTGAACTCTGTATATATTCTGGGCAGCTTCATAAATGTTTTTATTGAAAAAGGGAGTTCAGTCTCCCATGTCTTTCAGAGAAAATCTTGCATCAGTTTTGCTAATAAATTCTTAGTTACTGTAAATCCTTAAGATTATTAGAAGTGTGGCCTTCTCTTCCACTTAACTTTTCTGTGCCTTAAGTGTGGGACTGCTTTTTTTTTTCTTTTCAGTTTTGAACTTCGTTCTTTGCTGTCTTTCTTCATTTTCTTCTGTGCAGTCGATGGAATGCCTTCAGGTTTACACTCTTCATTTAGTGTTCTGTTAAAAAAAGTAAGCTATACTATTTTTCTCCTCCTAGTCTGATTTATCTTAATTCTGCCATCATTCTCATCCTTTTAGAGGTGAGTAGTTTATGCAAGATCAAAGATCTTGTGTTTAATCCCAGGGGCAGGGATTTTGATATTCCTTAGTGCTCTCCAGCACAAGAACATCTCTCTTACAGATGGAGTAATGCTTTTTCGGTACAGTACAGATGCCTGCTTATTTCTTCTGTTGTCTGCTGAGTTAGCTATGACTTGGAAAAGAGAATGAAAGAGCATACACATACAATCCCATGACTAGTCCTATTGATTCCTTCAAGAATCTATTCCTTTAGTCCCATTTTCCTCTTTAATAATGTGCAGGCCACTTGTATTAAACCTTGGTAGTTCATCTGGCTAGTCCTCTTTCTGAGATACTTTATTCTATTTTTTTATTTCCTGGCTTTCTCACCCTCCCTTGTCTCCATGAAGTAGTCAGTCTTCTTCAGTGGACTATTTTGGGCTTTTCCCTCACTCCTCATACTGAAAAAATATTTTGATATTTATTTTTATAACGTCTTTTGTACAGATTTTACTCTACTGTGCTAGTTGGAAAGCATCAGAGGCTTTCTTTTTAAAAATGTATTCTATCAGCCTGTCTGTGTTGAACAATAAAAGCATTGTGTTTTATACAAATGCATAAAACAGGCCTCTAAATAAATTTAATTTTGGTTTTTCTCTGTCTTTTTTCTAACAAGTTGTTTTATAGATCTTGATTTAATCTAACGTCAACCAGTGATGTATGTATGTATGTATGTATGTATGTATGTATGTATGTATGTATGTATGTATATATATACATACATACATACATACATACATACATACATACATACATACATACACACACTGTGGCTAATGTTCTTGGCTTGATATCTTCTCTGCCAATAAAATTCAGGCAGGAATGCAGGTGGCATTCAGGGAAGAAAATACAATAATTTAAAAATTGCACTCAGGATTATATTGCTTTAATTATATATTTAGAACTTCATTTCACCTGAATATAATACTGAGCATTTGGTTTACCTTGTTCAAAATTTGAACCTTGCAGGGCAGGCATAGAGTTACTCTTTTAAAATCCTCATGGATGCTTCAACCTGCTGTTTACATAGGTCCCATTTTGATCATTCCTATTTTATAGGCAGGAACCTGAAAGAACAAGTGGAACTTGTTGGCCTAGTCAATTAATTGCATTAAATTAAATGTATAAGTCTCTTTATAAGGATTCTGAGCAGTATACAATGAAAAGCAGTAATAAAAATCAGATAAAAATCAGGGTCACTAAACATCTGGAAAAACAGCCATTCTAGTAAAAAGAAATATGTACCGTAAGTCTCAACACTTGCTGAATCCAAGGCTAGGAAAAATAGCCAAGTTTTTAAGGCTCTTTTAAACATGGTCAGGCCAGGTAAATCTCAGAAGAGAAGGTGTTCAGGTACTTCAAGAGAAGAAGTTAGAAAAGGGAGGCAGGAAGATATTGCAATTAAAACTGCCCATTTAGATGCCTCCAGTGCCAATTGGATGCTCATAGTGGAGTTCATTGAAAAATAATTTCAACTATCAGCTGTTTCACCTAATTAGGGCTATTGGTTCTTTTCTTCAAATCAGTTTTATTCATTTTGCTACTCCTGCAAACATGTTTCTGTTTACAAGTAACATTCATTATGAAGCAATTAAAAATAATTCTGAGGCTTGCTGTGTACTTTTTCTCATTTACAGTCTTTATATGGTAACTGATATTCTTAAATCTTTAAAAATAATTTGAATGTTAGGGAAACAAGTTAACTGTGCTATGAAATGTTGTTTGTTTTAATAACTGAGCAACTCATTTGGTTTTTATGTGCTTGTAAATGTACTGCTGTAGGTCTGTAAGCAATGTAGCTAAGGGAGATTTCCATTTTTTAGCATGTAAAATGAATAAAGACCACCCAAAACTGTTCATAAGTAACTCGACTTTGGGGCCCAACATTCCAGGAAAAGGTCAAAATAATGCCTAATTAAAGGGGGCTGTGATGAACTGTGCACAGGGCTTGTAATTTTAAGAGATTCCACATGCTTTCAGAATGTTAAAAAAAAAGACTAGCAGAAGCAGTAAGACCCAACAAAGAGAAAGTCCATTTAAATTATGTGGTGTTCTGTAAGATAGACGAGTTGAGCGAAGGAATTACTCTTCCTACTGACTGAAAATGTAGGTTAAGTGTTCAGCTCAAGTTGCCCTAAAATTCTTTTTTTCACTTCTGCAGATGTTTTCCTGCAAAAGCAGCTAGTGTCATTTAACATCCATGTTCTAGTCTAGGCCAATATTTCTGTTCACATATTATTGTGATAAAGCCTGAACCAGGATTTTGAACAGGACCCTCCACTAGAACATGTATCATAACTGGGGAACAAGTACACAAACGTTTTGGACAGACAAGACATTTTGAATTTTGAGAGTATATTACAGCGTTCTCACAAAATGACCGACATGATAGGTAGAAACAGGGCCAGCACCTCCATGTGGCAGAAAGCAAACTATATTTTAAGAAGCAGTCACTCACCATTTTGTTTTCTGTGAATGCCTTTGCAGTCTACAGTATATGAGATTCACTGAAATAGTTGAAAATATACTTTATATTTGAGGCTGATGCTGTGCTTTGCAGCATTCTAGTTTTCCATTTTTTTAAGTAAAAGAATATTACAAAAATAAAATTAACCAATGCAGGGAGCTTGGCAGGATCCTAGAAAGATGCCAGTGGGCATATTGTTGCATCTGATACAATGCTGGGAATACAAAAATTAGGAGTTCCTTGGGAGAAACATAATATAAAAAAGGTTTTCTGAAATAACATTGTGCAACAGCAAACTTAGGAAATAGTTGTTTATGGATAGGATTTACTTATTGCACTAAATCATAGTAAGGTTGTTTGTTTTTGGATTCACATATATGACGCATAAACTATTTTTTATTTGTATCCATTAAGATATGTGGTTTGTCCAACACACTACAATTAAATAAACCATGAATTAGCCTTATGTGGGAATCTGATCCCTCAGTTCATGTTACTGTTCCATGGTTTTTTTAACATTTTATTTTTTTATTCAAAAAGTTAAAATACAAAATTCAAAAAAAGGGAAAAATATTTTATAAAAACAGAAGAAAAATAAACAAGACATTGAAAAAATGTGCATTAAAAAGGCACACACATACATACATATATTACCCTCCCAACTGAATACTGATGAATACCGTATTTTCCGGCGTATAAGGCGACCCGGCGTATAAGACGACCCCCGACTTCGGCGCCAAGTCGCATGCCTAGAAAGTCATCTTATACGTCGGAAACTACTATTATTTCCGGCGTATAAGACGACTCAGCATATAAGATGACCCCCGACTTCGGCGTCGATTTCAACGCTTTCGAAAGTCGTCTTATATGCTGGAAAGTACGGTATATTTCAACAATAAATTTCATACCCCTTGCAAAGCAGACACAATTTTTTAAAATTTGCAAGTTATCGACCAGTTATCTGTCTACTATACTAAAAACAAAATGGTTAACAAGTAGAACAACAAAAAAGGCAAAATTAAAATTTCAAAACCCTCTGTTAACAATTTATTATTGTATTCAACTCGTAGAAAGTTTACCACGGCTTCTTAGCTACGTGTTACTGTTCCATGTTAACCTGTTTATTTGGGCTGTCATACTTTAACCATACTTTTATTAATATCATGTCTGAATTAATTTGAAAATTCTTTTAGCCCTCCTTGAACTTTGCTTTTAATACACGATCAGTGGCATATTTTCCACATCTTCATTTTTAGTTTTAGAACAGATCAAGGCTGTATACAAGTGAGACATGAAATGGAAATTGATTTTTCCTGCTGAAAACCTATATTGTGTCTATCCTAAAAAATAAAGAAATTGCATATGGCTAAAGAAATAAAATAAATTATATCTGCTGTGGCAGTCTGATTTTCGTGTGTTGCTTGATGACAGATGTTTGAGTTGATCAAATTTATTAATGGACATTCAGCCAGATTCAGACAGCTAACTAACAAATGTCAGTGGACAAATAACAATGAAATTCCAGCTTGGTTTTTCAGGAACAGAACCTTAGCTTTCTAGGTATTCGCTGGCATTTTCCCACTATTATCTCTGCCAGCTTTATTTCTTTCCAGAGATGAAGTGAGAAGCAGCTTGGATTATCAGAAATCTTTTTACTTATAAGAAACATATGTCCTATTTCATCTGATTATTTTCTTAAATTAAAACTCCTTGTTGCCACCAGAATTATTCTTGAGTTAGCTGGCATCAAAGATCAATCAATCACTAAATCTTACAAATAAATCCAATCAGGGTATATTCAAACCTTTTTGTTCAATTCTCCTCAATTTTCTTAAATCTGGCACTTGGTACAGGTTTATGTACAGGCAGCATTTCCCCAATGTTGGCTGGAGAATTCTAGTAATTGAAATTCACACATCTTAAATTTGCTGAGGTTGAGAAACATTGCTCTAAAGTCGAAAGGTTAAAATAATGATAAAATTAAGTATTCAAATATTTTAAGACATTCACACATGATACTGCAATATGTTAAAATCATAACCTCTCAGCATTAGCCAAGAGACAAAGATTTAGATCAAATTATTTGATGTGAATTTATTCCCTTCAGTTATCTCTGTTATACTCTGTCATAATTTTTTTAGCTAGGACAATTTACAATTTGGAGACTTTGTTTTATCTAATTTTATATTTTAAATTGTGTTGTTACTTTCTATAGTTGTTCTAGTATTTCCGTCCTGTGCCAATGACTGCAATTAAATTTTGATTGAGAGAAATTAGGATATTTTGAATTTCTCTCTTAAGTATAGTGTTGGATGCATGATGACCAAAACATTGATTAAGCCATCCTGCCTAAAAATAGAGTGCCTTGGAAACTATTTCTCAACTTCCATCAAAATTTGTAATTGGGTTCATATCTGTTATTTGTAGTTAGCTCCTATTTTACTCGTCTCGTCCTTTGCATTTTGTCAGTGTATGCTGCTCTCTTGCACATATTTATTTAATAGAAGATGACAAGGTGTAGTCTTGAGAGCCAGTTTAGTGTAGTAAGTAAATCATCAGGCTAGAAACTGGGAGACTGTGAATTTTAATTCCGCCTTAGACACAAAGCCAGCTGGGTGACTTTAGGCCAGTGACTCTCCTTCAGCCCTAGGGAGAAGGCAGTGGCAAACCATTTTCAAAATAATTTGCAAACAGTCACCAAGAGTCAAAAACTGAAGGGAAGGACCTACAAAATATTTGACCTTTCCATTTGGAAGGGCAAGTCCATAAGGAAAAACGGCTGAACATCCAAAATGTAGTCACATCTGACCCAACATTAGAACACCAAAACAGGGTCATAAGTGATATCCATTGTAACTTTGAAGGGTCACTAAATGATCGGTTTTAAGTTGAGGACTACTTGTAACAGTGTTGCTCTCCTTGTTCTCTGGGAATTTGTCTGAACCACCAACAGAAAGCTTGGAGATAACATATGAAGCTGAAGGCTTGGTAAAAAAGAAAGATTTTGGAACCCAGTTCCTCAATTTTATTGACTGGTATATTGTCAGGATATATAATATGTTTAAAACATTTCAAACAATAGCTGGCACATATATTTCTAGGTAGTTGTAGATGCACTTTCTTTGAAATTTTCCAGAACAAAGAAATGAGCAATAACAGTCGTAATTGTAAACAATAATAAAGAATTACCAAACTGTTTGGTACATGGAGTGAGTTCCTCCATACCCCTTCCCTTTCAAATGTAATACTGGAACTGTTTGACATCTATAAAACAGGTCTCATAAAATATTTTATAGAGCATTTTTCTTTTTCATAACACTATTGACTGACTACTTTTTCTACAGATTCCTTTTCTGGGTACAATGTTCTTCAGTCTTTCAGTACTGCTGTGACTGAGTCAGCTCTTCATTACCCATCGAAGATTTATTGATCTGAATTCCAACCATAAAAAGCTAATGTCCAGTTTATATAACAAATTGAGTCTGGCATATTCATTTTTAAAAGACTTTTAGCACTTAGAACATGATGAATAGAACACTTGCTATTATCAAAAATGTTCCAGAGTGGTGCAATTATTTTCTCTAATAATGCTTATAATAATAATACTTCAAAATACGTGGGATTTCTTTGTTTTTGGCTTCTTCTTTCTTTCCTGTTCATGTCTGTACAATCATCAGGGATCAATCATCAAGGAGTCTTTTAAATTTAAATCTACAGCCTCAAGTCCTGCTTCTCCTTCACACTTCTCCTTTATTAATCTTCATTGCACAATTGTTGAGGAGTAAATCAAAATTACTAAACAGTTTTCCAGATAAATCTTGTACCACCCACAACATCCCTTCCATGGGCTTGGAAGGATAAGAGAAAAAAGCAATGTTGATACACTAATTTTAGAATATGTGAAGAACTCTGCACTTAATTATATGTGTTCCCTAGAGGTAATAATCTGGAAAAAGTTAATTACAACTTTGGTTTTAATGTTAATTAATTTTGTGAAACAATCTATATTTAAATATGAAAAACTTTTCACAAATAAATAGAATAGAGGCTCAGTGCCTTCCTTCCTTCCTTCCTTCCTTCCTTCCTTCCTTCCTTCCTTCCTTCCTTCCTTCCTTCCTTTTCACACTTATGATCATTAAGCATCCCCATGGTCATGTGATCTAATTTTGGATGCTTTGCAACTGCTTCATACTTATAACTGTTGCTGTGTTCCAGGGTCATGTGATCACCTTTTGTGACCTGAAAAGCAAAGTCAATGGGGAAGTCAGATTCATTTAACTGTGGCAAGAGAGGTTGTAAAATAGAGCAAAAAAAAAAAAGTGCAAAGAAAGAACAAGAAGAAAGTAAGAGAAAAGAAATATATAAAGAAGTGACTTCTTCTTTATCGATATGCAAACCCATAAATCTTTTTCAGTCCTGGTATCAGTAGAAAGTCTGTGAAGGGTTATCAGAGCTTTATAGAGACATCTTATTTTAACCTTGTTCAAACAAAACAGCTTTATATTCCTTTTACTTCTGACGATCTTTAATTAATTCAGATGTTATTGTAAGGTTTGGTCTCTCTTTCGTTTCTCTTTTTCCATTCTAAAGTTTGTTCGAGACTCTAGCAAACTTCTTTTGTAAAACCAATAAAAGTATTATCCAGATTATTCCCATGGTTTGTTCTTTGTAGTGCCACTTTGATTTTCAAAACTTTAACCAACTTTTATATATTCAATAGAAAGTCCTCATGAGGTCATTTTCATGGCTTGTCATGATCCCCATTTTTTTATTATTATTATCCAGTATTTATGGTTGTGCTGTTTCTGCATCAGGTAAAATTTATTTCATGTCAGTCCTATATTTTGGACATAGTCTGTCCATGGAAGCAGATATCATTGCTGATATCATAGTTACTAATTTTGGGGTTCATTTCATTCTTTGGAAATCTGAAGTATTTCAAATAGTTTTTGTCATTTTGTAAATTCCTATACTAAACAAAAACCAAAGGCAAGTTTACACAGTTTTCCCTTTTTCTTTTCTGCCTAGAATATTTAGTCCCCTCTAGTGTCCAATTTCTGAAATCATAAAGTCTGAAATCTCTGTTATGACTTAAGATAGACAGAACAATTTGGTTCCCATGCAAATATGTGCATTTTATTTAATTATTTCTAAAATCTTAATATTTCAAATTTGTCAGGACTTTAATTCCTTTATAACTCTTGAATTAAAATCTTATTTGGCCTTTTACTGTTGATTTCCAATTTTAAACTCTTAATTGTGGTTAATATTTTTTTTCTGTTCAAGAAAGAAAGTAAACTCATCAGGTGGTTTTTCAAACTTGTCATCGCAAAGATCTCTAATAACTGTAGGATAATTAAGGAAGCAATTTATGAAAGCAATTAGAAAGTGAAGTTAACAAATACAATGTTCTTTAAAAGGTTCTGTGCAATTGTGGGCATGTTAGATGATGCCTCCATCTCCCTCAAATCTGGAGGAGACCACCGACTACTGAGACCAGTGAAAAGCAGCCATCTGGATCACATGTATGTGATTTCCCACCCTCTTCTTGCCAGATTAGGTTTTGAAGTATTGTCTACTTGATGGTTCTTTGGTCTTGGCTACGGTTATCTCTGCTCTTTTGGAGATGAACTTCCCCTAAAAAATTTCCTTTTGCAAGATGCATTTTTCTTGAGTTTCTTATAGTTCCCTAACTCAGAGAAAGAGAGAGAGAGAGAGAGAGAGAGAGAGAGAGAGAGAGAGAGAGAGAGAGAGAGAGAGAGAGAGAGAGAGAGAGAGAGAGAGAGAGAGCATTTTCTAGCAGGGCCATCGCCCTTTGGAGCATTATGCCCCTTGAAGTGAGATCTGCCCCCACCTTCTTGGCCTTCTGAAATGGTCTGAAAACCTGATTCTGCCAACTCACTTGGGAGTCCAATGGGACCAGCCCTCTTTGTAGGTGGTAAGTAGATTAGGAGAAAATCCAGTCTCCACCCCATTTACATATATGTCCCCTTTTATCTAGTTTTTTTGTTTATTTTTAATGTTTTAATTTTAATGGTGAATGCTTTTAATGTTGCTAATGTTCTCATTGTGCTGTATTCTGCTTTTATGATGTTGTAAGTCATCCAGAAGATGACTGGAACCTTCCACTGGTTGTTTCTTGTTGGTGGAATATGTTTTGGGTTTTCTTCTGGATTTGCCAACCTGTTCTTTTTCTTCTTTTTTTCCTACTTTGGTTTTGTTGTATGCTTGTTTATAGTGTTTTTGTTCTGTTCAGTGCATTATGACCTTCAGAGTTGTCTTGGAATATGTGTGTGTGTGTGTGTGTGTGTGTGTGTGTGAGAGAGAGAGAGAGAGAGAGAGAGATAATTGAGTAAAATAAATCAAAGCAGCCAAGCCTATTATAATTAAAATGGATGGTTTTAAAATTACACAGCACAGGAGGTAGAAGAAGACTAAATAAATCAACTGATTGACAAAGAGGATGTGGTTTAAGGAAAAACATGGATGTAAAATGTTCAAAGTGTTATATCCACTTTTTTCGGTATACCATAATCTGCTATGCTTTTGCCTTGCCCACATTCCATAAGATATGATTGATTAATTATTCAATAACTTCAGTTTCTATGACATGTTGGGCATGTTGCAGACAATTAAATGTAGTTCTTGACCTTAAAAAAAATCTGCACCTTTGCTTTTTGCGCTTAAGACTAAACCGCATATGATTTTGTTAATACATAGTCACTCCCAGATTCTGTGATTTTTTAATGTGAAATGCATGGTTGTTTTTACAAACTTCACATTTTTTATCTGCGTCTATGTGTGCATGTCCATGTGTGTATGAACCCGAGTAACTATTTCATTGGTCTTTAGTTTGAGCCATTAAATATACTCACTTTAATTATTTAGACTCATTTTAATATTTATTGATACTCAAATAGTTTAATTATGTACTCACTTTAATTATTTATTTTCCAGCCAGAAAACCTGCAGAAGAATTGGCTTCGGGAATTTTATCAGGTACCTATTTATATTTTCATTATTTAGGGTTTGTACATTCAGTAGTTCATTGCATCTTTTCTTCCTCCACCCCTTCCAAAGAACTGAAACCATGAGATGTTTCCCCACCTCTTTATTCCATGCAACAATCCTCCTGCAAGAGACACCAAAGCTGGTATTCTGTCTCAGTCTGTGGCCAACTAGATGGCTCCAAGAACTCAAAGTCTCTTTCTCTATGACTTTCTAGCAGCTTAATGTCTATGGAGATTCTCAGTCATCCAGGTCGTGGTTGTCCCAAAGGCGCTTTTTAAAAAGCCAACTGGACTTTCTTTGTTTTTTCTTGAAGACGTTTTGTTTCTCATCTGAGAAGCTTCTTCACTGAAAAAAGTGAAGAAGTGAAACTTACACCAAGTTTCCAACAACGGTCAGACTATCACCACCTTGGATCCTGTAAAAATAAAGGTTAGAAAGTTCTATTATAAACGAGAGGAAATCACTGCAGTCAGAGATGTATCACCTATATGGCAGAAGAATTGGAACTAGGGTTTAGATGGTTTGTTTTGGGAACTTAAAACTAAGATAAACCGCAAACCACATTTCCTCTTACTCTCTTCTGGGCTATGAATTTACATATGTCATTGTGTCAACCAACAATTGTACAACTTTCTTTGAGTAAAGATTTCATTTTAAAATAAGGAAGAAGGTTCTTGGTGACACTATCATGAATTTCTAGAAAATACAACATATGACTCAAATCCCTTTTTGCAATTTTTGGAAAAGCACTGTTATCATGTTTTCTCGGTTATTTTAACTGTTTCAACTGAGGTTTTGATTAAAAGTGCTGTTTGTATTTTGCTGTTTGGAGCAGATTGGTAAATTTAATGTTTATTGAGTAGCTATAACATCTTGATTTTTAAAAAATAGTTCAGTTGCATCAATCCATTGTGTTTCTATATAATAAATAGAAAGGTTAACATTGATTTTTCATATTTGTGCTTTTGTGTTATCAGACCCAGTGTTTTGAAATCACTAAAACCATCACTGTAATTATATTATTAGGTAATTTTATTCATTTGTGATGCCAACCTGTTATTTATCGATATTCTAGCTTCGATGAAGTTATATTTGGTTTGTTAATTAACTTACATTAAGAGGCAGCAACAAGAAACACAGTGAAAGCAGTATATTTGCACATCATGCTAAGCAAAAATTCTGAAGAAATTTGGCATATTGTGAAATGAGTTTGACTCCTCCCATCAATAGGAGTTTGCTAAATATGTGGAAACTCTTTCCATGGTTTGTTTAGCTTAAAATAAGAATAATTTGGAACTCTGGCTTCTCTCTGACAACTTAGTTTGGAATCTTTTCAGTTTCAGAAAAATTGGCCTTGATGTAGGAGTAGTTATTAAGCAAAGCTGCCAACTGGCACATTTTGGAAAGTTATCCAGACCAGGTCAGTCTAAGAAAGGTCATATATGCATGTATAAAATGATCATAAATTTTCATGTAAGCTGTCAGCAATGGCTGGGCAAAGCAGATTGACCCAAGTCATGAGTAGATGGGTCATGATAATGAGCTATCTGGAAGGATTTTTATTTATGCTGGCAGGATAGAATCTTAACACACTTCTAGTAGAAACAAAGATTTGCATCACAAAGAAATAAATCAAGCAGCTTTACAAACTTAGGTTTCCAGGTACGATAGTATTAGATAAAAAAGGATGGCATTTGTTCAGAAGCAACCTGCATGACAATAATCTAAATTTTATATCTAATTAAATAGAAATCATATACTGAGACTCAAAAGGAAATTAAATGGAAAAAAATGTTGTGGGACAACAGCTTGAAAAACAATATAGGTATTCCTCAATTTACAACAGTTCATTTAATGACCATTCAAAGTTACAATGGCACTGAGAAAAGTGATTTTTCACACTTACGATCGTGGGCAGCATCCCCATGATCATGTGATCAAAATTTGGATGTTTGGCAACTGGTTCATATTTATGACAATTACAGTTTCCCAAGGTCATGTGATCAATTTTTGCAATCTTCTGACAAGCAAAATCAATGGGGAAGCCAGATTCACTTCACAACCATGTTACTAACTTAATAACTGCAGTGATTCACTTAACAACTGTGGCAAGAAAGGTCGAAAAATAGGGCAAAACTCACTTAGCAACATAAATTTTGGGCTCAATTGTAGTCATAATTCAAGGACTACCTATAGTTTGGTAAGATCATCCCGGTGGTGGAAACGACAGGTAACTATCTTGTACCTCCAGAGATCCATGGGTTAAATTTACCTGGTAATTGTGGCAAGGTATCAGAGTGGTAACATTAACCAATAAAGAATCAGAACAACCTGTTCCAACTTGTGTCAGTGCATTCACAGTTTTAAGTAGGCAAGAACAGAAAGCTGGTTTAGTCTTTGTCCAAATGTTTGGGTGGAGATTCATTTGCTGAATCCAAGGATGACTAAGTATGGGCCACTTTACATAGGTTGGTTGAAAAACTTACAGTATTAAAAACAAACATATTGTCAGATATGTCAATACTGTGTAGTGGTTTAATTCATGCAGCCGTATTCCAATCAATCTCATATTCCTTTTGAAATGAGGTTAATATTAGGATAGCATAAACAAGAGGAACCAAGCTCTTTCCAGCTTTCCTGGCCTTAATGTGAGGCAGAGCCTCCTATGATCTGAAAATGATGGCTACCAAATTCCAGCTGGCCTCCAGCACCAGTGTATCTTTCTTTTAGCCAATACTGTTGTTGCTGCAGAAGTTTCTGGCTGAAAGTAATGAGAAGGTAGTGATCAAAGATATCATGGGATAGGATCTGAGAGATATTGATATGGGGCCCCAATTTTCCTTGTTAATGACCCAAAGCTGTCACAAGCTTTGCATATGGGAGTTTTTAGGAAAGTCTTTAGCATGAAGACAAATTGCTGCCAGTGATCAACTGATCAACTCTCAAGCTAACTCCCTGAAGGTATTGTAGTAGCCAATTAGTTAAAAAAAATGACTTCTGGATCATTTACTGTTAGTGGTTCATCATACGTTTCTGGCCGTATCAGTATGCCATAGGCCAGTGAGGTGAACCTTTTAGAGCCCAAGTGCCCAAACTGCAACCCAAAACCCACTTATTTACTGCCGGGTACCAGGTGGGCGTGGCCCACTGGGTGGTCATGGCTGTGGTCATGGCAGACTAGGTGGGTGTGGCCAAGGTGGGCATGGTCACCTCGATGTTGCTCATGGGGACACCTATGGGGGCCAGGTAGGGTTAGGGGAGATCCAGAGGGGCTCTGGCAGGTGGGGCAGTGGGCAGGAGGCTTGTCCTGCAGGGTAAGACGAGGCAAGGTGGAGGTGCCATTGCCGCGGGGCAAGGCGAGGCAGGGGCCGGGGCGGCTGTTGCCTGACACCATTGGCCTATGCACACACAGGGCATGGGGGCCGACAGTGTCCGTCAGCAGCCACAGCCTGCCGGTCCCTCAACTGGCGCTTCACAGCCCACCACCAGCAGTTCAGAGAAGCCGCCTCTGAGCTGGACGGCCGGCCAACAGCTGAGGAGGCGATGCAGTGGGTCGTGCCCAAGAAAAGGAGAGCATGTGAGGCCAGGAGGGATGGGATGAGGGGAGGGAAACCAACCATGTTGGGATGCATCCGGCCACATGGGAGCTCGGTGAGTTAGTGGGTGGCTGGTTGAAGAGGGACGGTTGCCATCTCTAGGGCATGGTGTGCGTGCCCACAGAGAGGGGTCTGAGTGCCGCCTTTGTCATGCGTGCCATAGGTTCGCCACCACTGCCATAGACAGAACAACACTGTAGTAGCTGTTTTGATTAGAGGAAGGAGACAAACATCATTTCAGCATGAGAGAAAACTTTGAAATTAAGGTTAAAGTTAATTACAATGACCTCTCAGCAAGAGCAGAGAGCAAATAAGGAGATAAAATATAGAAATGGAAGAATACGATAAGGAAAAGATAAAATTGAACTGAATGGAAGACATAATAAAAAAACTGTTGCTCTTCATGATATCATAGGGTCAGGAGTGTTAGACTTAATCACTGTATAAAGAAGAGAATAATGGGGAGGTACTGCAGATATCCATGTTATGGAAAAAAAGCTGGCTGGCAGTTTTTCCTGTGAATGTTATTTCACTTGGAACATATACCATCAGATATAGGATAGGCCTTAGAATAACACAGTGTAGGTGTTGGTGTTATATGATATTTGTTTTGATTGCTAACACTAAGTCCCTAAAGCAAGAATGAACATTTCCTTTTTTTCCTGACTGTGTATATATGGTATGCATTTTTAACTGTCCCTGGGCTTGAGGCTTGGGCATGCTAAAAAGCCATATCACATTATTATTATTATAATCCTGCCTTTTTAATGTATAACTCAAAGTGGTGAACATACTTAATATTCCTCCCTCCTATGTCCCCCACAACAATCCTATGAGATAGGTTGTATTGGGAGAGAGTCAGTGTCCCAAAGTCACTCAGCTGGCTTTCATCCTTAAGGAGACTAGAACTCAGTCTGCTGGTTTCTCAGCCAGCACCAAACTACGGTAGTCTCCCTTAAGCTGCAGAGGGGTTTATTTCCTATTCAGTCTGTGTGTACTTGGTTACGGATAGATACAGCAATACTCATTGTATGGCACAGTTGTGCAGTTTTTGGGAACTTCAGAGCTACAGCTGGAGGTGAATATTTAATATTTCTCTCCCTCTAGGAATTTCTGTCCTGCTTTCCAGGATGGAATGGGAAAGCATTAGTAGTCCATTTCCTCTCAATGAAAATCCACAAGATCCTAAACTAATTGAATTTTTAGATTAGAGCCAACAGCCAACACTGTATCTGAGTCAGTTGCCAAAAATAATGAAAACTGATATATAATCTCTTTTCTTCCCTTCTCTCTTACCAAAACTCCTCATTCCTTAGGTGAGCCTTGGTCTGCTCCACTTGAAACTTATCTTAAAGGTCAAAGGTCAATTAAGCTAGCAGGAAAGGACTCTTTGCTAAATACAGCTGTTTCCTTTTTTTAAAAAATAATGGACTCCTTCTTCCACCATCTGGAAATCCTCATAACATCAATTTATCTAATCTGAAAACAGCACTACGAAATCTTTTAAAAATCTTCCTATACAGCAAAGTGCCAAACCCAAGATGAAAGAACCGTTTATAATATGACACTGAATTTCTTTGAGTGTTTTTAATACATTTAATTAAAAGTTTTAAAAACAAGAGTAAAAATTAATACATGGAGTCCTCCTTTAGCGACTGCCTCACTTATCAATTATTCGCAGGTATAATGGTGATGAAAAAGTACCTTTGCTACTAATCCTTGCATTGATAACTTTCGCAGGTCTGTAAAACAAATGAAAGCTGAAGATCATAAATACAGTTGTGGTTTTACTTAGCAACCACTTTTCTTAATGACCAGGTTACCAAGAGAAGACTGCCTGTTCAAACTAAAAAGAAAAAAGGAAGAAATAGAACTAAATTACAAAAAGAAAAAAATAGTAGAAAAAAATCGGAAAAAAGATAATAATGGCTTCCAGTTTTCTTGAGAGCTGTTAAATGTACAATTGTAGATTACCTGTTTTTCTGAAGTTACTCTCTTCTTGTGGTTCTCATGACTCTCTTCTTTCTATAATCTAACCTATCTAATCATCAGCACCATAGATTCATTTTCTTCTATTTTATGCAAGAAGTGCATGTTTCCAGTCAGCAGTAAACATAAGTATTGGTCTTTTCTGTAATCAAACAGATCCGTTGAATTTCTTGGAGCCTCTGTACTCTGATTAGTTTGCTTTTTTGTGTTAAAAAAAATTTGCACACGGGTCCTACTTCAATTCTAATGGAAGCACTGGAGCATAAGGTTATTGTTGAATTGAGGGCAGTGTGCAGAAGGGAAGGGCAGAAGAGCTCAGAATTTATCACGCTTGGGACTGCAGCCAAGCTGTGCGTGTGACATCATGGAAACTTGTGGTATCCTGTGTTATAGCAGCAAGAAATGTATACTTTGTTCACACAGTCTTGTTTTCTGAATAGATGTTAAGCTTTTACAGAACTCAATCAGAATGGTATCTTAATTGCTGTACTTAATTGCTAATTTTAAAGCAATAAACAAACTTGTCACTTCAAAAATACAGTTACATTATACTTCCGTTCCATTCATTTCTCTGAAGTATTTACAGGGAATTCAGTTAGGTCAGCCAAATATGCTAAGCTGTGGGCATTCAGTCCAGGGAGGGCCAATCCATGTACAGGAACTGTTTCCTTCTTCATACGAACTTGCCTCTTTCGATATGTATGCAGAGAAGAGATGGGGTGTAAGAGGAGGAAAAAGGTGTCCTTTGCCAATTTCTTTCTGAGTAGGTGAGAACAACATTCAAACGCAAACCGGTATGTGCAGCTAGCTACGTCTGGAGCAACTACAATGCCCCGCATGCTCACTGAGAGAATAGCAGCCATCAACCCCAGCAGAGTAGGAACAAGGGCACCTGGATCATCAAAACCATTTGCTATGCAAACACAAGTATATGTCTGTAGCCACCATGGTGCTGAATTAAAGAGGTGAAATTGCACACGCTCAGAATATTTTTTTATTTGTTTTGTTTTGCTCTAAGATATCAGGAATGCACTAGACATGGTTATAAAGCACCCGAGAGGGAAAAGAAAAATTACCTGTATGCATCCTGACTGAAATAATACAGAAGGCTGTCTAAAGCCACTCCCACCTCCTGGTAAGAGCATTAAGTCCAGAGCCTTAATTAAATAGCTTCACACTCCTCGATCGCCCTCATCCAGATTTCAAATAAACCTTTTTAATCTTTTTCTCCTTCTCCTTGCAATCTTTCATGGTAAAATGTTTGAATGCTTAAAAATATTTAAGCTGTTTTATGTTTCTCTTGCAGAAACTAGCTTTAGGGCAATCAAATACTTGCTTAGGTATTAGTTCTGACAAAGAACTGTAAGCCTCTCTTTATACACAGACTGTATTGCCTTCCTGTCAATATTACAGGAAAGCAACTGTAATTTGGATTGCGTTCAAGGTTTGCGATTTGGAATACAGGCCTTTGCTAATGGGTGCCTTGTCCTTTAATGAGTTTTGGTGAAGAAGAGAATGAAAAAAAACTATTGTTTCTGGACAGGTTGGACATTATAGTGCCCTTGAATTGATGAAAAAGACCAAGGATTGTCTATTGTAGCTGCTTGTTGTTGTTACAGTATATATAATAAAATAAATGTGTTTCATCATATGAAGCTAATACAATGAGCTGTTGAGTTCAATTTGTAAGGGAGACTGCCATCTGATTTAGTTTCAAATTACAGTTGGATTGATTCATTTGGAAGAAAACTATATTTCTCTGGAGAGTGATAGAGTGACCCCCAGATTGTGGACTAGCCCTGCTTGGGGAAGCACAATCTTGTGCAGAATTAGAGGTGCAATATCTCTGGAATCAAAAGGCCTTTGTGCCCCAAACCATCATGAAGTGTTGAGTCTCTGGCCTCTTTGCTCCCAATCTAGATTGAACCAGCCTCTAGTATTAAGGCAGAATCTCAACCAGATATCTTGTAAACCTCTGAGTTGACTTGTATAGCTAAATATCATTGAAATGCCATGCTGATAGATGACTTCCCTTGGAGGCGTCATGTAGATTTAAATAAAGATGAGAGAGTCAGCTCCTGCACGTCTCACAACAGAGGTTCGCAGGCCAACCTTTTCCCCCCTATTGCTAACCTATGGTACTGCCCACTCAGGAAGGAGAAAAACTACTTAATGTCACAGTCTTCCCTCCTTCCCCATGTGCACAGGAGGTCCAAAAGAATGCCATGATTGATAGTATTGAAGACCACTGAGAAATCAAGCAGAAAGAGAAGGATTGCATTTTCCCTGTCCTGATATGCATCAGAATAACAGAATTGGAAGGGACTTTGGAGACCTTCTAGTTTAATCCCCTGCTCAAGCAGGGGAGCCTATATCATTTCAGACAAATGGCTGTCCCATCTCTTCTTAAAAACTTCCAGTGATAAAGAACCCACAACTTCTGATCTTAACAAGACATCCATAAAAACAGTCAATGGGAGCCCCTTTCCTAGGTGACAGATAATCCATTTCCTCCATAGGTTCTACAACTGAAGGCTTTACAACTACAACCCTCTCAACAACCTTCCCCTGAAAAGGAAAGTTGAAGATCAACTTTATTGAAAGTTGCCATCTTGAATAAATGACCAAAACATTAAACCACCATTATAGACGCATTCACCAATCGCTTTCACCAATTGAAGACAGGAACCGTGCTTACAGGTCTGGAAATTATATCACAGATCTGGTAGGGTGGGTAGAGATGCTCAGACACTTCCTGGAAGTCCAAAAATTGGAAGGGGCACTTAAGCTACTGCCTAATGGGAACAGCACCATGTCCTGGGATGGCAATAAAAACTAAGGAGTATAGGATAAGTTGGAGTATATAATCATATTTGGTGACATGTTACATAAATATACCATGAATTCCTATGGATAAGCCTATCCATCAATAAGCTGACTCTCACATTTTTAACCAAAATACCATGCAAAATGTGCTAGCTCATTATCCATAGATGATGCATTTTGCATAGCATTTGAGATAAAAAAATTGGGAGTTGGCTTGTGTGCAGACAGGCTTATCTATCAGTATATACGGCATATTTCAGAGCTCCTAGTTTGCTTCTGGGCAGCTGTAAACAGGAATGTAATATAAATCAGAATTTGTAAGGCATGTGATTAAGTGTACAGATAATTACTGAGGTACTGAGTTCTTAGAAGATTTGGATAATAATCTTTTTGTCTGCTGGTAGGTTTTTGTCTATCAGATTATTTTTATTATTTCATTTTAGTTAATTAAATTATCTATAATTACCTTCTATTTTAAAAATCCTTAATTTACAAATTAATTTTAATATGCCTAATATATGTTAAACTTTAAAAACAACTGTCATATTTATAAAAAGATGGTTGCCTTTTTTCTGCTAATGTAAACAATGCATAATCAGAATATGCTGAAAGGAAGTGCCAGCAGTATTAAAAATGCTT
Source organism: Crotalus tigris (assembly GCF_016545835.1). Lineage (NCBI taxonomy): Eukaryota > Metazoa > Chordata > Lepidosauria > Squamata > Viperidae > Crotalus > Crotalus tigris. Next base: position 1,260,922 of record NW_024096561.1, read on the forward strand.
GGAGCGTAGTTTCTATTTTATTTATACAGTATTTTCACCCTGGGACATTTAGTTCCATTAGAAAGCATGCTCAGTGAATGGCACGGCTGAAAATCTGTTTCACTGGAACGGTGTCAAACCCATAGGGTAGACTTGATTAAGAAATGCTGTATAGCTCTAGAACTACTTCCATTAGATACAGGTAGTCCTTGACTTACAGCCACAATTGAGCTCAAAATTTATGTTGATAAGTGAGACAGTTGTTAAGTGAGTTTTGCCCCATGTTATGCCCTTTCTTGCCACAGTTGTTAAGTGAATCACTGCAGGTGTTAAATTAGTAACATAGTTAAGTGAATCTGGCTTCACCATTGATTTTGCTTATCAGAAGATCCTAAAAGGTGATCCCAAGGCTCCGGGACACGGCAACCATCATAAATATGAGTCAATTGCCAAGCGTCTGAATTCTGATCAGATGACCATGGGGATGCTGCAGTGTGAAAAACTGTCATAAGTCAGTGCTTTTAGTGCCGTTGTAACTTAGGTCACTAAATGAACTGTTGTAAGTCTACCTGTCTTAACAGATTGGCAAGTCTGAATGGGCTTCCACCTCCTTCCCTTTATCTCTGTGTGAATTATGGTTTGTCTGAGATGTTTTCTCAAGTTAGTTTCTTGGAATGGGCTTAAGTCACACTTGTTGACCATAGCCTTTGTAGTGATCCTTTGCTCTGTCCTTCATGTCCTAATTATGTTCTCTATGGAAGGGGCAAAAAAAGATTGACATTTCTATGGTTTCGATCATTAAATCCAAACCTGCTCAGTGCTGGAATTAAGGACCCCAAAAGATGACTGTTTAAAAGTTAAAGGAAAGAGAGAAATAAAAGAAAAAGGATGGGTGGAGAAGCAAGAAAGAGAATGCTAGGAGGACAAAAAAGGAAAGAAAAATTGTGATGCAGATTTCTTGTGAAAACTGCATTAGGCAGCTGGTTTATGACGCAGTTAAAGCCATCCTCAGCATCCCTGTTTTGTGATCTAGATAGAAAGCACAGGAGCGAAATAATCTTTGTGATTAGAGTGTGCATATATGTGTGTGTGTGTGTGTGTGTGAGTGAGAGAGAAAAGTTAATTTTCTTTCTCATTTGCATGAATAGGTTTGAGCTGAGGGTATTTTTGTTATTAAGGATCTGCAGAAGCTCAGTAAAACAGATTGAATGTATTTGTTGTTAGGATTTAGAATTTAGTAAACAATTGGAATCACCAATAATACCACTTCATGGTCCTTAAAAATGTTACCCTGGAATTGACGGGCTTTAAACTAAAATTGATTCATCTAAAAAATACATTTTACATCTACCAGACACCCCAAAGCAGTATTGCAGGATAACTCACCGCTCACTGCCAGGAGTTCGATCCTGACTGGCTTAAGATTGACTCAGCCTTCCATCCTTCCGAACCTAGATTGTTGGGGGGCAATATGCTGACTCTGTAAACCACTTACAGAGGGCTGTAAAAGCACTGTGAAGCGGTATATAAATCTAAGTGCTATTGCTATGTACTCCTGAGACTCAAGGCAGTTTACCTTCCTCCAAAAAGGGAAGCACAACAATTAGCTAAACCAGTGGTTCTCAACCTGTGGGTCGGGACCCCATTTGGGGTCGAACGACCATTTTATGGGGGTCGCCAAACCATGCTGTCCACCATTTTGTTCCCTTTTCCCTAGCTGACCTACTCCCTCTTATTGGTGGCCACACCCACTTGGGGGTCACCACAACATGGGGAACTGTATTATGGGGTCACGGCATTAGAAAGGTTGAGAACCACTGAGCTAAACAATTGCACTTTGGTATGATTTGGCCTTCATTAATTCCTTTGAATTAATGAAGTTTGAAATTAACTTCATTAATTAATGAATTAATGAAATTTGAAGCAACCTAGAACTAAGGAGAAACTTCCTGACAGTGAGAACAATTAATCAGTGGAACAGCCTGCCTCCAGAAGCAGTAAATGCTCCAACACTGGAAGTTTTTAAGAAGAGACTGGACAGCCATTTGTCCGAAATTGTGTAGGGTTTCCTGCCTGAGCAGGGGGTTGGACTAGATGACCTCCAAGGTCCCTTCCAACTTTACTACTACTATTATCATAATTCCGGTTCCATTTTCTGTTGTAGATTCTTAAGCAGATTTAATGGGATAAACTTGTTTAAATACTATGGGATTTCCTTCTGCATTGATAGGTTTGTGTCCTTGGTAGTTCTGCATGGCAGTTAATGCTGTGCTCATATTCATTCTCACTTGGGAGTAAGCAGTCTCATTAAACTACACAGCATAACTAAGTGCCACTGGCTCGGACGTCTACCTGAAAATTAGTCACAGTTCCAAAGTTCAGTTCTCTGCCCCAGTTTGCTCTTCAGCAGAAGGAAGTGAGCCAAAAGGTATTGGGGCATTTAGAAGAGGGAAAAGTGCCTTATTTCTGAGTACAAGTAGTCCTTGACCTACGACCATAATTGAACCTAAAATTTATGTTGCTAAGCGAGACAGTTGTTAAGTGAATTTTGCTCCATTTTATGACATTTCCTACCACAGTTGTTAAGTGAATCACTGCAGTTATTAAGTTAGTAACATAGTTGTTAAGTGAATCTGGCTGCCCCATTGACTTTGCTTGTCAGAAGGTCTCTAAAGGTAGTCACATGACCCCAGGACACTGCAACCATCATAAATATGAGTCAGTTGCCAAGCGTCTGAATTTTGATCACATGATTATGGGGATGCTGCAACAGTTGTAAGTGTGAAAAACGGTCATAAGTCACTTTATTCAGTGCCGTTGTAAGTTCGGTCAGTAAACAAACAGTTGTAAAATGAGGACTACCTGGTATTATAGGAATTCAACAATGGGTTACAGTAAGCTATTTGAATGGAGGACCTGCTACCTTCCCTGACAACTCTAGAATCCCATATTAGAGGGAAAAGATGTGATAAAAATGTAGACTATTACACCAGAGGGCAATTCTTCCCTGCATCCAGCAATTGTTGCGTGCGGGGAGAATTCTTATCTGAAAATGAAATTTATTCTCTGTATCTACTAACAAAGATGTCTGGTAGACCATTGTGGTGTATGTGCATGTTTCTCATTTTTCTGGCTTTTCATATTATACTTATTTTCATCTGTGGAACTAATGATGCTATTAGTTGTTTTTCATCATTTTGCAAATAGTATCTTTCAATATGCATTTTGCATAATTGGATGCAAAATGTGCTAAAGTGCCAGATTGGTACGATTTGCTGGATTGTCAATTAACTCCATTTACAACCACAGAAAACAAAAAGATGGTATAGCAGAGGGATGCACTCTCTTTTCTTATTCACCTCAGTCATTTTCTTCTTTCCTTTTTTTAAAAAGTGCTTACTGCAGTTATCTCTGTTTAAAGGGCTACAGTAAAATAAGAAATATTTAAAAAAATAAAAGATGGGCTCTTTATTAATCCATTAAATCATTAGCAACACAGTGCTCTTTCTAATACTCAATTATAGTGAGACCTATGAAAGTTAGTATTTTTAGAATATAGAGGATATAAATTATGTTTCTGTTTTCTACATTCATTAAATGAAAACTATATTTCAGTTAGAGATTAATGAAAATAGAGTTGTATTCTTTCCCATCCACATTTATAGACCCCTGAAATACATCTGTAGATCCAGATTAAGAATCCCTAATTTTCGACCCTTTTCATTTATGTTTTAGGCTGGATTGTAGCACCAAGGCAGCAGTAAACATGGAACAGGATAGTATCCCATCCTGTCTAATTTCTCAGTGGCTTTCAGTGTTATTGACTTTGGAACCCTTCTTAGCCAGCTTTAGTGGTTGGAACAGGGACATTATTTTGCAGTGGTTCTCCATTCTCTTCTGGGGCTCAGTTCAATTATTACGGTATGGGAGAGGTCAAGCTCTAGGCCTCTGCATGGTGGGACCCCTAGAACTTGATGATGATGATGATGATAACGATGACGATGATGATGATGGAAGGGATCTTGGAGGTCTTCTAGTCCAGGGGTCCTCACCCTCCAGTCCGTGGACCAGTATCAGGCTGTGGCATGCCAGCAACCAGTCCACGCAAACAAGGAAAGCTCCATCCACAGAATGCAGGCAGCACAGAAACCATGCCTCCTCCGGTCCGCGGAAAATCCTCTCTCCATGTAACCAGTCCCTGGTGCCCAAAAGGTTGGGGACCTCTGTTCTAGTCCAACCCCCTGCTCAGTCAGGAAACCCTATACCATTTTAGACAAATGGCTGTCCAGTCTCTTCTTTAAAACTTCCAGTGTTCGAGCATTCACAAGTTCTGGAGGCAAGCCAGTCCACTAATTAATTGTTCTGTCAGGAAATTTCTCCTTAGTTCTAGGCTGCTTCTCTCTTTGATTAGTTTCCATCCGTTACTTCTTGTCCTGCCTTCAGGTGCTTTGGAGAATAGCTTGACTCCCTCTTCTTTGTGACAGCCCTTGAGATATTGGAACACTGCTATCATGTCCCCCCTCAACCTTCTCTTCGTTAAACTAGACATACCCAATTTCAGCAGCCTTTCCTTATATGTTTTAACCTCCAGTCCCCTAATCATCTTTGTTGCTCTTCTCTTTACTCTTTCGAGAGTCTCAACATCTTTTTTACATCGTGGTGACCAAAACTGGATGGAGTATTATTGAAACTTGACTTTCATTATTTCTCATGAAGCTGCTGAGAGAAGTCACTTATCAATATACCATGTAGACTTTTGGTCACTTAAATTTATTTTTATTTTACCACCTGTGTCATTGTACATTGAGAAGTTGTGATGTATTTTAAAAAGCTGCTGACTTTTGCTGCAAAGGATCAGCTGTATGAATAAAGAAATAGTCTCAGCATTAGTTCATTGTGTTAATTGCTAATGAAACTACTGTTGCATGTATTGTACTATAAAGGCTGCTCTTCCATGGATTCATCAGCGGTTTTTTATATTGATGTAGCTTATCTTCAGTATGAACTGGATAGCAAAATATGTGTTGTATCCTTGTTTTTGGTACATTATGTAGACAGTACAGGAAAAAACAATACCGAACATCAACAATTTTGTTTTTAAAGGAAGAGTAGTGATTATGTCATTAGTGAGAGCTTCTATTTTGAGTGTTTATTTAATTAGCAATTTTGTATACATATAATAACTTTTGGATCTTGTTTTAGGATTGCATCATATCCTTTAATTTTGGTTTTACTATTCTGCTTAACTAGACCTCTGTGCTTCAGGAATTAATGGTAGAAAAAGTGTTATTTTTAAGCACACAAAGGTTACTTTGTTGGCGGAGAGATGTGTGATTCCAATAAAAAAAGTAAACAGCCTCAAAAAATAATGAACACAGCCAGGTTGGCCATCATAACATTTCAACATTCCTATTAGGCAAGCATATTAATTACTACATCAGTTCAAATTTTGTATATTTTTATGACTTATGACTTGGCCTAGTGAAAATAATGTCCTGGTGCTGATTATAATATTTCAGGAACCGTGTGATGAACCCATTTCCATAACTTTATATAAAGATAGTTGTGTGGAACCCATTTTCTGTCCTTCAGTGGAGGGTGACCCCAAAACTGGCACCAGCAGCTACTCTTAGGAGGGTCATGCTTGGTAAGGATCAGAAAAGGAGAAAAACTCTAAATGCATGGGCAAATGTATGTGAGAGGAGGGGGAGCTTTGCAGTTGTGAAAGAAGCCAGCCCACCAAATAAAAAGGAACTCAAAATCAAATGCAGAGAAATACAATTGCAAACCACTTCTGTGAAAACTGAAGTGGAAAAATATTTAAGAGAAGAAGAGGAAAGAGGCAAACTAAATGGATTTCAGAACAAGTTTTCACTATAGCTGAGGAAAGATGGAAGATGAGAGCTTTGGTCAGCAAGAAGGACATACAACAATTAAATGCAGACTTTCAGTGTCAAGGAAGAAAGGAAGAGGAATTATAACTCAAGCAGAGATGTGACAAGAAAAGGAACTACATCCTTTTATGATCAGAGTTATTAGGGCAAAAGTAATAACTAAGATAGGAACAGTAGGCATAATATATTGGGCTGCCAAAATACCAATAACCACTATGTGATTCTTTAGCAAAATTCACTTAACAACTGTTTCACTTAGCAACAGAAATGTTGGGCTCAATTGTCGTGAGTTTGACATGTCTGGCTTAAAGGTACAGGAGAAGAGGCAGTTAAAGTGATAACAGTTATATGTCAACAAGCATGGAACAAGACAGAGTTCTAGAGATTGTAAAATTAGTGCATTTCCTTATATTTGAAACAAGAGGCAAGAAAATATGAAAATCACCACTGGATTGATTTCTCACAAAAGCAAAGGGTTATTTAAGTTCTTATGGATAGAGAAATTCATACAGGTTTCAGAAAAGCGGATGGGTAAGATTAGATAGTGCCATAAGAGCCATAATAAAGAGGGTGAAGTGGGGGGGGATAGTCTTTTACTGCCATCTGTTGGCCACTCCCAAGTTTGGGAGTTCAGAGGAGTTGTTCTATATTAGGACTTTATCATTCTTTTGGAAATCTATAGAATGAACAAGAACATACTATAAGAACGTAAAATAGAGAAATAATGTAGTTCATAGTAGGGAAACAAGTGAAACAAGGATAGAATTAAGGGGAATAGAGATCTCGCCCTTGTCATGGACAGATCATTTCCTATTGAGGCTGGACTTCAGAGCATCATTCCCCCATCGCAGGGAGAGGGAGCCGACTAGGTGGTTCCGCCCCAGGCGCCTAATGGACCCAGATCAGTTCCAGGAGGAGCTTGGGGAAATACCTGACTCCCTTGTCCACAACTCGTCCGGGTCCCTGGTTGCGGCCTGGAATGAAGCAGCGTCCGGGGCCCTGGATCAAATTGCGCCTTTGCGACCTCTCTGTGGTGGTGGTCCCCGGAGGGCGCCTTGGTTTACTGAGGAGCTCCGGGAGATGAAGCGCCACAAGAGACGTCTAGAGCGACGTTGGAGGGCCAGTAACTCTGAATCTGACCGATCACTATTAAGAGCCTATCTTAGGACTTATTTAGTGGCGATAAGGGCGGCAAAGCGTGTTCACTTTTCCGCACTTATTGCGTCCGCAGAATCTCGCCCGGCCGCCTTGTTTAGGGTGACCCGCTCCCTTCTTAAAGTGGAGGAGGCGGAGGAACCCTTGCAGGGGAGAGCTGAGGAGTTTGTTCAGTTTCTTTCGGACAAAATCGCTCAGATTCAGAGAGACCTGGACTCCAGCTGGGCAGTGCCAGCCGAGTTGCCAGGGGCTGGTCTTAGTCATGTTATCTGGAGCGAGTTTGAGCCTGTGACCCCTGATGAAGTGGACAAGGCCGTGAGGGCAATGAATGCCGCCACCTGTTTATTGGACCCGTGCCCCTCCTGGCTGGTTTCTGCCAGTAGGGAGGTGACACGAGGCTGGCTCCAGGCGATAATCAATGCCTCCTTGATGGAGGGGTCTTTCCCGCAACCTTTAAAGGAAGCAGTGGTGAGGCCCCTCCTCAAGAAGCCTTCCCTGGACCCAGCTGTTTTGAAGAACTTTCGTCCCGTATCCAACCTCCCCTTTGTGGGGAAGGTTGTAGAGAAGGTGGTGGCGTCTCAACTCTTGCGATCCTTGGATGAAACCAATTGTCTGGACCCTTTTCAATCTGGTTTCAGGCCCGGCTACAGCACTGAGACTGCTTTGGTCGCACTGACCGATGACCTCTGGCGAGCCCGGGATAGGGGTCTTTCGATACCATCGACCATGGTATCCTTCTGCTCGGAGAGGTGGGGGTGGGCGGCACCGTATTGCGGTGGTTCTCCTCCTACCTCTCTGACAGGTCGCAGTTGGTGTTGGCGGGCGGACAGAGATCGACCCCTAGGCGCCTCAATCATGGGGTGCCTCAGGGCTCGGTCCTGTCCCCCCTCCTTTTTAACATCTACATGAAACCGCTGGGTGAGATCATTCGGCGACACGGGGTGAGGTATCATCAGTACGCGGATGATACCCAATTATATATCTCCACCCCGTGTCCTTTCAGTGAAGCAATCGACGTGATGTGCCGGTGCCTGGAAGATGTGAGGGTCTGGATGGGGGTGAACAGGCTTAGACTCAACCCTGACAAGACCGAGTGGCTCTGGGTCTTGCCTCCCAAAGGCCAACTGGATGGTCCATCTTTAGTCCTGGGGGGGGCAAATTTACCTCCCTCAGTGCAGGCACGCAACTTGGGTGTCCTCCTGGACTCACAGCTAAATCTGGAACAACATCTATCGGCTGTGGCCAGGGGGACCTTTGCACAGGTTCGCCTAGTGCACCAGTTGCGGCCTTATTTGGACCGGGAGGCTTTACTCACAGTCACTCATGCCCTTGTCATCTCAAGACTGGATTACTGTAACGTGCTCTACATGGGGCTACCCTTGAAGAGCGTTCGGAGGCTGCAGTTGGTTCAGAACGTAGCCGCGAGAGCGATTGTGGGCGCGCCAAGGTACGCCCACGTGTCACCTATCCTCCGCGAGCTGCACTGGCTTCCTGTGGGTCTCCGGACGCAATTCAAGGTGTTGGTTATCACCTTTAAAGCCCTTCATGGCATAGGGCCAGGTTACTTACAGGACCGCATTCTGCCGCACAGCTTCCAGAGACCAGTGAGGTCCCATAGATTGGGCCTCCTTCAGGTCCCGTCGGCCAGACAATGTCGGCTGGCGGGCCCTCAGGGAAGGGCCTTTTCTGTGGTGGCTCTGACCTGGTGGAATCAACTTTCCCCCGAGGTTCGAACTACTCCCACCCTGCCAGCCTTTAAGAAGGCTGTTAAAACTCTCCTGTTCTGGCAGGCCTGGGGCTGATGTCCCCGGGGGGCCGGGATATGATCGGACTCACGGTATGATTGTTTTATTTTATTGTTTTATCATCATTTTAACTTTGTACGCCGCCCTGAGTCCTTTGGGATTGGGCGGCATATAAATATTTGAAAATAAATAAATACTGAAATACAATATATAGGTTATAAAAAAGGCAGGATAGAAGAAATGACAGCTGGAATTACTATTTGAGATATGTAGAAAAGACTAAAGAAGACTTAAGAGAAGTTCATTACGAGAATAAAACAGAAAATGGAGGATCCAGTTAACATTAAATGCCAAAAAAGACAATGTTAGCATGCATGTTTAATACATTTATAATTTAGAGCAAAAAAGTGAATATAGTAGATAGTTTTTGGGGGGCTCAAGAATAGCTAAAGCTGGACAATGGCCTCAAAAAGTAAAGAGATTAAATCTAGGAAGGAATGAAGTAATAGATGTAGACAAGATGTGATGTTTTTGTGACAACAAAATTCAAAATAAATATAGTGGTCTTTCCACTGGTAATGTATGCCTGTGAAAGTTCAATCCTGAGAAAAATCAAGGAAATTTTATGGAGCTGGGTATGTTTTCTTAAGAATACCAAAAGAGTGCAAAAAATAAATAAATCATATGGTCATGAACTGCATATAAGGGCTGACATCACCCTTGTGGAAATACTCACAATACTTCAGGCATATGATGCCAGTGGATGACATAGTCAAAGAAATTATTATGCTTGGCAAAGTTAAAGGAAATAGAAGACGGGAAAGACGATGCGTAAAGTGGAATTAAAGAGTTTACTGTGATGTCCTTGGAAGATGTTATTTCTGGAAACAGGTTGAGATGGTCAGCTTTTCTCTCTGCAGTCACCATGAATTAAATCCTACCTGATATCATCTAACAGACCCTTTTTATGTTAAATATAAAGCAAAATATCTTAATAAAAAGATAATGAACGTAGGGTTTCCAGCCAAGGTGGAGAAGGGTTGAGCATCACTTTGATTACGTCTCCCTTCTTAAGCTGTTAAAAACTATAATTGGACTGCTTATTTCCCTTCTCCTGCTCCTCCCCTCCTGCTCCTCCCCTCTGGTAGAATGTCAACTAGAAATGGAAAAATCCACACCAGCTGCTGTAAAGGACCATATATTTCTGTTTCCAAGAGCCCAGCTTCAATAGAAAATACAGTTGATTCAGTTGTTAGCCTAATTGTATATAAAAGTGGAAATGTGCGTAGTGCAATTCTTGATTGCAATGTGGAATCAAGCCAAGAGAAGGGACCTAATTTTGGTTCATTTACATTCCGTAACTAGAAGGCTCGTAAAAATATTTTTTAAAAGTTGATGAAGTTAAATTCTGTCTGGAGGAAAACTAAAGGCTTTTAGGAAAACAATGTACATATCTTCGGAAAGAAAAGAAAAGGAAAAAAAAAGACTTAATTTTAAAGGGGCTGCCAGTATCTCAAGAGAAACTGGCACAGATTCAAGATAAGAGCTGCAGGGAAAAAAAAATAACTTTTGAACTTTCCATTGCATAAAGAATGAGCAGCCTCTAGTGGCTCTGAAGGGTAAATGTTTTAGGGAGCTTTCCTGCTTTTTTTTTTAATAACCCTGTAAAATCTCTTGTTTTGAGGTAGACATGTTTTAGGGAGTTATTTAATGTGAAAGATTGTGTTGAAATAAATGCAACACATAATGTTCTGTTAAGGTTCCAATCTTGATTTAGATGGAATCCAGCAATAGTGGAATTTATGTGAAAATATTGTACAGCTCTAGAGACAAACAATCTCTTTGGAATTTGTTGGGAAATTAATGTTCTTTCCTGAATTGCCTTCTAAGATAGTAAAAACCATGGTAAATTAGATCATGTTTAGTTACAGACAGAAATAAGGATTTATTTTTTTCTACCCTGCAATTTTTTGGATGGTGGGACGACCATGCTACGAGTTTCTAAGAAAACTAAGCCATAGAGCTGGAATATTCTTAATATTTATACAAAGGATTTTATTTTGTTGACATGCAAGTAATTAAATATAATTTAGGAATATTATATATATTTTTCAATTCACCATGGTGCATTTCCTTCTTTGAGTACTTTGTATTGTCGTGATCCATAATAATATGGTTTTGTTGTTGTTAGTAGCGAAGTCGTGTCCAACCCATGGAACCAAATTAGATAACCAAATTTGTTGATGGCTCAACCCTCTGAAACAGCATCTCCCTCTCCCCAATTAGAGAACGCTCCCTTTCTCCAGCACTGGAGATGGATAATCCACTCAGTGGGTTGAGACTGTATTTCCTGCCCAATCAGATCAGTCAGCCAAAGTTGCCACGCCCGTCCTGGACCACGACTTCCCAGTCTTGACTGATCTGGCCCAGAAGATAGACGTCTCAACTTTGACTCCTAGGCAGGTATAGTCTCTCCCATTGGGGGATTATTTCTACTGTAGCTAGGATTTTTAGCTTAAGCTAGTTGGAATTAAACAGGTTATTTTAATTGAATACTCAAAAAAATTCTAACTGAAACTTAGACCCCAAAGGGGATTTTTTCCCTTGTAAGGAAGGGAGGGAGGCTCTTAGGATCCTCCCTGTCCCAATTCCCCCCCCCCTCTGTTACCCACGTCGGATGGGTTTTCCTTTTAACATACGTTAGTGCCGGGGAGTGAAAAGGACACGCGCGCGGGGAGGAAACGCCGGGGACGCTGGCGGGCGGCGCTAATCAGCTGGGGAAGCGAGTCGCCGTTTTTTAACTCACCGGGCGATCTCTGAGAGTTTCAAAAGAGCCGCCATTGCAGGGGCAGCTCAGCGCACGCGCGGCCTTTGTCTTCCTCATGCACATGGCTCTGCGAACAAGGAGGGCTACTGAGCATGTGCGGCAGCCATTTTAGCACATGCTCAGTAGCTACCGACCTACGGGGGGCCTCTTTAGAAACAGACAAAGAGCCATAAAGCGTGGACGGCCAGAGGGGGCGCACGCACGGCCGAGTTTTTGGATTAGGATTTAGAATAAGGACATTTAAGATCACTTCTTGGACGGCCTAAGGGTAAGGAATTTTTCTGCATAGGAGAATAGAGCTCCTTGCATTAAAAGGGCATTTTTTCTCAGAGCTGTACTCCAGGACTTGGTGCCTTCAAAAAAAAAAAGAAAAGAAAAGAAAAAAGAAAGAAGAGTTGCCTTTGGCTCCCTCCGGACTCGGGTCCCCCATTAGTGGCCTGTACACTTCCGGATTTTAGTGGTAGGTTCCAGGCATCCCCAGTTGCGTGCCTGTCCTTATCTGTGCACAGTGACTAACTCTGACCACTTTGCAGAGTCTGCTCCTGAGTTCCAGACGCCCCCTGTAGTGCGCCTGTCCTTACTCAGAATTGGAGCTCTCCTACTACCTGAGTCCCCCCTATCGTGGCCTGGCGTTAGTGGAGAATGGAGGAAGCAATCATTCCCCCCATTGGAGCCCTGCCTTCATCCTCTGGAGCACCCGCTTCAGAGGATTCGGAATCCTCTGCAGCCCCTAGAAAGGCTGCAAGGAAGTCATCAAAGAAGCCTGACAAGCAGGCAATCAGAAGACACCAAGCCCTGGAAAAAGAATTCAACAGAGCCCAGAAAAGGGCCAGAATTGAAAATAGGCAGAGTGGGGGGGGTAGTCCCCGAACTACCGCTGGGACTCCCTTCATCCCCACGGGGTGTTTGGTCAATGGGGAACTCATCACAGTCCCAGACAGAGGGTGGACAGGCGAATTATCATCGCTCTCCCGATCCCCCTCCCCACGGAGGATATAAGAAACCACAATGACCACGCTAACCACAGCACCAGCAGGGTCGCAGACAATGGTTACTCCTCCTGCACTGACGGGGGATCTGCTAGCTACCCTAATAGCGCAGGCAGTAGACTGGGCATTTGAAGCCAGGGTTCAGACCTCCAAAGCCAAGCCTCTAGGACTTAGAGCGAGGCATCGGGAGGAAACGGAGGATCATCAGGATCTCTCCTCCCTCTCAGACGCGTCAGTCTCCGAGGAAGCTTACCTGGACAGCCAGGTACGTCACAGGGGATTCAAATGTCCGAGGAGGAGGAGGACAACTCACCTCAAGGGCCGTCCTTCAGCGGCCTGTTTAACCCCTCTCTTTTTGTTACCATTCTGCGCAAGGCGGAGGCCACAGCCCATCTTGGGCATGGAACAACAGCGGAACCTGTCACAGTCGACACGGAGGCTGAGCCAACGTTCGCCGAAAAGGTAACCACTCAACACCGCATACCATGCCCGACCATGTTCCTAAACACAATAAGGAAACAGTGGGCAACGCCAACCTCCCTACCGCTTCCTAGCAATGCGGAGAGGAAGCTATTTAACGTGGCAAGGGAGCTAGAGGGAACCTTGGAAGTGCCGGTGGTGGACGAGCCCATAGGACCCCTGATATCGGACACGGCCATATCAGGAGATTTTGCTGAGGCTGTTAAAGCCGAGGACCGAAAGAGTGAGTCCAATTAGAGGAGAACGCACCAGGCAATAGCTTGGGCTACCAGGGCGACCACCTCCGCATTCTTTTTCACCAGAGCCACACTATGTTGGCTCCGTGAGTTACAGGGCCGGGTTCCCATGAAGGACGTACGTACTCACCAGGAACTCAGCAAAATGGTAGCGGCCACGGAGTATGCGTCGGACGCGACACTCTTAGTGACCAACACAACATAAACTGGCTCGAGCTACGAGCTATTCACCTAGCGTTAAGACATTTCCGGAGCAGCATAAAAAGCAAGCACATACTAGTCCTGACGGACAACGTGACAGCCAAGGCCCACATAAACCGTCAGGGGGGCACACACTCTTGCTCGCTCTCGGCCGAGGCCCTCCTACTGGGGGCTTGGGCGGAACAAAATCTGGCCTCCATAAAGGCCGACCACATATCGGGGGAGGCAAACATTCAGGCAGATCTGTTGAGCAGATCAACAATAGATCACTCGGAGTGGCAACTACACCCAAGGATCTTCAGGGAGATCTGTCACCGCTTCGGTCTTCCCCAAGTGGACTTATTTGCTTCTCCTTCCAATGCCCACCTGACTCGCTTCTTCTCCCGATTCCCATCCAGGGGAGCAGAGCAGTCGGATGCGTTACGGAGCCCATGGCCAAGGGAACTCCTGTAACCGTTCCAACCCTTACCTCTCCTTCCGGCAGTAGTACGCAAGATTCCGCGGGAAAGAGCCGAGGTAATCCTTGTGGCCCCTTATTGGCCAAGGGGACCTTGGTTCGCAGACCTGAGGAGTCTCTCCCGCACGAGTCCATGGCGGATTCCTCCGGAGAGGATCTCCCTCAAGCAGGGGGAGATCTCCCACCCAGAGCCACAATGGCTACAACTAGCCGTCTGGCACTTGAGCGGTCAATTTTAGCCAGGGGGTCTTGCTCACAGGGTGTAATTAGGGTCATTCAGGCGTCAAGGCGCCCATCCACGAACTGTATTTACGAGGCCACGTGGAGAAGCTTCCAATCATGGTGCTCTAAAAAGGAATTGTTACTTGAAAGGATCACAGTCCCCAAGATCGTAGAATTCCTACTAGATGGCTTAGAGAGGAAGCTTTCACCAAACATACTGCGCAGGCAGATCGCCGCCCTCTCAACTATACTTTCAGCCAGCCCTGGTGAAGCCTTGGGTAAGCATCCCTTAATACGATCCTTTCTCAAGGGGGCTGCGAACATCAGACCACCAACCGTGCACAGGTACCCATCGTGGGAACTACCACAAGTACTACAAGCTCTTACCAGAGCGCCCTTCGAACCACTCAAAACATGTGACATTCGCTACCTGACCCATAAGGTAGCGTTCTTAGTAGCCATCACGTCAGCTCGACGGATATCCGAGTTAGCTTCTCTCTCAACAAGGAAGGACCTGTGTCACTTTCACAGGGACAAGGTAGTCTTAAGAATAGACCCTTCCTTCATTCCAAAGATCAACTCCCTTTTTCACAGAGCGCAGGAAATGGTCCTACCAGACTTCTGTCCAAACCCAGCTCATGCCCTGGAACAACAATGGCACACCTTGGACGTACGCAGGGCACTAAGATATTACATTTCATGCACAGCGGAATTCCGACGCTCAGAAGCGCTTTTCATATCCTTCTACCCCGCCACTAGGGGCCGGAAGGTCTCGTCCTCTACCATTGGCAGGTGGATTAGGGCATGCATCTCTGGGGCATACCAGGCGGAGTCCTTGCAAGTCCCCAGGCATATCACGGCTCACTCCACAAGGAGCGCTGCCACCTCAGCAGCATGGGCCATGCAGGCTTCTATTGAAGAAGTATGCAGGGCAGCCACTTGGACCTTGCCCTCTCCATTCATTCACCATTACAAAATCGACAAGTACTCCTCTGCAGAGGCCTCCTTCGGTAGGAGGGTTCTCCAGCAGGTTCTAGACCAAAGTTACACACGGGACCAGTCTATTCTCCAACCCAAGGGACAATAGGCTTTGGTATGTCCCACTGAGTGGATTATCCATCTCCGTGCTGAGAAAAGGCGTTCAGGTAAGTCAACGCCCCTTCTCCTGGGGTTCCAAAAAGTTCCTAAAACCTGGCTTTGGTCCCAGGTCTGGGGTTAATGGGTTGGGGGGGGGGCAGGAGGCTATTGTGGTTTGTTATAATTGTTGTTTTTAGTCTGGCATGCCTTGTTTCATTTTGTTTATGTTTTTAGTTTTCATTTTAGTATTATATTTTGTAAGCTGCACAGAGCTCACTATAGCAGGGGTCTGCAACCTGGACAACTTTTAAGACTTGTGGACTTCAGCTGAAGTCCACAAGTCTTAAAAGTTGTCCAGGTTGCAGACCCCTGCACTAAAGTTCAGTTGTGGAGGTATCTGTTGTACATGTTGTTTTTAATTAAATAAAGCTTCTAAGGGTTTCTCAAACTCATCAAGTCATTTGGCCATACCTTTAACATTGCAGGAAATATTTGATTTATGAAACTCAGAAAGGCTCAGGGTTCCTGTAGAATACTGTGAAAATATGGAAAAACTTGATTAACTATGTTAATCAAGTTATATAATTAGTCTTTTGGGGGAAAAAGGAGATTTCTCATTTTCTGAAATCCATATAATAATTGAATCAGCATGGATTACAGGTAGGCCTCGCTTAAAGGTCACAATTTTTGGTTGTTAAGTTGGGTGGTCATTAAGTAGGTCAGCACATGAACCTGACTCGATTTTACAACTGTTTTTGTGATGGCTGTAAAGCAAATCACCACGGTTGTTAAGTGAATCGCCATATCTAATGGGCATTTTGATAGGCCAAGTGCCCCAAATGCCATCACAGGGCACAAAGTACCTTTTCCAAGGTTGTTGTAAGTTTAAGCAGTCGTTAAAGGACTGATTTTGGACAAACATATTAGCTCTTCTAGAAAGCTTAAAAGTTAATTAACAGTATCAAATGAACTCCACCCAAGATGGAGCTTTACAGTGGTGGGATTCAGCCGGTTCGCACCACTTCGACAGAACCGGTAGCTAATTTTTTATTGCCCAGGTGCAGAATGGACTTCCGGAAGCGGCATCCACACACAGAACCGGTTGTTCACATATTTGAATCCCACCACTGGAGCTCTACCTTCATCGTGGCAAGAGTGCTCTAATCAAAGTTTCAAACTTGTCAAGCTAATGGACATTTTATGGCAGTCTCATACCATACTGCTCCCTCTTCATACATATACTTAAGCTTTATATCTTATGGATGCCATGTTCTTGGAACTAAATGTTTTCGTACTTTAATTTAGTGGAAGTGGTTTATTCCGAGTCAGCTTGTGCCAATATTTAATTTATTTATTACACTAATTTGCATTATTCATTAATTGCATTAAGTACTATCTTTTTATATCATTCATCTTGCAAACAGCTGAGGTGAAGAGAGGGTTTATTTTGCCGTACTTTTTATCCTTGAGGTATCCTTGTTATGTTGAGAATCAGTTGATTTAGCTGAGATGATATGCTCTCATAGAGGCTTTATTTTGGCATCTATCCTGGCAGAGTGTCTTCTGGATATACAAAGACACAACTACAACAGACATGCCCAGAACATCTCTGAAAGGGCTGGGAATGGTTGCACCAAGCCTTAAAGCAGCTGTTCCACACCCTCATCTATGGAGCCAGTCCAGAAAATGATCAGCACAAGCCTATGCTCATCTACAGGTAGTCCTCAAATTATGACCACAGTTGGAATCAGGATTTCCAGTGCTAAGCAAAGTAGTGGTTAAATGAGTCAAGTTCAATTTTATGAGTTATTTGACCATGATTCTTAAGCAAATCACTTCAGTTAACTGAGTCATGCAGTCATTAAGCTTCCCACATTGAATTTGCTTGCCAGAAGCCAGCTGGGAAAGTCGCAGATGCTGATCACATGACACTAGGATACTGCAGCTTAAATACATCCAGTTGCCAAGCACCCAAGTTTGGATCATGTGACCATGAGGATCTTGTGATGGTTCTAGATGTGAGGACTCACCATTTTCAGTGCCATTGTAACTTCAAACAGTTCATAAATGAAGTTGTTAAGTCGAGGATTACCTGTATTATAAAAATATTTGAACGGTAACCTGAAAGTTCATGCAGATATTAATTGAAACATGTCTATTGCTGCAACCAGCACTTTATGCTTTGCGTTTATAAATTAGATCAGGGGTGTCAAACTCGTCACGTGACGTGTCGCGACGTATCATGACTTTTTCCCCATTGACGGCAATGGGTGGGTGCGGTTTTGGTATGACGGATCCAGCCCATGGGCCGGCAGTTTGACACCCCTGAATAAGAGTATGGAACCAAGCTGATTTTAGTAGATTGCACTTTTATTACATTTGCTGCAGGCTGAATGTAGTGCTTTCATTTCTCATATCAACATCAGACTTGGTGAAAGAAAAAGCAGATTTGTGCTTGCAGAAAAGTGGAAATTGCAAAATAGCATATTCTATATTTAAAAAGCAGCTCACTTTATGAATCTTTTTTTAAAAATAACTGGTTATTTAACTTTCTCCAAATATAATTTTAATTATAGTTTATTTTTTGGTCAGCAAAAGGCCTGTAAGGAACTCCCCATATAATTGAGAGGTAGCCTGTGGATGCTTGTGCTCAGAAATTTGATTTCTTTGGATATGTTTGTTTATAAAATGCTTTGCAGTTTATGGCTGAAAACCAGAGGATTCACCATTTCTACAAGACAACAAAACCAAGGGATTTTAAAAAGTTAATTCAAGTGATATGTTATTGTGAAAAAAACTGAGAATAATACATAAACTCAGAAAAAAAGTCAAATCTCAACCTAATGTTCTCTTGTTTAAGTTAGCTAATTTATTTTATAGACTGTCCAACTCCTGAATGACTCTGGGTACTGACAGTTAAAGTCCAACATATTAAAAGAAATGCAGCCAACCAGAATAGCAAAATATAACACACACACACCCCACACACAAAATAAATCAGATTAAAATAAAGCACAACAAAAATGGCCTCTACAATCACCCTGTTCCCAAGGCCTGGGAGAACAACCCGGTCTTCAGTATCTATGGAGATTCTCAGTCATCCCGGTCATGATTGTCCCAAAGGTGCTTTTTCAGGGGGCAACTGGACTTTCTTGTTTTTTCTTTTCTTTTTCTTTTCTTTGAAGATGTTTCACTTCTCATCCAAGAAGCTTCTTCAACTGTGACTGGATGGTGGGGAATGGAAAGGATTTATATTCTTTGCAGGCAGCTGGCCATTTGCATTCTTTTGGAGAGTCGTTGAGGCCATTTGGGTCACCTGTGCAGTACAAATGTGTGTGGAGCCTTCTTGGCTGCAGGATGGTTTCTGTCCTGTGTCCCTTCACTGTTGAAGACAGACACCGAGTCTAAAAGAAAATGGCCTCAACGACCCCTCCATCCAGTGAAAGCTGAAGAAGCTTCTTGGATGAAATGTTTTCAAAGAAAAAGCAAGAAAGTCCAGTTGCTTCCTGAAAAAGACTGAGAATCTCCATAGACATTTAGCTATGCACTTTGGGATGAACACCCTTCGAATGGTGCAGGACAGGAACCATTTGTGCTTCAATTTGAGATGCAGACAACACAGACTCATCCCCGACAGTCTGCGCCTGTCTTCAACAGTGAAGGGACACAGGGCAGAAAACATCCTGCAGCCAAGAAGGCTCCACACACATTTGCACAGCTCAGGTAATCCTGAAGACACAGGTAAACCTCCAAATGGCCCCCATGACTCTCTAAAAAATGAAAATGACCAGCTGCCTGCAAGGAATATAAATCCTTTTTATTCCCCACCATCCAGTTAGAGCTGAAGACGCTTCTTGGATGAGAAGCAAAATGTCTTCAAAGAAAAAGATGTTGAGACTCTCGAAAGAGTACAGAGAAGAGCAACAAAGATTATTAGGAGACTGGAGGCTAAAACATAAAAAACGATTACTGGAATTGGGTATGTCTAGTTTAATGAAGAGAAGGACTACAAGTGACATGATAGCAGTCTTCCAATATCTAAGAGGTTGCCACAAAGAAGAGGGAGTCAAGCTATTCTCCAAAGCACCTGAAGGCAGGACAAGAAGCAATGGATGGAAATTAATCAAAGAAAGGAGCAACCTAGAATTAAGGAGAAATTTCCTGACAGTTAGAACAATCAGTGGAACAACGTGCCTCCAGAAGTTGTGAATGCTCCAACACTGAAAGTTTTTAAGAAGAGACTGGACAACCATTTGTCTGAAATGGTGTAGGGTTTCCTGCCTGAGCAGGGAGTTGGACTAGAAGACCTGCAGGGTCCCTTCCAACATTATCATCATCATCATCACTACTACTACTACTACTACTACTACTACCAAGAAAGTCCAGTTGCCTCCCGAAAAAGCACCTTTGGGACAAGTCTTAAGTAGTTTCCTAAGGACATAAGGACGATAGCCACAAAAATTTTCAGGGGTGAAATTATTCCAGAAGACTGGAATTGCAGTAGAGTAGGAGTGCTTCCTAGGTCTGCAAGATGATATTCTTTAATTGATGGGACCTGTAGTTCACTCATTCTACTGGATTGAACTGCATAGGCAGAGGCAACAGGTGATAAATGATCCCTCAGATAGCCAGTCCCTCCAATGATATGAAAGACTCTAAGGTAAATACCAGCCTCTTGAATTGCACCAGAAGCCAACTGGGAATCAGTTCAGGTCACGAAGCATCAGTCACACATACGGTACATAACATGGTGCCGTTATCAGTGCCTACAATGCTGCCTTTGGGGCCAGTTGTAGTTGCCAGATGGTCTTTAAGGAGAGCCCCATGCAGAGCATATCACTGTAATCCAGTTGTGAGGTGACTGGGGGATGAATGGCTGTCTGTGATACTTCTGTTTCTTAGAAATAGTTTTACAGCTCCACCCCTTCCATTATTACATACTAGGCCAAATGAGAAGCTAACTCATGCGGTTAGCAGTTTTGTGGCTCTCCTATTTGAGCTTTCAAAACTGGAAGAATTCCATTTTGTCCCACTTCATTCTTCATCCAGACAGATAATTTTAGGTGGCCAAAACCAGTAATTTTACTCCCCCCCCCTTCATGTGATAGAAGAGCCAAGGTGTTCTCAGTCATATAATTTTGCCTTGTATATTTCTTACTTTTTCTTTTAAAGTTATATTTGGAGCAAATACAGTTAGCCTTCTAGCTGCCTGTCTTCTGTCTCCACCTTATTCTGAAATGTTGTTTTGGCTTAATTCTGCATCTATTGTGCACTTCAATGATTTTTAAGTTTTCTCTCTCTCTCTCCCTCCCTCTCCCTCTCCCTCCCTCTCTCCCTCCACACATACATGTCTGTCTCTTTTCTCTCTCTGTCTCTCTCCACACATATATACACACACACAAATCTGCTTCTACCTGAGACTATTCTATTTTGGCCTTTTATGGAATTATTTTAAATATACATAAGGATAATTCCCATTTTAAAATATTGCAGTGATTTATTAGTTTATATTGTTTTAAATTGAAATTGTTTATCACTGAGTTCAACTTGTTGATTCATGGTGCTTTACAGCAAAACAATAAAACATGCATCATAACAGGATTCAAACAAATCCAGTATTAATACCTTCACAATGAATTTAAAAATAAAATATTTAAAAGAAGATTATTATTAGAACAGCAGGTGGAAGCTACAGCTGGGAGCGGGAGACCTTGTTATAGTGATTCATTCTATTGTTGTGTCAGACCTCCCTGGTAAACCAGACAGAAAGCATGAGGTAAATTTACTTTATTGTGAGGCTACATTAACAAAAACTTGCAAGTCTGAAGGTACAAAACTTCCTAGCTGCCACTTTCAATTGCTTGATCCATTAGGGCGGGTCCGTTGTTTCTTTCTCTAATAGTTAAGTCACTGGAGGCTCCTTCATCTCTTGTCTGATTGTTTCTTAGACAGCATCTCTTCCTTCCTTTTCCAAAGGTCATTTTCACATAGCATTATGTGTTGCCATTTCTTTGGTCTATTGCAACATGCTCCACATCTTTAAAGACCAATCAGGCTGCAGTTGGTTTAGAATGCAGCAATCTATGTTATAATCCGGGTTAAAAGGTGGCAATACATTATATCAACATTGCAGACTCTGCTCTGCTTACCAATGGGACTTCAAGGGGTAATTTGTAATACTAGTGCTAGAAACTCTGGCGTGACTGGTTTTCTATAGGATGACATTCTCTCATTGAAACTGGGGCCAGCTGGTACAATCTCCGTTCAGCACGGTAAGGGAGATCTGGAAGCCCTGCATTTTGGTGGCAATACCAGACCTTTAGATAGCTTCTCAGTGGACAGCCAGTTGGCTCCCACCTTCTGAAAGCAACTCTCAGCAAAGGTTGTTCAGGATGCAGTTCCATTTTAGTTGAATTATGGTTAATATTTGGCTTTGTTAATTCTGTTTTATGTTTCTTAATTGGATTGCAGCTCTTTTATTTGTGTGTTTTTAATTTGTGTACTCTACTTTATATATTTTATCTTGTAAATCACTGAGAGTCCTTAGGGATTGCCCACAGTTTATAAATATGGTTAAGTAATAAATAAATACTATTTAGTCTCTCTGGGATACTTTCCAATAATCCTGGGAATGGACTGGCTGTATGCTTATAATCCACATACTCATTGGCCATGGTGACTTCACATTTGATTTTCCAGTACAGGTAGTCCTTGTCTTATGACCACAATTGAGCCCAAAATTTCTGTTGTTAAGTGAGACATTTGTTAAGTGAGTTTTGCTGCATTTTACAATCTTCCTTGTCATAGTTAAGTGAATCACTGCAGTATCAGTTTTATTCCTGGACCTATAAAATGCCAGAAAAAGTTTGATTAACAGATCATTGGCTTTTTTATACCAGTAGCCTGTCAGAAGCTGGAACCTTGAATGGTGTGATCTAAACCCCTATCTATCCTGGCCCAGTCCTACTTCGCCATACATTAGGAACAGAAATTGGTGATTGTTTTTACTATCAGCAGGGATATTCATGGGGAGGGGAAATTAAGCCGGGGAATCCAAGAAACACTGCCGGGCTGTCCAAGCGGCATCACTTGGAAGCCTCATCACTCTGGCAGAATAGAATCAAGTCCCAAAACACCCACATGCCCCTCACCCACTTACCTTGCAGCCAGGCCTCTCCTCACCAGCCCACTTCTTCTACGGTATCCCCAGGCCTGCATTTCACAATCAGAGGCCTTTCCAGAAGGCCACTGTAGCTAAGAACCGAGCAATGGATTCAATCCATAGCTCGATTCTGCAAGGCCTCTGCAGCTGAGAACTGAGCTGTGGATTCAATCCATAGCTTGGTTCTTGGCTGCAGTGGTTTTCCGGAAAGGCCTTTGATGGCAAAATGCAGGCCAGAGCTCCATTCTGAGTTTCAGAGTGAAGCTGCTCCTTTGGCCACAGAAGAAGTGGGCCGGCTGGTGAGTGGAAAAGATACCCACCCAAAATAAGAAGACCTGGTGCCTCTTTTGGAGGCAAAAAAAAAAAAAAAAAAAGACCGGGTCTTATTTTTGGGGAAACACAGTATTCCCCAGAGTGACATCAGAAAAATACTTGTGAAAAATATACTGTATGACCCTAATCTTTTGTCAGTGAAGAAGCTCACAAAACAAGGCAATGTAGTGATCTTTCAAGGAGACAGTTGTATCATCACAAAAGGCTAAGGATATCTTGCAAAAGCTAAAATTACAGATAAACTGTATCAGCTGAACTACAGTCAAGTAGTTAATATTGCCAAGGAAGAAAAACATTCAAATTGTATTCACACATGGCACAAAACGACTTGGACACAGAAGTCCTGACATAATAAAGCAATTAACTGAGAAAGACTATCTAAATGTTATAAAAGAAGAAACCAGGCCACAAGAGGTTTCAATCAGGAGATACAACAGAAGCAATAAAGGCATCCCAGCCAAACATCTGTCCTATGTTGCTTGTGAAACATTAAAACCCAGAGACAGGAAGGAGAATCCAAAAGAGACTTCAGCCCAACCAGGACCAGAGCCTCAGCAGCTCCAGTGCCAGTCCTTAGAGAGCCAAGTCCAAAGTCATGGCAGCAGTGCCAGTTCTGTGGACAGCTAGGAGAGCAAGAAGAGGAAGAAAAAGGACAAGAAGAATTATAAGAAACAGGAAACAGAACTAAAATCAGAAAAGGGACTATTATAAAGAGTTGAATGGAAATGTTTTATAGATGGCATTTGGATCCTAAAAAGTTATTTTGTATGTATCCAAATTTGCAACCCAAATGTTGGAGATGTGGTTCCTTGGATGCAACTTATTTTCATGTTTGGTGGACTTGCAAAAATATTAAAACTTTTTGGATTATGATTTGGTGGAACATTCAAAAGATTTTTAAAAGGAAAATTAAATTTACTCCCCAATTATTTCTTTTGGGTATTTTTGTGGATTTTGATGTTAAAGATACTATTTTAATGCTGAATTTAATAACAGCAGCAAGACTATTGGTGGGTCAGTATTGGAAAAAAGATTCTTAACCTTAAAGATTATTTAAGGTTTCTAACTTAGCAGAAATGGCTAAAATTTCTGCTTACTTAAAGGACCATTCACAAAAGAGATATGTTTCTGTATGGAGAAGATGGATAGAATATATTCAGAAGAAGTATGGAACAACAAAGTTTCATTTATTTTATGAATAATGGATTTTTATTAAATTATGAATTCAAGTTTGCAGAGAGTTAAGGGTTATTAGGATTCCGGTTATTGTATAAGTAGTAAATTTAAGTTGGCTATGTGTAGTTTTCTTTTTTTTCTTTTCTTCTTTTTTTTGTAACCCTGTACTGAGCTCTGGGAAGTCGGGGGGGGGGAAGGGGGTGGGGGGAGGGGGGAGTATGGGTAGTATGTTCAATAGTTCAGATTTTGGTGATAGAGGATTGCTCGGGCATTTTCCCTCAGACCGCATCCGATTGAGAAGAAGAGGCGAGGGATAAGTAAGTAGAAAGATGGAGGAGAGAGGGAGGGGAGGAGAGGAGGAGGTAGAAGGAAGGGGAAAGTGAAGAGATGAGAGGGGGATGCGGTCTGGGGGGAAATGGGTGAGCAATGTCGGAATTTGTGTGTTGTAAAAAAAAAGAAAAGAAAAAAAAGTTGAATGGGAGTGTTGGAATTCATTGTTAGAATGTATTTTGTATTGCAACAACTACAGAATCATTCAGCCAGTAGATGGCAGTGTTTAGTATGCATCTATGGTTACAATGTATGGTTCCTTTAAAGTTATAAGGAGTTTCGTGTGTCAGTTGAAAAACCATTAAGCAACAAAGGCGATGGTGACTATACACCAGAGGTGTCAAACTGCCGGCCTGTGGGCCGGATGCATCATGCCGAAAGCGCACCCACCCTAGCTCTGGCAATGGGGGAAAAGTTGTGATATGTCACATGTCACGTGATGTGGCATTTGGCGCCCCTGCTGTATACTGTACATTTTATTTGATCTGTATGGGTATGTAATCCTCCTCTGCTACCAATCTGCATGGCTGTATAATAACCCTCTGCTATAATTTCTATAGAATAGAAGAGAATTTCTATAGAATAAAAGAATTTCTGACATGCCCAGTAAGTGGGATTTGATAAATTTTGTTTTTGAAGTGAGTCATTACTCTGTTGAACTTTGATTTGTTGAACATTGAACATTGATTTTTAACTGACTTCGTCTAATGTCATTTTGGGATGCTATATTCATACTTTATTTTATTTTGCAGATTGTACATGCACATAAACCACAATTCATGGCATTACATTGTCAAGAGTTTGGAGGGAAAAACTATGAAGCATCTATGTCTCACGTGGACAAGTTTGTTAAGTAAGTAACAATCAATCAATTTATTATTACAGCCAAAGGCCAACATATAAATTAAACATTCAAATAAAACAAAACTAAACAGAACCAAAATAGGAAGATATAGCAATATATTACAATTAATGATGTAATCAATGGGTTACCAAGGTCTGCCTAGCTTTACAGACAGTACAACAAAAATTGGCTACCTTCAGAAAAACTGAATCATACTGACCTGACAATAAAAATACATTGAGTATAGTCTAATGCTGGATAAAAACACGTAATAAAATTAATTATAAAAGATTATTAAAAAGATCTAAAATGTTTATTTATGTTTCTGGCGAATCCCCAATGCTGCTGCACAGAATCTGCGCCGTGATCACTAAGTTAAATAACAAGAAAGGCAGACCAAAGCTAGATTAATACTTTTGCTTGGTCAACTTTGATTATTGTTGAAAATAAAATAAATGCAAACCGTTTGATACCTTCTTCAAATTACTACTCTGTTCACCTCTACAATAAGTATGTTATTTTATATTCCAGTATTATTTATAGAAAGAGAAGTGCTTGCACTACTTGTTTGATTTGTCTTGCTATTACTTTAACCATTCTATACTAAATCAGTGTTTGTTTATCTAACTCTGGGAGGAAGCCATAGACCTTTGCGCCCTAGACCCCACTTTCATAGTCTGCCAGTCCTTGTTTTGCTGTATTGTTTTGATACATTAAAATATTATTCTTAAACAAAAAGGAACAAGCATAGAGCAAAGACCAGCCTCTATGATATTATTTCCAAGAATGCCCTTGGACTCTGTAGGCTCTATAGACTTTCTGTAGGTAAACATGCCCTCCCCCGTCACCAAGACCTCCCCAGCTGCCAATCAAGCAGTGTTAGGCAGGAGGAAAGACAAGATGACTGCTAGGAATTCTGCAACCATAGGTCTCATGAAGAATAGGCTGAATTAGCAGAGGGAAAGCCCAGGCAAACAGAGGTAAACCTTGTGGTGAAATGGGGTCAAACACATTTAATAAACAAACAAACAAACAAAAAGACAGAGAACCCTAATGAGAAAGAGGCAACTGGAAAGAAGGTAGTCACTGAGAAAACTGGGGAAAGAGGCATTTTATTTCCTTCCCTTAAAAGTGGTATGAGGTAAAAGTTCTTTGAGTCATTTCCCTCAGTCAGAAGAAAAATTCAGAAGAGGGTAAAAAAGATTAAATAAAAGAAAAGATAGATTGAACTCTATCAAGAAAAGTGTGTAGCGCTTTAGAGATTGGCAAAAGAGATTAAGATAAGAGGAATATAGAGGTCATCAATATATGCGTATATTATGGCTATAAATTGGTGTTTAAAAGTATGCAAACAAGTGTAATGTTTTGGGACTTATGTGGAAAACATCATGGTTTATGCAGTATGCAGAAAATCCAAAAGAGTTCATTAGTACCACTGTAGAAGAAAAAAACATGAGAATATAGTGAAATTGGACTTTAAATAATTAAAATGGAAAACATTTTTATTATTCAGTTTAAATTCTGTTCTACTTGAAAGCATTTATAATTCACAATTCCCTTTTTTAAATGTATGCTTTATTTTTATAAAATACAAGTGCCCCCCCCCCAGCCACTTGAAGGAACATACAAAAATGCAATCAATTTTCCAGATTTCTAATGCCTTGTATATTTTGAGTTAGGGTCAACCTGTTTATTGGTGGTTTTTTTTAAAAAAAATAGAACAACCTGCCAAAGTTATCTTCTTCTGATATGCTGACTACTCTGCTATAGTACTTCCCATCTTGAGTGGATACTTTTTTCTGATTATTTCACCTCTGCAGAATAGTAATTATATTCTACTTCAAAGAAAAGTAGCCCCTGTCTGATGTGGTTTAGTAATAATTTATTCTTGGAGTATAATTTTTTAAGACATACTTTTACCACATAAGTGAACATAAAAAGAAATGGTTTTTCCTTTGTTGAAAAAAGAGAAACAGTGCCCTCTCCTGAGCACTAGAAAGAATCTTAACAACAACACCCCATTTTTATTACACTAAGATTCCTTTTAGTGGAACATACTTAAAAGGTGCCTGCAAAGATGCATGGCTTGACTTGTGAAGGAGAACCCAACAAATAAACAATATAATAGCAATTAATTAAATGCAGCAATTTATTTCCATTGTTCATTTGTACTGATTTCTCTAGTAACCTCCCCAAAAGTAAGGAGCTGTTAATATGTTTTGATTTTTTGCAAATTTACTCTGCGTATTTTCTTTTTAATTTTTTTTCAGAGAATTGCTATCTAGTGATGCAATGAAAGACTACAACAGGGCCCGGGTTTATCTGGATGAAAATTTCAAGTCACAGGAACACTTTACGGTAGATTTCCTGACACTTTTTTGTATGTTATGGATGACTTCACTTACTCTTCTTTCAAAAGATGGCCTTTCTTAATCTTTAGATACAATTCCCACTAACCATGGTCAAATGTTTGTTAAAGAAATTCCAGGAGTTGCATTATTGGCATATATGGAGGAATCTAATTGAGGAAGAGTTACATAAGGCTTTTTCTGAGAGTTATTGCAGGTGAGAAATATAGTGTATTTAATTTGCAACTGCAGATATATTTAATAAGAGCACCCTAGATCAGTGATGGCAAACCTTTTAGAGACCGAGTGCCCAAAACCTGCCTCGCCCCTGCCCCGTCCCTGCATCTCCTGCCCGCAGGGCCACCGACTACTTCCACGGCTCACCACAGCAGATTGCCCAGGTGGCCCAGCAGTGTCATGGTGGCCACGCCCTCTGTCTGCGCCCTGCCGCATCATCTGTACACGATGGGGTGCGAGGGTGGAGTCTTGTCCCTGCTGCCTGGCTGCCATGTCCTTGGCTGTGCTGTTCTGTACAGGCTGCGCCCAGGGCAACTCTTCTCTGGGGGGCTGCTGGTGAAGAGGGGGCCATGGGGGGGCTGGGGTGATGGCGTGCATGCCCACAGAGAGGGCTCTGAGTGCCATCTCTGGCACCCCTACCATAGGTTCGTCACCATTGCTCTAGATGTTAGCTTCATTTTTAAAAAGACAGAACAGGCATTAATAAAATCTGTTAGCAGCAGTATGATAATGGCTGGAGATAATCTACCACATAAAATAAATGATTTTACAAACCCATATAGTAGCAAAAATTTCAGCTATGATAACTAAAAGCAGGTATCTACACCCCAATCAACCAATAAGAAGCTACACCCAATCAAAGGACACATTCCGGTAGTAAGAAGAAAGCTTGGAAGATTAAACCTCTGGTCTCAGTGACCAACCCAGATTGAATCCTGCAAAAATATAGTTACACAATTTAATTGCTTTCTAAGATAAAAATCATCACAAAATAGTAAGATGATAGGAATATATTGTGCATATTATCATAAAATAATCATAAAATACAAGTTTACACAATTCTAAAACAGAATTGGATGCTGTTTGAAATCTTACCACCGCCCTCACCACACCCCAAGGTATAATTTTGAAGTCATGATTTTGAGGTCAGAATTATGGGTTGCTTGATTATATTATAGATTGCTGTTGTGTTTGCTCTGAAACTCCATATATCCTCAATAGAGCAATTGTCTCACAGACAATTCTCACAGACACAAACTAAGAAAAATAACCCCACTAAACTCCTATCAGTCACCCAATCAAAAAAGAACCAAAATAGAAATTGTAAACAAATTGACAATTTAAGAAGCAGAAACCACCGTATCTTCCCACAAATCCACAGCAGACCCTGGCAGTTGCATGTATTCAACCTGTCCCCAATCTTACTAAGAATGTAGGTTAAAAATGGCTTATCTTTTTAATGCCATTTTCATTTTTCTCAGATCGCATTCTGTTTGTTGCCAGGGTAGGAGAGTATACTGTAGTTATTCAGATATTGATTTTGGACTATATTCAAGTGCCAACTCAGTCATGAAGTCCTAGGTAACTTCAGGCCAGTCACTTTCAATCCAGCTACTTCTTTGTCTATCCACTACTGCTTTGGGGATGAAATGAGGAGACCTCCAAGCAAGTCATGACAAAAAGGAAATGAATGAATACTTAGTTTGTGATAGATAGTACTTGGTTTATAAACATCTGTGACATTGTTGTAGCATATAAGAACTATATGATATAATGAACAAAATTCTGACTCGTTGGAATCAATTTATTTGAAAACCTGAACACTGAAAATAACAAGGGAAGAATACATCAACCAAATAGCAAACAGTGAACCAATAGAAATACATATGTAATGAATGCTGAAGATGTTTCACTTTCAATATAAATGCCCCTACAGTGATGAATTTCAGTACTTTAAGCTAATGTGACCTTTAAATAAGATAGGGACTATGCTGCAATATAGAATAACATTACCTTAAAATCATGTTCTCCTGATTGCAAAAAATTGTAAAGTTAATTTTTATTAGATTAATGACATTTGAGCAATATTTTCAGTCAGGCCTACCTCAATTAATTGGCCATTAACTGAAAAAAGAAATTGAATTTATCTTGTACATAAATCCTGTGTTATTAATGGCTTTCAGAAAATTCAATGTGTTCCCAGAAATGGAAAACGCATGCTTGATCTTGATGAGCATATTATCTGTCAGAAGGAACTCTTCTAAATATAATAAAATGATTCAGGAAGAGTGATATAATTGAATTTAGTACAAGGAGAATTCAAATATTTGATTAGTTCATTTAAATCATTTTACGTTCGGGGGGGGGGGAAGAGACTAAATTTTCTTGACTCCTTCTATCCCCTCTAGTCTCTCATGCTGAGCACACTTTCACCACGAGGTGGAGCCAGGATATTACTTTTACACACAAATAAAGCCTCTTGGTGTGCAAACTGTAGCAATCAGTTAAAGGATTTGGTTGCTGAATATTCCTTTTGCTAATTTGGGGATATTCAGAAGGGTGTATTACAGATCTAGGTTCCTGTGACACATTTGGTTTCCAGTGGCTGTCATCAAGCAGTTGAGTAGATTTCTCTTCATTCCAAAACTCATTTTCTGCATATATAGACCGATTTACTATAGAAAGTGGAAAGATTGAGAAGACAACTATGTGTCTAATGTAGATGACCTTGTTTTATTATTTCTGTTTAAAATAATATTTCTCTTTCTAAAATGGACAAACAAAAACATACAAGTTATTTAACCAATAGAGGTAATAATTTTGTAAATTTATTTATAAATATAAGATTGAGATTTAATCTTTGTAATTTGAAAATCTAGCTGAAGTTCTGTTTGGTTGCATTTTTCTTCTGTGCCATTTTTTTCCAACAGAGGTGATTCTCTTTTCAGTCCTTAGTCCCGCAGAACAATTTGACTGTTATCTCCAAATCAAAAACATTAGGCCAGTTTAGATGATAACATTATTTGAATGGGCATAAAAATTGTGCTTTATATTCCTATCAACACTGCTACCCTTCTTGCTTTGGATGCATAACTTTAGTCGAATATGCTCTTACTTACCAATAGTTTCAATTGGTTTTATTTCACACAAGTCAGTTTTCAGAAAATGGCAATTCTAAGCCTATGCATGTTGGAAGAAGCCACTACAGGCATCTAGTTTCTTTATTATCTCTCTTTGTTATCCTTTCCTTGAGTCCTCTTGGTTGAGTATCTAACTTTTTCATGATTTTAAAAGAGGTACTATTTGCCATCAATTAGGCATGCAAAACAATTTGCTCGTCTTTGAAAGTTTTCAAAAATTCATATGGCAAATCATTGTTGGAGATTTCTGTCTCCCACTTTCATTTTAATGACTGTAAACTATTAATTTAATATACACACACATATATATACATACACACACATACATACATACATACACACACACACACACACAAGCATGCAAACATACTTCAAATATTTAATGATGTAATCATTACAGCTAAAGAATAGTGATATATTAACCATTAATGTACTGAATACAAATTTCACATATAAATATCACTTTTTTTCCTTATATGTTCTTTTTCTAGAGATCATATATTTGTCAGTAAAACACATAATTATAATCCTTTAAAAGTAACTCTGCTTAAAAAAAATCCTTGACATCAGCGCAGATATCTTTTTAATAGCATTTCCATTACAAAACCTGTTGACAATTTTTCTGATATTAATTAACAGCCTACTAATCCTTATTGGCTGTGTTCACTCGCCACTTCCATTTGATTTTTGAATGATATGCTAAAGCAGACATGGCTTGTAAACCATTTATAATTAGTATTTTATATGAAACAAGTAACAATGTTTTTTTAAAGTCATGGTTAAAACATGTTTTGGCATAGTCTTTATCATTAAGAAAACTTATGAGAAACTACAGGCTCTTTTTCAAAGTACAAATGTTTCATCTCCATATGAATATCATCCATGGCATGTGCATGCTAGCTGAGGGTTTATTGTTAAAGGTACACATAAAGCTGCTGTGTTTACAGAACTAATTGCAAAGTTCTTTTGATCTTTCTGTGTACAACAGTGCACTAACAATAGTAATTACATAATCTATATATAGAATGTACATACCAATTAACATAAGTAAAAAAAATACCCTGTCCCAAACAGTTAAAAGTCTTCATTTTGATATGGAATGAGAGGAGGAAATATAATAAATGTTAATAATTTAATAAGGTATAAATGGAGATGCTACTCAAAAGATGCATACAAAACATCACATTTGATTAACATGAAAAAGATCTCTTCCTGATCTTTCTTTGTTGATGGTATTACACTGATTATTTAAAAATAATGTCAGTTGTCTAGAAGAAAGGCAAAAGCTCTACAATACTTTGATCTTTTCTACTGTAGATCCCCCCCCCCAAATAATAATATAGGCTTACACACATTATTTTAATCAATTATATAGCTTGGAAAGTAAAAGATGAAAGAATATTACGGTTCAATTATAGAGAACATATGTAGAATATATGTAACTCATAGTTAAACTGTTGATAACAAAACATATTCAGATAAAACAGCCAAGCTCAGAAAACACCATAAGCTCAACCAAAGATTTTGGACCTGAAATATGGGAAGAAACAACATTTAGTTCATTTGCTTTGAAGTAATATTACACTGTTAATTGAATAATTATTCTCAAATGTAATCTTTGAAGTAATTTCAAAGAATACATGAAGAGTTCTGAGGGGTGCATAAATAATACTTTTTTACCATTGTATTTTCAGTACTATTCAAGAAACTAGTTGGATTCATAAAATAAAATATGTCCTCCAACATAGCTTATGGAAAATGAGAATTCAACACTGTAATACTACATGTGTTCATTTAGAAGTAAGTGCTATAATGTTTAAGAGTCTTTAGGCTAGCTTTCAAGATAAACAGGATTTTTTTTATAGATCAGTAGATCTTAAGCTGAATATTTTTTAAAAAGTGCATTATTGGGTCATACACAGGGCATGGAGTGTAGTGAAAAATGTTTTGCCAATATGTAGTAATAATTACATATATAAAATTCCTCTTCTGAGTCAGTTTTTGGCTACAGTATTTTTAAGTTTTAATATAGGAAAAGGTCATGTCATTCAAAAAATAAATAATTTCTTCACATTGGAAAAAAAGATACAGCCTACGAACTCTCTATAGTACTTGTGAAATGCTTATCAGTGTAGGTATAGCCACTCTGAAGTAGCCACTGCAAAATTAGTGTCTTTTTATTACTTTAATTTTAATAAAATTGTTAAACTGATCATCTTAATTACAGCCCATTTTTATCATAAACTTTATCCTGGGATATTAAAATGTTTGCCTATATTACTTAAAGTAAAAGTTAAAAGATTTGATTGCATAATTCTTTAAGTAAGTTTATGTTATATTGATTGCTTCTAGATAAATATTGATTACCTATTTCTTTTATTTCTAATCAATCACAGGAATATGTTTGGCTCTGTGCTCAATGTTTCTGTGGGTAAATTGATTTTAATTAGTGTTTCTCTATCTGGCAGAGAACAACAGTTCTGCTTTAAACACACTCATTTTATTGTTTCCAACTCAAAGGAATGTTGGAAAGAAATTATGCAAAGGGACTGAAGACTTTATCTTGCCCACAATAGAATTCTGAAAACAGAAATAAACAGGATCAGATCTGATGTGGGAGCAATAAAAGAAAAACTATATCAGTAGCTGGTCCAATCAAAAGATGTACAAAAGAGATGGTTTGCATCCATCAAAAAAAGGGACTGAGTTACTCGGCTATAAATTCACAGATTTTCTGGAGGGAAATTTAAACTAAACAGCGGGGACAGGGAGATAATTGATACGGAACAAACCTGTCCCCGGCAATTTAAAAACTATAGGGCTATCAGTGCATGTAGCATAGATGTGTGTGTGGACAAGAATACCAACCTTGCTATCAATCAAAATGAAGCCTCTAATAGCGAGTGCCACATAAAGTGCACTAACCAATAGGTGGTAAGACAATAGGGGAACTCAGGCACCACACAGGCTATGTAGAAAGGAAACACAGGGCCACCCACAAAGGACTCAAATGTTTATACACCAATGCACAGAGTATGAACAGCAAACAGGGTGAACTAGAAATTCAGGTTAATGAGGGCAGAAACGATATTGTTGCCATTACGGAAACATGGTGGGATGAAACTCACACATGGAACACACAGCTAGAGGGATTTAAATTATTTAAAAGACACAGACCAAATAAAAGAGGAGGTGGAGTTGCTCTCTATATAAGAAATAACTACATCTCCACAGAAATAGAGTACAACAATGATAAAAACTGTCTTGAATGCATTTGGGTCAATATAAAAGGGGGGGCAAATGACATTGCCATAGGTGTATACTACAGACCACCCAACCAAACAGAGGAAATAGATGAACTTTTTGCTAGTCAGCTAACTAAGGTCTGTAGGAAGCACATCACAATAGTAATGGGGGACTTTAACTACCCTGACATCAACTGGGAGACAAACTCCGCACCAAGTGGAAGATCAAACAGGTTCCTGGCAAACCTAGCAGACAACTTTGTCTCCCAAAAAGTAGAGACGGGAACTAGGGGATTAGCCATTTTGGATCTAATTCTCACTAACAGAGATGAAATGATAGACGGTGTTGAAGCCATAGGAACCCTGGGAGGAAGTGATCATGCAATATTAGAATTCAAAATTATAGAAGCACAAGCAATAGAACACAGTCAAACTAGAGTCTTGGACTTCAAGAGAGCTAATTTCAATAAACTTAGAGAGGGCTTGGGAAGGATTCCATGGATGAGAATCCTCAAGGGGAAAACAACTCAAGAAGCTTGGGAAATTTTGAAAAATGAGATAATAAAAGCACAGTCTAGCACAATACCAACAAAGAGGAAAAATAACAGCTCTCAAAAGAAACCCGCATGGCTGCATAAAGAACTCTCTGACAAATTGAAAGATAAAAAGGACAAGTATAGAAAGTGGAAAGAGGGGAACATAACTAAGTCAGAATATCAGCAAATAGCCCGAGCCTGCAAAGATGAAGTGAAGAAAGCCAAGGCTCAAAATGAACTAAGGCTTGCGACCAAAGTCAAAAATAACAAAAAAAGCTTCTTTCAACATATAAAAAACAAGAAAAATGTGAAGGAAACGATTGGTCCATTAGTGGGTGGAAGTGGCAAGAAGGTGACAAACAACAGGGAGAAAGCAGAACTATTTAACTCGTGTTTTGCATCTGTCTTTACACAAAGGGAAAAAACAGACCAACCTATCAAAAATAGTGCCATAAAAAACAAAACAGAAACACAAGTTAAGATCGGCAAGAAAATGGTTAGGGAGCACCTGTCCAGCCTAGATGAGTTCAAATCGCCAGGACCAGATGGATTACACCCCAGAGTTCTCAAGGAACTGGCAGATGTAATATCGGACCCACTGAACTATATTTTTCAAAGATCCTGGAACACAGGGGAACTACCAGAGGACTGGAAAAGAGCTGATGTAGTTCCCATCCTCAAAAAAGGAAAAAAAATGGATCCAGGAAATTACAGACCTATCAGCCTGACCTCAATACATGGGAAGATCCTGGAAAAGATAATCAAACAACGAATCAACGAACACCTAGAGGCAAACAAAGTCATTACTAAAAGCCAACATGGGTTTGTCAAAAATAGATCATGCCAGACAAATCTTATTGCATTCTTTGACCAAGTGACAAAATTAGTGGATCAGAGGAATGCTGTGGACATAATTTACTTGGACTTCAGTAAGGCATTTGATAAAGTAGATCACAACCTACTACTTGACAAGATAGAAAAATGTGGGGTAGACAGAACCACCACCAGATGGATCCGTAGCTGGCTGACCGGCCGTACTCAGCGAGTGGTCCTCAATGGAACTGCATCTATATGGAGGGAAGTGTGTAGTGGGGTGCCCCAGGGCTCTGTTCTGGGCCCAGTACTCTTCAACATCTTCATCAATGACTTGGATGAAGGGATAGATGGGAACTCATCAAATTTGCAGACGACACCAAGCTGGCAGGAATAGCCAACACTCCAGAAGACAGGCTTCAGATACAGAAGGATCTGGACAGACTTGAACACTGGGCACTAACTAACAAAATGAAATTCAATGGTGAAAAAAGCAAGGTTCTACATTTAGGCAAGAAAAACCAAATGCACAAGTACAGCATAGGTGGCACCATGCTCAATAGTAGTAACTGTGAGAGGGACCTCGGAGTCCTAGTAGACAATCACTTAAATATGAGCCAGCAGTGTGCTGCAGCTGCAAAAAAGGCCAACACAGTGCTAGGCTGCATTAACAGAGGGATAGAATCAAGATCACGTGAAGTATTAATACCACTCTTTAATGCCTTGGTAAGGCCACACTTGGAATACTGCATCCAGTTTTGGTCACCACGATGTAAAAAAGATGTTGAGACTCTAGAAAGAGTACAGAGAAGAGCAACAAAGATGATTAGGGGACTGGAGGCTAAAACATATAAGGAACGGTTGCTAGAATTGGGTATGTCTAGTTTAACGAAGAGAAGGACAAGGGGGGACATGATAGCAGTATTCCAATATCTCAGGGGCTGCCATAAAGAAGAGGGAATTAAGCTATTTTCCAAAGCACCTGAAGGCAGGACAAGAAGCAATGGGTGGAAACTAATCAAGGAGAGAAGCAACCTAGAACTAAGGAGAAACTTCCTGACAGTGAGAACAATTAATCAGTGGAACAGCTTGCCTCCAGAAGCAGTAAATGCTCCAACACTGGAAGTTTTTAAGAAGAGACTGGACAGCCATTTGTCCGAAATGGTGTAGGGTTTCCTGCCCGAGCAGGGGGTTGGACTAGATGACCTCCAAGGTCCCTTCCAACTTTACTATTATTATTATTATTATTATTATTATCTAAAAATGAGCTGTAGTCTACTAGAAACTGCAAGTAAAAAAATTCCTCCATTGCATCCTTATGAGAAAGACAATTGGGCAGTGGATTAGAATATTGCCAACTGTTGTGTTCTGCTAGAATAGTCATATTCCCTCCCTGTCATGTGATGCTGAGAATATATGTAGACCTGCTATGCTTTCCAATGCCACACATAGACTGAAGGAGAACAGAAGGAAAATGCAGGAGAAAATATAAAGGCCTCTTCTAGCCAACATTGGAAAATGATTACAAAGAATTCGAGAAGCCATCTTCTGAATATTTTCTTTATCATCTTGATATTTTTCATGAGATATCAAGTTAAGCGCAGAAGCCTATGAATGAATATCATGACAAATGCATTATATTTATGTAGTAGTTGACTCACTTTCCTAGTAAGGTCCCTTTGCAGTCCCCACCATCTCCAGATTGAAGGCAACTAGAGGGTGTTCTTTCGCTAAGTTATACATTAGAACAAGTGGGAGAGAATGAAGGAGAACAGAGCAACAACATGTGGCAACATTCACGTGTCAGGCTAAATTATAATATCCTTAGTCTTATTTTGGCACAGAGGAATTCAGCCATTTTAGTCTGTAGCCTTATTATTGCCTGAATAGGTTTGACATAGCCAACAGATAGTACTTATATAAATGGCCACAACTGGGACTAGCAGTTCCATTGCTAGGCAACATATCATTAAGTGAAACATCATATAAACACACCTGACTTACGATGTTGATTCCACTAGAGTTGTTAAGCAAATCACCCATGGTCATTAAGTGATGCATCACGTGGCTGCAACTTGTGATTTTACCACTGGCTTTTCCATTGATTTTATCAGAAATCAGCTGTGATGCTTCCAAATGACAATCATATGACTGCAGGATACTCTGATGGCCATAAATGCATGCCAATTGTGAAGCACCCAAATCTTGATCATGTGGCCGTGAGGAGGCTGTGATGGTCACAAGTTTGATGACTGATCATAAAGTTAACTCTTTTCAGCATTCAAGATAGTCATTAACCAAGGATTGTCTGTATAGGGTTAGTGATAGGATTTGATTTATAGCAGGGGTGTCAAACTGCTGGCCCGCAGGCCAATTGCATCATACGGAGGCCACACCCACCCCAGCTCCGGCGATGCAAAAAAAGCCATGACACGTCGTGACATGACACATCACGTGATGCAGCGAGTTTGACACCTGTGATTTAAAGTACCGTAAATGCTGGCGTACAAGGTGACCCGGCGTATAAGACGACCTCCGTCTTTATAGCCGGGCCGCATTCCTAGAACGTCGTCTTATACGCCGGAAACTACCAGTATTTCCGGCGTATAAGACGACTCGGTGTATAAGATGACCCCCGTCTTTGGCGCCGATTTCAGTGCTCGCGGAAGTCGTCTTATATGCCGGCATTTACGGTATATCAGGAGACTTAATTAGGTTGTCATTGTACACATATTTACTGTGAAGTAAGTCCTATTAAACTACAGATTCAGACTCTTAATTTTATATGCTGCTTTGTTCTCTCGTCTGTTGTTTAAAAAATAAGTTTAGCTTGTCTTGGTCTGTGAATGCACATAGTATCCTCTGATTTCTGTGAAACATAACTACAACTAATGGTCTTTTAAAATTTTCAGTGTAATGTGGCAGTGATGGAAGTAGAAAAAGAACCTCTTGAAAGGCAAATATTAGGCTAGATAAAGTTATCTTCTTGGAATAGGACTGTGTCTCCAATGATAAAATGGGATATAATTGCTTACAAAATAATGAAGTGCTACATTAAAAAAATTGCTAATACATTGCCAGTAAAAATAAATAAATAAACAAACAAACTTAAATAAGAACACTGTGACTCATTTGATAAACAGCATGAATGCTATTTAGTGTTATGAACTCTTGGGTATATTAGAACTTTAGAACTATTGCATTTACCATAATGAAACATTGATGGCAGAAAACAAAGCAGCACTTCATGCTATATACTCTTTTTTACATTAAAATCATAAGATAGTCCAAAGTCACAACTTCTCTTGTATAATTTTCCAAATAGAAACTTCAGTAATTTGCACCAAATGAATTTAACTGATAGGCTGATATTTTAAATAATGTACCTATTTCCTAATATATTGTGTATTAGCTATTTAGAAATTCAACTAGAAGCATTAATTCATAACATTTATTTATGGATTTATATTTCTGCCCCAAAAAGATAGTAAAGTTGAACATTATACAATATTTTTGAAACATATTCTAGATTGATAACTTGTTGATATAACCATTTCATAGAGGTAAGCCCCATTGGATACAGTGCAATTTATATTTGATATACCTGAATGGGATTATACACAGAAAGTGTATAATTATACACAGAAAGTGATCTTAACTGTGACTAATGCTAAACAAATTTTATGCTTAATTTAGATTTTTTAAAAACATCCAGATTCAGAAAATAGATGAAAAACACAACAGAAACTGTTTAACGAAGGATCTACCACAGTTATTGCGTCTGCAAATAACTGGAAAAGAATCTTTAAAAAGAATGAAAAATATGTTAGAATTTGGAATGCTTATGCAAAATCTAAATAATTTGTTACAGCTATTCATAATTGTTACTAAAATAATAATGTGCAGAAATAGAACAAATTAAAAACTGTTGCTGTTGCATAAAATGGATGCAAAATTTGAAAGAAGAAAATAATTTTGATGGGCAAATTCCAGTTGGTTCCACTTGGCATCAACTATATGATACTCAAGTTGTCTCTCAGCTACGTTTTGGGACTTCCAGCTGGAAAACATGGTAGACTGACATGTTTTTACAAAACTGTTACTGTCACCAAAATTAATACCAATAGTCAGTGTAATGCCCAAGCTAATATGGCTTCATCCGATAGGGAGAGCTGTGAGATTGCCACTTGAGTTCCAAAGGGAAACTTCTTGAAGGATATGGAGGGAACCAGTTGGGGATTCCTGAAAAAAAGCATCTAGTGTTGCAGGAAGATACAGTATGGTCAGAGCCTGCCTAAAAGACCTCAAAAAGTAGAAATTGCTTATACAGTTGATTGTTGTATTCTTTTTGCTGTTCAAGAGTGGAATAATTAGAACATTTTGAGGTTCTGTATAAAGCTGGCAATACAGAAGAATATGTTTGATAGTTTCTATCTGTCCCAAGTCATAAGGGCATATAGTACTTCTACTATACTTCTGTGTTGGAGTGTTTCCTGGTGAAAGAATCAGACGGTGACATCACTATTGCCCGGAGAACACTCCTTTTGTGTCCCCATTAAGTTGCTTACCAAAGTAGTATCCATCTATCTACTCATGGTTGCCCACTTTCAAATTGCTGGGCTGGGGGGCAGCACCCAGAGCTTGAATGTGGGCCTGCTGAGTGTCATCTCAGCATCCTAATTATGTGAGCCATCGTGCTCCCCTTTCAGCCAGAAGTGTTAAAGGGAGAGCATTACATTGGTCTAAGGTAAAAGATCTTCTCAGATTTGAAATGTTAAGCTGTGTAAGATACATAGCTGGTGACAAGTGTATCTCATGCTATTTGCCATAAGAAGCTGAATGGTATTACCTCCATCTGTTTGACAGTCTATGCTAAATAGACATTACTTAACTATGACGCTTACTTGTTCACAGCCCAAAGATATTAAGTAAGTGGTGGAAAATCCTAGGAGACAAAACTTGTATTAAACTGCCAAAGAGGCCTATACTCAAACCCTCCTCCTCACACCCTGATTGCACATCTACCTTTAGAAGATCTCCAGAACTTGTGATGAGTAAGAGAAGCAGACCACTCCACCTCTTGGCCTCCCTTCTTCCCATATCTTGTCTGTCATCTATAAACAAGCTTTTAAAGCCGCCTCATTCAGTTTTGGTCAGCAAAAATCCATTTAAGACTTACAGAAATAACAACATGTATATTTTAATCTTGCTCAAATAAGCCAACCGTATATTCTGTCCCCTTGCTTTCAACAATCTTGATATTTAATGCCTTTAGATAGCATCTCAGAATTTGATTTTTTAAATGTTCTCTTTATATCTTCTTAGAAATTTCTTTAAAACCATAAATCTTTTTGGTAAATCCAAAATAAAAAAATATTTTTATACTCTTTCAGTTTGTTATCTATATATCTTTTTAAATTAAGACACCTCCCGGTTTCATTTGTAAATCCAGTGTAATATCTTTTTCCATGTCATTCTTATAACATGTCATTTCTAAATCCACATTTGAATCAACCTGA
Organism: Crotalus tigris; assembly: GCF_016545835.1. Taxonomy (NCBI): domain Eukaryota; kingdom Metazoa; phylum Chordata; class Lepidosauria; order Squamata; family Viperidae; genus Crotalus; species Crotalus tigris. The sequence goes on from NW_024096561.1 coordinate 1,301,648, forward strand.
GTCTCAGATTTGTCCAGTAAAACCCGTTTGTCTTTGATAATCCTTTTTAAATCTATTTTTATGACAGAAGACAATCTTAAGAGTAACTTTTGAGTGTGTTGTTCCCAAATAACCTTGAATTGATTCAAAGTTAGAGTATTTTGTTCCATTCTGTATTAATGAATCTCATCTCCTTTAACTACAGTCTTTATTCCTTTTTGGTTCTCTCTAGTATTCAATTTTCAAAATCCCACTAGATTTTCAAAATCCCACTAGATTTTTCCTAATCTACAGCATTTTCTCACTGCAAGATTTTTTATACTTAATCTCAAAATTTTCATATATTTTTTCCAAACCAACAAAAAGAATTATTTTAATTAATTTCAGAATCTTATTTCAAACCCATCTGGCCCCTTAGTCTGTTTCAAATTTAATGTAACTTTTCAAATTCAATGTACCGTGTTGCTGTTTATTCCAAAACAAATAATTTTTTTAAGTCCTTAACCTTGCATAAAACGTTTTTGTCAAAAATTGAGGGAGATTCACACAGTGTAATGAAACTTGCCATTCTGAAGGTTATTACTATCAAAAAATCTATTAATAATCAATTTCCAGAAGTGATTAAGAAACACAATGTGAATCCATATCCTTTTAAAGACGCCAACTGTGGCTTGGGCAAAGATGGCAATACTCTGGCTCTGAGAGCTCTACCCCCATCAGAGATCACTGTCTTGCAGTTGTTTCATAGGGAGCTACTATCTGGAGCACTTAAGGGTAATCCCAAGCCCTATTCTTTATCCAGAGATGAATTCCGAGATGCTGGTCCATTTACTGGCTCCTCATTCCGCTGTGGTCATTGGCTCCACTCTCAGCAGAGCTGTTTTCAGTTTGCCATTGTTTTCCCCAAAATTGATATGTTTTGCATTTCTAAGAAACTAACTACATGTACTAACAAAGTAGAAATACTACCAAAAACTTTCTTGGAGCATAACCCTATACCTTTAATATATAAGAAGAAAGGCAAAACTTACAGATAGATGCTAAATGAGATATTGTTACAAAAATTTCTTAGCCATGTTTTTTATTCTTTTGTTTCTTGGCACCCTTTAATAGTTACAACAATGATATAGGAACTACGGAGGTTTTATTGCAAAGTGCTGCTGTAAATATTAATGAATCTTAGCTGTTTTCAATTAATATTTAAATATAAAATTATATAGTCTGTTTGTTTGTTTGTTTATCAGATTCATACAGCTGCACATCTCCCTAAAAGTAACTCTGGCTGTTGCACAGCAATAAATAAAACAGGCAATGTAAAAGACAAAAAAAGATAAAAATCTATAAAAACACAGTAATAAATAACATAAAACAAAAATATTAACCATACTTAATATCATATATAGAATGATTTATATAAACCAGTTCAATGTCTGTAAATTTGCTCTAAAGCTCAGAATACAAGAGAATGATCAGGTAACAGTATGCATAATATTTGTTGATTCACAGATGTGGGTGTTTCATTAATTATATGGAAGTGTTGCAGCACCATTCGGAAAACATATTTTCTCAGTAGTATTCTGTTTGTACACAAATATCTCTTGATCAGATCTTGTACTTGGATCTATGTGTTTGTATTTATCAAAAATTAAATGTAGTCCATGGATGAAAGATCTTTTCAAAAAGAAAAACTTGGCATCAATACTTTCTGTTACCTACAAGGCAGAAAAACATCCTGTTTTGCATTATGAATTTAATGTGTATGAGATTGTGCAGCAGGTTTTACTACTTTATTTAAAAAGATAACTAAAAGATAACTAGAAAACTATTTGTTTTATTTTAACTGTTTTCTCTTTGCCTTGAGTATTCAATGCCAGAAATACTTATTTGTTCTTTTGTTAAATTTAACAATAGTTGCAATGTACAACTCAAACTAGACACTCTTTGACACTAAGAAAATGTTTTTACTTAGATGTAGGGGCTTTCCAAGTGTCTATTGATCAGTGTTCTCCAACAGCATAGAAATAATGTATCTAATTTTACCGGCCACATGGAGGAGTATAGGAAAAGCATTAGTTATCCCCAGAAAGGCTTAGAATATCAATAGGAGGACATAACATTAATGACTTTCCTATACTGCATCCTCAAAAATGGCTAAATGAGGAAGAAATTATGCATTTGTTTTCCTATAATTTCACCAATTGTCTTGTTTTACTGCAACGCTAAGGCATTAAGAGTGAAATGTTACACCAAGACTTCTTTCCTGACAATTTGTCTGACATGCAAAGTATGCAGCTTTCCTTTCCCCACCTCCTCCCTTCACAATGCAAGGGGAAAAGATTGTTCACTTCAGAGCCAAGCCATGGGCTCTCCTAGGAGAATAGAATAGAATAGAATAGAATAGAATAGAATAGAATAGAATAGAATAGAATCTGGAAGGGACTTTGGAGGTCTTCTAGTCCAGCCCCCTGCTCAAGCAGGAGAACCTATACCATCTCAAACAAGTGACTGTCCAGTCTCTTCTTAAAAACCTCCAGTGATGAAGCACCCACGGTTTCTGAAGGCAAGCTGTTCTATGGGTTAATTGTCCTCACTGTTAGGAACTTTCTCCTTAATTCCAGGTTGTTTCTTTCTTTGATCAGTTTCCAACCATTGTTTCTTGTCCTGCCCTCTGGTGCTTTGGAGAATAATTTGACCACCTCTTTTTTGTGGCAGCCTTTCAAATACTGGAATACTGCTGTCATGTCACCCCTATACTAGTACTATGGAGCTTATTTGAATCTCAGCTTTGCCACTTCCTGACACGTTTTTCCCTCTGATCAGCCACTAGAGTGCATACAACAGAACAATGGGCAAACATAAGGTGTGCTGTGCTGTATTAGTGGAAGCGTCAGGAAAGCAGATCATGGTTTTTATATAGAATGCCATTCAATATAAGAAACTAAGAAAAACATATGTACATTATCATATTAGGTATTGTTCACTTTCTGTTCTGCATTTCTGCATTCACTTTCTGTTCTGCATTTCCTGCTTTTAGCAGGATACATACAATATGATTACATAATGTTCTCTCTTACAAAATGTTTAGTAATAAAATGTGTGGAGGTACCTGGATTCTGTTTCTGCACAGGGATGAATTCAGTGGGTGTTATTGGAGTGAATTGCTTAAAGAAGTGAGATAAAGTTACACAAGGATTATTTATATGTTGCATTTAAATCTTAAATTTTGTCCAGGTGTACAAAGCAACATGGAATTTTATGTTCACAATAGTCCTATGAGGCACATTAAGTTAAAAATCAAGCTTCATGGTTGAGTTGAGATTCGCACATGGATCTCACCAATCAGTCTAACTATTCCATAACATTAGCTTTTGAATGGAAAAAATTCTATCTTTATTATAGAGTATATCTGCTTAATATTATTAGGGTCTAAATTGGTAGTAGGATTTAGCCTTATAAAATTACATTTGTCATTTATTTTCAAGTCTACCTCAAACAAACTAGGGATAATCATTAAGTTTATAGACCCATGCCTTTTTAACCAATACATATGTGTGTTGGATAACATAGAAATATAATAAAATTTGACAGTTGCAAAACAGCTTAAAAATAAATTTCAGCATAATTACATTTTTAAATTTTAAATTGCAACTCCTTTGTTAGAAATTTGTTGGACTGATCCTTAATATTGAAAACGACCAAGAAAACTAGTATCCTTGCATTAAAAACAAAATATTATATGAGATTTCACTTAAAATATATACTAGTAAGAGTTATATTGCATAAGTATAGATACATAGGTATTTGCCAATCAGCCTGGGAATCCAGCTAGTTTTATGAACACTCAGTGGAGGAAAGAAGAGTTTCCTTTCTGTGCTCTAGATTGTTCCTATCTAGAAGATTGTCTGGTGCAGTTCAAAAGTTTTGGCATACATACATGCTGTTCTTAAGCTCCAGGCAGATTTATACAAAAAAGCTTATTCTTAATATATTAACAATATATAATATTGGATATTGATTTTCTTGGCTATTTTCAATATTAAGGGTCAGTCCAACAAATTTCTAACAAAGGACTTGCAATTTAAAAATGTAATTATGCTGATACTTGATTTATTTTTCAAATGTAAGCAAATAAAAGGAATTGATTTAGATACTGTATTGATCAGGGGTCCCCAAACTATGGGCTGTGGCCCGAGACTGGGCCTCAGGCTCTTGGCCAGCAGACCGTGGAAATGGCTGGTTGGTGTGCGCTCACATGGACGTGCATTCCCCCCACTTGCGCTAGTGCCTGCGGCCCTGTTTGCGCATGCGTGCGGACAGGGATGCTAGCACAGGGCGGGATGTCTGCAGCCTATTTACGCATGTGCCGCTAGCCTGGGTGAGTTGCACGGCCATTCGTGCATGCGCATAGCACCAGCGTATGCCACATGCGCAGATGGGGCTGCTAGTGCTGCGCTAATGTGCGTGGTCCTGTGTGCATGTATGCGCACGTGTGCACCAATTTTGAAGCTGCTCTCCTTCCCTCTGGTCCCCAAGCCCGGAAGAATAGATTATTTTTTTAATGTCTAAAAGAAAAGAAAACTTTTCTCATTTCAAAAGGAGAAAGTAATTTTACTTCAGGCTAACCTTGAATTTCTTTGTGATACCCACCAAGGTTTTATTACTTTTTATAATGGCAGTTTTACACACTTAAATCCTACAGTGGCATACACATGCACGGATGCTGAGGCTGTAAAGTGATGTGAATGTCTTCTTTTGACACTTCACTTTTCAAACTGAGCTCCAGTCTAATCCCTTAGCTAATATGGTGAATGAAAACAGATGATACACTGATGGCTTTTAGATATGCGTATTTTTAAAGTCTGAAAGAAATAAAGCTTGGAGATAATGAGATTTATATAGTATTATGATTTTAAAGAGACAGTTTTATTCTATGATCCTTATGTAAGCATTTTGAAAATTCTACTTTATAATATCTCTTTCTGTAGGATTAATAGAAATTAGCGAACTGGGTTCTCTCAGTCTTTGCATTAACCAGTTTAAATAGTGCAAAATAGATTTAATATACTTTCCTAAAAATGTGTACTTCCAATGTGTTTTAAAACATATACATTATTTATTAAGATATTCATGATCTCATCACCTTTGGCAACTACATAAATGGTAATATACAGGTGGTCCTCAATTTACGACCACAACTGCCCCCAAAATTTCTGCTATTTGTTAAGAGAGTTTGGCCCAAATTTACATTCTTTCTTGCCACATTTGTTAAGTGAATCACTGGAGTTGTTACATTAGTAACATGACTGTTAAGTGAGTCTAGCTTTCCCGTTGGCTTTGCAGAAGTCTGCGGACAGTTGCAAAAGGTGATCACATGACCTCAGGACATAGCAACTGTCCTAAATATGAGTCAATTGCCAAGTGTCTGAATTTCGACCACATGACCACGGGGATGCTGCAACAGTCATTAAGTGTGAAAAATGGTCATAGGTAACTTTATTCAGTGCCTTTGTAACTTTGAACAGTCACTAAACAGACTGTTGTAAGTCAAAGACTAACTGTTACTATATATTTATTATTATGTTTTTACTCATCAGGAATACCAGAATACAAAGAACAAACAAAAAAGAATCACATATTTGATGTTCTTTGAAAATTTGAATTTCATCCAAAAAGTAAGGGGGGGGGGTGTAAATCCATATTTGATATAACCAAAATATTTAGTTCTTATAAAAAAATAGTTTGTTGTTGTTGCAATGCACCAATAACTATAGGAAAGACTTCGAAAGATCTTTTCTATAATCCAGTGGCTCCCAACCTTTTCTATATCCCGCATCCCTAGAACGCTTTGATATATTCTCACACCCCTTAAAAAAGTTCAAAATAACAGCAATGAATTATGCATATACACTATAATTTTGAAAACCCAAGTTTTCGCACCCCCTGGAATATTATCTTGCACCCCCCGGGGGTGCAAGCAGCCCCTGTTGGAAACCCCTGCTATAATCTATCCATTTTGAATGATAGAACTTTTTTTTAAAGAAAAAAATCATTCTTCTATCCTGAGTTTTTGTTTGCTTGTATGTGCACCTGTGAATAAGTTTTAACTCCTAGCAACTGCCTGGACTAATTCTGCAGTTTTCTTGGCAAGATTTCAGAAGTGGTTTGCTATTTCGCCCTTCCTAGGACTGAGAGAGATTGACTGCCCAGGGTCACCCAGCTGGCTTCATGCCTAATGCAGAAGTAGAACTTACAGTCTCCATGCTTTCTCTATTGCCTTAACAACTACATTAAACTAGCTGTTGCCCAGAGTATTTCCCAGAGTAGCTACTTTGTTTTCTTTTCAATTACAATTATATCTAGTGTGTTGCATTCTAAATGGTGATCAGTTTCAATGCAAAAATCCTATAAAATTGTAACTTCATAATTTTCATCAACGTTTCCAGTTTGGGGATTATACCACATTCAGGAAAAATCACATTTTTTTTGTGCAGATGTCAATGGATCATAGTGGCTACTTTAACGTGATATTATTTATAGTCAAAGAAATTTTATTGCATCGATTAATTATGTAATTCATGGTATCATCTTTTCTTTACAAAATCTACATTTGCTGTTGGTTGATTTCAACTTTTTTGTAATGTTCATTCTTAAAAAAAAATAGTGCTTCTGTTTCTTCTTGATCATGACAACTTATAGTCATTGACAATTTCTAACATTTTCCACTTAATTTTCAGGGTTCTTCATGTATTGGCCATGTAATATTTTATTTCTCCAATTTTCTAGACCATTTTAACCATTTACTTTTTTGATCATGTTTTTCTTTCTGATACTTTCAGGATGTTTCGTTTGTAAAGTACAATCAGCATTTGCTCTGTGCTTGACTATTTTGTCTGAAGTAAACCACAACCTCTCACTTTTCATGCTAAGAATAGTTGGTTAATATCACTTTGTGGATGCAATGCATGATGTGTTGTCAGGAGTTTATGTTGTCAGGTTTTAATTTGTCCAGTTCAAGCTGAGTCCAATTACATTACCAATAGTATATATGGTTATTTATGTTTATAGCTTTGATTGTATTTCTACCATTTAGCTTAGATCAGGGGTTCCCAACCAGGGGTGCTCGCACCCCTTGGGGGTGCGAGATGATATTCCAGGGGGTACGAAAACTTGGGTTTTCAAAATTATAGTGTATATGCATAATTCGTTGCCGTTATTTCAAACTTTTGTAAGAAGTGCAAAAATATATCAGAAGCGTTCTAGGGGCGTGGGGTATAGAAAAGTTTGGGAACCACTGGCTTAGATTTTTTGTTTTTAAATGGACTAAAAGTTAATTTCATTATGTTACCCCATTCAACTATTGGTGTTTGTAGCTTCCTCTATGGGCAAAGCTTTAATGAGATTCCCATTTTTGTATTGTATACTTCCATTTTGTTTCATTTTTTTTCTTTTCATACACTGAACATCACAGATTTATCAAATCAAAATTTCATTTTGATTTCATTACCTTATATTCTTACAAGATTAAGACTTAAACATTTCAGTTTTTGATTTTCCATCTTCTTGCTTTAAAATATCTTGTCTAACAGGTGGGATATCTTTCCATTTTGTTTTAACAGTTCGTATCCTAGTTTTGTTTCATTCAGTATATAACTGAGGGTATCAGTGATATAAAGCAATGGAAAGTTTTATTGAAAAAATCCTCTTGTGAAGTTTACATTTCCATTTTCTTCACTAGTTACCACCAAAGTTGTTTATTATTTTTTCACAGCTTCTGTTGCAAAATTCTGAATGTTTGGCATAATGCAAGCATTTCTCTTACCATCTATGGAAGTATAAGAAAATCAAATGTCTTTTTATAATCAATATAAACCATTTGTAACTTGGTTTGTCTTCACTTGACGTTTTAGCAATAAATCATTTTCTTTCATGTATATTTCTGCAGTTACTTTTCTGTTTGCATGGGTACAATTATTTTTTGATACATTATTTGAAATTGCAGTTGCTAATACATCAGTTAGCAGCTTGAACACTGCTGACAAGTAAATGATCTGCAGTTGTTTGCAATTGCATCCTTACCTCTTTTATTTCTAAAAAATCTTCTAGCAATTTCATCCATTCTTCAACTTTTTAAATTTGTCTTTCATAGAGATTCATCAGATATTTCAACCAAAATCCATATACTCTTTTTTTTTCTGTTGCAGTCTTGTTCTTAACCTTTTTGCTTGCTTTTTAATCATTTCTGATGTTCATCCATTTTGATTGGTCAATTTTTTTCCACTTTCAGTTATTCATGTTGCATCTTTATTATGTTCTTTTGGATTATGCCAGATGTCATTTCAAAATTTTAATGTTTCATGTTTAGCAGGGCAAGCATGTTTATAGTATTTTTCAGCAGTACTTTATGGGACAAATGTTGGTTTGATTTATTTACCTCAATATCAATTTTCTTTGAAATAACTGATTTTTTTTCTGAAACATCTTTAATCATCTTAGCACCAGAATTAAGTTTTCTGTAACTTTTTCTTGATCTTATTCCTTTCCTTCAATTTCTTTCATATTGCTGGTATCAGCTTAGAGTTATCATCTTTCCAAATGAAATTTCTATTTAGATGATTATTGCTTTTACTTTATAATGTTGCATCTCAATTCTAATGTAATGCTGTGATATTATTATGGTTTGTCACATAGTCAGCTAGATGTTCAGACTGGGTTTGGCATTTGTGTCTATCGAGTCCTTACCAAGGACCTGGGATAGCAGATATGGATGTTTGATGGTGTTACAGATATCGTCGCAGGATGGAAGCAGTTCCTAGTAAGGCCGCCTTTTGCAATTGACTGGTGGCGAATTTAACAATGCCAATGGTGTTCAAGTGGTGTTCCAGTTGTTTGTGATTGCACCCAAGGCGCCTATTACTATTGATACTACCGATGCTTGCCTTTGCCACAGTCTTTCTATTTCTAGGTCTTTGTATTTTGTTATCATCTCCAATTCTTTCTCTTCTACTCTACTATCTACAGGCACTGCCACATCCACTACCCAGATTTTTTTTGTCTTTCTTATTGACAGTTGTTAAGTCTGGGTTATTATGTTGCAGGTGCCTGTCTGTTTGAATTCTAAAGTCCCAGAGCAGTTTACCTTATTCATTTTCTATGACTTTCTCTGTTTTTTGGTCCCACCAGTTTTTGCTTACAGGCAAATGATATCTTTTGCAGATTTTCCAATGCACCATTGTTGCTACTTTGTCATGCCGCTGCTTGTAGTCAATCTGTGCAATCTTCTTGCAGTGGCTTATCAGGTGGTCCACTGTTTCTTCAGCTTCTTTGCATAGGCAGCACTTACTATCTGTTGCTATCTTCTTAATCCTGGCTTTGTATGCATTTGTTCTTATGGCTTGGTCTCTTTCTTCAGTTTTCCTGCTCTTAGCCCTTGCCAGGTCTTGTTATTATTTGCTTTCCCTGCTATTGTTTTTTAATGTATTGGCCATGTAATGCTTTGTCTTTCCATGCCTCCATTCTGTTCTTCATTTGGTCTTTCTTGTAGGCCAGTTTCATCTCTCCAGTAGTCAGTAAGCCTTCCTGGCATACTAACTTCTGTGCATCTTTTTCATTGTCCTTCAGATATTCTTCCAAAGCCCCTTTTTCTTCTTCAACCATCGGATGTACTTGAAACATTCCATACCGACTTCCGGTTTGCCATCGTGGTTCCTGTGGATGCAGGAAGGCAAGCTCTGTCTTCTGCAGCCGAATTCGTTCCGCTGGGGGACCCTGGAAAGGGTTGAAAGTCGCCCTGTAGGGGCAACGAGCAAGGAGGGGACCCCCAGTTGATCACGGGAGGGTGGCAGCCCTTCCCTTTGATCTGGGGAAGCCCTCCAAACCGGCAGGGGAAAGACTGGCCATAGCAATATGGCTTGTCAATAAGCTGCTGACAGCTGAAGTCAAAATCACCACCAAGCACCTTTAAAGCAACGCGGATGAAACTGGGTGAGATTTGATCTTCTCTTTAAGACTTTAAGTATTTTTTGCTGTAAAAACTGCCTAAAGTATTTTTCTACCTGTGAGGAGAGAGGGAAGGGAATTTTTACCCCACCCTCCAAGAAAAGCGGCGACTAACTACCCAGAGGAAACAGAGCAACTATAAGAACAATTTTAATCTAATTGGATGTATATGCTTTTGAAACTTGGGGGCTAAAAGTGTTCCTTTTCTCATTGGAGATGTTTGTTTTTATTTATTTATTTTTTAAAATAAGACTTGAAAAACCACCATATAAATTTTGGATTTAAAAAGCTTAAAACGGCATTGGTGACATCTTGTGGCGAAGTATGTATTACAATTTGTTATTGCTTAAAAGAGACTTGGCTTGAAGCCCAGACTTTAGATAAAATTTCTTTGACCTTGACAGCTACCACTTGTGAAATACCCAGCTGCAAAGAAGGAACTTCTGGGCGGCATATCTAGCCTGTTGGAACTATGAATGTAAACTTTTACTGACTCTTAGAGATATACTTGGGGAATTTTTTTCCTATTTCTTTACATGAGAAGCATATGTTATTATATGAGATGATGGAACGCCTTGGACTATAAACTTTTACTTGACAAACAACTTTTACTATAAAGACCACCTATAACAAGTGAAATAGATGTCCCATGCCCAGCTACAAAAGACAAAAAACTATTTTTAGTGTTTGATTCTAAAATCTGCAACTTAATTTACTATTAAGAGAATATGGATGAAGACCAGGAAAAAATCCTTTCCATGTTGAAATCAATACATGAAACCATCCTTTTAGCTTGTGACGAAATAAGAAGCAACATAAAGGAACAGGATGCCAGCTTAAATATACAAACCCAAATCTTGACTATAACCAAAGAACTCACAATGCAGGAAATAACAGGAAAATTGGAACAACTAAACACTAAGACAGAAGACCCAATTGATCAACAGACTCAGCCAATGGAAAATCAGAAAAGGGAGTGACAACATTGAAACTGGAAAAGACTTTTTACAAAAATCAGAAGAAATTTGAGGAAAAGGAAGAATAGACTTAATGGAAGATAAACCTTGGAAGGACAATTGTGGGAAATTGGAGTAATAGAAAGGTGATCTAATGAATACAAATGGGCTCATTCTTCCAAAAAACCTGCAATCAAATGGTCTTTCTTATTCCAAATAATATATATAATAATAGAGGGAGAACTATTTGATGATTCAAAGACATTGACATGGAAGGTTAGCTGGCAAAGGAAGAAAGGCAGAGTAAGGCTGAAGAAAATAATGGCTTTGATTTATTAGAGGGGATATTATATTATTAATTAGAGCAGTGGTTCTCAACCTTTTTAATGCCGCAACCCCCAACCGATTGTAAGTCGAGGACTACTCAACCGGTCGTAAGTCGAGGACTACTCAACTGGTGCAGCACCGTTTGCAGAATGGGACTTTTGGTGGGCTCAGCAGGGCAGAGACAGCCTGGATGATTCCTATTGGCTTTTGAAAGCCAATAGAATTAGACTCTATTCAATAGAGTCTATTCTATTGGCTTTCAAAAGCCAATAGAATAAAAGGGAATAGCACAGCTAAGGAAAAGGGGAAAAAATGGTGGACTGCGTTGTTTGGTCACCCCCGTGAAATGGTTGTTCGACCCCAAATGGGGTCCCGACCCACAGGTTGAGAACCACTGAATTAGAGGGTTGAATATGGTGGAAAATAGGTAACTTTTAGAAAATAAAGTAGCATTATAATTGAAAAGCTAAGATGTGCAACAAGACTATTAGGCTTTGGTATGAAAAAAGAAAAAGGGAGAAGTTGAGATAAGGGAAATTTTGATCACCTAACATAAAATATTTGGAAATCAGAAATAACTGTGTGGTTTTTTTTCTGTTTTTCTTTTTCTTTGAATATTGATGGGAAATTAAAGTTTATGTATAGGCTAAAAAGTATTGATAAATGTAACAAGAATGTTTTTTTTAACTTAGCTGAAAATAAGAATTGTGTTTTCCCAATATGAGATATTTATGTATATTACTGAATTATTGGTTAACCCAGATAACACTTACAATGGTTTTGACTTATTAGAGGGGATATGTAGATGATTTAACAGGGATAATTAGATGATTTAATATGGGGGAAAATAGATAGCTTTTAGAAAACAGAACAAGACTATAATCAAATAGATAAGATGTGTATTTGGAATATTAGACTTTGTTACGAAAAGGAAAAAAGGAAGAAGTTGAGATAATATACTTGGAAATCATAAATAACAAATGTTAATTTGAATATTGATGGCATATTAAAGCTTGGGGGAAAGCAATAACAGGACATTGATTGTATATAAGGATTGAATGCAAACGCAATTAAGATATGTGTAAGCTAAACACTATTGATAGTTGTAACAAAGATGTTTTTATTCAGTTGATAATAATAAGAATTGTATTAGCTTAATATGAGATAGTAGATATTAAGGGAAAAAGAGAGGAAATATCTGATGTTGTAATATGAGGTTTATACTAAAGAGTTATGTATGCTATTGAACTATTGATTAACCCAATCATCACGTTGCTTTTTAAATACTCAACTGTAAAATGAGAAAATTAATAAAATATTATAAAAAAAAATTCTATGCCCACCTATTTGCCTTGGCAGATAGAGTCTGTCAATGTCCCTGTGAGGATGAAGGCCATGATTCATTGTCATTGTTTTTCTGGTCTTCCTATCCATTGGTTTTAGTTCTGCTTGAGTCCAGTCCACTATTCCTGCTGTGTATCTAATGACTGGAATTGCCCAGGTGTTGATTGTCTTGATGGTATTTCCTCCATTAAGTTTGAACTTTAAGTTCTTCTTCACTCTCTTGATGTATTCATCTCTAATCTTTTTCCTGACTTCAGTGTGCTTGAAGTTGTCAGCTTGAAGGATACCTAGATATTTGTAGTAATCATCTTCATCCAGACTCTTATTTTTGTGGGGCATCTTGATTCCTTCAGTTTTCACTATTTTTCCTTGTTTGATAGTTTGGCAAATTTGTCTAATCCAAACTCCCTTGCAATATCTTGGCTATATATACAGATAGTATTTAGCAGCAATTCTATTTCAGATGGTGTTTTTCCATGCAGCTTCAGATCATCCGTATAAAGAAGGTGGGATAGTCTGGCAGATGTTTTTGATGTTTGATAGCCTTGGCCTAAGTTATTCAGTATTGTTGGCAGAGAAACAGTGCAATGACAAATAGTAGTAGTGATGGGGAATCTCCTTGAAATATTCCTCTTTTGATATTAACCTCTCCCAGTTTCTCACCATTGACCTGCAACTATGTCTTCTATTGTACCATTGGTCTTTGCACAAAGTTTCTGATGTTTCTATTGACTCCTGTTATTTCTAAGCACTTAATTATCCAGTCATGTGGCAGAGAGTCGAATGCCTTTTTGTAGTCAATCCAGGCTACATTCAGGTTGGTCTTCCTTCTCTTTCAGTTTTCCAAAATCATTTTGTCAATTAGGAGTTGCTCTTTTGTTCCTCTGCTATTGGGTCGGTTTCTTTTCTACTTAGATGGAAAAAGATTATTTTCAACTGGATGCTGTTGGATTGCATCAGCTACCACGCCACTTAATAATTTGAAAGCAGTTGATAAGCAGATAATTGGCCTGCAGTTGCATGGTGCTGTCCTTTCTGCTAGATCTTTCATTATCAAGTAGGCTCTGCCAGATGTTAGCCATTCTTCAATTTCACCTCCTTGTAGTATGTTGTTAAACTGCTTGGCAATGATATAGACCAGTTAGATGCTTCAACCAAAACCCATGCAGTTCATCTTCACCTGAAGCTGACCAATTCTTGATCTTCCTTGCTATTTTCTCTACTATTTCTGCTGTTATTACTAGTTCCTTCATTTCAACTTCTTTTTTATTCGCATCTACCTCTTTTTTTATAATATTTTATTAGTTTTCTAATTTTACAATTAAACATTTAAAAAGCAACATGGTGACTGGGTAATCAATAATTCAATAACATCCATAAATCTTTAGTACAAATCTCAAGTTACAACATCAGATATTTCCTCTCTTTTTCCCTTAATGTCTACTATCTCATATTGAGCTAATATAGTTTTTATTGTTATCAACTAAGTAAAACTATCTTTGTTACATTTATCAATAATTTTTACTTGCATATATCTTTTTTTTATTGAAATTTTTTTATTTTTTAAACATACAATCATTTATAAAAATACAATAAAATTTTAAAGTAGGAAAAAAAAAACCCTTACCCTCCCTCCCACCCCCAACCCCCCTCCCTTCACTTCCCAGAGCAGAATACAGGGTTAATAATAAAATAATTTTAAAAAAAGAAAAAAAAGAAAAAAATTGTTTTATAATCTATAAAACAATTCTCTATAATATTTAAAATTCATTCATAAAATAAATGAAACTTTTTAATTCCATACTTTTTCTGAATATAATCTATCCACCTTCCCCATACAGTAATATATCTTTCTTGTGTATGATCCTTTAAATAAGCAGAAATTTTTGCCATTTCTGCAAAACTAGATACTTTAAATATCCATTCTTCTAAAGTAGGCAAGGAATCTTTCTTCCAATATAAACCTACTAGTAACCTTGCTGCAGTTAATAAATTCAACATCAAAGTAGTTTCTTTTTCATTTAAGTCAACAAAAATACCAAGTAGAAATAGTTGAGGAGTAAACTTTATCTTTTTTCTAAAAATCTTTTGAATGTTCCACCAAATCATAATCCAAAAAGCCTTTACTTTTTACAATTCCACCAAATATGAAAGTATGTCACATCATTATTGCCACATCTCCAACATTTAGGCTATATATTGGAGTACATACAAGATAATTTTTTAGGATCTAAGTGCCATCTATAAAACATTTTATAAAAATTTTCTCTCAAATTTTGAGCTTGTGTGAATTTAACATTTCTTATCCAAATTGTCTCCCATAAATCCAATGAGATCGGCTCCTGTATATTCTGATCCCATTTAATCATACAGTCTTTAACCAATTCTGTTTCCGAATCTAACTCTAATAAAACATTGTATATTCTTTTTATATGAGCCGGACTTTGGTTTTTAATCTGAATAACCAATTGTCTATCTTCTAGTGTTATTCCCTCTTTCTTGTCTACAGTCCATCTATCCATTATTTGTAAATATTGAAACCATGACTGTAGAATATTTTGCTGCCTTAGTACATCTAGGGATTTCAAATGCCAATTCGAACCAGAGCGAATTAACAATTCTTTATACGAGATTTTGTCAAAATTTGTCCCTTTAGAAGTTCCCTTAATTGCATGTCTGGGAATCCCCCAGATAGATATTTTATAATTTAATCTATAATAATACTTCTTCCAAACACGAAGTAAGGCATTCCTCAAAATATGTGATTTAAAAGTCCGATCAACTTTCTTATTAAAAATTAAATATGCATGCCAACCATATATTAAATCCCAACCTTCCAAAAAAAGAATATCCATATTTGTTAAATTAAGCCAATCACTTAACCAAGTTAGGGCGGCTGCATCATAATATAATTTCAAATTAGGTGCCTTAAGTCCCCCTCTTTCTCGAGCATCCTGTAATATCTTAAATTTAACCCTTGGTTTCTTCCCGGCCCATATAAAATTATTGATACCCTTTTGCCATTCCTCCAAATTTGCCTCTTTTTTAAGAATAGGTATCATCTGAAACAAAAAAAGAAACTTTGGTAGAACATTCATTTTTACGGCTGAAATTCTCCCCAACAATAACAATTGCAATTTTTTCCAATCTCTTAAATCCTTTTGGACTTTTGCCCATAGTGGTTCATAATTGTTCTTATACAATTTTCCATTTGAAGCAATTAGATATACTCCCAAATATTTAACCTTTTTTACCATCTGAAAACCTGTGGCTTTAATCAAAATTTCCCTATCTTTAACTGACATATTCTTAGATAATATCTTAGTCTTATAATTATTAACTTTAAAACCAGAAACATTCCCATACTGTGTTATAAGTTCTAATAAACCATCAATCGCCTGATTCGGCTGTTCCAAAATTAAAACCAAATCATCCGCAAATGCCCGCAATTTATACTCATTCTTCCTTATCTTTACACCCTTAATTAACTTTGATTCCCGAATCTGAATCAATAAAATTTCCAATGTTAAAACAAATAACAATGGGGATAATGGACATCCTTGTCTTGTCCCTTTTTGAATATTAAAATTCTCAGTCAATCCCCCATTTACAACAATTTGTGCAGATTGCTGCTGATATATAGCTTTAAGTGCATGTAAGAAATTATCCCCATTCATTTTCTCTACCAAGGAGAATAAAAATTGCCAGTGCAATTGATCAAAAGCTTTTTCAGCATCCAAAAAGATAAAAGCCACAGGAATCTGATTATTCTTATCCAAGTACTCAATTAAATTAATAATTTGTCTAACATTATGTTTCATGTATCTCCCTGTTATAAATCCTGCTTGATCACTATGAATCAAGTCTTTCATAACCTGCATTAGTCTACTTGCCAAAATTTTTGTAAAAATCTTATAATCAACATTCAATAATGAAATTGGCCTATAATTCTTAGGCTCTGTAAGATCCTGATCTTCCTTCGGGATCAGTGATATAAAAGCTCTTTTCCAAGAAGGAGGAACTTGCATACCCAACAAAATACTATTAAAGAGTTCCTACTTGCATATATCTTAATTGTGTTTGCATTCAATCCTTATATACAATCAATGTCCTGTTATTGCTTTTTTCCCATGCTTTAATTTCCTCTCAATATTCAACTTAACATTTGGTATTATAATTTCCAAGCTTTAGGTGACCAGAGTTTCCCTCATCTCAACTTCTACATTTTTCCCTTTTTATAACAAAATCTAATATTCTAAATACACATCTTATCTATTTACATATAATCTTATTCTATTTTCTAAAAGTTATCTATTTTTCACCATATTAAACCAAAAGTCTATTAATCTTATTACACATCTTACCTATTCGATTATAATGTTACTTTATTTTCTAAAAATTACCTATTTTCCATCATATTCAACCCTCTAATCAGTAATATAAAATCCCCTGTAATAAATCAAAACCCTAGTTTCTTTCAGCCTTACTCTGGCTTTTCTCCTTTGCCAACTAACCTTCCATGTCAGTACTTCTGAATCCTCAAACAGTTCTCTTACATACTATTCATTGTCCCTTTCCATTTGGTAAAATCAAGAATATCTTAATAGCAGAGATCTCTAAGCTGATTTGCAAAACAACTGAGTATTCAATACTTGTCCCCATTATAGATTATTTCTTTTGCATCACTGTTTTGTTACTTCATATATTTTACAAACATTTCCTTTGTGATTGTCTTAACTTGAAAATGATTCTCTATAAGAAGGAAAGAAAAGGAAGGAAGGAAGGAAGGAAGGAAGGAAGGAAGGAAGGAAGGAAGGAGGAACACTAGAATGAGATAGAATGAAAGTTCTTGTAGTCTTTATTTGTCTAGTCTTTATCTCATTCCCCTAGTTCTTGTTGGCATCCAATTTTGGGGAGAGGGGACTATGCCTTGTCACCTTCTACTTGTCTTAAACATCAATCTGTGTTAGAAGAATAAAAATAAAATGCTAGCACTAGGACATCTTGAACTGGACAGTTCAACTTCAGTGAGCCTCTATGCAAAATATTCCATGCGCTTCATTGTGGCACTGAAAGGAGGCCTGGAAGGACAATGAGGCAATAGCAGGAGGTAATAAAATCTTGTTCATAGTCCCTTGATATTGGTGAAAGAATTGAAACTTACAAAATTTGAAGTGAAGATATCTAGCTTTGTTTTCTAAGACAGAGATAGCCTTAGATTTTTCTGGTTGAGTGACCCCAAATGTTAAAACAACTTGGTGCGCACAGAAAATTATATCAGCGAGTGCATTCCAAATTTTCCATTTGTCAGATAATTTAGTCTAGAATTCATTGAAGGATAATGAGGGTATAAGACATATTAACTTGCAGGGCATCCAATTGGGGAAGCTTGGTCTGTTGTGTTTGTACCATCATATTTTCTGGGGTTTAGATCTGGAGGTAGTCATTTGAAGATTTAATCATTTGAAGATTTAGCTATTCTCTCCATATACCTATCATTGAAATAATCAGATATACCTGAGCATTAATTTATTAGTATAGTTTCCTCACTATTTTCTTCAGGAGCAAACTGATTGAAAAGCTAGTGTGTACAGCTGCAATTCTTTCTATTGGCCATAACTTTGCATCCCTTCATGGTGGAAAGATGTATTGATATATGGTATAAACATGATATATGACAACACAGAAATTAATTTATTTTGCTCCTCCTTTGTGTGACATTTACACTGAAGTTGAATGATTGGAATTAACATATCAGAGCATGTTTCTAAGTGCCACATTTCCCCAACGTTCTAACTGTATATTGTGTGAGCAGTTGTATTTAGATATTGAGCACTTATTTCATAAAATGTTAACACTAACAAAATGAATCAGTGCCACAAGATTTTTGTTTGGTCTTTATTTGTTAATGTCCTCATCTTCCTTGACTATCCTCCCTGAATTCTGATAAGTGTTATTTAGCTGTCAGAAAAGCATCTTAATTTTCTGATGAAAAAGAAGCAGCACATAAGTGATCTGCTGACTTTGTTCCTAACTCTCCCTCCTTCCTCCTTAGTTCTTGCAATTGATAGAGCCATGGAGTTGATGGGTGATGGTTCTTTACTGCTGAAAATCCCATTTTCCACTCCCACACCCTTTCTCTATATTGCTTTTTTAATATTTTGGGAAATGTACAAAATATTAAAAAAGCATGATAGCTTTACAGATATTGCTGAGTAAAATGTGGGAGGGGGGAGTTTAAAAAAGAACAAAAGCATTAATGATTAGGACAACATCTACTTTATAAAAAAGATTATCTCTTTTTCTCCTTTCCTCTCCTTTCCCATCCTCTTCCCCCCCCCCCACTTTATGTTGGGCAGAAGACAGGTCTGATAAAGTGAGAGGAAACAAGATTGGTTTTCTAAGGGCAGTAGGCCCTTCATGATCAGCTAAATCACAGGCTGTCTCACTCCTTGGCTGGGTAATGACCTGCTCCCTGCACCATGGCACCTGCATCCCCCATGGGACATTATGATGTGCACCTAGGCAACTGCAGGGGCCCACATTGAAGGTGAAGCTGTCATATCGATCTTTTTAGCTCTAAAATATGAGCCACTTTACTCTGCTCCCTGATGCTGTGATGTGAAAAATAATAACTTGGATCCAAATTAAAAATATTGATCTCTGGATGGTGTTGAAAGTAAATAAACACCTTCCGAAGTTTTCAGGTCAGCCGAGAAATGGTATTCAGCAGTAAATGTGTCGGCGTGTCAGAATCCAGGGTTCTTGATCTGTTTTTCCTTTTGAATTGATTTTTCATTATTTACTTCCTAAAAGTGTTGGAATTTGGTCCTCCACTGCTAAATCCCAGTGTTCGGGCAAATTATTTCTTTGGAGCTTCTGAGGTGCTCCTAATCCACTCATTCATTGATTGATTGATTTTTGACTCAATAAACTTGCATTACCCTTGCTTTATTTAAGACTTCCATCATAATTTTTTGTACATTTAGGCTTGACTTTTTTATTTCCCTCTAACAGATGAGCTGACATTGAACTATCAAACATGTGGGAAAACAATTGCCACAAGGTTAATTTTATTGCTAGCTCCATGCATTTTAAGTAGGTGTTAGGTATTTTCCACTCCCGACTGATAAATTGCTGTTGAACCACTAAAGCTTAAAAATGAATGGGAGCACAGTAACTACAACAAAAATCCACTTATATAAATGTATTGCACAGCAAACAGGAGGGGACAGAACATTTTATTTCAGTAATATATTTTTTATTATTTAAATGTTCAAGAAAAAAACAAGCTTTCTGTAATAAAACACTTATTGTAATGTTATCCTCGCAGTAAAGTGAGTGAAATGGTTGCATGTTCCTAATAGAACATGATATAGAATTCTGCAATTTGGTTTCATAAATATTTTATTCTTGGTAAATAATCAGGCTGTTGGTTCATTTCTTTCAGAAAATATTTCTTGAAATAAAAACATTCTCATACATTGGTGCTAAAGGATGAATTCTGTGAACCCGTGAACAGGAAATGACAATAATTACACTGGACAGCATTTTTTTTTTCAAATCTTTTGCTTCCTGAACAACTTTTGGTGATTATGCTAGAGCCCCTCAAACTGAACACAAATATTTCAGAATGAGACATATAAAATTATCTTTTAATGACTACAATGTACTTAATAGCATAATGATTCCAACACAATGCATGAGTTCAACAGAGCTAAAAGTGTTTTGCTGCTGATTTTCATTTGTATTCAGTGTCTGATGCATTTTGCTGTAGTGTCCAACAATAGTCAGCCAGCATTGATGGATTCCAGTAATCCTGATAACTGTTGTTCCAATGTGGCAATGTCCTGATGAAAACTTTCACTGTATTCATCACTGACTGCATCTAAATTTGGGGGGGGGGGGGAATCCAAATGTGAATGCAGAAAATGAATGTCTTCAGTGACATATGCACATGTTGTAAGAGGTTTGTCACCAGCTGTATGTAGTTTGTTGCTCTCTAGTTGCCAAGAAAATTCTCCACAAAATCTTTGAATGCTTTCCAAGCTATTTTCTGTGGCCCCACTAACAGATCTTCAAACCACTTGTCATTGATGACGCATCTGATCTGTGAACCAACAAAATGCCTTCCTTAATCTTGTCATCAGTTTTGCTTGGAACATCTGTGTCAAATAATGCAAATTTTCTTCCTTGTTCATCGCTTTCACAGACTGTTTCATCAATCCGAGCTTTTTGTGAAGCAGAGGCAAACATTTTATCATTTATTCATTAATTAAATAATTTTCTATAGCTACCCAACTCAACCAAGTGACAAAATATCCTTGTCAAGTCAACAAGTGATTCATGTGCCACATTTTCCTGTCCTTGAACCAAATTCTTTCAGAGTGGTCATTTTTTAAAATATAATGTGACTCTCTTGCATGGCTGCCCCATTTACATATATATTCAAGCTACATTCCAAGTATCAGAGCCAGTGCTTTTAGATCTCCACAGATATTCAGTTGTAATTGGTGTACTGGATATGCTACAAGAATGGTTCCATGTTTTCATATGTTTGTTTCATGTATGTAACATAGCCAATACTATAGATACTGAAGGGTATACATTGTCCCTGTGTAACAAGACAGCCATGAGGTTTAACACTGATGAATCAGTAAGGACATGCCATTCTAGCATCTTATAATGTACGCAAAATGTTATTTTCATGATTAGCAGCCAAAAATCTATAAGATACATTCAAAAGTGTTCAGGAAGCAAAATCTTTGTTGTCCAGTGTTATTCATGTTTTTAGGACTAATATTTGATGAGGTTGCTAGCACCTATTGCAGTGATCAATCAAGTTGTTTTGCTTCCTTTTTCTTTTCCTTCTCTGCAGCTCTTAGGCTTTTCTCAAATTATCATATGCCATCTGTTTATGTTATATCAAAAAAAGATCTGTGTTTACCTGGCTATTAGTATGTTGTAGGGGAGGAATCTTAGAACCTGGAGCTACGCTGAATTTCCTCGTTTTTTAGCACTAAGCTGCCTATCTTAATGATTAGGTTACATTTTCAAAGATTTTCATGTTTCTGCAGGTATATTAAACATTACCTTAATATTTTGGGTCCTTTCAAAATCTTAAAATTTTGGAATAACTTGTATAACACTGAAATACATGCCATTAATTTTTTATGGGTAATTGCTGCATTTTGAAATGTGGGATTGGTGGTATTGTAATTCTGTCAATCACATAAGGCCTTCTCCTTGTATATTGAGTACCACTTATTTATTTACTTGTTTGTTAAACTTAGAGCTACTTCAATCTCAAAGCAGCATATACTGCATCTGCCGCAGGAGATAAAACAATACACTAACAATACTTAATCAATGTTAATCCCATTGCACCTTAAAATCACTCTCCAATATAATAATAATAATAATAGTAGTAATAATAATAATAATAAAGTTGGAAGGGACCTTGGAGATCATAAAGTCCAACCCCTTGCTCAGGCAGGTAATCCTATACCATTTTGGACAAATGGTTGTCCAGTTTCTTCTTAAAAACTTCCACTGTTGGAGCATTCACCGCTTCTGGAGGCAGGTTGTTCCACTGGTTAATTGTTCTAACTGTCAGGAAGTTTCTCCTTAGTTCTAGGTTGCTTTTCTCCTTGGTTAGTTTCCATCCATTGCTTCTTGTCCTGCCTTCAGGTGCTTTGGAAAATAGCTTGACTCCCTCTTCTTTGTGGCAGCCCCTGAGATATTGGAATGCTGCTATCATGTCCTCCCTTGTCCTTCTCTTCATTAAACTAGACATACCCAATTCTAGCAACTGTTCCTTATATGTTTTAGCCTCCAGTCCCCTAATCATCTTTGTTGCTCTACTCTGTACTCTTTCTAGAGTCTCAACATCTTTTTTACATCGTGGTGACCAAAACTGGATGCAGTATTCCAAGTGTGGCCATACCAAGGCATTGTAAAGTGGTATTAATACTTCATGTGATCTTGATTCTATCCCTCTGTTAATGCAGCCCAGCACTATGTTGGCTTTTTTGGCAGCTGCAGCAAACTGCTGGCTCATATTTAAATGATTGTCCACTAGGACTTCGAGATCCCTCACAGTTACTTCTATTCACAAACTGCAGGTGAGCCAGTAATATTGGAAAAGAAGCTGCTAAGCAAGGTATTGCAACCTTGGCCCTGATTTTGTAGACAGCAGCAGTTTCAATAATTGATAACTTTATAAAAAATAGGTTGGTGTCATAGACTGATATTTGTTTAACAAGTGTCTGCATTAAAAAACTCTCAGGTGATTCCATCAGAATGGACTCTGAAAAAAGACTCCACTGGCTATCAAAAACAGGATGTACTTCAATTATACTCATTAGGAATTGAGAAAGAAGAAAAATCCCTTCTAAACGTAGTACTTTTTAAAATCTCCCTTTCATTTCAAAGCTTCTTGCTTTGAAACATATTTTAAAGGTGAGGGGGCTTTGCTATTCAGAAAATATAATTCTAAGTTTTCTTGGGTCTAGTTAAGCAGAATTTTGAATCTCCTTTTACACCAATGTCCATTGTAATTTTCACATTCTTTGAATTTATCTGCTTTCTATTGAAAGTATATTTAGTACTTTAAAAGGTGGCTTAATTATGTCCATTCCAGAAAGACAATAAATACAAATGCCATTACTTTTAATCTACATAAAAATCTAAAGAACCACTTTTCCCCCCACTTTGGCAGTGAAATGGATAGTGGCAAAGAAAATATGTCCTTATACAACACACATAGGAATAATGATTTGGCAATTCCCATCAGTTTCTTGTGTTTTTAGGAACATAAATATGTAGTTTACAAGTAGTTCAAAAATTAATGTATGAAAACCCCTCACCCCTTATTACACTGAACAGATTTTCTGGCTTTTGAATTACTGCATGATAGTTTATGACTCAAGAGTTGAAGCTGAATAATATGTTGTGTAATATATTTAGGAAATAGGTGACCATAAATAAGAGGTCACTGAGGAAACATTTAATGAGATTGGAGCATATTAAAGCTAGTTTGCTAAAGGAGACTAACCTGCATTGAAATAATAAGGCAGAATTATATTGCAAAGCCTGCGTAATGATCAGTTAAGAACTATTGTTAGACGAAAGCTAACTTCACAGTGATTACATCATAAATTGCTTGGTACCATACGTTTCTGAAGTCCAAGATGCTATAGAAATTATTCTGTTGTCTAAAAACTGAACCATATTTATGTACCATATATGCATTATGCTCTAATGAAATAAGGTGTATTGTTCTATTTTACTTCCTGAAAAAAAGCAGGTTGCAATGTATTGTTTTTTTGACTAGCAAGGTATCCTCATGAAGCCAGATTTTTTGTTGTTTATGTCAGGGGTCCCCAACCTGTGAGCCGTGGCCTGCTGGCCACTGGGCCATGGGGCAGGCTGGCCAGTGCATGCACATGTACGCAGAGCACGAAAATGGGACTATTTTAAGGACTATTCATAATTTACTGCAAGACAAAAATGTGAACAGGAGAGAGTAAAAATACAGAAGGGCTAAAAGTAGTATATGAGAAAGTTGTGTAACAGAGGTAGTCCTCGACTTATGACCATAATTGAGCTCAAAGGTCCCTTCCAACTTCGTTGTTGTTGTTATTAAAAACTGCTGTAGTCAAAGATTACCTATATTTATAATCTTAACATGCCCAGGAATATATTCAGAATTATGCCATGGGCTTAGTGAGGCTGATCTCAACTTCCACAAGAGGAAGGAGGGGATGTCACAAAGTCACCCACACAATAGATGAAAATTACATAATTTAGATAAATTGTATCATGTTGTCATCCTGCACATTACACGAATTGCCTCATTTACACTGTGATGTGATATGCTCTTTGCTGACCATATATGGCTAGAGAACTGTGTCTTTAAATATTCTTGTTTCTATCTGCTTGGGACACAACACCTGTTTTCCTCAGGAAAACTGATGAAGATGTTCCCTTCTGTTCCCAATATCTCCCAAGCTATTCACTACCAACTTATGATTTTTTTACAGAATATCTGGGGAAGGGGGTGATGTCATGTCAGTCATGGCACATCATTCACACATCTGCATTGTGATAGACATTATGTCATTGTGACTTGTATTGAATGCCGAGATCCACTATTTACATTTTTGCAGCATAGCTGCATCTTTCTTAACTCTGCAAATATTACATTAATAAGTTTTGCTTGCGGTGGAATCATAACAGCTGTGTTGTTTTAAAAATCATGGTGGAATATTTATATTTCTTTACTCAACTTATAAATTGCTAGTCTCTCTAAAGACTCATCTCAGTTTACAATATAAGAAAAGAATGCGTAACATAACAACCAGATAAGAACAATATACTATCATAAAAATATTTACTAGGTGTCCTATTCCAACAGTGATCTTAACCACCTGGGTGTCTGTGTTGGATCCTTGAGGGCAAAGAAAGAAAGACATGTA
The DNA here is from genome assembly GCF_016545835.1 of Crotalus tigris. Lineage (NCBI taxonomy): Eukaryota > Metazoa > Chordata > Lepidosauria > Squamata > Viperidae > Crotalus > Crotalus tigris. The sequence goes on from NW_024096561.1 coordinate 1,326,729, forward strand.
AGAATGTCTTCCTGCAAATGGCACAATTTACATAGTTGTGTCAGATTATGTAATGGTTGCATTACTATGATTGCCACAATGCACATATCATTTTATCTCACATTGCTGTGAATTGGCCTTCTTAATTATTAAAAACTTTTGAACAACTTTTGTCTATGTGGCACTGATAGCAAATATAACCTTCTTAAATAGGGTTTAAGTGAAAAATATGAATTATAATACAGATACCCCAATCCACATTAGAATTATTTATGGATGCTTAGGGTGACAGTAGATTGGATAGAGCATTTCTGTGTTGGAAATGATAATGTGCAAAGTGATTATTTTTCTCCTGTTTGTTAATGTGCTAATGTTCAGTTACAGATGAAAGGTGGGGGAAGACAGGAAAACTTACACTTTTTGCATGTTTTGTTCTTTCTTGCTCTCTCTTTTTTCTAATTGTATTTTTCTTTTCTTTCCACTATTTTTCTAAAAAAAAAAAAAAAAAAAGCCAGCCAACCAGGGGAACAAAAAGTAAATAACATCAGAATCATGCTTTTGTCAATGTGTTGAATTAGAGTAACACTTTCTTTTTTTAAAGTGGGGAGTGACAGATTTGAAATGTTTTGGTTTTGTCAATCACTTGTCACAAGCCATTTCACAAGTAGTAAAAAATATGTGACACTTTGGTGAAAGGCCTGAGTAAGCTGAGTGTGAGCCACTTCATATATCAGAAAACAGACAAGAATGACTGAATGCTTGTCATAACTCTGGTCAGTGGAAGCAAATATTCTGTGAGAAATGCATTGGTAAATAACCAGAACAAATGCATTTAGTTAAGATTTGTTAGCGCTTCTGACAGAAAGCCATAGCAGCATTGTATGTAAAGTAATGCATTTTGAATTTGGACCAAGGTTCCTTGGGAGAGCATTTCTTCCTTTTATTCTTTAAACATAAATTCTCAACGTTGCCTAGTCCCCTCCCCCTTGATATTTCATTCTTTGAAACTTGCATTTCCTGTTTAGTTGAATACTGTGCATTTTAACAGGCAACTGAATCTAACCAAAAGCAACAAGGAGGTGGATTTCAACCTTGGTATCCTATGAAAGTTAGCTTTAAGTACCTGATTAGTCACAATAATAAATATTTCTTGTTTTACAGTAAAATTGATTGTGCTTTTGTTTTCAGCTCTTGCTATTGATGCCATTTGCTCATTTGTTCATTCTGGTTTTCTAAGAAAATGGATTTCTGATCAATGTTGCTCTTCCATAACTGTAAGGACAAGAAAGGAGAGAAGGAAATTAGGCAGTGGCACATGGTAGAGCTGACCTCATTCTGAGGGCTTGGATAATTTTAGTCAGTGATGATCCTATTCTGGCCTATAATGTACGCACATGAGGTACCCAACTGAAGGCTGACTTGCAAGACCTTTGGCAAGTGGCAACATGTGAAAACTCTTAATAAATTGATTTGCTTTAATGTTGACTAAAATAAAAGCAGGGAACTTGTGGCCTTTCATGTGCTGTTGAACTATAACTCCTATTATCTCTAGCCAGCACAACCAGTAAGTAGCGAGAAAAGCTGGAAGCTCCATGTAGCCATTTCAAAAGAACTTTGACATTTTATTTATTTAGAAAATATGCACCATACAGTTTCATAAAAGTAAGTGGAATTAGTTGCACAGAGAGATGAAGAAATGTAGGCAAGCTAATGGTCCAGTGGTAAAGAATACATTTGTACACTAATATATACAGGAAATATGGGTACTTTAAAAAAGTATTACAGTTGTTCGTCCATCGATTTCGATGAAGACCTTGATATCTTGTGGGTTATGGGCCATCAATAGTATATAGTCATGGGTGACCCCATCCACAGATAAGCCAAATTGATAACTTTTAATTATTCTCCCATATTCTTCAGTCACATTTCATTATAAAAGGATTATTATTTGTAATTAGTAATTAGATTATTATTGGTAGCAAATGCTTATTAAAGTATAATGTGAAGAATATTTTAGGAGTTAAACAGAATACATTTTTAATACATTATATAATATATATATATAGAGAGAGATCAGAACTGTTTTTCTCTGGAAGAAATAACAATACATAGATTGGTAGAAATACTTCGTAATTCACAAATCAAATATTCTGTTTACTAAACCGATATTTAAGATGTCAAATCCTTACATAGGGAACTAATTAAAAATTAATTACAACATAATTAGTAACTCTATTTATCTGTTATTTATAATGACCATCTCACTAAAAATTGTTAATGGGTTTTTAATCATTTAATTCATTTATTGCTTGTGTGTTCACTTACCATTTTGTAGGGTTTTTTTTCCAAATTCAAGTATTTTTATTCCTGTCTGAGATACTGGAAATAGAAATTTACAGTAAACATACAGTTTAACAAAGAATTACTCATATTTTCCTTCCTCTCCATTTTCCAGAAATAAGCCAACAAATAATAGAGGGATATGCCAGGGCCCTTTAAAAGGCTACAGAAGACAATTAGTGAAAACTAGTGCAATAGTTTCTTTCAAATAAGGCCAAATATATTTAAAGCATGTTTACCCACCCATACCCACATAGAAGAGTAAATTGGACTGTCTCAAAGTAAGAATCAACAAGAAGAAAGGAAAACTATGTATGTTCAAAAGACCATTCTCTCTCCAAATATCTCAGTCTTAAAACCTAAAAATATTATTACGTTACATTACTTTTTATGCTACAGTGTTCTTTTCCCCATCATTAACTTTTAACTTCTACAGACACAGGTAAAGTACCAATTAATAGTCAGGAGACACAATGAATTCTTTAATCTCACAACACATGGACAGTCTCAAGCATAATTTCAACTGGGAATCTGTAGGCCTCCAAGAGCAAGCTAAATACAAAAATGCTAGAAAATTTCTGCAAATTTGGCATTTAGATAAATCAGTTGTCAATAGACACAAAGAGATGAAACACATTTACATACTATTCAAAAGAGACAATAAAAAAGCTAAGAAGGAAACAAAAAGACATATCCTCTCCAGCACCCAACAGCCAGATAAGCAGGGATTGACACCATACAATCAGGCAGAAAACAATGCCCCAATCAAGGAATTACAAAGGCAACTCCCATACCAACATTTGTAGGGCAAGATATTATGGTATACAAATTATGTACCCTGATTTACAGCCTAAATGTTGGAGATGTGGTTGTTTGGATGCTATCTATTATCATATTTGGTGGTCGTGTAAAAATATAAAAGCTTTTTGGATTAAGATATGGTGGAATATTCAAAGAATCTTTAGAAGGAGGGTAAAATTTACTCCGCAATTATTTTTATTAGGTATTGTTACGGATTGTGATGCTAAGGAAGTTATATTGATGTTAAATTTGATCACAGCCGCAAGGCTGTTAGTAGGACAATATTGGAAGAAGGAATCTTTGCCTACCTTACAAGAGTGGTTTTATAAAGTTTCTTATTTGGCGGAAATGGCAAAGATTTCGGCTTTCTTAAAGGAGCAATCTCAAGAGAAATTTTTTGTTGTATGGGAAAAATGGATAAATTTTATACAATATAATTTGGATATGGAAAAATATCATTTAGCTTTTTTATAAATTGTATAAAAAATTTTTTGGGGATATTTTACAGATTGTTTTTTTCTTTTCTTTTTCCGTCCTTTGCTTTCTTCCTTCTTTTTTTTATCTTTTTTATTCCTTTTTCTTTTTCTTTCTCACTCGCTTTCCTCTCTTTTTCTTTCTTTTTTTAAGTATTTTTCTTTTTAATGCTTATGTCATATATATTTTAATATTAATTATTTTATAAGTTGTAAAAATTTGTTTAGGTTTTTTAAAATTATAGATAAGCCTGTATTCAGTTCTGGGAAGCTCGGGGAGGGGGGAGGGGGGGATTGGGAGGGATGGGTGAGGGTTGGTTGTTTATTTGTAAAACTTTTAAAAACTTTTCAATAAAAAAAAAAGATATTATGGTATACAGGCAGTGGTGGGATTCAGGTGGTTCACTCCAGTTCGGCAGAACCAGTGGCTAATTTTTTATTGCCCTGGCCCAGAATCGACTTCCAGAAACAGCATTCACACAGAGAACCGGTTGTTTACATATTTGAATCCCACCACTGTATACAGGGAGCAAAGCACTAGCACTGTTGATGCTGTCTTCTTATCTACAATGAAGTAGATGGAACAATGGAGAGAAGTTGGGTAGTAGCAAAAATTGGTAAAGTGAATGCAAGATGATACCCCTTCCCAACTTCTTGAATGTTGTGCCTTTCCATCTGCTGAATATTCATCTTGTAGTTTGGAAATAGCATCAATTTTGAATAGGTGAACAGGAGATCTTTATTTCTATTGTTAAGATATGCAGTGTTTTCATTCATGCTCCTGCATTTTCAAAATAGGGGTGGTTGAGTGGGAGATCTGACCTGATGCTGCTAAATATGCACATCATGGTTGTAGGAAGGTTCCATAAAGTGAATCAAATTCTTTATTAAAAAGCTTTTATTTTCCATTTATTCATACAAAATACAATTAAGTTCCTAACCATTGGTACCACCTGCCCATTCTCCCAAGGCTGCGTCCACCCTCTCTAAAGTGAATCAAATTCTTGACCTGGTTAAATCAGTATTGGATACACTGAATATAGGGTGGTTACCTGTAGTTTTAGACAGGATCTTATCTGAGGTTTGGGGGATGAGTCTACTTGAAAAGTATATATTTTATCGGTTTGGCTAAATGGATATTATTCAGTTGCCTGGCTCCCCTGACCAGGACACACTTTCTAGAGTAGGATTCAGCAGACACTTCACAGAAACAATTTGGCTAGATTAGAATGTTTACTGCAAATAAGAATCAAAGTAGGGGGAGGGTAAATGCCACTTAGATACATAGTGATTCAAAAGCCTGTTTTTTCTTCCCACCTTTCTCTCAGATTAATAGATTCTGCACAGTGAGGCCTTGGTATTTTTTATTTTTCATGTAAAAGCCGACTCTGGGCTGAGAGCTTTTGACTTCTACCACTATGGATTTGACCAAACAGGAAAACAGTTCTCACTGGGCCTAGAAGATTTTGGAAAATACAGTTTTACATTGTTAGCTTGTGACAAATGTCTGTATCAGCCTGAGAATTCTTTTCATATGTAACATAATGTTATTTTATTAAATCGTAGTGTAAGTATTATTCAAAATCGTTATCCATCATCTTTCAGCCAACACCTCTTCAAGATGTTGGGAAGCATAAAAAGTGCCTACACACACATAAATCGTAAACATATACTCTTAATAGAAAGCTATACGGGATTTAAGGAAAGAAGAAACAACTAGGAAGGAAAGCAAAATAAAAACCTCATTGCTTATTCAAATGTTAGATTCAGCAATCATGCTTTTAAAGACACATATGTAGTTTTCGTTTCATGAAAAGAATAACATGAGGATAAGTTTATAGTTATTTATATTTGTATTTCTTTCTTATTTTATTGATATAATTTGACCTCCAGCATTTAAAAATATTCAGCAAAAAAAATATCTCTGGGGAATAGTATTTCTATGGCTAGGAAATTTTTGGAGTTTTTATACTGTAGTTTCAACTTTTAACTATACTCAGGTTTGAGATAGACACTGACCGCAAACATATAAACTGACCACAAACATATAATGAGTAAAGTGTTTTTTATGATTGAACTCAACCTTGAAATAAAAAATGTATATAGTCTATCTGTAGTCTAGAAAGAACAATATACAGAAGAAGTTGAGATTTCATCCAAATTTAGTTGAACTTTAAAAATCTATTTATGAGATCTAATAATTTAGGGATATAAAGTTACCAGTTTAATAAATGTTGCTACCTAGTAAAGGACAGTAAACATATTCACTGTTGCCAACTTATTTCAGATGGCAGGCTGTTGGAGCTATGAATGGATGCTATTTAATAAATGTTGGTTATTTTGCCAACAATCACAATCTTTTAAAGGGTTTTCAAAAAGAAAAGAACAAATCAAATAAAACAATTACTGTTGTATCTTATTCTGAAGTTAAGTGTATTTTTATATGGGTCTTGTTTAGTGTCTCCTCCCAGTTTTCATCTATTATCACAATAATTGAGTTTGTAGTTGGAATTAAATTTATCAAATTGTGTTATCCTCTTTGGAAATTGGATAGGTATCCAGGCAGTAGAAGGTAGAAGTTAATCTGCTTTGCTAAAGCCTCCAGTGGCAGAGTGGCAACAGGCTCAAGAACACTCAAACATTTTCCTGTCACCCTGGACACGATGTAATTTCTCCTCAATCCCTTGTGCAAATAATGACATTTGAATCGAGCATTAACAGGCTTAATTACTTTAAAATTGTCATTTTAATTTACACTGATATAGTATTGATCATACAAGCAGAGATTAAGCTGTTCACTGGAGCAGATGATGGGAATTAAACATTAAAGGGTCCTCAAGGGGCTGAGAGGGCCATCTAGAGTGTGCCAGAAGAGGAATGATATTTTTCCGTAATGAACTGGCAGTATGCGGGGACATGAATCTTTGGCCTACTGGAAAACGGGAAATAATGGGGTTTGGGAAGCATTTGCAGGTTATTCATTCGCTGCCATGCACCAATTCTCCAGTGATTCATCCAATTCACCAACATTTATTTATCTAGCAAATTTAAGAGTTATGACCTTTTGCTAAGTGCATTTAATATCAGGCCGAATGAAATCGTTCAGGTGTAACTTGTTAAAATATTATCATTCTTATTTTCTGCATAATGTTAAATGTGATTTAATTGTTTAAATATATGTACATCCAACCTGCTTATATAATAAATTATTATGTGGAAAATTTTTTTAAAAAGCTGTATTTGCTTCTATCAGAGAAATGCCTAAACAGTTATGAACATTAAAGTCAGTTTGCCCCCATAAAGATCAAGCCTGTGCTACATTTGTACATGTGTGTCCATGTTGATCTGACAGAATGTGTTGTAGGTAATCCTATTGTTATGCCTAATATGATTCAGATAATTACTTGCTTAATTCTTTTACTTTACTGAAAGTTTATTGCTCAGGATAGGTCCTTGGTTAGTCTTGGATCCTTTGTAGTTCAATGGATTTTTCTGCTCTGCCTCAGCAAAATATATAAGTCCAGGGAAAAGGAATTATAGAATTGGAAGTGATCACAAGGATTATTTAGGCAAAAGCAGAGCCTATATTTATAGCTTTACCGGCCTATAGCCAATAGATATCTATCTAAATTAGTGGCAGCATAAAATAAAATGTAAGTATCTTGCTTGAAGTATATATATTTCTGAATGTAAGTCTCTGCTTAAAAAACTTAATTTTGCAATGTATAATTATGTAGCGTTACCCCCTCAGAGGCCGCCAAAGCCCAGGCCTTCCCAGCCCCACTCCCCTCCATCATGCTCTGCAGCTACCCTCTCAAGGTGTTAATAAAATGTATTTTCCAGCGGGAGCTCAGCGAAGTGAGGAAGTGGCAGATTCTCGTCATCAAGGGGGGAGCTTTCAGGAACAAAGATAGTCAATGCGTGGCAGTGTTTAACAGCCCCAGGCAGTCATAGCAGCAATAGTCAATGATTTTACAGTGACCGTTTGGAAACAAGGGGGTGAGGAAAACCCCGGCTCCAGGCAGCAATGGAAACACAAATGAAGGTAGTCAGCGCTCTGCAGTAACAGCTCGTCCCATGAGGACAACTCTCCACAATGTCTATAACTTGCACAAGTAACAGTAATCAAAGTTCAGATGGTCACTGGTCTCCAAAGCAATAGCGACCAGCCTCTCCTTCTCTTCTGTCGTTGCTTGCAGTCTCAGGTCTCGTCGATGTCAAAACCCCTCCCCCCTTTCCTTTATTGTTAAAACCTGAATTTAGCAACCCCAGCAACTTTCTCCTCGCTCTCGCTCTCTTGCCTCCGCTCAGGATAGCCCCCCCCTTACAAAAGAAGCAATAAAATTCCACCTTCTCACTCACTCTCTCCTTCTGATAAAGGGATCAGCTAAAACCTCAAATCCCTCTTCAGCTTCACCTGGTCTCTTCCCAGCAACAGCAACCGAGGTGGCGCAGCAGTTAGGGGGCAGTACTGCAGGCCACTTTAGCTGACTGTGTTCAGCAGGTCAGCGGTTCAAATCTCACTGGCTCAAGGTTGACTCAGCCTTCCATCCTTCCGGGTTAGGTAAAATGAGGACCCAGATTGTTGGGGGCAATGTAAATATATATATATATATATATATATATATATATATATATATATATATATATATATATATATATATATATATATATATATATATATCGCTTAGAGAGTGCTTGCACTTAAAGCAGTATATAAGTCTCATAAATAAATAAATAAATAAACCAGCCCCAGCCCCTTTCTTTCCTCCTTTTTCTTTCCTTCCTCCCGATCTACGCCTGCTGCACCCAAAACCGGCAGCAGCTGTTCGAGCTTTCCTCTTCTCGGGCAGGCTCCCACAAAGCCTTTCAGCCAGCTCCGCCACAATTATATTTATAACTATTGAAAAAGTTCCTACAGTGCTTGGAGATTTTTCAAATACTGTAAATCTACTATTTATACATGTTTAATAAATAAATATTAATATAGTTTTCTCTGCTTATTGTAGCTCTCATCTCCCCAGGGTTTTCCTCTACTTTCATTTATATGTGTTATTGTTCTAAGAAATACTAGAGCATTTAAAGCAATTTCTTTGTAAAAATGAAGATGAACAACAAATTATGTTGTATGGAGGATCAAAGACAACACATCCATATATAAAAGAAGGAGGCATGGTGGCGCAGTGGTTAGAATACAGTATTGCAGGCTAACTCTGCCCACTGCCAGGATTTGACCCTGACTGCCTCAAGGTTGATTTAGCCTTTCATCCTTCCAAGGTCAATAAGGGCCCAGATTGTTGGGGATAATATGCTGACTTTGTAAATCAGTTAGAAAGTACTATAAAGCACTATGAAGCAGTATATAAATCTAAGTGCTATTGCTATTGCTGTTTAATAGAAGATTTGGCATCATTATAAATTGCAGGATCAGCCATGGGGGTACTATCATAAAAATGACATTGTGCAGGGAATAAAAATGGTAGGTAGGTAGGTAGACAGGCAGGCAGGCAGGCAGACGGACAGATAGCAATTGTTAAATGAGTCATATTTATTGTTCATTTTATATAATTTACAGATAAAGATCTGATTTTCAAAATTTCAAATACTTTTCTTCACCACTCACTGACTTAATGCATAAATATATGTAATTGTAAGTGCATATTATTTATATTACTTAAGACATTTGCTTTTTCTTTTTAATAGTAATGTTATTAAAGACTACAATTTATAACAATAAAACCAATACAGTAAAAACTAAAAATAAAAGAAAAAAGAAGAGAAGGTGCAGAAGAGAAAAACAGAAAGTAGAATAGAAAGAAATAATAAGTACATAGTAAAGAAAAACAAAAGATATATATACACACACAGTGTATAAAGTGATATCCCCTTTCATCACAATATCAACAATTTTATTAATTTATCACCTTCTCTTAAAATACAATGAATAATCTCTTCTTTCTATATCTATCTCTTATCTAAATCCATAAAACCTCATTATTTCATTCTTGATGTCAGCAAAAATTCATTGATTACCAAAAATATCTATCTATTTAATCTTGATTTTAAAAAATTAACATTATAGTCCTTCCTTTTACTTCTAAAAATCTTGATATTTGGCCCCTTCAAATAATATCCTTTGATTTCTTTTCATTTTTTCTTTGTTCTCACAAAATTCTTCAAAACTTTAAGAAGCTTTGGTAAATCCAATTACTATTTACAATTACAAGAAAATTATTGGTTTGTTGTTTAATTATTCAGCCAGTCTCTTTTGATGTCCAGTGTGACGTCATTTTCCATATCATTCTTGTAGCCCACGGGTGTCAAATTTGATCAGGTCTTGTGATGTATCACGTTTTTTGCCTTTGTGGAGCTGGGGTGGGCATGGCCTGCATCTGGGCCGCCAGTTTGACACCCCTGTTGTAGTCTGCCATTTGAAAGTGGATTTATCAGTGTCAGTCATGACAGGTAATACTTGATCCTCTTCCATGACATCTTTTAAACATCTATAAAAGCACTTTAAAAATTAACTTCTGTATCCATTGTTCAAAAATATCCTTCAATATATTTTGCTTCATTGTGCATGTAAGTTGCATTAGAGTGTTCTCCTTTAATTCTAATATTTAGTTCCTTCTAGTTCCCTCTAGTGTCCAGGGTTTTGCTCTATATTCCAGATTTTTTTTTTTTTAAAAAAAAGTCATTTTTTTGAAAGGAAGTTTGTCTTTTCAAAGGTACTAACCAAAATCTGAGCATAAGGGCCATTTCTTCATCTCACAGGGCTCTAAACCCTCTGGAGACTCCTGTCTTGTGCTCCCCTCATAAGGAGCAACTGACTGAAGCACTTGTGGACAATCTCAAGTCCTCTCTTTATCCAGAAAGGAATTATGAAGAGCCAATTTACTTTCCAGTTTTCATTTTACAAATCATCATCTCTGTTTTTGATGGAGCTATCTACAGTTTCCATTTTTTTCCTCAGAAATCCTCACCCTTTGTTTTTACTTCATGTGATTATGTGTGTGGGACCTGGTCTTTGGGTGTCAAATAAATTTTGTGTACACTGTGTATACACATATAATGACAATAAAGTTTATTATTATTATTATGTGCCATTCTCATGTCTTACTTGTGAAATGATAACCCCACAAATAAGTTGGTAGAATGCTATTGCAAATTTAACTGATTTTTTGCAGAAACCATTCCCTATGCTTTGGCCTTCCTTTAAGCAGGTATTTAAGAGTCAGCTTTTTTTATAGTAGTTACCTACCTACACTATTTTACAGTATTCATTAACAGTAAAATGTCTGTGAAATAGGCCTAAGGGCCAAGGTCAAAACCCTGTAGTCTGCAGCCTTCAGAAGAAGATAGAAGAAGAAGGTAGAGGGGGTGAGGTCTAGAAAGTTACTATGTCAGGCATGATTCTGGATCAAAGGAGGTGAAGCGGTCAGTTAGGAAGCCCCGCTTAGAGGTGGTACAGCACGCCCAGGGCCAGCAGGCAAAAGGCCATCCCAAGCAGGGAAAGCCGGATCCCCATTGGCGTCATGACAGCTGAGGCCCAGCAGAGATGGGGAAGGCACACAAGCCTAGCTGGGAGTGGGGGGCCATGGCACCAATGGAGATCCAGCTTTCCCAGCTTGGGGTGGCCTTTGGTTTGCTGGCCATGGGCATGCTCTACCACCTCTATTCGAGCTTCCTAGCTGGCCGTTTAACCTCCTTTGTGCTGGGCAGCCCAGGTGCTCCAGGCAGCGGTGGTAGTCTAATGGACCTGCACGAGCTGCTGGCAGCAGCGGCCTGAGGCAGGGCTAAGGTGCGTCGGGCGTGTGATGGGAACAGGCTCCATGTGCGGGCCAAGGGCAAGATCTGCGAGGGTGCCAAGAAGATGACCAGCAGCAACCTGCTTTCCAAGCAAAAACAGATGGGACGGAGTAGGCGTGCCCGGCGGTCTGCATTACATGCTTCCCCCCTCCTCTACTCCGCATGCTGCTGGAGGTCTGGCTCGGTATTCGCAGCGGGGTGCGGAGCCCAAGAGTGCGCCGGTCGAGGGGCCGGCAGGCTGCTGCTGCTGACGGACATTGGCCCCCATGCGCTCGCTGTAGGGCCGATGGTGTCAGGCAGCAGCTGCCCCGGCCCCTGCCTCAGCTTGCCTTGCCCTGCGGCAATGGCACCCCTGCTCTGCCCACGCCTTGCCTTGCCTCACCCCACAGGATGAGCCTCCTGCCCACCATCCAACCCGCCAGGGACCCCTTGGATCTCCCATAACCCTGCCCGGCCCCCACAGGCATCCCTCCCCCCAAGCAACATTGAGGTGGTCACGCCCACCCCAGCCACTCTCACCCAGTCTGCCATGACCACTGCAGCCACGCCCACCCAGTGGCCACGCCCACCCAGTGAGCCACGCCCACCCAGCACCCAATAAATAAGTGAGGTTTGGGTTGCAGTTTGGGCACTCGGTTTCTAATATCACTGACCTATTCTTTTGCAGATAAACTCAATATCATCCTAGATTAAGAATATGCTTTTGGTGGTAACTTTATGCCTTTATTTTTATCCAGTAAGTACACAGGCAGCTGGATTGTGATTGGCATGTAGATTACATGATATTTTGTCTATTTTGTGCAAAATTTATAAATATATGAATAATTGAGTTCTTTATTACTTTTCTCCAATTGAGTGCTATTGAGAGGTGTGATAACACCAATCAACCTGGCTATTATTAATAATATAGGAGAGGAAAACCTTTTTCTTCTACTTTCATAATATTAAATCTTGGTTCATTTGGTTGAATTGAGTAATAGAAGATTCTAGTCAGGCAAAAGGTAGTATTAAGTATAAATTATTAAAGCAATAGCCAATTAGAAGGCCTCAGAAGTAATATGGTTATAAATACTACTTTCTTGGCCACAGAAGGAGGAATATACTGTTGCATTTTTGATGGCTTCCTTCAATATGATTAGCCAATTTCAGAAGAGAATCCTGGATTGGTTTTGAAATGATTTATCATAACTTTTTATTATTAATCTAAATTTTGGGTTTTATATGCAATTAAGTATAGGAATCTATAAAGATATTTATCAATAGTTACAATATAATTCTGTAAATTTTGATCTCCAAAGGACAGTTGAGGGATTGTTTCTCAGTTCTGTGCTAAGGGAAAAGATGAAGTAAAAAAAAGATTATCACTACTCATCATGTATTCCTTGACATTTTAAAATGTTATTTGAGAATATTATTGACAGCAGTACAAAGAGTTATGTATACAGATATCCTGAAACTAAGCAATGATAATTTTTTTGGTAAAGAACAAGGTTGAATTGTGTAGTTAGAATTTAAATCCTATGATTTAGTTCTCCATTTTGGGTTTTTTTTTTGGCAACAATATGCCATTACTTTCTTCTGAAACTTTTTTAATCCGTTCAGCTTGCAGCCCTTAGATCTCCTAGATTAAATCTCTCATCTAATATTAATTAGCTCCAATCCTACTTAGCTTTTTTAAGGGGATTTAAGTGTTGCCATCTGACGTGACTATTTGTAAAGTCACTTGTTAAAATCAACTTTTAACTTGTCCAAATTAGAATTAAAATTAAGTAATAAAAAATAATTAGTTCAAGCAATCTTAAACTTAAGAGATGGAAATTAGATTGTTTTGTAAATAAACTCCTGGGAAACAGTACTTTAAATTAGAAAAGAAGAAAAACAGATCAATCCAGCCTATAGCATAATAAATATATGGGTAGGAGAATTCACGGGGAGGCACAATGAGGATAGCATAAGTTATTACTACCTCAGCATAGTTTGACAATCTACATTTCTCCCTACCTTCAGTGTGGATTCTCGAATCACATGGTCACTCGTTTCCAAAGTTCCTAGAACATCCACTCTCTCTACTATTTAATAATAGACATACACACAAAAGAAAGAGACAGAGGCTCCATTGTTCTGGCACTCTCCTAGCCTTTTAATCATAATTTTAATTTTTGTATTGGTCGAATATTTTTTAAATTTGTTTTTATTGTTGATTGTATGCCACCCAGAGTCACATATTATGAGTTGGGTGGTCATATAACTATCATGCATGCATGCATCCATCCATCCATCCATAAATTTGAATCTATTAGCACGTTATGGTTCATTATGCTTGCATCCTGTTCCTCCAAAAGAGGCCTTGTGCTTGGGAAGCTGATTCAATTTTGCTTCTTCTGACAAAGATGGATACTTTTTACCTAATACCCATTTTGGCGTTAGCCATGACCACCACAACTGTAAGAAACAGAAATAAGTATGAGACCTTTTTCCCAGGTCGGAGGCAATGCTGGCCAATGGTTGACATTTGGCATCTGGGTGCTGAAACATATTTCTTGGATCATCAAGTGCTGTATTCAGTGCAGCAAAGGATGCTAGGAGTTAGGGTAGCAAAACAAGATCCACTAGGCCTCCACAGTTCCCACATTACTATTAGATTGCTCAGGGAAGATAGCAAGGTGGAAAAGAAGGCATCCTGGCATGGAAATGAATCGTTGCCTTCTGTTTCCCCAGATTACTTGCTGTTTATTGTCTTGACTATGATTTATTTATAGTACTGTTTTTGTGCTTGATCTTTGCAGAGTATCAAAGGCCAAATTCCAGTTCCAAACACATTACAGTTGAAAATGTGCAATATAAAGGGAGTTGGGGAGAGAAAAAGATTTTTGATGGTACTTTATGAACAATACGTGTAGTGGTGAATGAACTTATGTTCCCTCTCTTGTCCTTTTGCCACACTCATTTTTTATTCATAGGTTGTATCAGACAAATTTATTTATGATTTTAGGGGTCATGGCACCACAATATTTGAGAACTTGTGTCTTAGCTAACAACAAATAGTTGGGAAATAAAGTAAAGACAGGCTCTATCAAAAGTTCAAGACCTATCCACTGAGTCAAAAGAAGAGCAAGATCACAGTACAAATTGGTCTGACTCCAAGTTCCTAGTTGTGGGATTGAGCAACGTTTACAAGCAACTAGTCATAGGAACCACAGAATGAAGACTTATTGAAGGTCCTACCAATGAAAAAATACCACCTGCTAAAAACCTTTGGTTGTGACATTAATAAATGTCTCAAAAAATCAAAAGTTTCAAACCTCCCAAATGCTTCCAGTGAAATTAGCTGGGTCTCAATCTGTCCCAGCAAACTCTTCCTTAGACAGATTGGTAGCATTCTTTGAATGTTATTTTCCTCCAGAGATATCTGATTACTATACTTCCCCAATGGGCTCCAAGATACAGCTTCTCCACACAGTACAGAAATACAGCAGAATACATGACTTATTTGACTCTTGAGTGTTAACACTCTGCTCATTTCAGGGTCTGATTTGCTTTTATTATATTTACCATATTGTAGTGACAGATAGTTATCACAGATATATCTCATAGCTTCCGTCAGCAGTTATTGATGGAAGCTTACTACCTGAATGTGTTCTATCCCTATAATTGACGCCTGTCTTTGGCAGAGATAGACCTGCAACCTTAAGATTCTATGAGATATTTTATCTTGGCCCACAAATACAAAGTTAGTGGATGAGATGTGTAGCCTGATTCAGAAGATTCAGGGATTGTTGTTGTTATTGTTTTATCCTTGACGTTGAGGCTGGTTTTCTTTACATACTGTATTTTGCTCTATCCAAAAAATATGAAACCCTTTGTATTTTGTTCTAAGGCCATGCAACATTTACCTTCTTATAATAGGGTTTTGAATGGCTGGCTCAGGAATTCTGGGAGTTGATGTCCACGAGTCATAAAAAAGTCAAGGTTACCTACCCCTGACCTAAGGAGATAGCATCATCAGCCCACCATTCCTTGAGATCATATCTTCCTACAGGACTAGAGTCAAGAAAAGATATGGCTTGGTGTAACAGTGTTCTCCTATCCTTCTGCCCTACTGCTGGAAAATCTAGTGTAAATCACTGGTATCGGTCTTTATGTAGATTGCTTCATTATCTATAATTGCAATTCTTCTAGTAAACATATGTGAATTTATGTAGCTCGACCTATTTGAGGTGTTTCAAATTTATGGACTGGGCCAGCATTCAGAACTGGGTATATTGTCTAAAATTTGGAACATATCTGATAGTTTAGCATACAGCGATGAATCTGTATATGTGAAATCATACCTGTTGAAGAAGTAGTCATAATTCAGATTTATGTTAAAATACTTCATATTAAGATTCTGTTTTTAATTTATTCATGGAGCTAATAATTTAATAATGTGTATCAGATTTGGCTTGGGTTTTTATTTATTAGCACTGATTAGTCTTCAATCATGGTTAAACTGTATTATGGGTAATTCAAGGAGTACTGTTAATGTCTTGGTGCTATGTTAAATACTTTGATTCCCAGTACATGAGAGAGGTCAGTTTGCCTATTGATTTAGAGAGTTTAAATTTGATGAATTCTATAATAGCAATAACGTTTTTTTTCTCTTTTCAAATGCATCTTCGATTGACTGAATTGACTAGCATGCATGAAATATTGGATGTGTTTCTGAGTAAATGGAATAATAACACAAAGTGTGAGTTAAATGCTCAGAAAGATTAAAAAGAAAATATTAATGCACTTTTAATGATGATGCAAGTTTACTTCATGATCTAATCAACTTGATGTATTATTGATTTGTATTTATGCAATGTATTATAATATAGCTTCATTTTTCATAATTAAAAGTCTGATTGGAAGCACTTCACTAAATTAATTTTTATTAGCGGGATGTTTATCCAAATGATCATTTATAAAATACAACCTTGTTTCAAAATGTACTTTTAATTGCAAGCATATTGCTTGTCATTTTCACTAAAATATAAGCAGAAATAAATCAGCACTTGTACAGTAGTATGTTAGTTGTTATTATTCTAGGCTTTTGAATATTGAAATTATATCCAATATCTAAAATATTTTTGGCTTTATCTTTATTATTGATAGTATTGAACTTTGATACATTAGGTAAATTGCATCTTTTACAGTTTAATGGTAATAATATATATATTCTTACTTTGTTACTCCTTATAGTACTGGATTGTTTGATCTGATATCTGCCTTTGCTTTTTATGCTTTTTTGTGTTAATGTTATCAATGTTTTATCATTTACATTAATTTGCCATATCAGAGCCTCTATAATCTTAATATCAATAGTAAATCTATAATTAGATCTTAAAGGTTTTAGGTAATCCTTATTACCTAATGAATAATCTGTTATTTTATACCTTAAATTCTAATTACTGTAATTTCATATAGTCTGCTTATGATGCGAGTGAAGTTTTTATGATATGAAATCTCTGAAAAGCAGTACTGTGCAGTCCAGATTATTTGATATGCTTTTTAAATTTTTATATACAGGTATATATACTTCTCTGGTTCATATTTATACTGTATTGCCATATAGTCATCTTTAAGTTTTAATATAAATAGTAGGTAGAATTCTAAAAGTTAGCCCTTAATGTTACACAGTTTTCTCCTAGCAATCCCTATAATTTTTGTTATTAGTATATCATTCTATATCTTAATTTCTAAGTCCTGGAAAATCTTACATTGGTCTGTAGCTGAAACAAAGATGACTGGCTGGTAGGAGGGTATGTTTTTAAATGCTTACTTATATAAATATATTGCCGACATTTAGTAAATTAGTATGTCAGTAGAATGTTATTTTAAAGGAGGATTAAACATGATTACTTACCACAATTTTTTCTGCAGTGGAAAGATACTAACCAGAATTTTCTGACCATTCTATATCTCCTCCTTATACAAAATAAGGAGCTGAATTCTTTTTAAAATATCGTGTTGATGTAGAAGTTTTGGAGCAGCATGTGTCTTTCCAGCATAATGAGTAATGTAGGGAGAGCTGCAGTATAGATCACATATCAGTTTCAAAGTTGCAAAGTAATTGTGACACAAATGATGCTGCATCAACATTCACAGCTACCTCAACAACAGACAACTGGGCTAGAGCAGACATGTCAAACTTGCAACGTCACGTGACGTTGCGCAATGTCTCGGAGTTTTTCCCCATTGCCGGCAATAGGGTGGGCACGGTTTCATCATGACGTATCTGGTCCGCGGACCGGCAGTTCCATGCCCCTGGGCTAGAGACAGAAATATCCTGATATTCAATAGTATGAATGGGAAAGGAAGGACAGAACTCAAATGCAGCCAGCATTTCCAGAACTGTGGAATAAATGACCATCAATTTAATCAAAAAGCTGAACTGCAAGTAAATTTGTCTCCAAGGACCATCAGTCATTGAGGCTAAATGAACCCATATAGCTTATTTATTTCATCTTGATGACTATGCAAGTACTATAAAAGTAATGATCTAAACACCTCAACAATCTACATGCTGTTGATTACTAGTCCTTACTAACATCAAAATGCATAAATAGCCACTGAATTCTAGTAGTCTAATATGTCATTTCCCAACTTAGTTAATTTGGATTATAAACACATGAATCAAAGAATCCTGCAGTATATGGCAGTAGTTCAATTAGGATATTAAGAATTTAAGTCCTCTACTCAAGAATTTAAATATTTATTCAAACATGAAAGTTACTGGTTGACCACAAATCAGTCACTATTTTTCAGGCTAATATATCTTATGGTATAATTGAGAAATGAATGGAGCAACAATTCAGTAAGTTATTCATAGTCAGGAAGGAACTATGGAAGAACTTAGGAAGAAAGAAGGTTTTCAAGGTGTAATACCAAAAACATTTTCATAGTAGTTTGTTACATTCATGTTAAAATTATCAGTTTAATAGTATGTTTCCATCTTGGTGCTGATTACAATAGTCGTAGCAGTTTTAGCTCATTAATTTCTTGGATAAATTTTCAAGTTTCAAATTTTCATATCACGGTCAGGAATTGCATTAATTACTAAAAAATGAGATGCACCCTTCCTCCGCAATACACATGAACCAAACTACTCAAAGTACTCTTGTAATGCAACATTCACAGCAATGAGTGAATTCAGTCAGGGAATGCATCAGTGAGAAACCTATCATGTTGAACTAACAGGAAGGGGTATATACAGGTAGTTCTCTACTTATAAGCACAATTGGGATCAGAATTTGTGTTGCTAAGCAACACAGTTGTTAAGTGAGCTGCACTGGATTTTATGACCTTTTTTGATATGGCTGGTAAGCAAATCCCTACAATTGTTAAGTGAATCATGCACTTCTTAAGCAAATCTGGCTTCCCCCCATTGACTTTGCTTTTCAGAAACTGGCTGGGTAGGTTGCAAATGGTGTCCAACCTTCATAAATGCATGCCGATTGCCAAGCTCCCAGATTTTGATCACATAATCATGGGAAACATGGGTTGTAAATACAAGGACTGCTTGTAAGTCACTTTTTTCAAAGTTTCCTCATAACTTTGAACAGTTGCTAAATTAATGGTTGTAAGTTCAGAAGGTCCCCCCAGATGTGTTTATTTAAAACATTCCACCCTCGTGTTGCAATTTAGATGTGTCTGCCTTTTTCTTTCTCTGGTTTTTGAAACGTAGTAGACCAAAGATATATAAGGTGTGATTCTGTTTTTTCTCAACAAGCTGCCAATGCCTTATTGGGAGTCCAGTGTACACTGCTTTATTGTTGCATGCTATTAAAATTATGTTGTATTTTCAAAGTGATTTGGTAGCTTTCGTTGAAAATTGCAATTACGTGTTTCTGATAATTGTTGATGAATCCTAATCATCAGCTTGGAGGAATTTCAGCTCAGAAAGGTCCTCAGAAATCACCTTTATTTGAGCCATAATACATTTCCACATACTTGTGTTAGATTCAAGAATTGGGAAGAAAAATAAATCTTGTATGTCCATTTTAATTACTGTATCACTTAAAGAGAGCATTTTAATAATTTGCAAAACCTGCAGGACTTATGTCCTTGAAATAATTTGGTTTTTGGTACAAATCTTTGTGCTCTCTTAAAAGGCTGTCTTGTTACACTCTTGTTTATCTTTCCTATGGTGATTTAAAAACTTTAACAAGTTTATTAATTCTGAAGAATTTATTGAAGTCAGACACAAGATATAATTAAGTTGCTGTTGTCAAAGCATTTTGCCTCACTGCCGGAATGAATTGTCCTCTACTTTGGCAGACACAGAAACATTCATTTTGTTTCCTAATTAGAAGAATTGCAACCCAAAGCTATGACAGAGTTCAGCTCCTCCATGTACAGCATGCCAGGTTCCATAGTGCAAGCTTTATAAAATTCTCCTTAATTCAGGACAGAATATCATTAACTTTGTAAGTGGATGAATACAATGGACAAGCAATTTAATTAACTTCTAACATTGAACATTGGATCGGAGACAAAATGAAATAATGCACATATTTCTCATTCAGGCAGTCAACCTTGAAACAAGTTTGATTGTACTGGGTCAGGCAAGGGAATAGCTCTGTCCAATTATTTTGTGTTTAGTCTTAGAATATGAAATTTGAAATTTGTTACTTTGTAAATCAATCATCCCTTATTCCAAGGCAGTTTACCAAATATCTAGAAATACAGAACAACATACAATAACTCTGACATGCTAAATACCCATTTTTGCCACATGCTACCCTTCGGATTGACAGCTGATCAGAATGATACTAAACTAAATGGGCAATAATGCTTTCCAACAGATTGAATTTGCTCTCACTGGGTCTATTATGGAAGAAGAGATCTATGAAATATTAAATTGATCCAAGGTTGAGCTGCAGTTTAATTAGTGTTTAAAGACAAGGAAGCAAAGCAAGTGTGGTTTAGCTTCAGGCTTTTTTTAATAGAAGAATATTAAAAGGTTACAGTATTTCATACCTCTTAAAAGTCTGTTCTGTAGCAAATGGGAGAACAGACTTTCACCTCCTCATCCCATATATTTTCTTAAAAAGTATGAAATTAATTATGCATTAGGAATATATAAATCTTATTTGCTATTTATTTTTAAATTCAGAAATTAACCAGAAACCATCCATTTTGTTATGTTTGTCATGACATCCATTTTTATTGTATCTTGGAACAAAGCCAAAGGACCAGGTTTTAAAAAAAATAGAAAATAACTTTTGAACTATCTATCTTAATTGTTTTAATTTTTTATGAATTATAACTAGAAAGTGAAGCAACATTTAAATTTCTTAACTGGGGAAGAGTCATAAAAGTGCTTAAGTTTTTTAAAAACTTGTTAAAAATTATCTAGATTTTTTTTTTTTTTTTAGCAGCAGCAGGATCATTTACAAAACAAACCTCTAGCTATTAGCATCTTGGCTACTTCAAACAGCATGAATCCATGAATCAATTAAAAATCAATTTATTTTTTAAAAACTGGCAAAATATGTTCTGTGTGAATAAATAAACAGCAAGATTTTAATTCCATAGAAACTCATTTATTTAAGAATAAGCCTCATTGAACTTATTCAGACTTGCTTCTGAGTAAAATATATAAGATTATGCTATATATGGTATAAATGTTAAACCACAACTGTCCGACAGTATGCCAGTTTCTTACATTTCATACTTTTAAAGGTAATCAAATTTTCAATTCTATTTTGGAAAGAAGTGTTGGGTGAGATAACTCTATAAACTCTATTATTTACAATCAGTGAGAAATCCTGCTATGTGTATATTGTGGGAACACAAAGTGCATAGCTTATTTATGATTTGATTTGTATTTGATGTGCTCAGAATGGACTACAGTATTGATAATAACATTTTGGATTACTTGCTCAGATGTAAAACAACATATACACAATTGTATAAAAAATGCAGTTGACAAGGATGGCACAAATCGTCAAACATAATTCTGTTCCCGATTTTAAGGTACACATTTCTAGAAAATACATTTTGTGGAATAGAAGGAGATCAGTGAGAAACCAACTAACAGATTGCCTTGTTGCAGCCACCAGGCTCAGGAGCTAAGAAATGCTTTGTGTGGAGAGTGGAATTTATATTTATCTCTTAGAATTTGCAGCCATTGGGACGCATAGATACTTAGAAAACAGCATCTTCAGAAAACTTGTAATGAGTTCTGTATTTTCAAAAGACAACAGTAAAATTAAATGGATTTTGGTCCCCTATCCTGACACACATTGTTGCCTTAATATCTGTATCACGGATTTAGCTTTTAAATCGCACAGAACTTATATATTGACAATAGTTTAGGTCAATGCCAACCCTTGGGATCACATTGATGATTTTATGATTGTAAGGCACCCAGAGTTACCTGAGGTAAGATGGGTGGCCAATAAATTTTACAAATAATAAATAAAATAAAATATGTTATTAAAGAGTTAGTAATACAAATGATTATATTTTTTTCTTTAACTTCCCAGATGCCTGCATATCAGATAGACAAGGTCTGAGGTGAAAACAAAATGCAGTAGCATTTTAATACTATGTACTTTGGCTGATAAGGCTAGTGCAAAGAATGATAAATTGATGGACAACTAATTTGTTTGCAGATAAAAGTGATAATTTTTAATGAGTTGATTTTTATACTCAGCTTTTTTATTTAGAATAGACATTCACTACTATCCACGGAATCAGACGCTTTAATTAATAACATAAAATTATTAAAAACTATAATTGCTTCTTTGACTTTATTTTAGATTTTTTTCTCTAATCTTGATCTCTAGTACCCAGACTTACTTCAATATCATATTGATCAATTGATACAAGATGGTCTGATCTAGTCTACATTTCAAAAATAACTACCATTTATGTAGGACCATTATGTCACTTCTTCATCATCATCATTTTAGCTATTGTCTATCCACTGCAGGATGAAGACCTTTTCCACATGTTTCCAACCAATATAGTCCTGAGCTTTCTTTTGCCAGTTGGGCCCACAATACTTGCTGATGTTGTTGATCCATCTTGTTTTAGATCTTTTTCGTGGACGAGAGTAAAAGAATTGAAATGGAAATGGGCTGGTCACATAGCAAGAAGAACTGATGGCAGATGGACTAAGGCAATCATAGAATGGATCCGACTTGATCCATTAAACTGGTTGATTTGGAGGATATTAAAATATGTCTTCATATAGCTCTAGATATAAGATGTAAGAAAACTAAATTTGTTTCATTTACATCTGCATTAGGTCATTAAGAATACAAAAGACCCAGTCTGTGCTTTTTAAAATAGGTTATGTCCAATAACAATGATTCATTATATTTCAGTACAAAAGAGTCCAATGAACTATTTTTTAAAAAAATAAACAACAAAAGAGTGCTTACAACAAGAGTGCTTTTATATAAAAATGCCATGCTGTCTAGAGAGATAGCAACTCCTTATTTGCTGCTGCTCTTTGAACTGAAATATGGCAGCTAATTCACTATATTTTTCTAATAGAAAAATAAGTGGTCTCGACAGGTTTATAAATATTTTAAAAAAGAAATCTTTTTAATTGTTTTTGGCCAAACAGGCAGGTAATCAATAATATCAGACGTGACAAACATACTGGTGACATGCACTATAGTCAAAAGGACTAGGAAGAGATAAGGACTTCCTGTCAGCAGGGACCTATTCTAATTAATATTCAGATGCTGTCATTTGCAGTGATAAATGTATTGCTTGAGTTATATTGATGCAGTGGATTTATCATTGAAAAAGTTAGGTTGAACTTTGGCTTTAAATATTCATTAGAGCTAATTATGGATTTTATGACTTCATGAATTGCATTTTCCAAGTTGTCATTGGCCATTTATTTTACATGCATTTAAAGCATATTTCATAATTACAGCATTAGCTCTAATACATTCAGTGAGTAGTGGGGTGAATGTTTATTCTGTTTGATAATTATTTAAATGTTTTGTTTTAAGTACTACCTTGTAGTTGTTAAGTTTGCACGAGTAAAGTACCATACTTCACAGTGTCTAATTAACAATTAAATATACATTATAGTTTGTATTTTTTAAAAAGAGAGTAATTTCTTATTAGTCAATATCAGAATTATTAATCAGGATTTGTATATTTTTTTTCATTTCTCATATTATTTCATTGAATAATATTGACTGAAATTGGATTTTGAGTTGAACAGAACAATAAATTGAATTATAGCAGTATATCTGACAAGGGTGCTTTGCATTTACAAAGCATTTTACTGTGTCTCAGTAGTTTGTAGATTGATGAACAATATGTGTACATCATAACATAGACATTTTATTTGACATGTAGTTGGCATAGAAATATGCCACATGTTCATGAGATATATATATTAATTTCAGTGTATGTAGACAAGAGAACCAGTTTGACATAGTAATTGAAACACCAAGCTAAAAACCAGGAGATCATAAGTCATAGTCCTTCCTTAGGCATGTAGCCAGCTAATGTTCTTGGGCCACTCATTTTGTCTCAGCCTTAGAAAGGTAATGGCAAATCACTTCTGAAAATTGTCCAGGAACACTGGAAGGCACTGACTTGAAGGCAATCCTCATAAATACAGTAAATAAAATAAATTAAAAAACTGTACACAAACCTATTTCCTTCACTGATAAGCATTTGCAATACATTCACACTACTATTGTTATAGCAATGAAGAGATTTAGAGATAATAAGATCGATTCAGTGAAATTAACTTTAAAAAAAACCTAAATTTGATAACCTTCAACCATTCTGGAATATTTAAAAGATCTACCTCAAGGTCCAATGTTACTAAAACAAGGGTGACTAAAACTGACCCAAGAAAGAAGACAAAATGACTCAGACTATGAGAAGAAATACCTTTTTAATTACATAAAGAGACCCCAATATCCAGCTCAGTGATGACTTGATGGACTGTATCAGAAGCTTAGATTACATTTTTACAGACACATTTACTGCCAAGAAGCATTTCCAAATACTGTTCTTTCCATGCAATGTTATTAGCTGTATTGACTAGCCATTCAAATTGATTACATTCCATAGCTTCTCCGTAATTGTATGCTTCTTGATATCATGTGAGTTTTATTATCTCTTCACATGTTAGCAAATATCTACAGTATTGAATATTGAATTTTAACAGTGTAGCATGTTGATTAAGCTTTAAGACACTTTGCAATCTCTACCTTTCAATTTTGTGCTTGTAATGTTGCATCAGAAAAAAATATTAGCAAATACGATCTGTATTGAGACATATTTCATATTTTCTTTAGGTATAAAAAGCCTTTTAAAGAGCAATACTGGTAGGATTTGGGGTCTCTGTGGGGTCATCATTACTAATAAGGTTGAAAGGTTAAACATGACAGAAGCTACTGAAAGAAATGAATTTGCACAAAAGGTGATTCAGAAGGGAGTGACAATGATACATATTGTCCCTTTATATGTTTAATTTATACTTCAAATAGAAGAATTTGACATTGGAAAATATAACAGCTACAGTCAAAAGTGGAGATCATAGCACTACCAAAGTAGTAAGGTTACCAAAGTTAGTAGAATTCAACATAAATATAAAATGAAGAGTGAAAAATCTAGGTTAATAGTAAAGACAAAGCTAATTTCAAACAATAAAGTTTAATAAACTTATGTCTGATGACAAAAAGATTAAGTGATAGATGGGTCTGTTTTCTTAGGCAAAAAGCAGGTTGTGATGGTGTGTGCTGGATAAATAAAAATAAGTTTAATCCCAGGGAAGGCTTAATATAAAATTTAGACAAAATTGTGAAGGAACGGGGCATTTCTGTGCCAACGAAAATAAGAATTAGGGATGTGCAAAACATTCCATGAAGAACTCTGAATGGAATACCTGCTTTTGAATGGTTCATGATCAAAGCAAAACATTCATTTGGTCAGAATACAGGGAAAAAAGACAGAATGAGAAGATGTAGTTTGAAGGGGGGATAAGAATAGGGGAAAGCCAAAGACATCAACAATGATCTCTGAGGGAAGGAAGGGCTGAGTTGCAACAAGTAGGAGACAACATTTTCACAAGTTTTATAAGCTTGTTCATAGATTAACAGATAATGCTATAGCTACAGGCTGTAAATTAGAAAAAGTATCTTTTGCCTGCAACTCGTAGCTGTGGCTTAAATATGGTGAGCAGATCTTGTTCTAGTCTAGTGATGGCGAACCTTTTAGAGACCGAGTGCCCAAACTGCAACCCAAAACCCACTTATGCATCGTCAGATGCCGGGTGGGTGTGGCCCATTGGGTGGGTGTGGCTGCGGTGGTAATGGCAGACTGGGTGGGACTAAAAAGTTCAATCAATCAATTCCAACTTTGCAAGATCTTTTTTTCCCCTGAGAAGTTGAAACTGATTGATTGAACCTTTTTTTTTTTTTTGTACACGGCGGCGGCCTAAAGCAAAAAGGTTTTATAAAATCCAGCTGAAGGCCTTGGACTGGGGCAATGGCACGCGTGCCCACAGAGAGGGCTCTGAGTGCCGCCTCTGGCACCCGTGCCATAGGTTCGCCACCACTTTTCTAGTCCAATACTTTGAATTGTTGCAATCTGTAGTATCCACTCCAAGCATGGTAAGGCAGAATCTATTTCCATTGTTAGAAGTTAGGAATACTGTAACCAAATATGAGAGGCCAGGAAAAGAAAAATAGGTGGTAGCCGCTGGGGATGTTCTTAAAGTTTGAAACTTTGCTTGATTAGAGGAATTGGCATCTTTTTTTTTTCTTAAGGAAACTTGCTGATCTTCACTGCTCAGTCCTCCTTAGCTAAAGGTTTAATTTCAGGGACTGGCAGTCTCCCAAATTCAGGATCAAACAATTTGTTCTCTGAACAGGCAGTTCTCTGTGTTGGATTTAAGTCATTCTTAGGAGGCTGACAGCTGCTGACTCTGAAACTCCAGGCTTGAGAGTCTGCCTAGTTCTCCTCTTTAGCTTCAAAATCAGAGAGTCCATATTTGAAGGAACTATTCGTTGCTACTGAGTCAGTCACAGTAAATGACAGGCACATGGGCCAGTACAGCTGTAGTTGCAGCTGAACAATGGGATGGAAGGAAATGATTTGAAAAGAGCAGACAGCCAATGAGCCAGTGAGATGTGCTATTCTGTGATATCAATGGGGCTGCAGGGAAAGAAGGAAAAGCCCTTGAAACATTGAGGCAACTGTTATGATGTGCTCTAGTGGAATCTGCTGAGAAGAGTAAGGAAGGATTTGTTGCACATCAGCTGTGCCTGTAGTTGTATAAAATACTGTAAGTCCAAATTTATTTGGATTTTGGGATGTTGCTTCATCTAAAACTTGGAACAACCAAAACATTCTAGGTATTGTTTCTAATGAATGATGATCAACCCAAAATGGTTTATGAGAACATTTAACATATAATGTGTTCTTCCTTAAATGCCTTGTGTATGTCACATTTGTGACATACACAATCTTCGTGCAATGCATGTACAGTATATAATTGCTGCTTCATTTTAATGGGAGTAACTATCCATTCACAGATAACGTAAGTTCTAAAATCCTCTGATGCTCAATTAACCTAATCCCAAGAAATCCAATGTTTCATGTAAAATTCCCAATTTGAAAATGAATTCACGAGTCATCAGCAGCCTGTGAAAGCAGCTGAGAACCACATCTCTTTCTATTTTACCTTTTCCTTAGCATTTCTGATATATCATACTCCCTTGCAATGAGTGTCCATTTTGACTGAAAGGATCTTGATTTCGATTTCTACTATAATTAATTAATCAATACGGTTTTGTGTTTTGGACTGTGAGGAGCTCTGAATGGTACAAATTAGGTTGCCAGCTAAATGAGAATTCAGATACATTCTAATGAAAGCAGGATAAAATGGTCTGTCTGGGATTCAAGGTGCATTTTCCATTTCATGCACACTCATAATCAGAACAATTAAACAATTATCAATATTTCACTGTGAAAGCTGGACATTAGTAAAAGGAAGAAAATAGATGCCCTCAAATAACAGTTTTGGAGATGGTTGCTGAAAGTATCAGAGATCATTAGAAGAATCAATTCTGGGCAAAAAAAAAAAAAAACAAGCTGCAAGCAGAATATTGTATACTTTTAAGCATGTGATGTAAAGAGATGATTATGTTTGACTAGACCAAGGAAAATACAAGGAGTAGAAGACAATGGTGGATGTATTGAATCAAAGAAGCTAGTACAGTGGTTCTCAACCTTTTTAATGCCGCGACCCCCCCAACCGGTCGTAAGTCGAGGACTACTCAACTGGTCGTAAGTCGAGGACTACTCAACTGGTGCAGCACCGTTTGCAGAATGGGACTTTTGGCGGGCTCAGCAGGGCAGAGACAGCCTGGACAATTCCTATTGGCTTTTGAAAGCCAATAGAATTAGACTCTATTCAAGAGAGTCTATTCTATTGGCTTTCAAAAGCCAATAGAATAAAAGGGAATAGCACAGCTAAGGAAAAGGGGGGAAAAATGGTGGACTGCATTGTTTGACGACCCCCATGAAATGGTCGTTCGACCCCAAATGGGGTCCCGACCCACAGGTTGAAAACCACTGAGCTAGTAGAATATCCTTGGAAGGCCATTTGATAGTTACAAAATCAAAATGGCAATGCATTTATCTTAAAGGTCACCTAGAATCAAACTTGACTCAATAGCACTTAAATGATTATGTGTGGATAGCTGTTACAGTGTGGCAAGACAAGTGTGACCTTGGGGATATTAAGACTATTCCTAGTAAATTCTTCAAGAAAATTCAGATAGTTTTTATTAAAAGATTACCTAATTTTTAAAAAAAGAGGCTGGTGGTCTGGTTTCTTTAATGCTCAAGACCTACACATAACACTTGATTTGCCACTTTTTGTTTTCAGCTGAGATATTTTTATGTAACCAGGCATTTTAATCTACATTAATTGTTCAGTCTGTCTAACAATTCTTTTTCTTGATTAAAAAATAAGAACTGTTCACAAACAAGGAAAAAATAGTTTATCTACCTCAGTTTATTTTATTTTATTTTATTTTATTTAAAGCCAGTATTTTGTTAAGTAGAAACAGATTAGGCTTTCCCATGCGTTGGGAAAAGGAACTTGCTCCAGGGGGCATCAAATGAGAAGAAAATATGGGATTTATATATATCGGTGCTAGGATGAAGGACCTGCTTTGCACTTTAGGCAATAAAGTGATTTGAGTCTATACACAGAAGATCTGCAAGTCTCCAGCTAAACACTCAGCTCTACCACTATGCATTTGGCAATGAATTCCCAAATGCAGAAGCAGTTTGAAAAATTGACCTTATATATTATTGATCCTGCTCTGTGTATTTTTTAAACAGCTGCTTTAATTTGGTGATTTTGCGCACAAAAAAGGTGCCTTTTGTACTTTTCAGTAGATAGAAAAATGTCTTCAACTGACAAAGTAGTCAAATGCCAGAAACTGAACATTGGACCTGTTTATGATTTATAAATTACTCAGGGACCAGGGGTGGGGATGTAAAATCTGAGTCTGTAAATATGTTAGGCACACAGCTTAAATTTTTTCACCAGGTATAAATGATAACAGAGAAAGAAATTATACTTTTAATGAAAGGAATGGTTTATTTTTGACTCTTCAACTAAAAAAACAACTCAATAATGAGAAGACGGGCACCCTTCTGGCAAAGCCAAGTTTTGGCTGACTGATTGCTGCATTATGTATGAGAAATTGCATATCTCGGGAAGGAACATTTGCTGATTTGTCAAAAACACAAACATGAGCGCCTGCTCATCTTCTTGACATATTAGTTCATCCAACAGAAAACACTGTCACACATTTTTAATTGATGAGTACACTTTCTTATGAATCAGGCAGCTTGCTTTGGTTACTATTATTGTTTTATTGTGTTTTATTGTTATTAAGCATTTATCTACCCAGGAGCAAAGTACAAAGAATTAGCAATCATTCCTAAAAACAGAACTCCAAAAACAGCTATTTTCTGGAAGGAGATATAAGGGAGTTTTTTAAAGAAATAAATAAAGTAAAAAGGCTAAAATCTAATATCATTTTTATTTGCAATTAATAAAAAGCAGAAGCTAACTTCTGGTAATATTCCAAAGACACGTATTTTTTTAAGAATCATAATAATAATTCTTTAAATAGCAATATTCTGGAAGGGCATACTCTTGCAGACATAAGAATCCAGATAAAATTCCAGATTAATTCTGTTTCCAAAAATCTTACTATTTTTATGTTTATATATAATTAAATACCACGCATTTACATTAAAAAATTCATATAATCATGCTTTTATATTCTGCAACTATACAGTTTGCTAAGGCTCAGGATTTAAGCTGCCACAAACATGACAATAGAATAAGTATCTAAACATGGTGGATGTCCCATAAGGACCTTCCATATTTATATCATCAGATACAAATTTATATTAAGACAGATTTTGAAATATAATATGTACTAGACACCAATTGCTATACAAATTTGTTGATTTAAACCTTATACTCAACCATGCACATACACAATTTTATTTGAAACTTTGACTACAATAGTAAAACCTAACAAAACTAAGAGAAAGAAAAAAGAATGAAAAGAAAGAATAAAAACTTCAGGAAAAAAAGAAAATAAAGAAAAAGAAGAATATAATAAAAGAAATATATATAGAAAAATCTCTTTAAATTTCCATTAATACATGTACAGGTAGACCTTGACTTATGACCAGTCACTTAACAACCAGTTGATGTTAAGGCAGACATCCCCAAGCTGCTTATAATCCATGCCCAAAACTATGGCCACTGCAGCTCCCCAGCTGTTATTTATCCCTGTGACCAGCCTGATCACTGCAGCAGCTATAACTTTAGGACTGGGCCTCATACCCTCCTCACACTGTGTCACCCATCAAGCACTTCAAAGATCTCCAGAGCTTCGGAGGTCAGGTTAGGGAACAAAAACAAACTGCATAGTTGCTGGGCCACATGGTACAATCCTGGAAGTGTTCACCATTTTCTGAGTGGCCACAATTCAATACAACTATCCTAAAAATGCTGGCTGCTTCTGGCTTTGCACCACCTAGCAATGAAGCAGCCTTTCCTTTTTCTCTAACCCAACTTCCAGAGTTCTGGTAATCTTCAAGAAGTAAGTGTGTGATCGGTGACATGGGGTGAGGATAGTGCGGGGCCTGGTAGGATAGGAACCAGTTCCAAGACCTGTGGAGTCCCTGAGGAGTGGACAGTAGAGCACAGGATGCCTCAGAGGGTATGGCTTCCCCTGGGGCCCAAGAACAAACCCTGTGTTCTACATAATAACCCACATGTTTGTTTAATGATTGCATTGGGGAGGAGAAAGATGGGAGATCATAAGTAATGTGCTCCTGTGTACCCTTAATTGCTGTAACAGGTTCCCTTATGGTCAGATGCTTGATCTTTGCCTCAGTCAGCAGCTCTGCATTCTTAGAACCATCTTCAGTTTACCATACCTCCCCTGAAAGCCCCTTCAACTCACCATATTTCAAGAATGTATTGATTTATTCTGGTCTTTTATTGGTGTATGGATTTTATTTGTGTGCATTGCTGATTTTGTTTTTGTTTTCCACAGGCACTGGGCAGCTTTTACTTTCTACATGAATCCTTGAAAAATATTTACCAATTCGACTTTAAAGGTAAGGAACACCAACAGTGCTTCAATCCTATACATATTCAATATGGAAGTGACTTCCATTGACTCGAGTGATGCTCTTGACTAAAAGTATTTGGAGGGTTATATTATTCATTTTTCATGTTAAAGGAAACATTCTCGTTAGAATTTTAAGAGCTTTCATACATTGAAAACAAGAAATGTGAGTTTGTGTGATGAAATGTGCCCCTGCATGAACTAAGGGAGAGAGCTTTGGCAACACTGAGTTAGATTAAGAGTCTGTGCAGAACCGAGCTGGAAGGAGGAGGGGGGGGGTAGAGGTTCAGGGTAGCATATCCTAGAATCTCTCAGGATATATTTAGTAGGCTAGAAAGTTATAGCTTTATTTTACTAAGATTCTGTCCGCCAAGGATAAGCAAATCAAGGAATGAACTCAATTGGACTTTACTGTGTCATCTCTGGGCTTCAGCACAACAGTTTGCCACTTATGTAGACTTGACAGCCCTAGCCAATCTTAGTTTTCTGCTCAGGATATTTTGAGTGCTTAGATCATTTCATAGGCCAATTTGATACAGCATTCAAAGTATTGGATTTATGTTAGTCATCAGCCATGGAAGTTCATTGGATGATTTATATTTTTTAGGGGCTGTATTGCCCTTAGATTTCTTTTTATTACTGCTGCTTAATGTTCACTGACTTACTTTATTCACCAGAAAAAGGATGGCAGTGGCAATATTATTAAAGCACAATTAATTGTACATTTGATCTAGAACCCTGGTGGCTCAGTGGTTAGAATGCAGTTTTGCAGGCCTAACTCTGCCCATAAACTGCAGCTCAATCCTGAAGGGCTCAAGGTTGACCTAGCCTTCCATCCTTACGAGATTGGTAAAATGAGAACCCAGATTGTTGGGGGCAATATGCTGAGATTGTAAACAATCCAGAGAGTGCTATAGTAAAGGACTGTGTGGCAATATATAAATCTAAGTGCTACTGCTATTGCTATCTACCATAGAATGAAGAATTCTGGCAAAAACATTTGCATTTGGTCAAATTATTTTTTCACTCTAATTTATTATGTAGTTTTTCTGAGAACCTCCACATAGTATTTATGGTTTCTCCTTCTTTAATGGCGGCACAGTGACTCAGCAATTAAGATGCTGGGCTCATCAGCTGGAAAGCTGGCAGCTTAGGTTTGAGATCTGAGCACCACGCAACAGGGTGAGCTTCCGTCCTCCGCCCACCTCCTATCAACTTAGCAGTTCGAAAGCATAAAGTACAAATGCAAGTAGATAAATAGGTACCACTTCGATGGGAGGGTAAAAGTGGTCATGTGGTCATGTTGGCCATATGACCACAGAATCGTCTTCAGATAGCGTTGACTCAGTGGCTTTGAAACGGAGATGAGCAAACACCTCATAGACTGCAACGATTAGCGGAGTAAAATCTGCAGGGATTCCTTTACTTTTTACCTTCTTCAATAATTGCATTCCTATGAAGTTGATAGAAAATTAACTAAAGACGATCATGCTTTGAGGAAAGAACTATTACTTACCTGACATGCAAAAATTTGCACCTTTCATTTTTGGCATATGGATCAAATAGATCATGTAGTAGATAATAGAGGCTTTTTCTTGATTTTCTTTAAACATTAAAACTTACAAACTGTAAAAGTTACAGTGTTGCCAATGTGTTTCAAGGTTGAGTCACATATTTCTGGCACTCCAATTCTGACCATGACAACATGCCAGCTCTTGAAATCAAAGAAGCAAATGTTAACAAAACTTGCATTTTGTTTGTCTTTTACATATACACAGCATAGTCACATCTTTTGTATGTTAGTATGATAGCTTAAATAATGTTTTTTCCAATATTTGGAATAACTTTGTTTTGAAAACTGTGATTTGATAAATGACTACTCTAATTTCAGTATAAAAATGTCCACATTCATTCTATATCTTTGTACCACATTACATCATTGAAATTGTAGGTGAAATAATTGTTTCAATTATTCATTTTCATTATTATTTTTCTTATTCAAAATGATACCCTTCTTATTTTGTGGGGGTGAGGTTATTAAAGAATAGTGGTTCTGTAAGCGTAGCCTTTCAAAGCATTCAACTGAATATTTATAGAGGCATCTTAATTTGTTTTCTTGGATGTTTGTTATTACTTACCAGTTTCTTAAATTCCTATATTTATTTACCTTATACTGGGCATATTAAAACTGATAACATTCTTAATTCTCTTATTCCTTCTCAGCTAAGAAATACAAAAAAGTTACGGGCAAAGAGATCTATTCAGATACATTAGAAAGTACACCTATGCTGGAAAAAGAAAAGTTCCCACAGGATTATTTCCCTGAGGTAAATATAGAGAAATAGTAATATTTCAAAATGAAGCATGTGATTGTAATTTTAATTGCTTTATTTATTTAATTGGAATCATTTTTGAATCCAGATCTAAAGTATAGTTCTATCAATAATTTTTCTTTTATTTTATTTACTAAAAGCTTTTTGAGCCTCTTTGGGGAGAATTTTTATCTTTTATATATTTTATCTCTTATATATCTTATATATTTCTATTAGAAATCACCCATTTTCCTCACAGAGCACCCCTGGGTGTTATCACTGAGTCAAAATGCAAAGGCACTGGAGTTGTTTTCAAAACCTGCCAAGGCTCATATTGAGTATGATCTCCAAATGACCTATTTTCAAAATGTCTAGATCTCTGAAGGTCAAACCATCATGTTAAACTGTGTTTTGAACTTTAAAATTATTTTAAAATAAGCAACTATTGTAACTGGAAGAAAATTTATATCATATGCTCAGACCTTTTGGCTAACACATTCTGAACCCAGGTATTTCTGACTCTGTCAATTCAAAACATATTACAGTATCCTAATCTAGCTATAATAATATGTGTCATTGAATTATGATTCAACCAAGCCAGCCAAATATAGTTAATCAATTGGGAAGGATATTTGGCATGATGGTGAATGATCTGGCTTTCTGATCCAGGGGCTATGTTTGTTTGTTTGTTTGTTTTTTCCATTATCAAACACTTTATCTAGATTAATGCAAATGCAAATATATACATAAGAAATAAATTAATAAATGTATTTGTGGCCAATCAATACAGCTTTCAATAGGACTAAATTACATTGTGTATGAGACTGCTGCATTGAAGAATAATGTCAGAATTTATGCAAACTGCACATTTTACATTCTTACCTGAAAGCAAAATGATTTTCAACTTTGCATTACTACACTGTTGACACCATCTTTTAATGTACCGTTTATGTTCTTTTAGGGGGTGCATTGCCCTTAGTTTAAAACAGATTTCTTTTTATTAGTGTTGCTTAAGGGTGATCTAAAATTAATTACAATGATTGAGTCATAATGCAATTCAAAATAATTACAGCCCACTATGTATAAAAGTAACAAAACTTTCTCTGCTGATTTATTGCTTTTCTCGGCTGTGCATGAGTCTCAAATGATGCCTCTGGGAGTAACACTCCAGATAATGTTAGGTCATTTTTAAAAAAGCAGATTTGTGTAGTCTATCAGGATTGAGTAATTTTCCCCCCATCCATAGTGAGAAATTGGTTGTTATCATATATCACAGATACTGCTCAAAGCTCTTGTGAAAGATGAATTAATTTCACTAATGCTTTAATGCAAACCTTTCATGGTAAAGGCTGTATGGTGATAACCTTACTGCAGTCTCTCCTTTCTCAATGATGATTTATGTTATCTTTTAGTAGATGAAACTGCCTGTATTCACAATCTGTCTCCTGACTAAAGGAATCTTATTAACAGGAAAACTGGAAAGTGACTTAATGCTGTATAAGGTGAAAGATGTTGAACTCATTTCTTGTGGCAGAAAAGAAGCCATATTCTAAAATCTAGATAACATATTATTAATGGTAACAGATAATCTTGCAGCATTTTGATATTGAATGCTTACTTGCAAGATGGTTTTGATTTCCTGAGGAAAATCACTACTTGAAAGTGTCTAGTCAGAACAAGTACCGTAATACCTGAGTATTGTTTTGATGTATTTGTTAGGGATATTCTTTGAATGAGGAAAGAATTATCTAATTTCAAGTATTAATTTAAATTGGGACTCTCTTGTGAGCTTTCATTCCATGCCTGAATCAAAAGCTTCTTTTCTTATTAGACTTGGTTTGCCTTCCTGTCTCCTAAATAATTTATTGTCCTTGAAAATAAAATGGTAAATGAGTACCATATCCAGAAAGGAAAACATAGTGCAGTGATCAACAGTGCAGCACCTGGAGTGATCATTTCAAAGACTCACATAAATGTTTATTTGATTTATATCCCCACCCTTGAAAAGCTCCAAGCCCCCCCACTTTCCTTTAGAAGCTTTCAAACAGCATACTTAACTATGTTTCCTCACAACGATCCTGTGAGGAAGGTTGGGCCTGTAGTATTCCTGTGAGCTTCCATGGCTGAGAGGGGATTAAAAACTGAATCTCTCTGCTTCTAGACACTGTCCATTAACTGGCTGAATTTCATGAAAGTTATAATTCAAATATGTAGTTAATCTTATGTTTCCTAAGTCTTCAGATCGAAGTTTTTAGTTTTACATGTCAAAATTGTAATTTTTAATTTTTAAAATGAATTCAAAATTATTTTGAATTCATTTTGCTTTGCTATTTTTGCAGATTATTCATTATCATTATCACCTTAAAAACTATAGTGAATTTTGTCAGGGCAGCCATCAGAATTCAAAGTAATATGGCATAAAATTGCATTGATAAGAATTGCATTGATGAGAAATGCCTCTCTAGAGCAAATTAAAACTTATTCAGTTAGTATTGTTTTTCTTTTCCTGACTAGAATAATTGTATGTTCTGTAACTATGTTCTGTAGGAACTGTCAAATTAAGGCTACTTCTGTCTTTCTTCAGTGGCCATGTAGGATGGGGGTTCCTTCTGTGGACATAAATTTACCTGCTGTTTATTAGTTGCTTGCAACTTATTTTCAGTGCTGCTGAAAATACTCTGCATTAATATCATTTTGAATTAATGGTTTGTTGGGATTTGACCCTTTAAAAAAATAACCTGTCTTTGAGAAAGGGGCAAAGATAATTATTTCTTCTTGACATTTCATCATATATTTATGTTATATTTTATTAATTTGTCTTTCTTTTTTATGAAATAAATAATTGGTTGTTTGGGGCTCTAGTGTCAAAGACTTAAGAAGAGATATTTTGCTTGTGTATGCATATTTCATGGCTAGTCTCTATATTAATTTGCCATTTTTTGATAAACCATTTGTTTAGGTTTTGGAACAAAAACAAACCCCAGCTGGCACAGACAAACATGTACAGGCATTAATAATTCTTTTCGCCATCCAGTGTTATGACATATGGGACATCTCTGGACTGGGAGTTGTCAAAGTCCCTTCTGGGGTGGAAAATTCTAAAACTGTCCCTACTTTCAATAGAACTGGAAAGCACTATGTTGATACACAACATATGGCCAATCCAGCTTCATCAAAGAACATCTGTATTTGATTATTGGACCTCAGCAATGCTTGATAATTCATTAAAGAGCGGATCCAGCCTTGGAGATGCACGTTAAAATGCTGATTGACAATAAACAGGAAAGAATTTTGTCTTGAAAATAAACCTACATATTTAGCTGATTCATTTTTAATGTACTTTTATTATAGTCCAGTGCAGGTCAGAGAACTAAAGATTATAAAATGAAGATAACTAGTAACCGCAAAACAAAGAACATATTTCATCCGCAAAACTTTTGTCACAAATGCAGGCTGCCTTATATTGCTGCAAATGTACATTTGGGACCATACAGGCTTTTAATAGTCAACAAAATATTCATTTCAAGCCTTTCTAAAGAAGTATCCCGTCTGGAAAACACAGGACTATAAACTGTGCTACCAGGCATCTTGATAGTCTAGAAAATGGTTTACGAGGATATGAGAGTCTACCAGGAAGGAAGAAGTAATCAGACTTCATTGTGCAAACAGGATTCAGTTTGCATTGTTCTAGATTTAGGCCTTAGTTATTATATATATACTTGGATTTTTTCTCTATGCCAGCTCAAGCATAGCTTGTAATGAGTTGATGGGAAATTGCTCATCTTGATGTATGGACTGGCATATTATAGATACCTTTACTACTTCAGCTCTATGGAAATAGATTGGCTTAGTTAATTTCTACTTTCCAAATATCTATATTACATTATAATTTAGGAAAAATTACAAGGAAAGACATGTTTATACTTTGTCAAGGTAATAATTTAAAGGCTAACCAGCTGATGTAATGTAAAATGGATGATTCAATGATAGGAATGACTCAGCAGAGTCTGTGTCTGTGTCCCTTTAAGAGTAAGCATCCCTGTATCCCTTTAAGGGTGTGAGTATAAAAGGGAAGTTTTTGGCTGGAGTCTTTTTCTCTCTCTTGTCCATTCTTTTCTGTAATTGCTGTATATTGGAATTTGCTATTTCACCACATGTATGTATTTTATTTCTAGTGTATATTTGTAGATATAGTGTAATATAAGCCACATTTAATTACAAACCACTTTTTACTGTATTTACTCCTGGGTTACTTCAGCGCAATAAGACTG
Organism: Crotalus tigris; assembly: GCF_016545835.1. Lineage (NCBI taxonomy): Eukaryota > Metazoa > Chordata > Lepidosauria > Squamata > Viperidae > Crotalus > Crotalus tigris. Next base: position 1,364,411 of record NW_024096561.1, read on the forward strand.
TGCATGCTCTGACATACTCCTACATTCTTATTCAGATAAGCTCTGAGACCAGCTCTGGGAAAAACTTTACTGGAAATACTTGCAGTTTATCAGTAGTTATTTAACCCTTTATCTCAGTAAATGAACACTTTGGCTAATGGAACATAATGTTGAATATATTCCGTCCCATTTGGAGAAAAAGCTAAGTTTTGTACACATTTCTTTTCCAGACCATGATTCAAATACATGGGGATATTGGAAAGTGAGAGGGGGGGGGAGGGAAGAAATTTGAAGACCACATAACTAGATTGACTATGTATCATCACATTCTTATCACCTTTTAGTGACCACATAGATAGTCTTTCTGTATGATGATCTGTTCTTCAGTTCTTCCAACAATGCAATCATCATTCCTGTAAGTGGATCCATTCACCTTCTTGCTGGTTGTCCTCTCCTCTTTCCCTCTTCCTGTCCCAGCATTAGAGCTTTCTCCAGAGACTGCTTATAATCTTGATATTACTTTATTGAGCCTCGTGTTTTCTATAGCATCCTCCATGAAAATATTTAACACATTTTTGTAAAACTTTACTAGTAGATTCATTTCTTACTGTTTTTTATATTTTAATGTATGTTACTGTGCTTTATATTACTTTTCAGTGCAAGTGGTCCAGGAAAGGATTCATACGAACAAGATGGTGTATTACTGACTGGTACGTAATATGAAGGAGAATTGAACATCATGTTTTGCATGCATGCCTAGTTATTATGGAAGGCATAAGTTTTTGAACAGCTGGTGCATATTCCATTTAATGCTGAATCAATCTTTAGGCATTTTTCATTATTGAACAAGTTGTAAATGGCATAATATACATATTTGGTTTAGAGTTTCTATATAATTTCCAGGTAAATCATAGGAGATTATTTTGACTACTTCCCCTTAGTCTTGTCTCATTATGTTTTGTCCATTATGAAGCTGGGAATCAATAGACAAAACCTTTGTTGCCTATCCCTTTTGGGGGAACTTGGAATAGAGAAAATATTAGAGCTAGGCCTAAAATCAACATTTTCATCTTGGTTTCAACACCCTAAAAAACACATAAGCCTTTTTCAGAATCTGGTTAATATTACAAGGGCTCCCTTGGGAAAGACTTTTACATTCCTTTGCTTAGAGACTTACTGGTATATCTTGAAGAAAAAGTTGAAAGCATTTCTGTCTTGGTCTCGGTCTCTATAATGCCAACCAAGTAGAGGACATTATTCTCTGGGTTCCCCACTGTTCTGTTTACAATGAAATTTGGGGCAAATTATTGATGGTAGGTGAATTCCCAAAGCACTCAGTTGGCTTTGTACTTAAGGTGGGAGTAAAACTCACAGCCTGATGCCTTAACCACTACTATATGCCAATTCTCTTTCCATCATTCAAATTCTGAAATAATTTTTTAATTGACTTGATCTCATTTTGACATTTTTTGTATCTAACACTTTATTACTTTATGTTATCATATTTTATGTTAGGTTATACTGTTATGACATATGGTTAACTTATGAAGGCTAGTACTTAAATGAAAATCAATATTGCCACATTGTTTTCTAGATATAACTTGTATGTTAATTTCTTAATTTTTCTAGATATTGAAAACATTTACTTTCTGGGAAAAGTTGAGGCAAAAGGATATAATTGGTATTTTAATTAGACCCCCGCAATATATTATATTATATTATCTTAGAGAGAAAATATGTAGATTTAAATTTCTGAAGCAATTGTTGCATATACTGTACTTCTAGGAATGCAATACATAATTTAGGTATATCAGAATCCTGACATTTTTGAGGTTTTTCAAGTGAGAAGCAGATTTTAGATAATAATTAAATCTCCTCCCACATTCCTAAGTTATCTTACATTAATTTATATCAGTTCTTTCCAACTGATATTTAGCTACATTTTAAAAAAATAACCAAGCAAAATTATTTTTGGTTTGCTCTTCTTTATTGAAATTTTATTAAGGATTACTATTGTATGCTTTATAAAATATAAACTTTAAAAAAGAATAGAAAAAAATAGTGCAGAATAGGGGGGAAAGAAAAGAGAAAAGAAAAAATAAGAATATAGTAAGGAAAACTAAAGGTAACTTATAAAGAAATTACTTCTTCCTTCATCACAAGTATAAATAATTTTAGTAACTAATCACCTTCTCTTAAAATACAACAAATAATGTCTTCTTCCCATATCTCATTTCTTATCTATAAATTAATCTTTAAAGCTTCATCATCCAGTCCTGGCCAGCAAAAATCCCTTCTTATCAGAGATAACAGCACACCTATTTTAACTTTATCAAATAATCCAACTTCATATTCTTTCCTTTTAAACATTTGTTCCCTTCAAATAATATCCTAGATTTTGATTTCTTTTCATTTTTCTTTGTTCTTTCTCACAAAATTCTTCAAAACTTTAATAAGATTCTTTTATAAATCCAATATAGGAGAGTTGGTTAGGTCATTCTCTTAGTTTGTTATTTGTATATCCCTTTTAATTATTATTAGTCAGTTTCTTTTATGCCCGTGTAGCATTTTTCCCATATTTTATTTGTTTGTATCCCACTTTTATTAACAGAATAACAGAGTTGGAAGGGACCAAATCCAACCCCTTGTTCAAGCAGGAGACTGTATATCATTTAGGTAATATCTTCAGAGCTAGAAGAAAGTGGGCTTTGCTTCCAGCACTGATGATGTTTCCTAGTTTTGGTAATGAAACATCTGTAAGAAAACAACCAAGCTCAGACAGCACCAAAGTCGCCTCACTGAAAAGACCTTTGTAAAGATGATGATAGAACAATAATGAAGGACAGATATCCAGTCACCAATTACATTTTGGATAATTAATTTATGTCTTTCACTATGAAAAGTGAAAAAGAGTTATTTTAACAAATAACTCAAGGCAGCGAATATAGCCAACATACCTTCCTCCTCCTATTTCCCACACAACAATCCTGTGAGGTAGGTTGGACTGAGAGAGAGTGACTGGCCCAAAGTCACCCAGTTGGCTTTCATGGCTAAGGCAGGACTTGAACTCACAGTCTCTACTTCCTAGCCTTGTGTCTTAACCACTAGACCAAACTGGCTCTCTTATATCATTCCCAGTCTGTCATTTTTAAATCATCAGTCTTATCCAATAAAACTTGTTCCTTCTCCATACAATCTTTTAAACAGTCTATGTACAATAGCAGATATTTTTTAAAATTAATTTCTGATCCATTCAAAAATATCCTTCAATACATCCAGTGTTAAAATATTTTGCTCCATTTTGTATAGTGTATATTTGTAGATATAGTGTAATATAAGCCACATTTAATTACAAACCACTTTTTACTGTATTTACTCCTGGGTTACTTCAGCGCAATAAGACTGTGCATGCTCTGACATACTCCTACATTCTTATTCAGATAAGCTCTGAGACCAGCTCTGGGAAAAACTTTACTGGAAATACTTGCAGTTTATCAGTAGTTATTTAACCCTTTATCTCAGTAAATGAACACTTTGGCTAATGGAACATAATGTTGAATATATTCCGTCCCATTTGGAGAAAAAGCTAAGTTTTGTACACATTTCTTTTCCAGACCATGATTCAGATACATGGGGATATTGGAAAGCGGGGGGGGGGGAGGGAAGAAATTTCTAAACTTTGTTTTCAAGTTCACAAGTAAGAACTGCAAGATGAGTACAACAGGGCCTTTTCTGTATAGTTCCACTTTCATGAAATTACTTTCCAACACCAAGAGTCCTAGGTTCTGTTTTGTGAATTCTTAAACACTGATTTGTTCTACTTTGTATTTGGCTATTTTTATGTGCCATGCTCTTTTATTTTACTAGCTGCTTTTACAATATATGTAGTATATTGATATTTTAAAAGATTCTTATGTGTTCTGAGACTAAGTTTTTTTCCCCTTTCATCACAGTGCCTTTGACTTGGTAAACATTCACCTTTTCCATGATGCTTCCAATTTAGTTGCTTGGGAAACCAGCCCATCTGTTTACTCAGGAATAAGGCATAAGGCCCTTAGTTATGTACTTGACAGGTAAGTAATGAAGAACATTTGGGGAAAAGAAATGTGGATGTTAGAATATTACATTGTCCTTTGATTTGATTGCTCCTCATCTGGCAAAGGATTCTTGTATAATGTATTGATTGGTGTGCTTCAGCCACATGGTTATTCAAAATTTATGAATTGTCTTCTTCCCACACTCCCCGTCTTAAAAATGGAACTTCATAAGGTTTTTGCTTTCTTTCTTGCTTTGTTTTAATTAGTCTAAGATAAAAGTATTTTGACTTTAATCTTATTATCTGTGTGGGCCACTAGTCCCTGTAGTTTATCAATGTGTGCCAAATGTACTGAAAAACATTTGGTGTCCCTTTAGAATTCAGGCATAACTAATCTGGGTAACATGATTGTGAATCTACTTTTTGTGCCTATTGTTTGGTGGATAAGATTAAGCTCTACCTGGGCCAGCATTCTTTGTAGTGATCCTAGCAACTGGCAGATAGTAGGTGGTCTAATAAAATGTAATTAACCCATTATCCCACTCTATCAAATAACATGCAGTTATGTTCATAAACTTCAAGCGGAATGAATTAGTTTTTCATGTGGGAATTATTTCCATCTCTTTTGATTATGATAGTGTTCCAAGGGAACATTTGTATGCTACTGTGATTTGCTGTTTGTTTTCCTTTAATGTTGTAGGGCTTTGGAATGCTTCCACAAACGTCTTGGCCAAAGTAAGGAAATTGCTCAGTTGCAATAGCATCAATTGTAGGTCAAATAAGTCATGGCAGTATATCATTACGATGTGACACTGCCAAACCCAGACTTGGCTCTCCTGCCTTTCACAAAAGAAAATCTTCACTTTTAGGTGGCAATATCACTGTAGGTTTGCATTCATATAGATTGCTCATTTTGAGAAAGCAGCCAGCCGCAGATCCGGACCTCCGTAGTGAAACGGTGGGCTTCTCAGCACAAAAGGGACTTCTGTAAGAGCAGTGAATAATGGGAAACCCCTTTCATCAGGACTGCTAACCTTTTGGCAGCCACCAGCAAACTCTATTCTGATCTGCTGATGGGGGAGGACAATACACTGAAGCTCATTTTGAATGAATGCTACCACCAACAGTGCCCCCATTCAGAAGGTTTTGGGAACCATCTTGGACTATTGTCTGTCATCACTCCTTCAGACAGTAGAAAAGGGGAAAGTAAGAGCATCTATAGGAAAGAAAGTCGTTCTTTTCTTGCCTTTTAATCTCCCTTTAAGGATTCATAGATCTACATTTCCAGCTGAGCTACAGGAGTTAGGCAGTGTCAGATAAAGACAGAAGAAAGAAATTTCAAGCTGGGCCTTGAAATCCCCTTATCTGCATCCTCTAATGATGCAGATTTAGTGCTGTTAAAACCAGAGGCTGATAAGTCTTTTTCTCAATAGCCTTTAAACTGCTAAAGAGCATTTAAGAGCAAATGCAGTTCAGGTTTCAGGAACAATGCTAAAAAGGAAAAGCGTTTAATGAGCTAACCTCACTGAATGAAACTGAAACATCTTTTCACATTTGATTTAAGTTGCTGTGGGAGTAAGTGAAACAGTTCCATCAGCTGGATGCATCTTGGGCTGTGAATCCCAATTAATTAGTCAGGTTATGCAAGATTGAACTGAGCATCATAGACTGTGTTCTGTCTTAATTATTTGGAAGAAAAGTAAATTGAGAGGGTTTTTTAGAGAACGAGTTTAAGTTTAAAAAATACATATTCAAAAATCGTATATAGTTCTGTAGCATTGTAGTTAAGTAAAGCATTATTGAAAAGATTAAAAATTATCAAAAGAAAAATGAAGCAAATCTATAGCATGCTTTGATTTTTATTAAGGTTGTTTAAAACTGTTTTCTTAGCTGTTCATCAATGACATTCAGATTTTTTGAGAGTAACCTTATAAACTTTTGTTGCATTTAGAGACATTGCAGTAACTTATAGCAAGACTTGCTTTGAGGCCAGTAGTTTCTTTGAAAACCATTTTTGTTACAAGCCCTATATTTAATGTTCCTAATAAATATTTAATTGATAAATCTTGTGCCTTTCAAGATAGAACTACCCTGTAATTGAAGTTGCATAGTTACTGCTACTAAGCAGATCATATTGATAGAGAGGAGAGAAACACAAGAAATGTTTAAAATAAGGAATTGAATAAGCAGGTCTTCAATCAAAATTACAGTAATAGTGTGGAAGAGGAGTAATTACACACAACTATGCTTAATATGCCAATTCTAAAATCAAAATTTATCCCAATAGTCTTCTTACTCCCATCCCCTCAAATGACATAGATCTTCTGTTGTCTCTTCAAAACATAGCTTGGCCTAGTTGAACAGAAACATTTTTTTTACATTACAACTGTGAAATCTTGGCATAAAGGCTCTTTTTGTGATCCTCATTATTTTCTCACAAATATAGTCCATTGTCACATAGCTGAAGTTAATTTGATCAACATTGGGACATTTAACTTTTATGTTCAGTCAAAAGAGCTGTTTCATGCTTATTTTGAGTATTCAAAAGAAATGATTGCCGGAAAAATAATGTTACTATTAACAATTCAAAGCAATTAGTTTTCCCAGGGTGAGGCAATGTGATGCACAGCCTGCACAGAGCAATGCTTTGTCATTTTATAGATGCTCATCAGTCAACTGTCACATCTTCTCAAAGACCCCTCTACTCTAAACGTTTCTTTTTGGGCTTTTCCCAGAACTAGCAAGTAAATGAGCTGAAAAAAAGCTACTTTGTTTCTAGGCAGAGGCAAACCTTGTGTGAATGATCCAGATCACTGGAAAAATCTGAGCACTTTGCGTATTTGTAAATACTACTTTACTCTTGTTATTTAAACATAGTTTTTTTTCCAGTAATAAAACACTGTTGACAGGGATTATAAAAAATAACTACATTTTAATTTTAAACCAGCTGAATCTATAACTATTGTGAACATTAAAATAGGTGGATGAATAGATAGATAGATAGATAGATAGATAGATAGATAGATAGATAGATAGATAGATAGATAGATAGATAGATAGACAGACAGACCAACTCTTTTCTTTATGGAAAAAAAGGAGTGATCTTATACTAAAATTGTATGTGAGTACAGTTGCATCTATGTTGTGAGGGAAGATGGATTATGACTCCCAGACTCTCTCTAATTTCTGACATTCCTTGTGTGGAAAATCCTATCTTCTGCAGCTTTTCCCAAACTAGGTACAAATTTGTATACTCATAAATTGCAAATGCATGTAATATTAACATGTTTACATATTTCTTAAAATATAGAAACTAGAAAATATAAAAATCATTCCTTCTAGTTATTTTTGACTCCTAGCAATGTTTTCCTGCAGTTTTCATAAACTAGTTTGCCATTGCCTATTTCCTAATGCTGAGATAGAATGACCGATCCAAGGACATTTACTTCTCTTCCTACTTAATTGTGTTAAATAGTCTTTAAATTAGAACACCATTTTTGCATAGTTTATAAAATTGAAGATTATTGGTTTTTAGTTCAGTTTGAACTGGAGATTCAGCGTTGAAGTTATTAGAATTATGGTTAATAAAGAACCATACATTCCAAATATTCCACATCTGACCTGTCCAGTTACTGGATATAATTGCTTGTCTGTTCTCTTTTAAATCTAATGCTTCTTACAAACCTATGAACTGTAGATTTTGATCTAAAGCCAGGATGTTGTATTACAATTCACATTTATAACAGCTTTGCCCATTACAATAGTAGTAGTGCTTTATTGTAGCAGAATTGACAAGTACTTATACACATCTAACATTGCATTAGTTTAAATGTCAATGTCAGGTAAGATCATGGTTTTGTCAATAGAGGGAAAAACCATTCTAAATAAACAGAGCCATTTTTCCAGCTCTAAAAATTTATTTTTATAGCTCTTGTAATCCTTTCCCTAAATTAAATACATATTATTGATGTGGTCTTTCTTGCCATCTTAATATCTGCTGACATGATAATTGATTTTAAAAATATTGCTCTTTTGGTGTTGTTCATGGGACTCGATAATGAAATTAAAAGTGAACTCACATATTAGTTAAATGATTCTGGCAAATGCCCTAAGTAATAAGAAGATTACCTAAGACTCTTGACAACACCTTTTATCTTGTTTGTTGCATGACATTTTGAAATGTTTTTGTATTATTAATAGGTTTGGCTATTATATCAAAAAGCAAAAAGGTTCAAAAATATGATAAAGTTAAGCTTTTTAATGTCAGCATTACAATATATGAAGCATGCTGGTGAAAACACTTATATTAGGTCTTTTTTTTTTTTGTTACTCTAACTAAGCTGACATTATTTAACTTTTCCCCCAAATGTGTTAAGTGCCCCATTTCCTGGATATACTGACATCTATAGATTATAATTTTCTTATCTGTTGTACATATTTAATTTTCTTTGTATTGTGCTTGTAATTTGGATTTACCGTATATGCCGGCATATTAGGCGACCCGGCGTATAAGACGACCCCCGTCTTTATAGCCGGGCCGCATTCCTAGAACGTCGTCTTATACGCCGGAAACTACCAGTATTTCTGGCGTATAAGACGACTCGGCGTATAAGACGACCCCCGTCTTTGGCGCCGATTTCAGCGCTCGCGGAAGTCGTCTTATACGCCGGCATTTACGGTAATTGATTTTATGATTGCCCGCAAACCAGAGTCACTTGTTTCTTATGGGTGGCCATATAAATTGAAAAAAATAAAACAACTTTTTTTTAAAAAAAAACAAAATTCTCCCAAGATAAGTTATGGAGTGCTTAGCAACAAATGGAATTGTTCAAAAGGAACAAATCCATTTGTTGGTAAGTGAATAGTCTAACATTAAGGAGCATCCGAAGATTCTTTATTTAATCCAGGGTCCTGTTTCCCTTAGTGGCTGGTTAATAATAATTAGCTACTATTGGTATACATGCAAGCATGACAGAAAACCAATTCCTTATTTTGCTGTTATTGATGTTCTTTTGTTTTGCTGGGTTTATTTCTGTGTTTCCAGTTCTACCATATCATTTTTAGATGTCACTAAAGAAATGGTTGCATCTGAAAAATGATACTGTTTTATAAATTTGACCACATTAATGCTTTTAGATAGGTAGTTTTCACTTAGCAAGTGTCTTGTTTAATGATTGAAATTATGGTGGTGCTGAAAAATATAGCTTTATGACTAATGCCCACATTTATGACCTTCGTAGCAACCCTCAGTCTCATGATTACCATTACAGTCAGTACACATTGCCCTGACTTAGGCTTAAAAAGGAAAATATAGTCACGGTCGCAGGATTTCCCTCTTAGTGATTGCTTCATTTAACAACGGAGCTACCAGTCCCAATTATGATCACTAAATGAAGACTACTTGTAATATCAGCAGCTTTCATTTCAACCACTGATTTAGGAGCTAATGCTAATTCATTCTCCTCTCCTCTATTAAAGTTATATGATTTATCTTAATTGCTGTTGATCCAGTATAATCTGCCAGTAGTTATGTATGTCACACACAATCTCTGAACTTAAAATGTTCAAGAAGGAAGCCATGCTGCATTGTTAACCCATGTACTGATAAGTGAAAAATGATTTTATATTAGTGTTTATGTGTCTGTGTTATGGAATTTTTTTTCCAGTTTTTAGTAACCAATATCCAAAGTGGTGTTCGAGTTCACACAAAAGACTAACTCTAGTCCACTGGAGTCAAATCAAATGAAATTCATTTTTTGTAATACAACTAAAAAAAATCAGCATTAATGCACTAAGCTTTCAATGCTTTTTTTCCTGATTTGAGTAGTTAGATTACATACCAGACTGATTTTACAGATTCCTTTAGCTTCATAGCAGTCTGACATAAAATATGAAAACTTCCTCTACTTTTTGGCAAGCAAAGAAAAGCTTGGGTGAGAAGGAAGAATGTTCATAGTTGCTCCATCATAGCAGCACACCTTTGTAGTACCCAAAACTTTAAAAAGGTGGAATTTCTCAAGCAATTCCTATAACCATTGAATAATATAATATAATATAGTATAATATAATATAATATAATATAATATAATATAATATAATATCTATTACTCCTTTATTTATTAGCCAGTGAAAGTACTGTCCTTTATAGCCAACATGCTTCAATGGGTAATTGTGTGTAAATGAAATAAAAGATGTAAAATCTTTTATAGAGTCACCTTTCTATGACCTTGTTTCAAAACTTCGCTGGGCCCCTTTCTTGACGCTGTGGCCAGTGGAGATTCAACATTCTACACGAATGAAAATACCTCTATTGTTTGTTAAGTAAAATTACTTCTAAATAGCCTCATATAGCTATATGATATGGCAGTTCTTCTTGCATGCAACAAGATTGTTTTTAGGATATTCATATTTATATAATCTATTTGATCTTTAGATTAGCTTTTATTTTTATTTACTTATTTATATTTTGCATTTCTAGACCATCTCCCACAAAAAGGGACTCTTTTAAGTAGACCAAGTCCTTCCATACAAACTGAACACTTTATCAGTGCAGTAGTTTATACTCATACTTGGTTGTAACAGTACTTAGCCTTTTAAGATTACTTTTATTGTTTTGTTTTTTAAAAATGAAATATATTCTGTATTGTCAAACCGTGCTGCAACAATAACCATAAAGACATCAAGTTTGTTTTATATCAGCTGCCTTAATAAACTTGGTAAGCTGTTTTACTAAAAACTTTGCATACAAATATCTGTCCAAAGCCACTGCTGAACATAGCACTCTATCTTACTATTGTTGGAATTTCACATTTAATTTTTGCTCCTATTAATTTGTTCTGTCCCCCTAGTAACTTCTTTCATTTTTGTGTCAAATAGTCTCCATTCATTAGTATTCAAGGCACATATATGCTTGTGCTGACAAATATAGAAAAATAAATAAGATTATAGCTAGTATTAATTTTGGAAAGCAGCAAAAAATGATTATATATAAAATTATGTTGTCATCTAAATTGCTTCTTCCCTAGAAATATTAAAATGTTATTTCTTGTTTTTTTCATTCATCTTGTTGGACCATGGTTGAGATTTTGTTTTGTTGTTCACAAAAGAGAGAGAAGGAGGGAGAGAAAGTGGGTGAAGCACCATCCTTTCAGTGGTGTCAAGCCAGGATGAATCGGCCAAGGGAAGCATGTTTATAGACTGTGTAAAGAACTTTGTCTTTGTGTGGGAATGTTGGTGACACTGTTACTGTTTGCCTGAATGAACTGTGATGACGTGGCTAATAAGGTATCCCGCTGAGCACCACAGCAGGCCTTTCTCAGACCTCCCACTTAATTCTATTCAGCTCCAGCTCAGTGTAGCTAATTTTTCCCATTCCTTCAATTCTTTTGGCCCCCTTACAAACAGAAAAGTCAACTTTTCACACCGAAGGCAAGATAAGTGCTTTAGGAAATAATCTTGTAAACAGAATGTTACCTTCTGACCTGCAGCTGATACCTTGACTTGGGACAAAAACCACTGGCCTATTGCATTAGACATGGCTATTAAAGGAATAATGCAGCTGATCCTTCTTACAAGGTGCCCTGAAAAATGGTTTAGCTAGATCATGTTCCTCTTGTCACATTGAATCATGTTCACCAGCTCCCAACGTGCACCCAAACCCAAGCTCACAAAATCACTGATATGTGTCTGTTTTTTCTTCTTCACTACATCCTCATCTCTGGGCCATCTTATTAGAAATAAATGTGAGAATAAATAGTAAAATTCAGCTCTTGTTGTATGAATAATTTTGAATATGTTTTAAATTTTCACTTTAATTAGGAAGAAATGCCTCAAAAGTGCCTTTTAGTTTTTGAAACTGAATAACAGAAATTTTACTGAATTCATAGTTCAGGGCTGAGATGCTAAACACATTGTCTAGGAAAGAACATTCTTTGGATACAATATATTTATTTCAAAATAGACATATAATTTACATATAATGTTTGCTCAAATATATTACTGAGCATTTGTAAACATATATACATGATATTTTTCCTGTTAAATAAGCAAACCTCTTCACATATTTTCATGGATTTTAAAGAGGGCTGTCATCAAACCCAATATTTAATTTAAAGGGAATTTTCCTGTTAAAACCTTGAACAATTGATAAATGTTGGAAACAATAGCCTATACAGGTAGTCCTTGGCTTGCAACCATAATTGAGCCTGAAATTATGGTTGTCAGTTGTTGCTGTCATAAATTGAGGCATTATATGACCAGATTGATTTTTTGGCACTTTTTATAATCATCAGTAAATGAGCACCAGGGTAATTAAGCAAATCCATTTTACTCAATAGTTTTTGATTTTTGTTTTTTGCCAGAAACTAGAAGTAAACAAGGGGAAAAAATCATGGCCATGTAACTACAGAATACTGCAAATCCTATAAAATCACTTCTAGACGAGATAGGTGGCAAACAAGTCAAACAAACAAACAGACAAACAAACAAATGGTTGCCAAGAGATGGTTGCCAAGAGCCCAAAATGTGATTATGTGACCATGGAGCCATGCAGACATTGTAACTTTGAAATCAAGTAATAAGTAGCTTTGGGGGAAGCTGCAGTTTCTATAAATGGTCACTAAGTCACTGATTGTAAGTTGAGGGCTACCTATATTGAAATAATAATAGTTACTCTCCTGCTCAATTTTTCTGTTTTTTGTTTTTATTGTAGTTTCCATAACAAGTACTGATACTTGCATTACGCATTATCCAGGAGAAAAATGAACTTGGAGGTTTTTCTATATTTATGCTTTTTCTTCAAATGCACTTTTCTGTTAATAAATACCTTTAATGCAAAAGTACACATGAAGTATTGTGAGATGTAGAAACTGAGGCCCCCTAAGCAGGACTTCACTCTCCCCATGTACCACTTAGTCCTCTCTGACAGATCTGACAGAACTGGTGTGCTTCTGATGCCTTCTATCAAATAATGCAATCTGATGGAATTGGAGGAAGCCTGCCTTGTCTGTCACTGGCCACTGAAAACCAGGCAATCTCCAGTCCTTTTGAAAGGCAACAAAGACCTTGCGGTTCCTACAAGAATTGGGCCAGGGCATTGATGGAATTAAACTCTGAGCAATATTTTAAGAAATGTTTTCTTGCTATTTGTTTTTTTTTTGGGAGGGGGAGGGATTGGTAGTTTTATCCATGATTTTTAAACTGGATGTATTCCCCCATCCCTCCCCAAGTTGTTTTGAATTGAATGGCTATATAGAAACAACCAAAAAGCCCTAGTTGCCAGAAATGTGCAAAATGTTTTGTGGTTGAAATGCTTCAGATGGCCTGCTTTTAAATCACAATACTTCTGTGAGATCAAAATGGTATCTTTTGGGGTCAGGGCAATTAAGGGTAACTTCTACTACATCCTCTGCTAACTCAATGCTATAGATTACTAGGATTTTCAATATAAGTTGAAGTGAATCCAAAATGCCAAAGAAAATGGATGGTGCAGACCCTTGCTTTTTTCTCAAAACGATGTTTCTCTTGAGTTCTTGGAAATAAACTTCAGTTTCCCTGAGATCTCATATATTGAATTTTTTTCAGTCAGATTTAATTTTGGTATGTTTGGGCTGAATATTTACTTTTTTGAGAATGATTATTGGAGTAATGATTATTGGGTGCTTTAAGGGATGGAAATTAGTAGTCCTCTTTCATAAATTAAGAAGCAAATTTAAGGAAGATGAACTTGCTAAACTATTACTTACAATGGGCAGCAAGAATAACCTTGAAGAATAGGAGGAAGAGCTGTAACCAAGACAAAAAAAATCTGAATCTAGGGCAGAAATATAATTTGAGAAAGTGACTCAAACAGGACCTTCCCTAATTCTCAACATGATAAAAGGGAGTATTAAAATTTGCAATGTTCTGTTATTGTACTATAACCTTATAATAAAAGTAGTATTAGCCTTCATAACCTTGATTCCCTAGTCTGGTCTACCTTGAAGGGATGACATGACCTCCCTTATACAGTTGGTTTAAAGTAGGTGGAGGATCTCAAAAGTTCAATGTTTGCCTTTTAAACTTTTTTTCTCATAGCGGCTTATAAATAGGAATCATTAGAAATGAATTATTCTGTTCAGGAGGACAATATAAGTCTCATTGCTCAATACTGCCAAAAAAGTGGTGTATCTTCAAGAAATAAATGGTAGATAAATATTTGCAGTACTAATGTTGTGCAAGGCAAACATCTAGAATTGAGATTAATCATTCAGCTTCGATGTTTGATTCAGCCAAACAAGAAAATTTGTGGAAATAGAGTCTTTGACATTATCAGGAAGGAAATGGTAGTCCAAAAGATAAATATAAGATTGGTAAAACTGGCCTGTCAATGTAAAATCAGTTTCTAGAACACAAAAAGCAATTGTTTAGGATATATTTTTTGCCTTATAGGTATCAATATTCAGATAAAAAAAATATTACTTGCTACTTAAATCTTATCAGAACAAGTGAAAAACAACATCATGTGTCTGCAGCATTTTATATAGAAGTCTTTTGTTGATACAGCATAATCACTGGTTATGATTATATCATGGTAGAAGATACAGTGAATATGGCAGTACTACACAATGTTGTTTTTCTGTCCCAAACAACTTTATAAATGGAACAGCTGATTTTTTTGATGCTGCATAATTTGAGCTATCATAAAAAGTAATGTATGCAAAATTGTCAGTTTTTGTTTAATACTTGAAGATTATTTTTTTTAAATGCAAATTGCTTTACAGTCTTTTCCCTGAGTTTGATTGTTGAAACTGTATTTAAGTGGAAATATTCATAGTTGCTCAAATTATAGAAATGTCAACAAGATAGTCACCCATAAGTATTAATACTGTAATTGAAGGTTTCACATGGATTTAACGGAACTGCTCACATAGTTGATGCTTCTGGACAGTATTTAATATTTATTTGTTATGTATATATAGGGGTGTGGGTCTATACATATGTTGTAGATAGTATGTTTAGGTGTGTTTCATGTATGTGTTTCACTTTGAGAGCGGGCAACTAAATTTCATTTTTGATGTGTGCCGTTGTGCCCACAGTAAAAAAAATGACAATAAAGGTTATCTTGTCTTACCTTACCTTTTCTTACTTTACTTTATCTTATCTTATCTTATCATTAAATACATGAATAAGGCATTGAAAAACTTATAACAGATACTATAAGCTGTGATTGATTAATCCTACATGCACAACACTTTCTGTTGTTATATTTTACTGCAGTGGAGTAATTTCTTTGGGAGTTTTTTTGTAAGTCATTGATCAACTTTCATGTTTGTAGTTCTTCTGTGGCTTTTTCTTCTTTACCTTTACTCTTTATTATATAGGCCCTGTACTATTGTCTATTCTATATAAATTTTTGGCAGGAATATCCAGTTCTTGGTACCAATAAGTCTTTTATTATTAGAGATACCAAGTAATTGAATCTCATTTATGTTTGTGGAGGTGGGTGAATTGATGGATTACACATAATTAGCTTACCGTAAATGCCGGCGTATAAGACGACTTCCGCGAGTGCTGAAATCAGCGCCAAAGACGGGGGTCGTCTTATACGCCGAGTCGTCTTATACGCCGGAAATACTGGTAGTTTCCGGTATATAAGACGACGTTCTAGGAATGCGGCCCGGCTATAAAGACGGGGGTCGTCTTATACGCCGGGTCGCCTAATACGGCGGCATATACAGTAGATGAAATTTTGTGTGTGTTTATGTATTGATAGATATTATCCCTGTGATAAGCACAAATCACCTTTTATGAGTGTGGGTGTATATGTTTGTGCTGAAGGCTACCAGCTCTATACTCATTCTAATGCTAAAATAATTTAATCTGATCATATATTTGGCAGCAGTGTAAAACTGAGTTGTAAGTCTTGCAGATACATTGCAGTATAGTTTAATAATATGATACAAGCATCAGATAATAACTATGTGAAATAGCAGTAGACCCTCCCACTGAGAAACATAAAATTAATACTGGTGACATGACTTGGCTACATTCTTTCTTATTCCATTAAAATTTATTGCTCCACTGAGTGAGTAATCGCAATTTTTATAGGAAATTTGATTCATCGCATGTTCAAAAGAAAATGTAATGCATAATTACATGCAACTTACAAAACTTATTTGGGAAGGGGGAGATGTTGCAAATATCTGAAAAGCTATAGAAATTTATAGTTAAATTTAAAAGAGTACAGATCTTCTCCATTTATTCTAACCCATCCATATTTTTGGAGATCACTCAAGGCTTCTCCAGAAAACTGCCTGATCCAAATTCTTTGATGAATTGATAGACAGGTCCACATTGCTATCCAATGCCATTTTTTTGTATCTTCACAGCACAGAATATTTCCCAAAGCACTGGTTTTTGTTGGATTCCTTTTGCTATTCAAAATCCAAGAAATAAAATCGTTCTTTTTAAAGTCAAAATTAAAGAATACATTGCAAGACTAAAAAATGATATATAATATTTACCCATTTGTATTTAAAGTTTATTCCTTAGGAATATATATTCAGAACATTTGACATTTTAGACTTAGATTTGAAGAATTGTGCTGAATAATTGTACTAATACTAAAGATTTAATTTTTAAAGATTATTAATTACACCATTCCTTTTTATTTCCCTTATTTGTTGAACAATAAATAAGGATTTTTATGAAATCTAACTGCACATGTAATCTAACTGCACCAACTGCATATACAAGAGGGAACTGAAAAAAATCCAGAATTAGCATATGAAAGGAATGCCAATGGTAGCATATATTCCATGTTCCTCTAATTTTGTATGACTATTGGCACATAAATAAATGCAATAAAGTACCTAGAAAATGCCCTGACCAGAAACTTCATAAAAAGCATTTTATGATGCAAAATTGCACTGCAGTTCTTACATGTAACTTTCAATGTGATTTTCTTCCAAAACAATTATGTCCACCACAAGTAAGAAATTCATGTTTCTTTAGGCTTTTTATCAATTGTGGGATTTCAAAGACTAATGCTTAAATGATTTGTGTAATTTATTTGAAGATGATTAGAAAAAATAGAAACCAGAAAAATAGCACTGTCGTTTTTTCATTATGTGAAACTGGATTGTATGAAAACTCCATAGGAGGATGCACTTGAATAACTCCCATTATTTAAGAACAAGATCAAGTCTTATTGAGCTCATAATGATAGAGGACTCCCATCGTTCATTCAGATCTATTTTAATACAATTATATAGAAATGCTATTGCAAGTTCACTATTAACAAAAAAGTAGATTACTTTCTAAAATAAACTAACCTTAAAAAAGCATTCAAACATGTCCCTTCCTTAAAATATAAGCATTTGGCTCTCATCCTCTTCTATCCATGTAATATAGTAGTTCTAGGACAGTCACTGGCATATACAAACATCAGGTTCACCAGGGAAGATACCAAGACAACAGACTGGCCTTCATAGACTACGAGATGCTGATTGGGACCTGTGGCAAACTAGAAGTAGAGATTTACAAGAAACCCACACACAATACCCGCTGTTTGACTCCCACCATCCAGGAGCAATAGCACCACAGGATCAGAATCAGCATATGCATTCATTTTTTTAAAAAGGACACTCTTTTGAGTAGAATAGTGTTCACATTTTGGACAGGGAAAATAGATGGTTTAAGAGAGAAATGAAGGAATCCATTTATGCCAAAATCAAAAATCCTTCCTAAATAGAGATGAAGGCCTCAGACATAACCTGTCCCCCATTTTTATGCTACTCTTTGACCAATCCCCAGAAAAATTAAGACTGCTTTACTGATTCAACAGGAAGGCTACACTTAATGACCCTAGGAGTTAGAACATTAGGAACTAACATTAGGATTTAGGACTTAGAATATTTATATCCGAACAACTCTCTGCCTATTCACCTAATGAGCCTATTCAGGTTAGATGAGATGTGAAACCTACCTGGAGAATATATATAGGGTCCCCTAATCAACTTTTCAGACTGAAGAAGCTGCTTGGATAAACAGTGAAACATTTTGAATCAATAAGAAAAGAAATCCAGTTGCCATGACTCAATTACCAGTCAACTCTACTTGAATGACTGAGAATTTTCATGGACATACTCCCTGGCATATATGTTCTACAGAAATCTTCTAAACCAGTCTAAAGGGTTTGTGAATTGATAATCTCATCTTTGGTGGCTTTTGGTATGTAAACTATTGGCATATATACCATCAAGATACATTTAATTTCTTTGGAGGTACAGCTCTGGATTTTGTTTTATTCCATATACCTCAGAACACAGTGCATTTAACGTTTTTCTTGTTTATCTTTTCAGAATTATAGATCAGCGGTTTGAACGAGTTTCATATTTTATCTTTGGTGATTTCAATTTTCGATTGGATTCAAAATCAGTGGTAGAGGTAGGAAATTCTTTATTTACATCTACATTTCATTCAAAATACTTCAATTTTTTAAAAAATAATTAGTAAGGAATTTAAATTGATACTAAATTTGCCCAAAAAACAATTTTTTATAAAAAAAACCCTTGAAAATAGCTATCAAACTATATGGTTTGCATAGTTTTATAATTTCAGAATGATTCAATATGATTATTCTTTATTCCTGCTATAATGCGAATCATATAATATATAGAATCTACAGTAAACCTATTATTTCAATACAAAGAGTCAAAGGCTGCACTGATAAGGGATTTATTCTTGAATGATTGAGAAATGTTCCTCTTCTGATACCATAGACAGAAATGTGCAATCTATGGAGTCCTTGGTGCTTTCTTGGTTGTTTGCCAGCAAACATTTTGTTCCTTTTGTCATCATATTTATCTGGTAGTTATTGATTTGGTTCTTTTAGTTCATTTCAGTCCTCAAGAATGCAGACTAAATTCTCCAACATTTCTGATTTCATTCACATTTCTTGTGAATGAAACACTGAAAACTGTAGTAGGTCAAAGGCACTTATGCTGCAAAGATCTGTACCCCCTTGGGAGGATTCAAATGTTTGCCAAAAAATAGTTGCTGGGAACGGCATTCATTCATTCATTTATTCAAACATTTCTAAAATTGTCAACCAAAGTGGCATGCAAACTTTGAAAAATGCTGAGTGATAATAAAGGAATCCATTTCTTGTTTTCTCACAGAACTTTCATGGTGAAGAGTTACTATATTGTAAAATGATATGAGAATCATTTTGGGGCAGGAATGGGAATAATACCCTCTGTAATATATACAGCGGTGCTTAAAAGCTGTGAATTTTTTTGAATGTTCAATATTTCTAGAAAAATACAACCTAAAATGTGATCACTTCTCCACACAAGTTCTAAAACTAGACAGTGAGAACCTAATTATACAAATGAGTCAAAAACATTTCAGAGGGGTTCACAGACTTTTAAATCACTTTACATCTGTCAACCCAGCAGCTGAAGTAACTATTACATTGTTGTAGCAATAAGCCATCAAAGTTTACTTGGGGTTGAAAGCTTCTTGGTAAATTGTCAATTTATCTTAACCCCATTTACAACAACAAAAAATCCCATAACTTGTTTTCTTGCAGTGGCTGGGTCCACTAATCTGTGTTTAATTAGTACCTACTCTTTCACTGTTCATATAAAGCAGATGTAAGTTTTAGCTCATTATTAGCTAATTAAAAAGGCATAGATGTTCCAGCTGTGTTTGCTCTAGTCGGCCATAACAACTTTTGTTTTGTTTTTGTACTTAATCCATTTGCACTTCTGTTGTGCAGTCTGAAAGTTCAAACATGTCTTGAATAACAATAGTATTTGGTAGATTGCTGTTCAATTCCTAATTAATTTTTTAAAGACATACTTTATAGATGCCTTAGAGCAGGCATGTCAAACTCGCAACATCACATGACATCACGCAACGTATCAGGCCGGTTTTGCCATTGCCGGCAATGGGGTGGGCACGGCTTCCACATGACACGTCCGGCCCGTGGGCCGGCAGTGTGACACCCGTGCCTTAGAGGCTGCTTAACCTGAAAGTTATAGTTCCTTTTGTTTTCAGTATCATTTTAAAAGCCCTTTACTTTCTAATTAATAAATGTAGAAATATTCCCATGCAAAAGTTTCTATACTTAGAAACTTTTGCAAGAAGAGTCTTGTTTATTAAAACATTCTGCTATATAATAATAGTAATAGTGATAATAATAAAGTTGAAGGGACCTTGGAGGTCTTCTAGTCCAATCCCCTGCTCAGGCAGGAAACCTATACCATTTCAGACAAATGGTTGTCCAGTCTCTTCTTAAAAACTTCCAGTTTTGGAGCATTCACAACTTTTGGAGGCAGGTTGTTCCACTGATGTATTTTTTTTTTACAAATTTTATTTATAATACAATTAAAAACAAACAAACATTGGATTTGACGTGACATTCCAGTATATACATTCTTATCAGATTATTCCACTTTTTACAATCAATTATTCATCTCTACATATACATCTAAGTTTTATATACAATACTTGTTCTAAAATAACATATATTTCTATCTTAACATTTGTCTTTAATCCCTACTGTCCTCTTCAAATTCCTCCAGCGGTAAAATTTATCCCAGGTTTCATAATAAACTGATCCACATTTATCTTTTAATATCATTGTGAGCCTGTCCATTTCCACACATGCTAATATTTTATGTATTAACTGTTCCTCTGTGGGAATTTCCTTGCTCTTCCATTTTTATGCTAAAGCAAGCCTAGCTGCAGTCAGGATGGTTCCACTGATGTATTGTTCTAACTGTCAGGAAATCTCTCCTTAGATCTAGGTTGCTTCTTTCTTTAGTTTCCATCTTTAGTTTCCATCCGTTGCTTCTTGTCCTGCCTTCAGGTGCTTTGGAGAATAGCTTGGCTCCCTTTGTGGCAGCCCCTGAGATATTACATACTGCTATCATATCACCCCTAGTCCATCCTTATATAATGGAAACAGTCCAGTAGTTTTGCTACAATAAATAACATGTTGCCTGTAGATTTAAGCAAAGTGAAGGTAAGGGCTATAATTCTGGGAAAGGAATGGATTACGTGTAGCCCAGGTTCTTCAACATAGTACCTACCAGCTAGTGTTTTTGAGAGCTGGAAGGCATCAAACTTTTTTTAAAATAGATATAGGTATCTATAAAGTAGTAAAACTCTTGTTTCTGTAACCTTTAACTGGGCAAAACCATGCATCGTAGGGCATGGAGTTTTATAACCTAGGTACCTACAATTTACAGAAGGTGTCCAAAATCTGGGATCCATGACTCCCACGGAATTGAAAATTTGCCAAATTTTATAAAACAGTTTATGATATGAAATGATTGTCAAACAGTTTATGGGGTGAAATGTAGTACAGTGTGGCAGAAGGGTAGAGGTCTTTCCCAAGGATCAAAGAGCTTAGCTCTTTGGTATACCAAGAATCTTTGGTATTCAGGAAGAAAGCCAGAGGGGATTGACTTCCCTAATCTTTCACAGGATATCTAATAGTTATGCAGATTTTGTCTGGCAGGATTTCTTCTGTAGTGAAGAACAATAAAGGAACTACTTTGAAGTAACTCCTTATGTTGTTCTGGATCCCTTGTGCCCAACAGTTTATGACATAATACAAAACGTCATAAAACATGTTGGTGTTTGACTGTGCTATATGTTCAACATATTTTCAAAGCAGATATGTCTGTCTGTGAATGTATCCCAGGTTTTTCAGTGAAGGCAGTGTACATTAGAATCTGTTAAAGAAATATCTCTGAAAGGATGACCTAATAATTCACGGCATTGTTTCGTATTTTTAAAATGGGGGAGGGGGAAGAAACGAAGAAGGGAACTTTGGCTTCTGGTCACATTTAAAAGATATTCTAGGAAACGTACACCATGTGGTAGCCATTGAATATTTTAGG
Source organism: Crotalus tigris (assembly GCF_016545835.1). Lineage (NCBI taxonomy): Eukaryota > Metazoa > Chordata > Lepidosauria > Squamata > Viperidae > Crotalus > Crotalus tigris. The sequence goes on from NW_024096561.1 coordinate 1,386,323, forward strand.
CTAGAACTCCCCTGGGGCTGTCTCCCTTGGTAGGAAACAGAGATGAACACCCCACTTAGAGTTGGACCATAACATGAGAAATCTTCACCTTTTGGAGAGAGATTGTGTATGTGTGTGTGTTGTTCTGTGTGTATGTATATGTATAAATAACTGTTATCCACAGCATATATTGCTTAGCTATTATAGGTCTGGGAATAAAAGTTTTGCTTGGTTTTATTTTAAAACTCAGTCAAACTTGATTTGCAATTTGGATTGCAATTTCTTTGACATATTCAGATCTCTCCAAAATAGATCTTCCCTTATTATTGTTGGAATAAAAAACCTTTTTAGAATGTATTTGCAGCAGGAAACAATCCTGACAAGCTGTGGTAGAGATATAGCAGAGAAACTAAGTAAATTCTTTACATCTGTGTTCATTACAAAAGATATAAGACAGCTACTTGAGTCTTTATTAATCTACTTAGGTAATCAAAAAAGCAGTAAATTATTTTACCTGAGAAAATAATGCTTCAGTATCTTGAAACACCATAATGTAACCACCTACAAAAATCTGTAATTTATCACTCAAATCAGGCTCAGTGCCAGAGCAGTGGAAAGTAGTCAATATGAATCCATTTTTTAAAGGGAGATCTGGGAAATTAAAGGCTAGTTAGTTTAATGTCTATTCCAAGCAATTTAGTAGAAATTATAAGCAAAGAAAATTAATTAGAAGCTAGGGGAGTAAGTCTTGCATTCAGCCTAGATTTTCCAAGGGGAAATCCTGCCTCAGTTTTATTAGAGTAAGTTTTTGTAAATGTCAATAGACATGAGGATAGAAGCAATCTCGTGTACATTTTTTGTTTAGATTTTCATAAGCCTGTTCTTCATCAAACATTTTTGAGCTAATGTAGTAGTTGTGAATGAGGAGGTACCGTATGTTCTTTATGGGTTGCTAACTGATTAAAAACAGAAAGCAAAAAGTAGGAATAAAGAGGCAATTTTCTAAATAAAAGGAAACAAGAAATGAGTCCCCAAAAGATTTCCATTAGTGGCAGTGGTTCTTTATGTGTTGACAAATGATTTTGATTTTAGCAATATGCTGTACTAAAATATTCAGAAAGGTATAAAAATCAAAAGTGAGTATAAAAAATTGCAGGAAGGGCTTTTTAAACTGGATGGAAGGCCTAGTTATCTATCATTGCATTTCATATTCCACTGCAATCTAGCAACTTTTAGCAGTTCACTTGATATAGTACATAGTACAGAAAACAATTAAAATATTCACAAAACGGTTAAATTGACAATTAACAGTCATAAAATCCCAGAAACAAGTATACAATATAACTTAAACTAAAATAGAACAAAAATTAAAAGAAAATTAAAGAATTTGGAAAGTAAAAGGTGACACATTGCATACTCTCTCAAATAGTTATGTTTTTAACATTTCTGGAAAAGCAATGAGGACCCTTCCTGATCTCTATGTGGAATCCATTCTAAAGCATTGCCATTGTCACAGTGAGTGGCATTTAGCTTCTGTTCTCCTCATTACTCCAAAGAGACTATGAGTAGTTTCTCCCTATATGATCTAATCATTCAGATCACAAACACAATTCAATTTAAGTAAGTGTAAAGTGATTGTCATTGAGGCAAAAAAAAAACCCCTTAATATACTGAAGAGATTTAAGCTGTCTGAAAGTAACTATGAAAAAAGATCAGGTTGGATAGCCCAATCAAATTGTCAATTAAATGTGTAGCAACTGTGATAAAAGCAGATTCTCCAGTACAGGAGATGGATAATCCATGGATGGGTTTTCTCTGTCTGCCTGCTCTTGAGACCAAGTAGCCAAAGCTTGACACGCCCCTACTTCCTGTGGAGCCCATTCTTAACTTGGTCTCTGCTCGGAGAAGACTCGTTTTGGCGTGGCTCTCAGCTTATCACGTTAGACAAGAAATCCATTGATTGATTATCCCTTGATAATTGGCTTCCCCTTCCCAAAAAAATTTTCCACCTATAGGAATTTAACCACAAAATTTTCTGGGGATCAGTCCTGATCTCAAACCTAAAATTAAAAAGGGGATTGGTGGGGAGGGAAATTTCCCCACAGATATCAGCCAGCCCCAGGGCTCTGGGGGGTGAAAAGGGGGGGAAGAAGGCATCAGCAGAGACTACTTGCTGAACCTTTTCCCCAACCACTAAGTTTTCCTTGGGATCATCCCTGATCCTATATTAAAATTGAAAAAGGGGGTGTGGGGGGGGGAAACTCCCCACGGATCCCAATCAGCCCCAGGGCTCTGGAGGTGAAAAAGGGGGGGGGGAACAAAGGCATCAGCAGAGACCACCTGCTGAGCTTTTCTCCCCAACCTTCCAAGGGATTTTTTCCTCAAATTGGGGGAAAAAATAACAATCTCCAGTTCCGGATTCAAACTTGAATTCGGATCATCGGAGATTCCCTAGCAGCCCACGGCAACCGCGGGCGCCATTTTAGTTGCCGTTTTCAGACAACAAAGGCAATCCCTGGCTGGGATTCCCTTAAAACGTCACAGCGCGCCAAATTTAAATCCCCGGGCACAAGCAGCTTCTGGGAGGCTGCGGAGCTTATCTTCAGAGGGAAACGAAGCACAGGAAGGGAGTAAGCCCCAACCAAGAAACGGAGGCTAGAGAACCCTCCTGGGATCTGCAAAGCCCTTTTTCAGGGAGAAACGAGCTGTGGCTGCCATCTCTTGCCAGAGAAAGGCAAACCGAGCTTAAGGAAGCTCTACATCATATCTGGAATCACTGATAGAGGCGGAATAGGAGCACACAACCAGCGCTCCACCCCCGATACACACATATAATAATAGGACAAAATATAATAATAATAAAAATAGATACATAAATTTTAAAAATAATAATAATAATAATAATAAAAAAAATTTTTTTTTTAAAGCTAAAAATTAAGCGACTGCAGGGCCAACAGGCCTAAAGACAGAACACACAATATTATCATCATCACCATTATTGTTGTTGTTGTTATTATTATTATTATTTTACTATTATTGTTGTTCCTATTATTAGTATAATAGTAATAGTATTAATAAGAATAAATTCCGCTCTAGGTGACTGCCATTTGATACCTGCTGTGTATTAAGTCAGGCCTACAGACCCTTTTGAGGTCGCCACTGATATTTTTTGCCTCCCTTTTCCTTTTTCTACTGGTGCACGTTGCCTGGTCACCTAAGGCCTCCGGGCGGAACCCAAAGAGTGGTTCCAAACGTGCCTTCGGTACCTCCCTCAGCTACCGTGACCTTAGCCCAGAGAGAATATTTTTGTTGTGGTCGGGTGATCAGGGGAACAGTCCTGGTACTTGTTCCAATTTCGCTCCCGCCAATACTTGCCTGCCTGAGCGTCTTCTCAGTTTTTCTGGGACTGCTCAAGCGGAATGGAGGGACCCTCGTTGCCTCAATCCATGAGCACGACCCCTCCACCTCCCAATTACGGCTGCAACACACCTTCTGACCAGAAGGCGGCAGGCAAGTGCAAAGCGAAGACAAAACACTCGCTCAAGAGGCCCTCCAAGTTGGCGGAAAAGCAAGCCAGCCGTAGGCACCAGGCCCTGGAGAAGGAGTTCTCCAGAGCGCAGAGGCAGGCCCAATTGGAATTGGTTCAAATAGCGGCCACCGAGATGGAATTACCATTGGGTCCATCCACATCAACCCAGAGCGCGTGGTCCATTCCAGGAACACCGCAACCACTGGATCCGCCATCTACATCAGCCCAACAAACAACCACGGCGGCAGGCACAACCACTGAGTCCAACTCTCCACCTGCGGTCACCACACCCAAAGGTAATGACATAGGGGACATCTGGGCAGATGGACGGCTAGAGGCCCTATTAACCAAAGTGGTGGACCGAGCCCTAGCACAGCGCTCTGCCCACCACGACCAGGGGCCCTCCATCTCAGCCATGCCACACTCGGAACTCCCCTCAGAGTCCTCAGGCATTCAGGAACCCGTCTCCCCGGCCCAGTCCTCCATGAGTGGTTATTCTTCACCACAAGAGGAGGATCAACCTGGGATCTCTATGTCAGAGGATGAGGAACTTCCCCCTGAGCCCCCCTCAGGGGGATTATTTAATCCCAACCGCTTCCTCACGATACTACGCAAGGCCACAGCCATTGCGGACATGGGGACGGATCAGTTTTCTCAGCCGCAAGCGACACCGGCCACCACATCCAGACCCGTATTCGTAGAAAAGGTGACAACGCAACACCATATACCTTGCCCCGCCATTTTCCTGAAAGGGATCAAGAAGCCATGGGACTCTCCCGCTTCCTTCCCATCAGTGAGTGGTACGGACAAAAAATTATACAGCACTGCCACAGACCTCAATGAGGCCTTAGAAATTCCTAAAGTAGATGAAGCCTGGACCCCCTTGGTCTCCCAGACAGCCATGGCTGGGGACCTAGTGGAGGCCCTTAAGGCAGATGACAAAAAGTGGGAACAAGCCTTTCGCAAAACCCACCAGACAGCGGCATGGGCCATCAAAGCAGCCACCTCGGCCTCCTTTTTTGTCCGGGCCACCCTCATCTGGTTGCAACAACTACAAACCATAGTTCCTATGGAGGACATACGAACACACCAGGACCTGGCTAAGATGGTAGCAGCCACGGAATACGCTGCAGACGCAACGTTCCAATCGGCCATTTTTTCATCCAGATCCATAGCATCCAACATAATTGCCAGGAGAATGCTATGGCTAAAACACTGGCAAGCTGACACCAAGGCTAAGTGGCGGCTAGCGACCGCCCCTTACTCAAGCAACGGTCTGTTTGGGGAGGCCTTGGACCCCTATCTTGTAGAGAACAAAGACAAGCGGAAGGTCATGGCACACTTGAACAAAAGGTCAGACAAACGTACCACACCTTACTTTCGTAGGCAGTCCTTTCGTCAACCGACAACCACGCCTATCAGTCAGGCACCCAAGCCATTCACTCCCAGGCAGAACAAACCGTACGGCCGCCCCTACGACAGACCGGGGTTCCAGCCCAGACAACAAAACCAGTCGAGACGACCCTTTCGTGGAACGGGTCGTCCGTACCAGAAGACAAAATGACTCCTACATAGACCTACCCATTGGAGGAAGACTAGCTCACTTCTTCCACCAGTGGGAGCAGACCTCCACGGACAACTGGGTACTACAAACCATCCAGTCCGGGCTGTCCCTGGAGTTCCTGGTCACACCCCCAGACCGACTCATCAACTGCTCGGTCTCCAGGAACCCCACCAAACGCAAACTCATGCAGGAGGCCATCCAACACCTGTTGGACATTCAAGCAATAGAACCGGTCCCAGCGGAATACAGAGGCAGAGGATTTTACTCCATCCTCTTTGTGGTTCCAAAGACTTCAGGAGGATGGAGGGCAATCCTGGACCTAAAAAACCTCAACCGCTACATCACATACAAAAAATTCAAGATGCAATCCCTTCAGTCCATCCTGGGAAGCATCAGAGAAGGAGACTTCCTGGCATCGATAGACCTCACGGAAGCCTACCTTCACATCCCCATCCACCCAAACCACCGCCGGTTCCTACGTTTCTGTTACGGGGGAAAACACTTCCAATACAGAGCTCTCCCCTTCGGTCTATCTTCGGCACCCAGGGTATTTACCAAGATACTAGCAGCGGTAGCCGCCAAACTGAGAAAAATCCCAATACGCGTCCAATGTTACCTAGACGACATACTAATCCAAGCAACATCCCTACAGACAGCTCAGGCGGACGTAAGGACCGTCATTCGCGTCCTCCAATTACACGGATTCTCAGTAAACTTTCAGAAGAGCCAGACAGTTCCCTCGTCCAGGCTGCTGCATCTGGGGGCCATGATAGACACAACCAACTGTATGGTCTATCTCTCCCAAGACCGGGTGGCCGGCATCAGGGAACTGGCTCGCTGGGTTCACAGGCAACGTTCAGTTCCGATACTAACACTTTCCCAATTATTGGGCAAGATGGTATCGGCCATAGCCATTGTACCCTGGGCCAGGCTCCACCTACGGGAACTACAGTGGTTTCTGCTCCCGTACCAACGGCAGAACACCAGCGCATCCAACCACCTAGTCAGGGTCACGGCACAAATCCGCAGGGCGCTACGCTGGTGGTGCTCTCGGGCCGTGACCAAGGGGTCACCCTTCAAGGAACCAGTCAGAGTTACCATCACTACAGACGCCAGTCTGTATGGTTGGGGAGCCCATCTGGACTCCCGGTTTGTACAGGGACGTTGGTCCGCCACGGATCTGAGAAACAACATCAACTGGCTAGAACTCAGGGCTATCCACCTAGCCTTGCAACAATTCAAAGACAGAATCAGAGGCCACCACGTTCTAGTCCTAACAGACAACGTAGCAGCCAAGGCGCACATCAATCGGCAGGGGGGGACCAGATCAAAAACCCTGATGACAGAGTCACGACTCCTATTCAGCTGGGTAGAGCCCAATCTGAAGTCACTAAAAGCGGAACACATATCGGGGGTCAACAACCAGCAAGCGGACTTCCTAAGCCGCACCACAGTGGACCCTTCGGAGTGGGGGCTACACCCGAACTTGTTCCTAGACATCTCCCGCAAGTTCGGGTACCCGATCCTCGATCTGTTCGCATCATCAGACAATGCCCAGCTCCCCAGATTTTACTCTCGTTACTTCAACCCGCGAGCAGAGGGGACGGACGCTCTGAGAACTCAGTGGCCTCAGGGTCTGCTTTATGCCTTTCCCCCACTACCACTCATACCGGCGGTCATCCGAAAGCTGATTCAGGAGCGGGCAGAAGTGATCCTAGTAGCACCATATTGGCCACAGAGACCGTGGTTCGCCGACCTGATGAACCTGTCTCAGTCGCCCCCATGGAACATTCCCCCTCATCAAGTGTCCCTACACCAGGGAACCATCAGTCACCCGGAACCCCAATGGTTACAACTGACCGCCTGGCACTTGAGCGCCAGATAATGGCACAGGAACTATTCTCTCCCGGGGCCATTACCATAATTCAAGCTTCACGCCGTCCGGCAACAAACCGCATTTATGACTCCACTTGGAAAAATTTTTGCCTTTGGTGCAGGGAACGGCAGTTTGACTTACACAAACTCTACATCCCTCAGATAGTAGATTACCTCTTGGAGGGACTAGACAGAGGCCTCGCCCCCGCGACCATCCGCAGGCAAGTGGCGGCCTTGTCCACCCTCCTCACCTGCACGGATTCGGTTCCCTTAGCTCACCACCCCAGGATCCGCGCCTTTATCAAGGGCGCCTATAACACCAGACCTCCAGTAATTCACAGGTACCCGTCCTGGGAACTACCGCGAGTCCTTCACGCACTCACTCGGTCACCATTTGAACCATTGGCGACCGTTTCCTTGCGACACCTGTCGCTAAAGGTGGCGTTCCTGATTGCCATCACATCGGCCAGACGAATTTCGGAACTGGCCGCACTGTCAGTCAGAAACGACCTATGCATTTTCCACAAGGACAGGGTGGTCCTTAGGTTAGATCCTGCCTTCATACCGAAGGTGAATTCACTCTTTCACAGGACACAGGAAGTAATTCTCCCAAACTTCTGTCCAAATCCAACACATGACCGGGAGCGGCAGTGGCATACATTGGACGTCCGCAGAGCCTTGCGGCGTTATATAAAGCGTACAGAACCCTTCCGCAAATCGGAGGCCCTATTTGTGTCCTTCCAAGCGGGCACCTTGGGGCGGAAAGTTTCCGCGGGCACCATTGGAAGGTGGATCCGAAGCTGTATCGCAGAAGCTTACAATGTATCATCCCTGCTGCCCCCAAGTCATCTCACAGCCCATTCCACCCGAAGCGCTGCAACTTCGGCGGCATGGGCTACCCAGGCGTCAATCGAGGAAGTTTGCAGGGCCGCGACATGGTCCTCGCCTTCCCCGTTTATACGACACTACAAGATAGACCGCTTTGCATCGGCGGATGCCTCCTTTGGTAGGAGGGTCCTCCAGCAAATTGTCTCAGAGATCAATCTACCGGCCTTATCTGTTTCCCACCCCTTGGGACAGTGAGGCTTTGGTACGTCCCATCCATGGATTATCCATCTCCTGTACTGGAGAAGGGGCGTTGGTCTTACCTGAACGCCTTTTCTCAGTACGGAGATGGATAATCCACACCCACCCCAAGGCCAGCAGGCCGCTAGTAGGGAGCTGAGAGCCAATACCTCGTCAATCATCAGCCAATTCGCCCTCGTTAAGAATGGACTCCACAGGAAGTGGGGGCGTGTCAAGCTTTGGCTACTTGGTCTCAAGAGCAGGCAGACAGAGAAAACCCATCCATGGATTATCCATCTCCGTACTGAGAAAAGGCGTTCAGGTAAGACCAACGCCCCTTCCATGCTAGGAATCATTAGACAAGAGATCGAAAATAAAGCATTTCAACACTGTAATGTCCTTATTGAAATCCAGAGTATATTACCTTCTGAAGTTCTGTGTACAGTTCTGGTCAATGTATTTGAATATATATATATATATATATATATATATATATATATATATATATATATATATATATATGAGATGGGGAAAGTGCATAAAAACAGCTGGGAGGAGCATAATTAAGATGTATAAAATTATGAATGGTGTGGAGAAAATGGACAAGGAGAATTTTTTCCCCTTTGGACAAGAAACCATCCAGTGAAGCTGAGTGGAAGGAGATTTAAAACAGATCAAAGGAAGTGCTTCTTCATATAGCACACAAGTAACCAATGGACTTCATAACCAGAAGACAGAGTTACCACTCATTCATGGAGGATAGCTTGATTAAGGGCTGTTGAACATGAAGACTCAAGGATATCTCCAGGTTGAGGGTAGCATGTCTCCAAATACTAGTTGTAGGAGAACCATGATAGAAAAGATGCAAATTTCCATCTGCTACATATAAAAAATCCAGATGCATCTGTTTGGGCATTTTTAAAAGCAAAATGTTGGACTAAGATGGTTTTTGGCCTAGATCAACAAGATTGTTTATGTTATAATTGTTTTGGTTTGATTTTGCTGTTTAATTTTGTCTTTGAAACATAACTACTATGAGTAAATTTTAGCTGTATGCCCTTTTTGGAAATAATTTGTAGATGCCAATTGGGGAAGCCTATTTCATTTATACTATAGACATAAATTATCAATCTTTTTGTGGGAAACCAAATCAAAGAACGAATACAACACCTCTTTTTCAGTGTCTATGGACATTCTCAGTCATCCAGATCACAGTTGTCTCAAAGGTGCTTTTTCAAAAGGCAACTGGACTTTGTTTTTCCTTGAAGACATTTTGCTGATTCAGAGTCAGAACTGAAGAAGCTTCTCAGATGAGAAATGAAAGACTTCTAGGAAGAACATAGTCCAGTTGCCTTTTGAAAAAGCACCTTTGGGACGACCTTTTTTCAGCTAATTAAAGAGTTTTGTAACTGAAGAGAAAGAGAATATAGCTTGTTTCCACTTGTCTTTCATGCTGTTAATTTTAAACAGACTTGCTTTTGAGTATATCTTGCTACATTTTACTAACCATATGCTATATTTTGTAAATCACACCCTGCAGTTAGTCTACAGTTTATTTTCAAGATAAAGTAAAATTGGTGGTCAAATTAATCCTATAAATTAATTTTTACCCTGAAAAGATCACAACTTGTGTTTAAATTTGTGAGGCTGCCTTCCATTGGTGCAAGGATGGCCATTATTTTGCCTTTTTAGCATGCAGAGGTTCCCCTTCCCCTGTATTTATTAGAGTAGATGTGTTTGATTGATTAATTGGGGGGAGAGGGAATTGACCTGTAAAGAATTGTCTGCTTTCTATAGTTCTTCATGCAATGAAGTAGGAAACAGGGAGTTTTCTATAAATTAGAGAGATCTCATTCAAGGAATTGCTAATCAGAGTTTCTATGTTATCTTCCAATGGAAACTATAAGCTCAGTTTAATGCTTTGTTTTACAATTGGAGACTGAGGCATGCTTTTTTAACTTGTTTGAATTTTAGTTTCTATTCAGCTATGTTGCGAAAAGCACTAAGTAATGCCAATTTGTATCAATCTTGAAATACATAAGGCTTCATTCAATGATTTTTTTCTTTTTGTTTGCTTCGATAAGAAGGTACTGTGATAAATAAACTAGTCAATCCATGCCCCTTTGGGTCATCATTTCTGAGATATTTCCTTACCAGATTCTTCAATGCCTTCAACAATGGCAAAGCTTCTAATGTACATGAAAAGTTCTTAAAAATTTAGGAAGCTATTCAGAGATATATCTGCCTTAAGAGTAGCACACACTGAACTGTGCTGCAGAACATCAGGAGTTGATCACAGGGAATGTTTTATGATATTTTGTATTATGTCAAAATGTTTTATAAAATTTGCCAAATTTCAATTCCATGGGAGTCACGAGTCCCGGATTTTGGACACATTGTATAAGTTACTCATTTGAGGTGATTCTGGAAATTGCAGTTCTAACTCTTTCATCAACTGAACTTGATAGCAACATTCTTTTTCATCATCGCTTTGTGTCGCTTGAGTTGCATGTTTAAAAGTAAATGTTGCTTTGAAGACCACATTGGCCCAGAGAGAGATTATATTAGTTTCACAGCTTGAAATGCAAAAAGAAATGCCATTTTACTTAGCTTAGTTTTAATATTATTGTTCTTTACTGTGTAAATTTCATGCACGTCTTGCAGTGCTTTGATTTTACATACAAGTATGTTCTCATGTTGTAAAAAATAGTAATAAATAATATTAAAATAAATAAATCCATATTTAATTAAAAAAAGAAAATTTAATTCTTTACTCCATATCCTGCAGTTGGGGATTTTAAGAATTGTAGCTCATGTTGGAGAATATTTGATAACATTCTCATTTGTGTACTTCATTGTTGTTGTTAACCTTCTGTACTGCATATCTAACTACTTTAGATTATATTACTCTGAACATAAGAAGGTACCATCTATGTTATGGATGAGCCAGCACAAATTATTTCTAAAGAAAAGATAAATAGGTAGATAAGGTCTATTTCCCACAGTTTTAGATTAAATCTGATCCGATCATGCTTCATACAGTCAACAATTCAATACTATTTATCCTTCAGCAGTTTGAAAGATTAATGTCACTATGATGTCTTTTCCATGTGCAGTAGCAGAATAAACTATTATGTAAATATGCTAATTTATTTCAGAGGTAATTCAATAAAATAATTTGTTAGGCTTCATAGTGAAATGTTTTACATTAATCTACAAATGGAAGCATTATTCAGTCTTGCTTTGTGGAAAAGATTAAGTGATCTAATCCCTTTCTGAATATCATTACTGTAATATCTTTGATTATAGTGTGGCAAAGTAGAGCAAGGCTAAGTTAGAAAAACCATCATAATATATGGTTTTAATTCAGGCCTTGCAGAAAATTAATAGTGGGAGCAATAGCAGCAACAAATAAAGAAGTGAGGGGAGAAATTTATGTTTGTGGTAGATCACCTCAAAAGTTTTGAATGTTTTCCATAGTTATCTATGATTGCTTACAGGTACTCTTTGCTTAATGACCAGTTGCTTAGCAAAAGATTGACGTTATGATGGACCCTCCCAAAAGTATGAGATTTCATTTTGGATGTTGACAACTGGTTCACATTTACAGCCATGCCTTTTTTGCCAATTTCTAGTATGTACTTCTGATTTCTGGCAAAAAACACTCATTGGATAAATGGATTTGCTTAACAACTGCACCATTTGCTTAACAACCAAGGTATTCACTTAAGGACCACTGCAAAAAGATGTGGTCATATGGTGACTCACTTAACATTCACAAAGACTTATGACCTTAATTCCAAGCTCAGTTATGGTTGTAAGTCGACGAATACTTGCATCTTGGAGAAAATGTATTTAACCTCATTTGGAATTACCTCTGAGGAAGTGTAAGTAGAATTGTACTACAATATTGAATTCAGTATAGAGTAATCTAATGCTCTCTAGATGTACTGGACCACATTTTCACAGACCTTGAATACTGATAGTGCTGGCTGGATCTTATGGGAATTATAATCCAAAATATGTGAATCATTTTCCTAAATGTGGAGAACATTATTACTCTCAATAGTTGTATATTCTTGCAAAATGCTTAACCAATTTGCACAGCATACTGAGCCACCAAAAATAACTCAGGTTTATACTAACCAAGCATAAAGTACAAATGGATGAATTAGGTCTATTCCTTTGCTTGAAATTCTTATTAAAATATTTTATATATAATAAGAACTACATCCAGAGAAAAATATAGTGAAGTAAATGTGAGAAAAAGAAAGAGAAAGAAGAAAAATGATATAGAAAAAAGCAAATAAAAGACAGAAAAATGGAAAGAAATGGAAAGAGAGAGACAAAAGTGGCTTCCAATCTTCTTCTTGCCAGCTATACGTAGAATTTTAATCAAACCTCTCTAAGATTATGTTTAAACCTCTTCTTTCTATAACCCATTCTATTTAGTCATCCAAACCAAAAATCACAAAATCATTTTCTTTTTTATGCAAAAAGTCCATAAGAGTTTTCCAGTCGTTGATGAATGTCAAAAATAACATCTTTGACTCTGGGGTGGGCACTACCCCAGATAGATCCAGTCCACAATTTGGGGGTTGTGGAAGAGCAAGTAGCAATCATGACTAGGAGAGTGTTTGCTCAACTTTGGGTTGTGCCCAGTTGTGGCCTCTCCTGGATCAGAAATCCCTGAGTTCAGTCATTCAAGCCCTAGTCATCTGAGGGTTGGACTATTGTAATGCTGTCTACATGGGGCTATCCTTGAAGAACATTTGGAAGCCGCAGCTGGTGCAGAGTGCAGGGACATGGGCAGCTCTTGTGGCCCAAAGAATGGCCCATGTAACACCACTGCTCTGTGAGCTGCATTGGCTCTCAATCTGCATCTGGGTGCAATTCAAGGTATTGGTAATTGTTAAAGCCCTCCATGGCATGGGTCCAGGCTACTTGAGGGATGGGATTGTCCTGTCCTACCTGTGCTGGCAGAGGAGGTATATAGGGGCCCCATTGGCTTGATTATTCCAGACTGCGGGATCCAGACCTTCATAAGGGCCTAAAGATCTGACTGTCAGTTAGCATGGGACCCCGGTGAGGGAGCATTACAGTGAGGGTAGTTGATCGAGTAACAACAGATCCCACCTTCCCCCCATCCTGGCCCATCTGTAATTGGATTTTATCATCTGGCATTAATACATATGTATGTATGTATGAAAAGGGTAAAGGTTTCCTTGTCCAGTCATATCCAAACTCTAGCATGCGGTGCTCATCTCTGTTTCTTGGCTGAGGGAACCAGCGTTGTCTGAAGATGTTTTCCATGGCCTTATGGCCAACATGGCTATATGTCAAAGGCACCTGTTATGCTGTTATTTTCCCACCAAAGTGGTACCTATTAATCTACTCATCTTTGCATGCTTTTGAACTGCTAGGTGATCAGGAGCTGGGTCAGGAACAGGTGTTCATTCCATTGCTCAGGTCTCAAACCCAGACTGTCAGCTTTGTAGCTGCCAAGTTCAGCGTCTTTAACCACTGAGCCACCACGCCCCCTATATATAGACATACATACATACACACATACTTACATGAATGATTTTAAGCCACCTAGAGCTGCCTTATGGCAAGATGGGTGGCCAATAAATTTTATAAATAAATAACTAAAAATAACCTTTCTCTAATCAAAGAAAGTTTGGTCATTGCAGCAAGTTCTTCCAATTTCACCAGCCATTCCAGGTTTCTATGCAATATTGTTCTTTATAGCATCAGACTTCCTTTCAATACCAAACACATCCATAGCTGAGCGTCCTTTTGGCTTTGATCCAGCCACCTCAGTCTTTCTGGAACTACTTGTAATTGCCCTCCACTCTTTCCCAGTAGCATATGGACACCTTCCAGTCTGGAGGGGGGGGTCATCCTTTGGTATCATATCTTTTAGCTTTTTGATACTGTCCATGGAGTTTTCTTGGCAAGGATAATGGAGTGTGTTGCCATTTCCTTCTCCACTGGACCACATTTTGTCAAAACTTTCCACTATGACCTGTCCATCTTGAATGGCCCCGCATGGTATATCTCATAGCTTCATTGAGCTATACGAGCAGTGATCCAAGGCAGTGATCCATGAAGAGGTTTTTAGCCCTCATGGTACAATTAATTGTGATAGAAACAGAACTTATTTCAGGAGCCCCATATAGAAAGAAGCTTTCATATGCAACAAAAGGCATCGTCATAGGTAGACTAATGTCAATAGGTTCTCCTGCAATGGTCTCTTTTCCAGCAGAGATGGTAAATTAATTGAGGCCTGACCAATATTTATGTTCAGTCAAATCAAAATAACTTCTTTCTTCTATATTCTATATTTTTATTATATACTAGCTGTACCCAGCCACGCGTTGCTGTGGCTCAAGAAAGAAAAGAGAAAGCGCATGTTTGTGATATGTTTAATTTCATAATGCTTGTGGGTATACAATATTTTTTGTTGTTCCATTGTGTGTGCAGATATAGACATTACGTCCAACAGATGGTGCTGTTTTTCAAAAAAAAAGCATGTTTTACCTGTTTTTCAAAAAAAGCATGTTTTTACTTGTCACAGGTATGACATCTATATAATATAGGTATATAAAAACATGCACGTATTCGAATGCAACATTGTGTCAAAATTTCAAAGCAATCGGTGAAGAACTTTCAGAGATTTAAGATTTTGAACAAACGAACATTTACATTTTTATTTATATAGATTATACTATGCTTACATACACAGACACATAGACACGTGTGTGTGTTGCATGTGTGTGTGAGAGAGAATGAGAGCTAATTTACAGAATGTTCAAAATCCAGGTCCTGTGACTCCCAAGGGAATAAGATTTGCAGAAGTTGTGTTTGCTTCAGTGTTACTGGCTGCTGCAGTACTGGGCTTGGCTGTTGTCATATCATCTTCATTTTCAACATTCTGTGACAGTTTCCTATCCAGTCACAGAATCCCCCACTCCTTCCCCCGTCCAACAGCAGCCACTACCTGCCTGCTGGCATGGAGAGGGATGGAGAGAGGGAGATTTCCAATGCTGCCTACCAGATTCCCACAAGGAAACTCAATGGGAAAGCTGGCAGAAAGTTGGAAATCACTCCCACTTCCATTTTTTTTTTTTTTGCCCACCCTTGGAAATGTCTTGGAAATGATGAGCCAAAAGAGCACAGATTGTGTGTGTGTATGTGTGTGTGTGCGCGCGCACGCGCATGCACACACACGTACATGTGTGTTTGTACGTAATATATTAAATAAAATATCTTCAAGAAGCTGAAATTGAGGCTACCAGTTAAAATAGTATATTCTGTGAAAAAGAACCCTTTTCATTCTCAGAGGCTATATCATGACACTTATCATTTGCTTTAATTTGTTTGTCAAATTTAGAGACTGCCCATGTAATTTACAGAAGTTAATAAGTTCTCTCTGGAAATTGATATGGTTCCATTAATTTATCTATTGATCTCACCGGGTAGGTGGTTCAATCTCTTGATTGGCTCTCCATCCTCACAATAATCTTTTCCAAAATGGAAGGTTGAAGACTGTGTAATAATCCTCTTTAACAGGAATGTCAAACTGCCGGCCATTGAAGGCAATGGCAAAAAAAGTTGCGATACGTCGCGACACGTCACATGACATTGCGAGTTTGGCACCCCTGCTCTTTAATTAGGTCATGGTGCCTTTTAACAAAATGGTATATCAATAGCTTCTTCAAGAATGCCAGTATTTCCCCCTCCCATATGAGGAATTTACAATGGCCAAGAGGGGCAGAGGCCCAGAATATGGAAATTGGAGGATCAATTCCCAGAACCCTGAACAATGACTAAAAAAAATCAACAAAAAATTACTAGAAATATAAAGAAATGCCGCAAAGTGCTGGTAAGAATGTGCAGGTATTGGAAATGCTGGGAAATTGAATGGCTGTAGACCAGTTAAGTACATTTGACTGCTCAGAACATAGTACCAAAAATACTGCAGATATACAAACAGTATACAAGTTCAATCCTATATTTGCCAATTATGTGAAAATACAAATAACTAGGTCCACTTCTAGTGGAACTGAGCACAGTAGCTACTTTTCTGAGTAATGATCCCAAATTTGTCAGTAAAAGACAAAGGTCTCCATTCTATTATGTTTTCAGTATGTTTAATAGCATGTAAGCTTTCATCATAAGCCTTTTCAGGTTATGTTAAAGTTTTTTTCATTCCTTTGCTTTAACAACTATTTGTCAAGTAAATTAAATTTTCAAGATGACTATGTGCCTAATGAACACATAATAAACCATTATCAGATGTAACCTCTGGTAAAAAGGATTGTTTTAATGAAGGCAAATTAAATCTGTCCATCTGAAGCACCTGTTGAATATGCAGCATAAATTATTGCAGCAAATATTGTGATAAATTTCATATTATTACCAGTCAAGATTTCTTTCCTAGAGGACCGTATATTTATTTAACAATGTATTTATTTATTTATTTATTTTTGTGGATGGCAAAGTGCTTGCGTGCTTGAAAAACAATACAGACATTGGGAAGCTTTTTTAATTGTTGATGCCCTACAAGTCTTCACTCGGCTGCTTAAGACCCTGAACTGCATCGGAAATGAGAGTATACTTTCTTTTGTAGATTGTTCTTGTTGCTCCCTCATTACTAAAAATGAGCATGGTTTTTATTTAAGTAAAGCTGGATTCCAGTACACCGATTACCCATCTCTTCAGCTGTTTTTTGACATATCCAGCGTTCCACACTGATATTCTCACACTTCCTGGCAAGATTCAAGGGAGGTTAATTAAATCCATCTTCAAATAATGACAGGCCAATGAGCCATACACTCTTTGCAATAGTAAATTACAGTAATTGATGCAATTGTTTCTATCATGGAAAGGATGGACCTAGGTGGTCTGTTCTTCAGCTAGAAGGGCCTGGTAGCATGTGGCTATAAACTTGCTTTTAATTTGTGGCTACAGGAAAAGATGACACACTTCTCAGGAGACATGTGGGTTTTGCTTGGCATCACCGTGTGAAAGGTGACACCATTTAGGAAATAAAAAGAAATACTTTTCCCAGCAGGAAGTAACTTGCAGTCTGCATTTCAGATGCAAATGAATACAAATCCTATTTACACAGCCAAACAGAATTAGATGATACTCTTAATAAACTCTTGGCATCCTTTGTAGCAATAATTAAAAGCGTACACAAATTTAACACAATTACTGCATGCTTTCTAATAGAGCTGAGCATCATTAAGCTAATTAATAATGCAGTCTTATGTGTTGTGTGCCACTGCAATTGTTCCAAGTGTATGTTTTATGTCTTATGTGGCAGCAACTGGCAGCTGGGGAACTCAGCTGGCACTGGGTGACAAAGAGTGAAAGCTGTACCAGCAGTGCTTGTCACGGCTGAGTCCAGAGTAGAACTGGCTGGTTGCTGCTACACCTGCCATTCATCACCTAGATGGCAGTGAAGCTCTTTCTCTTGGATTATTTTATGATTAGCACTCATTACCATTTACTGTTTAAAATGTAATCCTCTGGAAGAAAATAGAGTTTGCAAAATTAGATCTTAAAATGCACTTCTGGCCTTGTCCAAGAAAGACTGGGATGTTGAATTTATTAAAGCCAGACATATTTTCCTCTTTAACAAAATATGTAAGCTACTGAATATCATAATTTCAGATCAGGAACCAATGCATTTTAAATCTGCTAATATTTATGATATTCTCCTGCAAATAAGCTGTTTCTGAGCAGCATCTCAAAGTGTTTATTTCTGACTTACGTAAGTTTTATTTATTTCATTTATATAGTTAAATAATTTCTGTGCTGTTCTCATTGTAAACCTACCAGCTTAACTTCTAACTACCCAAAAATTGCTCAAGACAGTTAGCAGGAAAAGTACATAGATGAAAACAAATTTATTTTTAAACATTTAAGATCATAGGTAAAATATAAAAGCATAAAAAGTAACAAGTGCTCAAAAATATTGATAATGTGTCTAGATAGCCTTTCTAAATTCAGAAATCAGAGACTGGTGAGAAGAATGAGCTCCAATGCATAAAATTATTTCTTCAGAGGCCTTGTCCATTTTGGTAGCTGAATTGAAAAGTTCTCTATCTGTGCAGCCAATCTGCAAATGCTTGTTTTAAATTTATGATATGTGTTTATGTGTGTGCAAAGGATGTGCAAAAGTCTGGAATGGTCTAGGGTCTCCTGCTTGTGCAGGGGGTTGGACTAGAAGACCTCCAATGACCCTCCAATGACCCTTCCAACTCTGTTATTCTGTTAAATTTCTTCAAAAGATTTCTGGAAGCAGCATGTTGCTTTTGTTATGAAATCATTTCCCCATTAAAAAAATGTATAGTACTATTATTTCCCCAAAGTTATGCTTGACCTTAGGTTTAAACTGTAGAAATTATGCATACGTTAACTCCAATATGTAAAATGCCAAGTGAGAATACATGTAAATTTGCAAAGCCAATATCATAAAGTTGCTTTTGCAGAGCATTAGTGTGTTCACTACTTCCCTAAAGCTAGACTGAGAGTAACGTCCGAATCTCAAGAAAAAAACCCGGAATGTCTGCACATTGTCACTTTTGTACCATGTTAATCTGAATCTAATTCTGCTAGTTACAGCATGTAAGGTAATTATGACATTGAATAAAAACTCTGTGGTACAGAATTGTTTTTCCCTGGGATTATAAGAAAAGGTCTGTGAATTGAAAAATGACCTATCTTAAAATTATTGAAGACCAACTATGTTTTTTACTTAATTTAGAGATAAAAAGTTTTATTTTGGAGTAGATTGTTCAGAATTTTATTGCTGATGCTCGTTAAAATATACTGAAAGTATTTTAATATAAATCCAGATCTGAATTTCAGAAATGTTTGGAATTTTTGAATCAGTGTAGAAAGTGCAAAATTTCCCCTCTGCATCATGGCAGCTAAATAACACAAAGGAATAGTAAATGTTTATATGGTAACAGTTTATATTTTAAACATATAAAAGTTCACAGTAATGTTATTAAAAACTTCAGTTGTGTTTATTCTGAAAGTGATATCTCAATATTTAAATATTTAAGATTGTTACATTGCTTCCCAGATCAATCTTAGTTGATCCTTTCTTGATTCTATCTTCTGTGGTTCCACATCTACTATAACTGCCTTTTAAAAATATATATATTTCCATTATTCAGTTATCAAATGGTCCTTTCTCATTAAGAAAAGTTATGGATTTTATCAGTCTTTATGAGCAAAATAGAGACAAAAGATCATGCTGTCACATAACATCATAATTCAAGACTTATAAGGCTTATAAGTTTTTCCCTTATAAGGATGTGAGTTTTTTTTTAAAAAAAAAATCAAGTTCATTTGGTATATTCTGTACTCAGCTATGTAATGAGGTTTTTCATTCACAAACACATCTTGTTACAAAGTCGCTGTTCTTCCCTAGCCCAAGATTTGAAATATAAAACTTTACAGAACTCAAAACAGATATTGAGATTTGAGTTGTTTCCCTGTTCCTTTGAAAAAGGTGAACTGGTTAAAACATAAGCAACAAATTGTTAAGATGAGCCACTCAATCAAGACATACAGAGTCACCATGTGTAAGTTAGGTGACCATATGAATTATTTTAATAAATAAATATGTTTGTCTTGTTATCAGTGTTCAAGAACTAATAAATTGAAAGAGTGAGTGAAGATAGTACTGGGACCTATTAAATCATTCAGTGAAAAATAAGAAAGAACATTGACTCTTTTGAAGTTCATACTGTTAGTTATCTAAAGATGCTCAAGGATATAAATAGGATGGACTAAACTTCATTTTTCAGGAAGGCCAATGTGATTTAATACATATAAAGGAGACCTAATGTCATGAGACTTTCTCATAACTGTACTATAGCAATTGAAGAGTAAACCTTATTCAGAAGAAACATTCAGAAGCCAAAGGAGTGACTAAGTTGTATAATAAAAATACAATGGCACAGAAATCCAAAAAGATGAACTTGGATGAATAGGTGTTAAGAAAACTAAATTAAGACTATTTTCCTGAACAGCTTTCTCTCCTATCTGTCTGCATCATTATAAGAGTATTATCAAGGAAATGCATGGTGAGGTGGCTATTGCCTCTTCCTAACCAGGCCACATGGAGTTTTTAAAAAACCATGCCTGTGTAGAAAAATGCAAACACCACCTTACAAAGAATTGTTTCAGTTGATTAGTTTGGGGCAATCAGTTGGCCAATTTAAAAGGTAAGCAGCAATGCTATTGCTACCAGAGAAAGAGAGAGTATGCAGGAAAAGGCTGTGGAAGCATGTCTCCCTCCCAGTTTCATTTGCAGTTGCTCCCACCCCAGATAACATTTCTCAGGCAGAAAATACTACTTTTCCAAATTCTTCAAATTATTATGTGATACGCTAACCAAAGAAAAGGTGGTATATTGAACAAGAGGGGGTAAGAGAAGCAAGATTTTGCTAAGCTTGATTCATGATTGTTAGCTTTTTGAGCACCTGGAAAGGTCAGTCACACTGAAAATCATGTTTCAACCTGAAATATAAAGTAAATAAGTGTTCCTGATAGTGTCCTTCAGTTGTGTTGAACATCAGTCCCCAGAATTCAGAGTCAACAAGTTTGTTCATTTCTGCAGTGCTCGCTTAGTTTAAAATACTTTTGAAAAAGGCAAAAGAGGATGCTTTCACGGAATTATACTTCTAGCTGATTTTCCCTTTATTATTATGAATTCCAGGCTTTCTCTCTTTGTAGATTTTTGTGTTATAATGGTGTATAACTTTTGGTTATACTAATATACAACTTTACAAGCATTTGTGTATAAAGGGGCTGATAATTTACTATAATCCTTTTTTATTTGATATTTAATTTGTCTCACTTAGATGTTTAGATGACTTACACATGTATAAATCATAATGTTTTATGGTCTTAATTTGGAAAATCTTGTATTGATTTTGAAATTTGCTGTAGCTATATTAAGGATAAGTATGTCAATTTCTTCTCTTAAGTTGGTTCTATTTTATACTTTCTAAAAATAAACTACAGGAATAGAATAATAATATTACTAGTAAACAATATAGTTGGGAGAAGAGAGCTAATTTACAACTAAGTGAAAATATTTTTAGAAATATACTGGGAAGGAATGAGCACAATAAACTGAAGCTATTAACGAGTGAATCCTATGAGCTGGAATTATAGGATTTTTATCACATGTTGTTTATAAAGGCAACATTACTATTAGGACAATACTATTCCAGGAAAAAGGAGATTTGTTCCAGATACTGACATAAACATCTTCTCATAATAGTGGCTTTTCATTTACTGCATTACAATGTAACATAAGCTGTAAAGGACAACAGATTCTTTGTGTATCTCAATACTGCTTGTACAAAGTGATGTCAGTCAATTTTTGACCTATAAAGTCTGGTGTTATTCTTAATTGGTAATAGATGTTGGATGTGTGCTTTTGCAACAGTCCAGGGTTTTCTTGAAAACTAGCATTTTATTTTATGATCTCTTCTTTAAAATAGATTACTCCAACTTGATACTCACAAAGATTTGCTGTACTACAACTTCATCTAGACTTTATGTTGT
The DNA here is from genome assembly GCF_016545835.1 of Crotalus tigris. NCBI lineage: Eukaryota > Metazoa > Chordata > Lepidosauria > Squamata > Viperidae > Crotalus > Crotalus tigris. The sequence continues at coordinate 1,407,940 of NW_024096561.1, forward strand.
AGGAGTAGGGATTTATATGCCAACACCTCCAGATGACACCAGGAAGGCAGTGCAAAACTCCCAAGCTTCATAGAAATACTAAAAAAAAAATTCCTCTATGTCACTCAGTTTATCTTGCACTAGCCCATATTCATTTCCACTGGCTTTCATTGGCAAATGAATCTATAGCTTGATAAAAATAGAACCATAATCTTCCCCTTTTCTCTAAACCGATTGCATTCAGATCAGGGAGCTGTTTTCAAGTTCATGTTGACTTTGAAGAAAAGAGCCTTGGGTTCTTCTTTTGTGCTCCTTTGTCACATGTAGAATGTTAGTGGCCCACATACATCCATGCTTATTGTCCATCTGTCCTTATTTATAGTGGATAGATAGCCCAAAATACAGTGTGCTTGATTTTGTCAGCTTAAAACAGAGGTCTCCAACCTCCAGTTCACAGACCGGTGCCGGAAACTGGTCAGTACAAATAAGCAAAGCCCCATCTGCAGGATGCAGGCAGCACATAAAACCACTCCCCCTCCGGTCTGCGAAAAAACCTCTCTCCATGCAATCGGTCCCTGGTGCCCAAAAGGTTGGGCATCTCTGGCTTAAAGGATGCCTAGGTATATGTAGTGATCATCTTCATCTAGACCAGAGTGTCAAACTGGTGGCTTGCAGGCTGGATGCATCCTGTGCAGGCCACACCCACCCTGGCTCCACAAAGACAAAAAAATGCCACGATACATCACATGATGCAATTGAGTTTGACATCTGTGATCTAGACTCTTGATGTTATTTCTTAGGGCCTCTTCAGTTTTTACTATTTTTCCTCATTTGACAATGAACGTGGCAATTTGTCCAGTCCAAGCTCCATTGTAGTATCTGTATATACAGACAGTGTTGAGCAACGATTCTGTTTCCAATGGTATTTTTCCACACAGCTTCAAATCATCAATGTTAAGGAGGTGGGACAGCCTGGCATATATTTTTGAGGTTTGATAGCCATGACCTGAGTTATTCAGTGTTGTTGGCAGACGAATCAATGCAGCGACAAACAATAGTGGTGATAGTGAGTCTCCTTGAAGAATCCTCTCTTAAATTAACCTCTCCCAATCTATTAAGAAGACCACAATGTCTTCCATTGTGCCATCAGTCTTTGCAGAAAACTTCTGATATTTCTACTGATTCCTGTTATTTCTAGGCATTTAATACCAAACATGTGGCATGGAATCAATTGGTTTCTTGTAATCAATCCATGCTACATTCAAGTTGGTTTTCCTTTTCTTGCGGTTTTCCAGAATCATCTTGTCAATTAGAAGTTGATCTTGGTTCCTCTGCTGTTTGGGTGCTTTCCTTTCTGCTCAGGTGGAAAAAGCTTGTTTTCAACTAGATGGTGTTGGACATCAGCTACCACACCAGTTAGTAATTTGTTGGGCCTGTAGTTGATTGGCACTGCCCCTTTTGCTGGATCTTTCAGGTTTTCCCAGATGTTAGCCATTCTTCAATTTCATCTCCTTGCAGTATGTTAAATTGCTTGGCAACAAATGGGTGTAGACCAGTCAGATGTTTCAATAAAAATGCAATTCATCTTCACCTGACACTGATCAATTCTTGATCTTCCTAGTTCTTTTGTCCATCATTTATGCTTTTTACTTATTCTTATACACCTCCTTTAACCAAGTTGTATTCCTGTTGTATTTCTTTGGGTTATCCCTTATCTGCACCAGAACTGCACTGTTTCTTCCTTGTCAGGTATTGGCTGATCCACTACAGTCTCTCCATTGATGAATTGGTAGAAACATTTCTGATAAGATTGAAATTGGAGGTTCTGGCTATAATTTGCAATTTGAGCTTATCTTCTTGGCTATAGCAATTATTTGCTGCTTTATTATTTCCAATGCTTCTTTAACCTTCATGGTTTCAAGGTGATATTTCTTGATCAGGTAGAGGGAGTCCTCGACTTACAACCATTCTTTTAGTGAAGTTTGAAATTACAACGGCACTGGAAAAAAAATGACTTTTGACCTTTTTTCACACTAACAACCTTTGCAGGATCCCTATGGTCGTGTGATCAAAATTTGTATGCTTAGTAACTGGTTCATATTTATGACAGTTGCAGTGTCCTGGGGTGATCACCTTTTGTGACCTTCTGACAAGCAAAGTCAATGGGGTAGCCAGATTCACTTAATAATCATGTTACTAACATAACAATGAGGGTAATTCACTTAACTGCTATGGCAAGAAAAGTCATACAATGGGGCAAAACTCACTTAACTGTCTTGCTTAGCAACAGAAATCTGATCTTGTTCTTCAGCTTTTTTTCTTTCATGTGTTCTAGCTTCCTTGCACCTAATCTCAGCTTGCTGATATTATTTTCCAGCCTGATCTTTCATTTTGTGGTGCATGGCTTGCCTTTTTTTTCTTCTTTGTGGATTTTGCATCCTTGATACACAATTATAAATGATATATGCAGTGATGGGATTCAGATATGTGAACAACCGGTTCTCTGTGTGGATGGCGCTTCCGGAAGTCCGTTCTGGGCTTGGGCAACAAAAAATTAGCTACTGGTTCTGCCGAACTGGTGCAAACTGGCTGAATCCCAGCACTGGATATATGATGATATACACTGTGATACACTCTACATTAATTGAATGGTTTCTTGCAGTGAGCTGGTGCTTATATTTGATACTACAATATTGGCATCCTTTAATGCCCCTGCCAGTGCCAATGTTGTTTCTTTGGAACAAGTTTCAAATCAGGCAACCTTATTTTTGTGCTGTTCTAAATGCTCAGTTATTTTTGTTTCAATTCTTCTACTTCTTTAGTTAGAGGGCTTTGTTCTTTCTGAGGCAGGGGAGAGGTTGCTTGGTTTCCAAATGAAAACAATTCTATAGCTGTGCTACTTTCCTCTACTGCCAACTCCCCCTTCTTTGCCTTTACAGTCTACTTCTGGAAAAACTTTGATTTCTTTGCTCTGGATAGACCCTTTGTAGTTCTTCCAATTCCAAATATTCTGTGAATACTTTATTTCGTATTATAAATTGATGCTGATCTGCTAGCCTCTGTTTCATTATTTCTGATTCTAAAATGTTCTTTCCAGAACTGGTGCATTCGTTTCAAATAGCCTCTTCTTGTTGGACTTGATTTGTAATAACAGGTCATTATTTCTTTGTTTTCAATCTTTCTTTATTAGCATACAAAGTAAATATCTTTCCTTCCAGTAATTCTGCAGCTGCTGGCCCTGGTTGCTCAGCCCACAGTCCTGAGTTTTATAGCCCATTTTTCACCAGATGTCCAGGAATTCAGCAGTCCTTGTTTTCCTTGGTGACAAATGAGCCAGTATGGGTTACTGTAATTGACGTCTCACCATTTTTTTAATGGGAGAGACACTGATGAAACCTCTGTCATATACAGTACTGCCATATTTTGTACTGCAGTAGTTAACATTCACAAATATCTAATAACAGGATTAACAATATCTCATTTTATATGGCTTTTTAAAATTTTGTTAATATTTACAATTACTTCCACTTCCTTTTCTGATTTTTTTAACCTGAAATTCCCATATCTTTCATTGTCTAGGTCAGGGGTAGGCAACCTTGGCTCTTTTATGACTCGTGGACTTCAACTCCTAGAATTCCTGAGCCAGCCATGAAGTCCACGAGCCATAAAAGAGCCAAGGTTGCCTACCCCTGGTCTAGGTGGATTGGGGGCACACAGGAATTCTGCTCTGGCAGCTATTCAGGTCTTTTGGATTACCTAGTTACTTGTTCAGGTGTAAAGTCTGTAGTTTTCACATCCCCGAATTAGACGTTCCTAAGCAAGTGAACTGCACTTTCTGAGGCTTTGCTGCAATTTGAAGATTTTTTTTAAAAAAATTATGAATAGCTAATATAATATTTAGGCAGATGTTTGTTATAGATATTATTTCTGTACATATCTTAAACTTAAAAGAATCAAATAAAAAAATTCATAAAGTGTCTTTCAAAGGAAGACGACAAAGCAAAAGATGTTCATAAATCCTGTTTGCTGCAACAAATCCACCCAAGTTAGTTAGTTAGTCATTCATTCATTCATTTATAAAATTTATTGGCCGCCCATCTTACCATAGATAACTCTGGATGGCTTACAGTCATAAAAATGTGACTATAAGTTACCAGATTCCTTGCTGTTATGTGTAACATTTTCAAAAACCAAGTGAAAATACAGGAAAATACAGTATGTCTGAACATATATATTTTAGAAATTGGTTGTGAAACCAATTCATATAATGGCTTTAAGGATTATGGAAGTACATCAAGATTTCTCACTGACCAGACTAATTAAAATTAGCATATAAGTGGCAGATAGAAGGCTTTTTCAACAAGTTTTGATTAGGAGAGGTTGGGAGGGAAATTTCCATTTTCCATATAGTTGCAAATATTTCTTTTTTCCCCCAAAATTAGTTTTCCTTGAGAATTGCTCCATAAACAAAATAGCTATTTTAATTCTGGTTTTCAAAGAGAAAAGTTTTTTTCCTGTTGTTATTGTTAAGCATGCAAGCTCCATAAATGTTTTTTTAACTATGTAAATGTGAAAAGAGTTCAAATGAGGGCTACTATTACCACAGTTTAAATTATGCATCTGCCTTTGTACTAATTTTTCAAGGATTTCCCCCTTCTTTAATGAATACATGAATTTTGTGCACTGAAGCATGGTGCTCAGCCTTTTGGATAGCGGGCTATGCAGAAAAAAGGAAGAGAAGTTTAATCACAAAAGAAGAAACTTCACATGGCAAAGCAATTCCCCATTTTGCTTCATTTGTAAATGGTGCATATCGCCTTTTGTGAAACAAAACCTCCAGCTCAATTCATAATGGTGCATATCGCAGAGTCTTCACGTAGCCCCCTTTTTTTGTTCAGCCCAAAATAATGGGCATGAGAAGCCAAAGAAACCATAATTCCAACCCAACCTTAAATCTTTTCTCAATCAAAATTCTCTGACCGTGACATTTTCTGCGAGTGCTCTAAGCCGCTTTTCAGAATAACTTTGGTTCCTGTTTCAGGACTAAACAGAGAAGTTTCAGTGAATGACAATGCTTGTGAAACTGGATGCAACTGTTAGCCAGTGATTTCATAATATATATAAGATAGAGGACATCAAGCCTGGGAAATGCACGGAGATAGTGATGGAATCCCTGTCTTGGAATTCATTGTGCAGTGCATATTTGGTAGTTTGTTTGTTTGTTTTTTGGTTGCCTTGTTTTTTCTTTCTAATTTTGAAATGGGGAAAGAAGATGTCTGACTGAAGTTCACAATGGCAACTTATTTTATTTGAAAGATTCAGCCATTGAAAACAGCTCCACTTAGTCTTTTATACTGCACACTTCAACCTTTGAATACAACCTTCCCCCGGTTTCCCCCTTTCAGCCAGTTCAGGATTGGGTCCTACAAACATCTGTGTCTAAAAATCAGGTTCAGGCTGTTTCTTTACTCTCCAATTCTGCCTTTGTTTCCGTAGAGCATTGTTTCCAATTTCATGCTATCAGAGGAGCTGCATGTTTGCTTGCGTGAAGTTGTCAGAAAGATAAAAGCCTAGGAGCAGGGTCAGATTTAGAGGGATGGGCATGAAAAATTGGTAAATAGTATCTTGGAGCCCACCCACCACCAGAACATTGCTTGGAGAAATGTAGAAATAGAGCAGGGCTTTTCAACTTTTTTACCGATTGTACCACTTTTAGGATATGGCAATATTTGAGTACCACCTAGCAAGGTGTCAAAAACTTGATGACCAAAAAAAAAAAACCTGTTCAAAGTTGCAATTGCACTGAAATGACTATGACCATTTTTCACACTTATGACCATTGCAGCATGCCCAGGGTCATGTGATTTATATTTGGATGCTTGGCAACTGATTCATATTTATAATGGTCACAGTGTTCCAGGGTCATGTGATTCCATTCTGCAACCTTTTGACAAGCAAAGTCAATGGCAGAGCTGCTAGTGGCCAAGTGCTAAGGCGGGACTTCCTTTCCTTCTCCCTTCCCTGCTTCCCTTTTTCTCATTCCCATCTCCTTTTGAAGGAAGAATTTGAAAAAAAAAACCCTCATATTTTCCCTCTTCCAAATATTGATCAGACAAGGAAAGGCCTCCAGAGACAGAAAAGACAAGCTGCTGAGTGAACTAGCTTAAAAAGGCACATTCCCCTTTAAGAATTAGCTACTGGCTAGAAAGGAAAATAAGGAGCACAGCTGGCACTTAAGGAAGAAAAAAAATGTAAGTACTGGCTGCCGGCTAAGGCAACCTCCCCAAATAGCTCCATTCATAAGTAAAGGAATGCTACAGGCAAAATCCATTCAGGAGAAAAATACTTCAAAATCCCATGTGGCAATAACCCAGATGACATTGTATGTCAAAGGCCTAAAAAGATAACCACTCTTTATCCATGACTGGCCCGTAAAAATTAAGAATTTTTCTTGTCTTTGCCACCACTTCATTATTATTTCTATGTTATGTTACATGGGGATATTTAATGATTCCCACTCATAAAACGTGAAGTAGGAGATTAACTGAAAATGCAGTTCAACATGCTTATGAATTTACCCATCTCACATATTTAGAAATCTTATTCTAAATACTTAACAAGATCCTAAAGCAATCTTACAATATTGTAACAAGAAAGCTGTCTAATTAGCACAAGCCAATCTGAATTTAGCTAAGTGCCCTTCCAGTTAAAACTCACAAATCAGTTACACTTCCAAATGTCCCAAGACTTGAGTGGATGTTTTTAGAAAGATTTTTAGGGTGTGGCCTTTATTATCATTAGTTTGTCATTGTGATACAACAGTATATATTTTTCTGTGATGTGGTACAGTTAAAGTGTAAAACTATCAGATTTGGCATATAGCCAAGAGTTAGCCATGTTTTTTGTGTGATTTAATTTTTCCATTCATATCTAAATGGATTACAACTGCTCAGTTTGAATTTTGCTTTCTTTTTTTTTTTTTTTTTTTTTTAAGTCTCCTTCCGGTCATTATTTGTGCCACCACATGATTGCATCCTATTTTACAACCTTTTTGGCGGCTGTTAAGGAACATTAAGTAAACACCCCAGTCATTAAATGAATCCATTGTCTGTGATAAGCATTTTTTGCCAATACCAGAAGTAAATGCCAATTCCCAGCCCAACGTTTTGTAAACTGCAGTCATGTGATCATGTGGCACTGCAAATGTCTGTAAATGCAGGCCGGTTGCCAAGCACTCAAAATGTAATCAGGTGATGGGGGCAGCTGCTATAAGTTTGAGTCTGGGTTATAAGTAGTTCTGGGGAGGTCTGTTGTAACTTTGAATGGTTGCTAACCAAGTGGTCATAAGTCAAGAACTATTATATAGTCCTGAAAGTGAATTATGTAGTTCTAAATTGCCTTCTCATCGTTCAATATTCTTGAAAAAAAATCTTCCTCTTTTTCTTTAAAACAAGTATTTGGTGCCCAGTGCAGTGATTAGAATGCAATACTAATTGCAATACAAACTCTACCCATAGCCTGGAGTTCAGTCCTGATGGGGCTCAAGATTGACTCAGTTTTCCATCCTTCCAAGGTCGGTAAAATGAGGACCCAAATTGTTGGGGGCAATAGGCTGACTCTGTAAACTGCTTAGAGAGGGCTATAAAGTACTATGAAACAGTCTATAAGTCTAAATACTATTTGGTATTGCTATCTTTTCAGCCAATGTGTGGAAAAACGTAGGGTTCATTTTCTTTACTGTGGACTCTATATTCAACATAGGGCTAAGGATGGTGCAGGAAGCAATAGAATTCAAAACATTTAATAAATATTTTATTTTGAGCAAGAAAACAAAGAAACAAGATTGAGTAATGTTGGAATATGCTTGTTAGTTACTGATACAGAAGTACCATTTGAAATAGAGACAGAAAGTAGGAATGATTGGAAGTGGTCAAATATCTAAGATAGATATCTAATATCTATATTTTTCTTTCATATCTCTGCATTTTGCAATACATATCTCTTGCTAAGCCAAATTATTACTGTTAACCCTATTCTTTTTGGCTCTACATCAGTGGTTCTCAACCTTTTTAATGCCACGACCCCCAACTGGTCGTAAGTCGAGGACTACTCAACTGGTGCAGCACCGTTTGCAGAATGGGACTTTTGGTGGGCTCAGGAGGGCAGAGACAGCCTGGACAATTTCTATTGGCTTTCAAAAGCCAATAGAATAAAAGGGAATAGCACAGCTAAGGAAAAGGGGGAAAAAATGGCGAACTGCATTGTTTGGCGACCCCCGTGAAATGGTCGTTCGACCCCAAATGGGATCCCGACCCACAGTTTGAGAACCACTGCTCTACATCCTATTTGAGAGAATCTTGTGTGTCACACAAGAAAAGCAGGTGGCTTCTTAATCAGACAAATAATGTAGGGCAGTGATGGCGAACCTTTTAGAGATCGAGTGCCCAAACTGCAACCCAAAACCCACTTATTTATCGCAAAGTGCCAGGGCTGCCGGGGGGGGCATGGTGCACTGGGTGGACGTGGCTGCAGTGGTCATGGCAGACTAGATGAGTGTGGCCAGGGCCAGTCTCTCACCATCTCCGGGGCATCCCCGGGGGGGCAAACGCCGCTTGCTCGCTCACTTCCTACCCTGTCACTTCCAAACGCCACGTTCTCACTACTCTGGCGAACTCTGCTGGGGCAACGGCTCGCGTGCCCACAGAGAGGGCTCTGAGTGCCACCTCTGGCACGCATGCTATAGGTTCGCCACCACTGATGTAGGGACTGCTTTCCCTTCTTACAGCTGCCTCACTACAGTATAGTTTCCTTTGTCCTGTTCCTCAGGATGATGGTGGAGCACTATCAATTTCCAAAGCTCACTGTTTCCTATTGGTGTCATGATGTTAGTAGAATCTGTTCTCTCTCAGTATCTTCTTTTTGTTCATAGTACTTCCTTTTCCAACAACTGATCCAAAATATTCTGGGAATCTTTCTCCTTTCTCCAGCACTGGAGATGGATAATCCACTCAGTGGGTTGAGACTGTATTTCCTGCCCAATCAGATCAGTCAGCCAAAGTTGCCACGCCCGTCCTGGACCACGACTTCCCAGTCTTGACTGATCTGGCCCAGAAGATAGACGTCTCAACTTTGGCTCCTAGGCAGGTATAGTCTCTCCCATTGGGGGATTATTTCTACTGTAGCTAGGATTTTAGCTTAAGCTAGTTGGAATTAAACAGGTTATTTTAATTGAATACTCAAAAAATTTCTAACTGAAACTTAGACCCCAAAGGGGATTCTTTCCCTTGTAAGGAAGGGAGGGAGGCTCTTAGAATCCTCCCTGTCACAATTCCCTCCCCCTCTGTTACCCACGTCGGACGGGTTTTCCCTTTAACATACGTTAGGGCCGGGGAGCAAAAAGGACACACGCGCGGGGAGGAAAAGCTGGGGACGCTGGCAGGCGGTGCTAATCAGCTGGGGAAGCGAGTCGCCGTATTTTAACTCTGAGAGTTTCAAAAGAGCCACCATTGCAGGGGCAGCTCAGCGCACGCGCAGCCTTTGTCTTCCTCGTGCACATGGCTCTGCGAACAAGGAGGGCTACTGAGCATGCGCGGCAGCCATTTTAGCACATGCTCAGTAGCTACCGGCCTACGGGGGCCTCTTTAGAAACAGACAAAGAGCCATAAAGTGTGAACGGCCAGAGGGGGCGCACGTACGGCCGAGTTTTTGGATTAGGATTTAGAATAAGGACATTTAAGACCACTTCTTCGACGGCCTAAGGGTAAGGAATTTTTCTGCATAGGAGAATAGAGCTCCTTGCAGTGATACCTTAAAAGGGCGTTTTTTCTCAGAGCTGTACTCCAGGACTTGGTGCCTTCAAAAAAAAAAAAGAAAGAAAAGAAAAGAAAAAAGAAAGAAGAGTTGCCTTTGGCTCCCTCCGGACTCGGGTCCCCCATTAGTGACCCGTACACTTCTGGATTTTAGTGGTGGGTTCCAGGCATCCCCAGTTGTGTGCCTGTCCTTACCCACCATAGTCAAGCCAGATTCCAGGCATTCCCATTAGCATGCCTGTTCTTATCCGTGCACAGTGACTAACTCTGACCACTTTGCAGAGTCTGCTCCTGAGTTCCAGATGCCCCCTGTAGTGCGCCTGTCCTTACTCAGAATTGGAGCTCTCCTACTACCTGGGTCCCCCCTATCGTGGGCCGGCGTTAGTGGAGAATGGAGGAAGCAATCATTCCCTCCACTGGAGCCCTGCCTTCATCCTCTGGAGCACCCGCTTCAGAGGATTCGGAATCCTCTGCAGCCCCTAGAAAGGCTGCAAGGAAGTCATCAAAGAAGGCTGACAAGCAGGCAATCAGAAGACACCAAGCCCTAGAAAAAGAATTCAACAGAGCCTAGAAAAGGGCCAGAATTGAAAATAGGCAGAGTGGGGGGATAGGCCCTGAACTACCGCTGGGACTCCCTTCATCCCCACGGGGTGTTTGGTCAATGGGGAACTCATCACAGTCCCAGACAGAGGGCGGGACAGGCGAATTCTCATCGCTCTCCCGATCACCCTCCCCACGGAGGATACAGGAAACCCCGATGACCACGCTAACCACAGCACCAGCACGGTCGCAGACAATGGTTACTTCTCCTGCACTGATGGGGGATCTGCTAGCTACCCTAATAGCGCAGGCAGTAGACCGGGCATTTGAGGCCAGGGCTCAGACCTCCAAAGCCAAGCCTCTAGGACTTAGAGCAAGGCATCGGGAGGAAACGGAGGATCATCAGGATCTCTCCTCCCTCTCAGGCTCGTCGGTCTCCGAGGAAGCTTACCTGGACCAGCCAGGTACGTCACAGGGGATTCAAATGTCCGAGGAGGAGGAAGACTCCTCACCGCAAGGGCCGTCCTTCAGCGGCCTGTTTAACCCCTCTCTTTTTGTTACCATTCTGCGCAAGGCGGAAGCCACAGCCCATCTTGGGCATGGAACAACAGCGGAACCTGTCACAGTTGACACGGAGGCTGAACCAACGTTCGCCGAAAAGGTAACCACTCAACACTGCATACCATGCCCGACCATGTTCCTAAACACAATAAGGAAACAGTGGGCAACGCCAACCTCCCTGCCGCTTCCTAGCAATGCAGAGAGGAAGCTATTTAACGTGGCAAGGGAGCTAGAGGGAACCTTCGAAGTGCCGGTGGTGGACAAGCCCATAGGACCCCTGATATCAGACACGGCCATATCAGGAGATTTTGCTGAGGCTCTTAAAGCCGAGGATCGAAAGAGTGAGTCCAACTACAGGAGAACGCACCAGGCAATAGCTTGGGCTACCAGGGCGACCACCTCTGCATCCTTTTTCACCAGAGCCACACTATGTTGGCTCCGTGAGTTACAGGGCCGGATTCCCATGGAGGACGTACGTACTCACCAGGAACTCAGCAAAATGGTAGCGGCCACGGAGTATGCGTCGGACGCAACACTCTTAGCGACCAAGTTTTCAGCCAAGGCAATGGCAACAAACAACACAAGCAGGCGCCTCCTCTGGCTAAAGAACTGGCAGGCTGATACCAAATCCAAGTGGAAGCTGGCTTCGGCCCCATACCAGGGGGCGAAGCTATTTGGTGAGGCGCTAACGCCTTACCTTACAGAGAACAAAGACAAGCGCAAGGTCCTTAAACACATACTTAAAAGGCAGGACAAGAGACCCGGTTCCTGGGGAAGGAAGGGTCAACTACTTTCAAAATTCCCAACCCTTCCAGGCTAGACAGGATAGGGAAAGACGGGGAGACAGACAAAACACAAGACATAGACAGACACAGGGAAGATGGCCCTTTCGGGGGAACAACCGTCCCTTCCGCCGTACCAGATGACTCCCACTCGGACCTTCCCATAGGGGGCAGACTAGCAGGGTTTGCCCCCCAGTGGGAAGAGACTACCACGGACGTATGGATCAGAGACGCCATACGTCACGGCCTATCCCTAGAATTTCTCTCAAAGCCCCCGAACCGTTTCCACCCATGCCCCTGTCCCACGAACCCAACAAAAAGGAGGCTCATGAACGAGGCCGTTCAACATCTCCTAAACATACGGGCCGTAGAACCGGTGCCTATGAACCAGAGAAATCAGGGGTTTTACTCTATCCTCTTTGTGGTTCCAAAACCCTCGGGGGGTTGGAGAGCCATTCTGGGCCTAAAAAGGCTAAATTTCTACCTAAAATACCACAGATTCAAAATGCAGACACTACGCTCCATTCTTGGAAGCGTAAGGAAAGGGGATTTTCTGGCATCGATCGACCTCACGGAGGCATACTTGCACATCCCTATCTCTCTGGCTCACCGCCGCTTTCTACGGTTTGCATACAGGGGGCACCATTTCCATTACAGGGCGCTTCCATTCGGCCTGTCATCAGCACCCAAGTGTTCACCAAGATTCTGGCGGTTCTGGCAGCACACCTAAGGAACATTCCGGTCAGAGTCCAGTGTTATCTGGACGATATTCTAATCCAATCATCGTCCGCCCAACAATCTCAGGCATACCTAAGGTTGGTGATAAAGCTGCTACAGGACCACGGCTTCTCGGTGAACTTTCCAAAGAGCCACCTAACCCCAACTACGAGAATACTCCATCTGGGAGCTGTCATAGACACAAAGGAGTGCAAGGTGTACCTATCACAGGAACGCCTCAGCAGCATAAGGAAAACTGTAAAACAGGTAAGCTGCGGTCAGTCAGTGATGCTGGTCGGCCTCTCCCAGCTGCTAGGGAAGATGATATCGACCATAGCAATAGTTCCTTGGGCAAGGCTGCACTCAAGAGAACTGCAGTGGTTCATGCTCCCGTTTCAGAGATAGCAACTCAGTGCATCCCGGAGAAGGGTAGACATACCTCTGGGAGTACGACACTCCCTCAGATGATGGCTATCTCCGGCCCTCCTCAGAGGGTCCCCCTTCAGGGAACCAGACAGAATAGTAGTCACGACAGATGCAAGTCTATTCAGCTGGGGAGCCCACTTGGGGACCAAGTGGACACAGGGCCGCTGGTCAGCGGTGGACCTCCGACACAACATAAACTGGCTCGAGCTACGAGCTATTCACCTAGCGTTAAGACATTTCCAGAGCAGCATAAAAAGCAAGCACGTACTAGTCCTGACGGACAGCGTGACAGCCAAGGCCCACATAAACCGTCAGGGGGGCACAGCCGAGGTAATCCTTGTGGCCCCTTATTGGCCAAGGAGACCTTGGTTCGCAGACCTGAGGAGTCTCTCGCACGAGTCCATGGCGGATTCCTCCGGAGAGGATCTCCCTCAAGCAGGGGGAGATCTCCCACCCAGAGCTACAATGGCTACAACTAGCCATCTGGCACTTGAGCGGTCAAATTTAGCCAGGGGGTCTTGCTCACAGGGTGTAATTAGGGTCATTCAGGCGTCAAGGCGCCCATCCACGAATCGTATTTACGAGGCCACGTGGAGAAGCTTCCAATCATGGTGCTCTAAAAAGGAATTGTTACTTGAAAGGATCACAGTCCCCAAGATTGTAGAATTCCTGCTAGATAGCTTAGAGAGGAAGCTTTCGCCAAACACACTGCGCAGGCAGATCGCCGCCCTCTCAACTATACTTTCAGCCAGCCCTGGTGAGGTCTTGGGTAAGCATCCCTTAATACGATCCTTTCTCAAGGGGGCTGCGAACATCAGACCACCAACCGTGCACAGGTACCCATCGTGGGAACTACCACAAGTACTACAAGCTCTTACCAGAGCGCCTTTCGAACCACTCAAAACATGTGACATTCGCTACCTGACCCATAAGGTAGCATTCTTAGTAGCTATCACGTCAGCTCGACGGATATCCGAGTTAGTTTCTCTCTCAACGAGGAAGGACCTGTGTCACTTTCACAGGGACAAGGTAGTCTTAAGAATAGACCCTTCCTTCATTCCAAAGGTCAATTCCCTTTTTCACAGAGCGCAGGAAATGGTCCTACCAGACTTCTGTCCAAACCCAGCTCATGCCCTGGAACAACAATGGCACACCTTGGACGTACGCAGGGCACTAAGATATTACATTTCACGCACAGCGGAATTCCAACGCTCAGAAGCGCTTTTCATATCCTTCCACCCCGCCACTAGGGGCCGGAAGGTCTCGTCCTCTACCATTGGCAGGTGGATTAGGGCATGCATCTCTGGAGCATACCAGGCGGAGTCCTTGCAAGTCCCCAGGCATATCACGGCTCACTCCACAAGGAGCGCTGCCACCTCAGCAGCATGGGCCATGCAGGCTTCTATTGAAAAAGTATGCAGGGCAGCCACTTGGGCCTTGTCCTCTCCATTCATTCGCCATTACAAAATCGACAAGTACTCCTCTGCAGAGGCCTTCTTCGGTAGGAGGGTTCTCCAGCAGGTTCTAGACCAAAGTTACACACGGGACCAGTCTATTCCCCAACCCAAGGGACAATAGGCTTTGGTATGTCCCACTGAGTGGATTATCCATCTCCAGTGCTGGAGAAGGGGCGTTGGCTTACCTGAATGCCTTTTCTCAGCACGGAGATGGATAATCCACACCCACCTTATAGACAAGAATAATAGGGTATAGTTAGTTTGAGCCAAAAACGTCTTACTGTCAGTCAATGGCTTCGCTCATGTCAAGACTGGGAAGTCGTGGTCCAGGATGGGCGTGGCAACTTTGGCTGACTGATCTGATTGGGCAGGAAATACAGTCTCAACCCACTGAGTGGATTATCCATCTCCGTGCTGAGAAAAGGCGTTCAGGTAAGTCAACGCCCCTTCTCTAACAATTGTTTGCTTACATTTTATTTTCTCTCTAAATCAATTTTCAATTGTTCAGTGCCAGACTTGTAGAATGTATTTTTTATTTTCTTTCATTTTATTGGGAAAACAAGGTAGCCGCCCTAAGCCAAGGTGTTTTATCTTCTTAGCCTCTCTTTTTCACTGGTCCTTAACATCCAATAAAACCCATTCCTTCCTTACTTTGTAGGATATTCTATTCCAAACATTTTATTGAGATGTCTTATGCCAAACACGTTTGCTGATATAGTCTGCTGGCAGCAGATAGTCCTCACTTAGCAGCCATAATTGCGATTGGCAACTGGGTCACTAAGTGCTGCAGTAGCTAAGCAAAAAATCCCATGACTATCATAGCATCCCGATAAGCAAAGTTAATAGAGAGGACGGAAGTAAATTTTTACTTCTGCCTTCTCTATTAACTTTGGTTATCGCAAACCAGTTGCAAAGCACCTGAATGGCAATCATATGACTGCGGGATGCTATGATGGTTATAAATATCATGTCATAAATATGAGGGTTTATCATAAAGCTATTATTTTAGACCATAACTGTCAGTCGATAAACAAAGACTTACCTCTATGCCCTTCACAGAAGATCCACACAAGGAGTAAACACGGTATCATGCTTGTTAATTTTAGCTATGCTTTCATAGAAATTACTGGGAAAAATCTCTACCGATACAAAGTTTTTCATATTTTATATTTGTACTTTCCTCTACTAAGAAGGTACTTTACTTTAGGATGGAGAGAGAGCCATGTAACAGCTGGTTTTTATATTTTCAGAAAAAGAGGTTCAGTTATGATGTGGTTCTTTGTCCCGGCACCTGGTAGAATAAATAAAACTATCGGAGCATCTGGATGAGTTTAATTTGAATGTCTGCATACATATCCCCACATCATCTAACAACTGTAACTGAGTGTAGAATTCATGTTTTCATATCAACCATATTATTTTTCTTCTCTGCCTTTCATATTTTGGACTTCATTTACTATTGATTGATCAACAGTTTTAAAGAAATTAGAATGTATGTGCTATTTGGTGACTTTTTTGATAGCATATGAAAAGGCATTGCCCTAATACGGAATGCATATATGTGCACATATCTAGAAAACAATGCTGGACATAGAGATTCCAGATAAGCAAATATAGGTGTTTAAAGGAATATGTAGATGCATGTACATTATCCCTTCACATGCTGCAGTGAAACACTAGCATAACACTAATGGACAGTATAAAATTTTACCATGAAAAATATAAACCTTTTCCTTCTTATAAGGGAAAGAGTAGGCTGGAAGCTGACTAACCTAATCTCTTGTAATTCTCTTTTGTTTCATATCTATCTTTATTTTAGCAATGTTTATTATTAACTTAATTTGGGCTTTATACATTAACGTTTTGTTTTGATGATTGAATGCTTTAGGGGGAGAAATTAAAGCCCATCTTAAAACCGACTACAGTACCTTTTATCCTTTGCAGAAAATAAATGCAGAAAAGAAGTTTTAGAATCCTGACTCCTCACAAATTGTTAGGGTGGGGGCAAAGCTTTCTGTATGTTAAACAGTCTTGTGGACATCTGGCATGATTGGTTTTAATCTGCTAGCTAAAAAGTCAGGATTAAATCTTGCCTTTACACCCCTTTGTATTGCAGTCAGTAAAGTGACAGAGCTGGCCTGAAACAATGACACTACTTATTCCACCCAATATGCCATGTGGTAGATCACCCCTTTTTTTCAGCACCACTTCTCCACAAAGACAATGAAGCATCTGGTGGGCTTTTCCTGTCTCCAAAGTGGGATGGTTTATGTTTTGTTTTTGGTTTTGATTTTTTTGGTCAGTAATTTCACTCAGCTGATCTACTTAGTCCTCCCCTGATGCTACTTTTTGAGACTGGGTGTGCCAAGCCCAATGGTATGAGGTCAAGAGGCCAAAGTGATGAATTTTTATGTGCCTGTTCCTTGTGTTTCTGCTCAGTCATGATTCTTTGCACACTGTGCTTCTTCTGAAAAGGAGCCACTGTGGGCAATTTGTCCTCCTAGCCCAGAGAGAATAGGGCATCAGATGAGTTAAAACTGCATGTACAACTTTAAATAGAGGAACACACCAAAGTTCTTTTACAGTGGAACAAAATACTTCTGTCAGTGCAGACTATTGGAGATGCCCTCAGATCTGTGACTCCTTGGCATCTGAGCAAATGAGAAATGCATGTAATAGTTCTTGAAAATATACTATACTAAAAGAAAAGAATAGTAGTTCATGAGGGCCTATTGTTAAAAGATAGTACAGTAACACTCTGATATCTTAAAGGGATTATTTTTAGTTGTTCTGTTCTATTCAGTTCATGCTAGGAGTATCTGAATTTCTTTTCCTTTCCTGCTCTTGTTGCTGAAATGATTTTACATTATGATTGTCAATATAAAAATGACATATTTTAATTAAATTACGCTTCTGTTCTGTGTTTCAGACATTTAGAAAATTATTCTGGAACTGAAGTCTCATACTAATATTATCACAGTTATCTGGTGGATCAGAAATGAGTGTAACAGACTTAAACCTTGTTGGCATATAAATGTAGATGGTCATACAGATCATAACATAAAAGTTATCTAGGAATTACAGGGAATATGTAGATACAGAGGGAAACAGTAAGCATAATCTTATTAAATTAAATTACATCTTTAATTTAAAGAGGTTGTTTTGCCAAATTATCTCCAAGATAAACAACCAACTATAACTATCAGTTAGGGTCTATTTTTCATATTACTTTAAATAAAATGTCCTATAAGGGCATACTGTATAAACTTTCATAATTCCAATTACTGAGACCACAAAGAAAGAAACAAAAACAAGTTGGCTCCTTCCAACTAACTACTTCCATTGTTGAAGTCATCAGAGGGAAAAGGACCAGCTGAATTGTAAGATAGCACAAGCTACTGACTTGTGGCAAATAAGACATTATGTTAGGCTGTCCAACCCGTTTTTGCCTGGATGACATAAATAATCAAATTGCTTTATATCTTCCTGAGCCCTATTACCACCCAAGAATATGACCATTTTTACTGATATAGCATTTGCTATTGAAAATAATGCTGCCTTTAGAATACTCCAGGGACCTAAGCCTTATTTTCATATGAATAGTCTTCATACTAAAAAGAAACAACTACAGTAGTAGTGCTCTTTCTGCCTTCTCTTTTCATATCTCTTCTAGTATTTTAAAGAAGGGGTTGCTAAAGTTCATCTCTTTTTATTTTTAAATGCCAGAGGGAGGCATGGAAGTTGGAGAGGAGAAATTGCTTCTATATACAAATATAGCATGTTTTTAATATAGTTTTCCTTGTTACCTTCTGGGAGGAGGCTTCGTAGTATCCGTAGCAGAACATCCAGATTCAGCCATAGTTTCATTCCATACAGCATTAACTTTGTAAACTCTCAAGCTTTCTCCTTCCGTTATATACTGTATACAAGATGGACAGTATTCAATATTTATTTGCTACATATATGTAGGGGTGTGGGTCTATACATATGTTGTTCATAGTATGTTTAGGTGTGTGTCATGTATGTGTTTCACTTTGAGAGCGGGCAACTAAATTTCATTTTTGATGTGTGCCGTTGCGCCCACAGTAAAAAAAAATGACAATAAAGATTATATTATCTTACCTTATCTTATCTTATCACCTCCTGCTGAGGTAACATTCCCTTGCTTCACCTGAACTGATTCATATTTGTCCCAAATACTGTCCTAGTTTTGGGAGGGAATAGTATTACATTTGTAATCACACAGCTAAATGTGATTACAAAATTAATCACATTTAGTTAACTCAAAGTTATTCTTGAACATTATTAAGAATAACTCAAAGTTATTCTTGCCTTTTTATTGCTTTATTTTAGTATTCTAGATATACTGAGGATAAGCACAGTATTGACATCTTCAGCTGCCCTTTGCAAAGTTGAAAACCTGAGGGTAAACTATCAGAAAATCAAGCTATTGTTCTAAGCTCAAAAAAAATCACATCTAGCAAGAGAATAGAAACAAGTATGTGTTTCTAATTAATTATCTTCGTATTTGTTTAAAACCTTTTTATGATGAGCTTCAAGTATTTTGGCAATTGTGCTCTTAACAGTAAGAATGTGATCCTTAAAATATTCTAGGTAGAGAGAGGCTGTTGTGTACTAACAACTTGTCAATTATTTGAAGGGAAAGTGATCTCTCACTTTCTCTACAATATCTACCTTCTGGAAACCTATAATATTGTGCTGAAAGCTATACTATTAAACTGTCTCTTGGCTAACCCCAGCCATCTTAGAGATGAAATTTTTCTTGAAGGGTTCCTGTGACTAAAGTTGTTAGATGCTAGGGCCTGATGACATGCTCTATTATGAGCTGATTTTTCCCCAGCGTCCCAGTGATTTGCTAAATTCTGGTTTTAAAATGTCAGAGAGATTCTATCTGGCTTTCTCCCAAACTTTTTTTCCCTAATTTTTGATCATTCTAAAAGACGTATTAGATAATGCATTTAGACATTGATTAACAAGCTGCTCATAGTTCAGCCCATATATCATCAGGGGGAATTAAAAATAACAGTATTTCTTCAATAGTGCATTTTTTAGTAATTATTGTTCATTCTCTCTAATAACATTCAATGCTTTGTGCCCTCCAGTATTATTTGGAAAATGACGTAATATCCTTCTTGGAAATTTGCAATATATGTTTCATAACATTTCATTATTTATTTTATAGAGACCCTAACCCAATTGAAGAATTTCAGGCAGGGAGCTCATTCTATCTGTCATAAATAAAATGAGTTAAAATAGTGATTGTTTTCACATAGATTTCAATCTGACATCATTCTCATAGAGGTGATAAAATGGTATCTGGGATGTAACTCTTCAGATACAATTGAAACCTCATGTAACAAAACATTCATACATGGCATATAGAGGAGAAAACTAGATTAGATTTCTCTTTCAAAACTTTTTTTCTGTGCAAATAATTTGGCTGGGTGGGGGGATATGGATGTTATTTACTCAGCAGTTTAAAGTAAAACAAACTAGATTCAAGTTTATCTTTCCACAAATATCAGTGTACTGTGTACATTCAGACATTGTGATAAATCATAACTGGTACAAAAATCTGGTTAACCTCTGAACTGAGTGCTTATCATTTTTTAATCTGGCATTATCAAAGGGTAATTGGAAATATTTATTTCCAATTTTAGCTTTTGACCAAAAAGTTTTTTGTGTTACTTAGGCTTTATAGAACGAAGCCAGAATGGTAAACCAAATTTTGAAGTTATTTTTCTCAACTACTTACTATTCACAGTAATAGTTTATCTGAATTTGGCAGTAAAAAATAACTGCAAGAATTTGAAAACAGAAGTAAAAACTTGGGGTTTACAGATAGGAACTGAATTACAGAATAAAGGTAGTCCTCAACTTACAACCACAATTGAGCCCAAAATTTCTGTTGCTAAGCGAGACAATTGTTAAGTGAGTTTTGCCCCATTTTACGATCTTTCTTACCATGGTTAAGTGAATCACTTAATCACTGCAGTTATAAAATTAGTAACATGGTTATTGAATCTGGCTTCTCCCTTGACTTTGCTTGTCAGAAGGTCGCAAAAGGGGATCACATGATCCCGGGACACTGCAACAGTCATAAATATGAACCATTTGCCAAGCATCTGAATTTTGATCACGTGACTGTCTGCTGCAATGGTTATAAATGTGAAAAATGATCATAAGTCACTTTTTTCAGTGCTGTTGTAACTTTGAACAGTCACTAAATGTTGAGGACTACCTGTAATAGAAGGAGAACTACCTGTAATAGAAGGACTACTTATAATAGAAGGAGAAAGGTGTATGTTTTGATGCATGTAATGTTATCCTACATATTAATAGGAGGTGCACATGTTACTACAGTCTACAACTCCATCAGCATACCCTTCAACATGTCCTTTGATTTATTCTTAATGTAGAGTTTAGAGTAGAATATTTATACAACACTAGGGGAAGTCTTTGAGCATGTTTGTACATCATGACAAGCCAGGCACATTAAATATCAGAAAACAGGACTTTTCCTGAATAGTTGATCCTATCTTTGGGCCACAAAACCTGAAAATAGGAGTCTATGTTGCAAAGTATTCACAGGATATAGTCAAAAGAATGAGCATAGTGGTGTGGTTGAAGCTCCATTTATTTTTTAGGTTAGTTGTAGGAAAAACTCAAACCATGCCATCATGGCCAACTTCTTGACTTTTTTTTAACCCTACCCTTGCTTTGTTGCTTATTGTTTTATATGACATCCTTTCAACTCTCATGAATAAACAAATGACAACATTGACTTTTAGAGCTGGGCAAAAAATAAAACTCATTCCCCTTGTTATTCCTAATGTAAAATAAAAATAGTGGTAGTACAGTTGTATAAAAGAAAATCTTTTCATTGGAAATAAAAATATAAAATCATCATATTTAACATGAGAAGGATCAATTTATTTAGTTTTGGTTTATTGCAACCCTTCATCCTATGCAAATAGGATGTTATAAATTAAATCAAAATGCTCATAATCTTTTTACCTTGTAGTCATATTCCTCCAAAATGCAGGGAAATACAGGGAAATGCTAGAAATTTTATGCAGGGAAATGCTAGAAATTTTATGTTCAAAGAAGTGCAGAAGTAACATCAGTTCAGCATAAAGGGCTCTAAGAAAATGACTGGCTATATTTTTCTGTTTACAACTTAGATATAGGTCAGTGATGGCGAACCTTTTAGAGACCGAGTGCCCAAACTGCAACCTAAAACCCACTTATTTATCGCAAAGTGCCAGGGCTGCATCAGCATTGTGGTGCCCTCAGGGGGGGCGGGGAGCATGGGGCACTGGGTGGACGTGGCTGCAGTGGTCATGGCAGACTGGGTGAGCGTGGCCAGGGCCAGTCTCTCGCCATCTCCGGGGCATCCCCAGGGGCAAACACCGCTTGCTCACTCACTTCCTACCCTGTCACTTCCAAATGCCACGTGCTCGCTACTCTGACGAACTCTGCTGGGGCAACGGCTCGTGTGCCCACAGAGAGGGCTCTGAGTGCCGCCTCTGGCACGCTTACCATAGGTTCGCCACCACTGATAGAGGTAATTTGAAATGTAATTTCAGAATAGGAAGGTAAATTAAAATCCAGCTGTTCATTCTCTATTACTACTGTCCATAAACTGTTTTAAAGTAGAAATTTTATCTTAATTTGTATTTTATTCTTCTAATGTCGAACTTTCTTGATAAATGCTTTTAATTTGTCACTATGCAAAATATTGTTATTGTCACTTTGCAGTAAGAATGTTCAGCTTATTAAAAATGCCACTTAAATATATTAACTATATATTGAAACTACTACTGATGAAACGTGTACACTATAGTGCCATTCCTCAGTTAAATTCTGATAAAAGTTCATTTCAAAGTTTGAAACATGACAAAACATTTCCTTGAGACAGCCATTTTGACTCAGGTAAAACAAAAAAGTATATGACACTCATCACCTCATAAAACTTTCACAAAAGACATTTCTTTTCTTTACAGGCTTGATTTTTATATAGTTTACAATATTTATACATAGAATTTTCTCCAATAAAGAATTGAAATCTTCCCAATCAAGTGTTTGCTTATTAATCTCTTATTGTGTGCAAACCCCAATAAGAGATTCTTAACATATCAAAAGCTTGAAATCATTTGTGATAACCAGTTTGTTCCATCAGTACATATTCCCACACAATTAGACAATTTTAAAAGATTTGCATTCATATAATTTTCAGTAATATCAAAAAGATCCATAGCTTTACACTTCCCTGATTTCATTCCAGAAAAACACATTCTCATTTATTTTATTCTCAACCAACAGATCTAACATGTTATTAAATAAGTATCCTTAGCATTATCCATCATTTCTATCTAAATGACAAATTGTTTCTTAGCTTTTCAATTAGTCATTTAGACCTCTGTTTTATCTGTGATGTTGCATAAAATATTGTAATTAGACATATGGATACATAGAACCATTTCACACGAGATTCCCTTAACACAGATGCAACCTTATCAATAACAGCTGGAAGAATGAAACTTTTTCCAGTTGCCTGTAGAATCTTTATCAATTCTGAATGCAGGAAACAAGACATGATTTTGAAAGGATGGTCATATATTTATCTAACCTTGTATTTGGTTTTTTGTTTTCATTTCATCTCTTTTCTTAATTAAAAATAAGGTTTGTTAGGTAAGTCTGAATAATTTATTTGCACATTTTTTTGTTTTGTTTTCAAACTTTTTTCTGATACATAATTCACTAATGACATTAAACCAATAACAAAAACCAAATATCTCCATTACATTTTCGGCATTGATTTAGGGTGACTTTTAACAAAGCTAGTGGAAGAGTATATTACTCATTAACTTGTGGGTAACGTTATAAGACATACATATATTGAAAAATAAGAGACAAATAATGTATTGCATCATTTTAGGGAAAAGTATATGTTTCTTGTATTGAAATAACACTGTTCTGATTCTTGTAATTTTTAGTCTAGCCGCCGCAAGATTTGTTTAGTTCTAGTACATTCAGTTGCTAACATATTCAGTACACCTTTTAATATTTTCTAGCTTTATTTAGTTATGTAAAATTAAGAATCATTTTGCATATTATAAAAGGCATATAGATATAAACCAGAGGTAAAAACTTCTCAAACTGACTAAAAGGGAAAGGCAACTATTTTAATTTATTTAGTCTCCACAGGAAGACTCTGAACAATCCTCAGCTCCCCATTCTGTTCTCTAACGACATTTAAGTATCTCAAATAAAGCAGTCCATTTTTTTCTTTGTAACATTTTTATTAAATTATAAAATAAAATACAAAAATATGAACGCAAATAGTAGGACACAATGGGGAGGGGAAAGGGGAAGAAAAGTGAAGGGGAGAAGGGAAAGAGAAAAGAAAAGGCATTGACTTCCACCTTCCTCTGTTGCAGTAGAATAAAGCATTAACATCGAATCTCGACTTTTTACTTTTTTCTAATAGTATAAACTAGCCATTTCTGTAACAAAAAATCAATCTAATCAGTAAAATTCAAAATCAAAGTTTCATTTTTTTCCACCTCAAGCACAAAATCCAGAAGCGGTCTCCAAGTAGAAACAAAAGTACTTATATTCTTTTCTTTAATCAAAACAGTCAATTTAGCCATCTCTGCCAACTCCATCAGTTTCTGTAGCCATTCATCCATAATGGGAATCAAAATGTCCTTCTATTTTTGTGCATACAATAATCTTGCTGCCATCGACATATATAAGATCAAAGTTCCACATTTTTTCCCCAAGTCTTTTTCAATTAAGCCCAAAAGAAAAGTTTCTGCTTTCATCTTTATCTTTACTTTAAGAATTTTCTGTATTAGAATATGAATCCTACTCCAATATTTCTTTGCTTTATCACATGTCCACCATAAATGATAAAGAAATATCCTTTCTTTACACTTACATTTCCAACATTCATTTGACATACCTTTAAACATTCTAAATAACTTATCTGGTATTAAATACCAATGGTACATCATCTTACAAAAAAATTCTTTTAAATTATAATTTAATGTAAATTTTTAAGCTTTTTGTCCACATATTCTCCCATTGTTTTAGCATCACATATCCAAAGTTCCTTGCCCACTGAATCATACAATGTTTTCCATGTTCACTTTCCAAATTGAGTTTCAATAGCATTTTATAAACCTTAGCAATAATGTGTTCAGCACTACCACACAATAAGATTTCCAATTCATTTTTATCTAGTTTGAATCTTTCTTTTAGTTGTTGATTTGTAAACCAATGACAAACATAGCCCTCTGATTCTAACTCTTCCCTCAACTTGAGGGTAGGATCACCAGAGTTGAAAAGTATTATTTTACCATAAGTCCACCAGTCCAGCTTCGCAAACCATTTCTTTTCTAAAAAAAAGCTTCCTGGGTGGACACCCAAAGAGGCAACCCCCAAATAAAGCAGTCCTGTACATATTTTTTTTGTTTTTAGCTTCCTTCATTTCTTTGAATTTTCCTTACGAAAAATTAGCATTTGTATACTGCTCTGGATAAGGATCAGTCTTGTACTCTGTGAAGTGCAATGCCCATCGATGTGCATTATACAGAACTAATTCTTCCTTCAAAATCTCAGAGCAGTTTACCATATTCCCAAGAGTCTTTTTCAGTCACTTTTCATGTTCACAACTGTTCAGCTTCAAGAATGGATACAATATGGATAGCTCTTGAATCATCTCCTGGTTAATAATCTCATAGTCTCGAATATGTACTATTTTATTGCCATGGTGGATTGTGGGGGATTTTTTTCCCCTTAAATGGTTCAAATGCACTTTTCTTGGGAAAACGTTTTTTTTATGCTGGTGATGTATTAGTGAATATTTTGGAAAACAATTTCTTTATTTCCCTTCAAATAGGATTAAATGGCTTGTTCTTTGGTAACTCTTACGTTTCTGTAGACTTTATCAAAAATGAACGCTTTAAACTAATCTGAATAATATGTATGCTATGGTGTAATTTGGATAAAACATAATTGCTGTGTTATAATTTTTATTTTTTAAAATTAGTGAGACACTGCCTTATTCCCACTGCCTCAAAGAAATAGTTTTGTTCAGTGTTTCAGCCACTTCTCCATTTCTACCTCTCAAGTACAACTATTTCACATACTGTTTCCCTGTATCATTTAAACATATTCGACTAAATGATGAGATATTTTAAGTCTTATTTCCCTATATTTCTTTTCTGTGTTCTCTTTTTTCTAACGTATATTTGATATATTTAAGACCAGACCAAAGCACTTTTCAGCAACACACTTTTGACTGTGTGTTTCTAACTGTATGTTCCTAACAAATGAAGTGTGTCGGTTATTGCATTCAGCAGTTTTTAGTTATAAAGAATAAGAATAATATATAATAATGTATCTTATTTCAGATTGTAATTTTCTATTTGGTCATCCATATATTTTCCCATATTATTAGGAAAGGCGATTTTCTTCAATGAAGCAAGAAAACCCCAGAATTTTATTCTGATTTTGTCTCATTATTTTAAGCATCCTTTATAAATGTAACTTGCGTAAGAATGAAAAGGGCAGGGTGTTTTCATAGCATTTCAATTTTCTCCCATTCTTAAATACCACCACCAAAAACAACAACAAAAATCCCTTCATAGCAAGCAGGCTTTCCTTTAAAAAAAATCACAAGTTTCTGCTTGGGTGACTACGACTTTGTAGAAACTGAAAAGAGGTAGGCTGGGGAGAAGGAATGTTCCAGATTGTATAAGAAATGAACCTTTGCATAATCACTTTTTGCTTGTGAATAAGATAAATGGTTGCCTCCATGCAATTGTAGCGCCTTCTTTTTAGTGGTCAAGAGAATATCAGATTTTTACACTTCCATATTATTATGATTATGGTTCCTTAGGAACAGACCTGAACTTGTAAGAGCTATGAAACAGATTGCTGGGGCTTTGGGCAAAGTGCAGAGGGGGGAATGTTCCCAAGCAGATGCCTTTAAAAGACAGAAATCATGAATTTCTTGAATTGCAGCCACTCTAGGGGTGGCTACAATGTCTTTTTGACAGTGACAGTAATTCTGCCTTGTCCTTTCGAGCCGCTCTTCGGCCCATTCATTCCAGAAAGCTGCTTAAGCGCACTTAAGCGCATTAGCATTTGGATGCTTGGGGACCATATTGACCCTCATTTGGAAGGTTTAAATGAGTGAAAGATGGAGCGATTTGTTAGGGCTTTAGAAAACCAGCTTTAGAGAGCGGTGAGTTTTCCGCTTTGGTTTGTTTGGTTGCTTGTTCTAATCTGGTGCACTGTTTAAAGGCGACCAGACTGATTTGTGACACATGAGTCCAAAAGGCTATTTTGGGGGGCTTGACCTGATTAGCTAATTTGTGCTTTGAATTTCAATGGTTGGTATCTGAAGGAGAGGCACTTTGGGAATGGCTTGTTGGTGGATGACCTCACAGTTAATGGCATACAGGCACAGATGGCAAAATGTTAATTACTCACCAAAAGAGACAGAATGGGACCCAAATCAAATTGTGAAGATGAGTGGAAAAAGTGATTAGTTGTGGGTTAAATGAAAGAAAGTCTTAGTGTGTCAACTTTTCTCTTGCTTCTCTGCTGGGCAAGGAATACTTGGAGTTAGAACAACTTCCAGTGCTCTCAGTAGCTATTCTAACAGTGTTATGGTTTCTAGGCCAAAAAAAAAAATTCTGAAGGGAGTTTTGAAAGAAAGAAGACTTTTAGCCAGATTGTCCTGTTGGTGCTCCGTAAAGCAAAATAAAAATAATAACAGAAGTGAATATCTTTCTTTGTCTCTGAATCTTGATGTATTATCAAAGTGAGAAACTCCATAGCTCTGGCACACTTTTAGTCATATAAATAGAAATAAGTTTTTGAGGATATCATCAAAATTAAATGGATTATACATAGAAAATCCCAGAGACAAATTTTAGTATCTCGAGGAACACATGAATGGGAAATTAGAGAACCATACCCAGGCAGAAGATGAAGCACTGAGATAAATAATTTGAAGAATCAAGCAGTTTCTCTTAGCATTATTAGGAAAAAAAGGAGTAAAAAGAGCAATTTACTCCTTATCAGAACAAAGTTTATTAAGCATTATTTCAAAGTGTTTCTTAAGTCAAATTAACAAATATTTAGCATCTCTACCGTCCAAATCCAAGAAGAGTCCAATAAACTTCAAAACATTATATAATTTTAAAATGTCTAAACTTTCAGGGCATCAGGAGTTTTTCCATGGAGCTGCAGAAAAGTTGAAAAGCAGTGCCAATAGGGTCCTGCTATTGGATTCACATGACATAATATACTGGTCTCACTTAAAGATTCTGTTCGTAGTAAAAAAAGAGATAGCAAGCTTCTGTCTTACGGATCTGTTTCTCTTTCTGGAAACACAAACCATTGGAGCAAATAAAATACAAAAGTAGAAAAATAGAAAAAATAGTCCTCATACAAACTTCACAACATTTTAATTTAATTTTTTTTAAAAAATAATAGAAGTAAATGAATTCATATTAGGGGGCTCAACAATAACAAATGCTTAAATTTTCAAACTGCTGTCCGGTTTTGAGGAAGAACAAAGTAGACTAAAAAATGGTATTCTTCATATTACTAATTGAGGAAAAATTAAAAGTATATGCTTACATATTTATATTTTAATTTTTTGACCAAAGTTTTTAACCTCTTAAATAATCTTTGTCATATTTTTTTGACAAACTTATTTATTTCTCCCCTATCCCACTTGCTTTTTTTTTTTTTTTTAAACAGACACTTTGTGCAAAGGCTACAATGCAGACTATCCGGGCTGCTGACACTAATGAAGTAGTCAAACTAATATTCCGTGAATCTGATAATGACCGAAAGGTATGTAACCAAATGCAATTCTTGTCACTGGAGCGAATACAAACACAACTAAGCAATCCACCCCTCTCATTCAAAATTTCAAGAACAAAATCTTTCTTTGCTTCAGTGGGGGTGACTTAATTCAAAATATTAACTTACTGAAATGTGCATTCAGTTGTGATCTCAATGGGTTATGTGAGATCTGCACTTGTACTGTAATTGCACTTACCCGTTATTGAGTGTACCGTGGTAAATCTTCAAAGAAGTCTGCACTATTTCTTGCAACTGTTCCTCTGGGTAGCTAGAATGATATGTGCCAATGAGAAAGGAAAAATGTTCATAGATATTGGAGAGGAAAGCAAAGGTGTGCCTTAAGCTACCTAAAACCGAGAGCAAACAAAGAAGAAAACTTTGTGTGCCAATTCTCAGTGAGAGCACAACTTGGTATTTTCTTTCTGTATGTTGCAGGAAATATGCTGCAAGCAAAATTATTTACTTTTTAAAAATAAAGAATGAGAGAGAATCCCACTTGGGAAATAACATAATTTCTCAAAATAGATGTCTTTCAGAGACAATCGGTCACTTGTTCAAACTACGAGTGTTCCTATTTCATTGCTGTGCAATTAAAATAACATGCATATTAATCTCCTATGCCAGTGCTCCCACAGCAGTTTTTTTTCTAATTAGTAAATGTGATTTCTTAAAAGTAAAGTCACTTTTTTAAAACAGTTTCACTCATAAGTCCTAGGTCTTTCTGAACTAATAATCTTTGACTGTACTCTGCTGTAATTCCTGATGAAGATTTTTCACATATTTGATTGCCCTCCATACATAAAATTTTGTCCATATAGAGAGTGTGATTTGGGGAGCTGGGTTTCAGCACAGCTTGGATCAATGCCTAAGATTTGCATGTTTTATGAAATATGTGCAGCAGGAATGAGATTGACCTGTACCTATCCAACGACTACTTTTCAAATCAGCTTTCTTAATTTGTGTTTAAAAATATTTGCAATCCTCTTTTAGGGAAGGCCTATAAATGTCAGTCACAAAGTGATAGAACATAGTGACACATAACAGCTTCAGTTGACAAAAGAGTAAAAGAAGGCTGCAAACTTCTCCATTATTTATTCAGCTTATATATTGAACATATGTTAAAGGAAGCTGGCTTGTGAAGAAGATGAATATGGTTTTAAAACTGGAAGAGGAAACATCAATAGCCAAAAACCAACCTTAGAACTGACAATGAAGACATGAAAGACACAGGTAGCTTCTGCCATCATCAATACTAAAGGAAGAAGTAGTCGGGAAATAGGCCGCAGGTTAGCGCTTAATACAGAAACTATGAAGACCCTGGAAAAGATATTTAGATACTGTAAGGTGTCTGTATCTTCAAATAAGTATAATGTAAGCTGTGGTGTTCCCTATGACACTCTACGGAAGCAAATGTTGGACTTTGAAAAAGCAGGATAAGAAGAATATTTATGCTTTTGAATGTTGATGTTGAAAAAGACTCTTAAAAATTTGGTTGATGGATAACAATATTGTATCTAAAGAAGTGATTTCCAATCTTTTTTGCAGCAGTTACAAACATATAAATTACTATCTCCACCTTCCCATATTGCTGGTCATGGTTCATTGTTCCCGTAGCTAAACCTTTTCAATCAATACATTCTAAAATAAACAGTTCATTTTTATCTATTTTCAACAAAAAAAATCCATAAAGCCTTTCCAGACTTCTAGAAAAGTAGCTGGAGAAAACTCTTGAGAATTCAGTGGACAGCCAAGAAAACAACCAATGGATCATTGAACAAATTAACCCAGATTTATCACTTGAAGCACAATGATCAAACTCAAATTATAGTCCTCCAGGCATATTAGATGAAGACCTAGCTCTCTGCAGAAGAGCTGGGAAATGTAGAAGGAAATTGAAGAAAAGCAGCAAGATGGATAGATTTCGTTACAGTGGAGATGAGTACAGTGTTGGAAGACCTGAAAGACCAGTTAGAAACAGATCATCATGGAGAAAATCTATCTCTGTGGTCACTAAGAGTTGACACTAACTTAATGGGAAATATTCAGTCAATCAATTAATTCTTACAGTAATCTTGGTATTCTAAACATCAATGTTTCTCTTGTTTACAGGAAATAGGATGTGAAAAATAACCTCAAATCTTTTAAAGCAATATATGCAGCCTGTTTAAGATTCTATACAATTCTTTTTCTTAAGTCAGAAAAGGATCTAATTTAATGGAAAAAGTAATAAAAATTTAAAAATAAAATTGTAAAGGTTTACTTATAATGATTATGTAGAATGTCATTGGGTATTGTTTGTTGTGTTTTAGTTTTTTAAGCTCTGCTTCATTTTTTTTCTCCAGGTTATGCTACAGTTAGAAAAGAAACTCTTTGACTATTTTAATCAAGATGTTTTTAGAGATAACAATGGCACTGCGGTGAGTTTCCAGTTGTAAAATTACATTTTATAGATATAACCCTTGCTCTTAAGATACCTGATGCTCCAAGAAATGCAATTGAAAAATGTTCATATCCTGTTTATTCTTAGCATGACAATATTTTATTTAATGAGGACTACTTTTATTAGTGTAGTTTAATTTTAATATTTCTATCCTTCTCGTTACAAAATATGACATCAAGGCAGTGCACCTTGCAATATATTAAAATGCAAACCACAATATGTTAAAAGGCAAATTAAATTATTTTAAACTGTTGGATTATATAATTGTGTTCACAAATTTTTCCACAGTTTCACTTTTTAGCTGTCTTAAGTTCTTAAGATCTTGATTTCAGTGACAAAAGTGTATAATCCATAGGTAGTATAGTAATAGTCTGAATTACAGATAATTCAGGAATTTTGGGCCCAGGCAAAAATGCAAAATACGTAAGTCTTTTGTCATACTTGAAACATTTCTATTTTTAAAACTGTATATATTCTTTAAAATATGATCTTTTCTAGGTCACTTTTGAGTAGTTTAAAGGCACAGCTGCTGAATTCTTTTTTTTTTCCTAAGACATAATAAAATAATTTTGGTTTTAATGTCAGAACTGTCTTGAACTTCCTTGATGGAGGATCCCTGTTGTTTTTACCTGATTTATTTCTACTAAAATTGAATCCACAGACTTCTTCCAACATCTTAGTTGAAACCACTAGGCTCTTTGGTTCACTTGGCTTTGAAAAAAAAATCTGGTTTTCTTAAATTAAAAAAATGAATCAGTAGCTTACAAACTGGTAAGTAGGAAGCAAAATTCCAGACACCAGCATAATTTACACTTACCACTTAGGTTCCAAAGTATTCTTTAAAAAAATAGTGGATACATCCAACCACTGAAAATGGGCCCTCTTGTCCCCAAAAAGTAAAACTGAAGCTGGTAAGCTGAGGGCCATAAAGAGCATCCTGGAGAGTTATAGAATGTGATAAGAAATAATCTTTCCGCTTTGATTTCTGATAGACTGGCGTTTTTTGACTCATTCATCGTTTTGCAATTTTGCCCACATTATATTCTAAAAAATTTAAATTTGATCTGCCAGGCCAGTGATCTTGGGTCAAGGCTCTGAAGGGCATTCAGAAAAGAGTGAAATTGTTGTTTATCATGCCTTTTTTATACTCTATATTCTACTAGATTGTGTAGCCAAACTAAGACTGGATATATTAGTCCATCATGTGGTATTGTTTATGGAAACAGAGGGTTGTTTTTGTATTTTCATTTGCCAGGATAGTCTTTTATCATCTCTTACTGATTCAGCCATTACAAGGCTTTTTTAAGAAAACTGATGTGAAAGTTATTCTTAATACTCTGGCTATATTTCTGCAGAGCTACTTTTAAGAAGTGTTTGACTGTTTTAGCAGTACACAATCAGGAATACTCTTTCTCTTTGGAGGGAGATGATTACCTGGTTACCAATATATTTATAGATGAACTCACAATGCTGATTACTTGTTTTAAAGCCATAAATTGTCGCTAAAATGAATACATAGTTCATAGTTACATTCTTTTCTGTTTGATCGTTTGCCTCATAAAACTTTTAACATTCTAATACAATTTGAAATTGTATTAGAACAGAACAGAATAACAGAGGTGGAAAGGACTTGGAGGTATTCTATGTAGTTCAACCCCCTAAAGCAGGAAACCCTATACCAGGGCACCCCAATGCCCTGTCCATGGACTGGCACAGGGCCACAGTATGGCAGAAACCAGGCCGCGCAAACAAGCGAAGCCCCATCTGTGGGATGCAGTAAGAACCAAAACAACACCCCCTCTGGTCTGCTGTATAGGGCCACTGCCCTATAGCATTTCAGAAAAATGGTTGTCCAATCTCTTCTTAAAAACCTCAGTGTTGGAGCACTCACAACTTTTGGAGGCAAGTCATTCCACTGATTAATTGTTCTAACTGGCAAGAAGTTTATCCTTAATTCTAGGTTGGTTCTCTCCTTGATAAGTTTCCATCCATTGCTTCTTGTTTTGCCTTCAGGTGCTTTGGAGAATAGTTTGACCTTCTCTTTTTTGTGGCATCTCCTTAAATCTTGGAATATTACTATAATATCACTTCTAGTATACAGTATTGTGGGTTAAACAGCATCACCACCAGATGGATTCGTAATTGGTTGACCAACCACACTCAACATGTAGTCTTCAATGAACCTGCATCTACATGGAAGGAAGTACGCAGTGGGGTACCCCAAGGCTTTGTTTTAGACCTAGTACTCTTCAACTTCTTCATCAATGATTTGGACAAGGGGATAGATGGGGAACTCATCAAATTTGCAGATGACACCAAGCTGGTAGGAACAGCCAACACTCCAGAAGTAGGCTTAAGATACAGAAGGGTTTTGACAGACTTGAACATTGGGTGCTATCTAACAAAATGAAATTCAAGGGTGAAAAAGTAAAGTTCTACATTTAGGCAAGAAAAACCAAATGCATAGATATAGTATAGGCTCAATAGTAGTGACCGAGAGAGATCTTGGAGTTCTAGTGGATAATCACTTAAATATGAGCCAGCAGTGTGCTGCAGCTGCCAAACAAGCCAACACAGTTTTAGGCTGCCTTAACAGAGGGATAGAATCAAGATCATGTGAAGTGTTAATACCACTTTATAATGTTTGGTAAAACCACACTTGGAATACTGCATCTAATTTTGGTCGCCATGATGTAAAAAAGATGTTGACACTCTAGAAAGAGCAGAGAAGAGCAACAAAGATGATTAGGGGACTGGAGGTTAAAACATATAAAGAACAGTTGCTGGAATTGGGTATGTCTAGTTTAATGAAGAGAAGGACGAGGGGTGACATGATAGCAGTGTTCCAATATCTAAGGGTCTACCATAAAGAAGAGGAATCAAGCTATTATCCAAAGCAACAAAGGCAGGACAAGAAGCAATGGATGGAAACTAATCAAAGAGAGAACCTAGAACTAAGAAATTGCCTGCCAGTTAGAACAATTAATCAGTGGAACAACTTCCCTCCAGAAGTTGTGAATGCTCCAACACTGGAGGTTTTTAAGAAGAGACTGGACAACCATTTGTTTGTATAGGGTTTCCTGCCTGCGCTATTAATTTAGTAACTGTTTTGATAGAATATAATTTTAACAACAATTTAGCTTTAGTATTTTCCACCAATCAAAGTCACAGTTTAACATATTCAACAAAATGTTTAAATTAAGTAAGTGTAAATAGAATCATATCCATTTCCTTATGAAAAAATATTTTTAAAAACTACATGAAGAGACTAGTTATAGTTTGATACAGATTTCC
Organism: Crotalus tigris; assembly: GCF_016545835.1. Classification (NCBI taxonomy): domain Eukaryota; kingdom Metazoa; phylum Chordata; class Lepidosauria; order Squamata; family Viperidae; genus Crotalus; species Crotalus tigris. Next base: position 1,441,862 of record NW_024096561.1, read on the forward strand.
ATATTTGCAAATTCATTTTGAAGGGTGAAGGTTATTTCACTTTCCCACAACCTCAGGTGCTAAACATTAGCAGTTCATACTGTAAGCCACAAACCATTTAAGTTAACAGTTGCTTTAAAACTCATCTTAATTTTAATGAGTTTCTTCCTTGAAACTGCTGCAACTTAAAAAAATCGTGCTCTTTAATAAAAAGTGAGTGAAGTCTGAAGCACAGAAACACAGAATGTTTCTTAGAATTTAATATATTGCTAGGTCTGTCCATATATTACATTTATAGCAACCAATGGTGAAAGGTCACATGTTACTTTAGCAGCACACAGTTCTTTTTCTCACCTCTAATGTCTTTATAAAGGGTATAATAACCATCCCATAGCCCATCTGTATATCCTTTACTACGTGTCATAGTAAAGGATGTACCAAATCCTTCTATTTTCTAACATTGATTGTTAGAAAAACATATATTGTCTGGGGACTATTTTATCCATTTAGTGTGTAAAATCATTGTGGGTCACATTTAGGAGCTCCATGCAGGGCTTCATTGGTCCCCAGGTTCAACTTGCATTTTAGCAAAAGAACATCCTTCCACCATTCAGTAATTTTGGAATTTCTTTAAACCTATGGAAACATTACAGAGCAGTATATGATAACTAAAATCATATTTTTCTTTTAAAGTGTTATAGCAGTTTGACTTTAGAGATGTCCAATGCTTTTGACATACTGGATTATCCATTCAGATAACACAAGCAGTAGAGAGCCAGAACATTATCGTCACAAGAAAAATGTGTCCTTTGCTAAAGCTGTTAAGCAAAGGGTTAATGAAAGTTCTACCTGTCAGGAGCTGACATTTGGAAATATGAAATCTGCTGACATTCCTATTAATGGGGAGGACATATGTAAAAATATACTTCTTATTCACTGTTAGTAGAATTAACAGTTCATACCTCTAGGGTTTGTAGTGCCTCCTAAGTAGAATAAAAAATAGTTGATGTTAGCCTATTGCTTATGTAGATAATTCCCGCTGCATGAAATAAATGGAGAATTCATGAGCGTTATGTAGAACTAATATTCTAACTCTCTAGAATTATGAACGTCCATAAATAAATATGAAAGTCAACATTTCCTTTTTGATATAGCATATACATTTTATTTTTAAAACAGTTTGAATTATAGCTGTGCAATATTTCAATTTCTTCTTTTTTTAATGTTAAAGATTATCATTTTTGCCTGTAGCAGTTCTTGGCAGGCTAGTAGCATTTTAAGCATGAGGTTAATTTTCCATGCATGCTTCTTCACATGTTTTTCTGCAAAGATTTTTACATGGAGGGCCACTTTAGAACATTATATTTTAAAATCTGTAGCCATTTCATTTACACACCAGGAAGCAGGAAATCTTCCAGTTCAAGAATGGAAGAAAAAGATAAACGATATAATGAGCCATTGGAGATAATCTAATCTTCATGGTCTAGTTAAACACACAGCACCATGATCACTAAAAACAAACTACCTATCTAAAAGGATAAATGTCCCTGGCCAAATTCAACCCCAAAAAATCCATCGCATCCTTCATCACCCACCAGGCTTGTACCAGGCTGACAGAAATTTAATTCAAGCTGGCTCCTGAAAATAATTATTGTATTTTAAGAGTAGTAATCATTGGTCAGGACATGATTGAATGTGTCCATGCCTATTGACTTTTTCTATGATTTATAGCTTTGTTTAGTCGATATTCCCATCGAAATTGTATAATTAATTATAAGTGGGGCTGTCAGGTCTGCAGGATGGAGTGCTCTGATGAGTATTTGGGAAGATTAAATTTTCCTTAGCTATACCATGCAAGGCTTGGGAATTTTCACAGCAGTATGGTTGTTGGATAGAGATGTTTTCTTATGTGTATAGCAGTGCTTTAGCTCAGAATCCATTGATTTTCTTTAGAGCCACCCTTTTTTATCAATGTGATGTCTCTTTGGCAACAGCAGAATTTGTGCAGATGTGACAACATCTGACAAATATTTATTATCAACATGCTCCTTTATCATTGACAATATATTGTTACCTCCTTTTTTATATCTTAATTCAAAAGAAAAGATACAGAAATTGCAAGCCAGCTATTGAGAAATCTAAAACATGCAAATGATTGATTCAGTAGAAATACTGTACAATTTCTTTAGAGATGTATTTTCTTAAGGGCTTTTTTCCATTTTGGTCTTACTATAATATATGCCAGGTAGTCACTCCAATCCCCATGACACTTCATCTTTTTCAAAAGCCTCCTTGTCATGAAGCCAAGAGCTTCAGTTTTAACTCCATATGAAAGTCGATTTTAAGTAAATGCATTTAGGGACTTTCAAGCTAGCGATAGTTAAGACATCTAAAGTATAACTTCAGGGACTAATAGAAGATCACTATGAAAATTAGTAATAAATTGATGAATTTAATCTGATAATAATATTGCTGATATACAAAAGTTTATACATAGATACAAAATTAAAGATTTGAAAGCCACACAACACTTTATAGTATAGTTGGGAACTATATTAAGTAGAGAACAGGAAGTAGAGTGTATTTCCACTTCACATTTCAAAGTCAATTAAAACAGATTTTACTTCCCTCAATAGTGGAAAGAGGCCTGTGTTTTATATTTCCTCAAAATATATCACATAGACATATTGGTTTGATCCCATGCATTGATTAACCAACAATCTGATTCATATCATTTTTTATTTATCACTTGTTAAAGGACAAAATTAGTATTTTATTGATTGGAGGCATTTTGGTTGAGTTTATATTAGAATATTTTCTGTGCTTTTGGTGTATGAGGTCCATTTCACACATACTGTAGAATTTGCCTGTTGTTGAATCTTTTAATGATAAAATATCAGCATATGGTTGAGACCTGTATTAGTTCTATTAACCAAGCATAAGCTGGTTGTGATAACATTTAGACCATTCATTCATTTTCATTAAACAGTTTTGAAAGGTCATAGAGCATGTAGGGACAATGATATGTGGAAAGAGGGAATTTAAAATTCTGCACCCAATTTGATTCCTACCGAAATTTACATATATAACAAGAAATAACTTTTATAAAATTATTTTGCTATCTTTGCAATAGATAGAAATAAATCATTCTAGTACAGTGGTTCTCAACCTTTTTAATGCCGCGACCCCCAACCGGTCATAAGTCGAGGACTACTCAACCGGTGGTAAGTCGAGGACTACTCAACTGGTGCAGCCCCGTTTGCAGAATGGGACTTTTGGCAGGCTCAGCAGGGCAGAGACAGCCTGGACAATTCCTATTGGCTTTTGAAAGCCAATAGAATTAGACTCTATTCAAGAGAGTCTATTCTAATGGCTTTCAAAAGCCAATAGAATAAAAGGGAGTAGCACAGCTAAGGAAAAGGGGGAAAAAATGGCGGACTGCGTTGTTTGGCGACCCCCGTGAAATGGTCGTTCGACCGCAAATGGGGTCCCGACCCACAGGTTGAGAACCACTGTTCTAGTAGCTTGGGAGATAGAATTCTTCCTGAATTTTGTACATATTACATCCCTGTTTTTAAAAAACGCTACTTATTTCTATTTAATGTCAATAATATAACTATATTTTTGTACTGGTATATATAATTTCCGTATTTTATTCTATGCATTGTGAACAATATGTGGATACTATAACTTGGTGAGCTTGCTGATCATTTGAGATTGATTCTGTTGGCATCATCTGTTTTATTTAAGTTGTGTTGGAGGCATCTGTTTTGTCTTTCAGTCTTCTTGTTCAGTTCATTGGATTCCTTTTCTGTGCTAGATTGTGGTTTCTGGATTTTTGTTATTAAAAATCTAATGAATAAAGTACAGTAGTAGATGAGAGGGACTTAAAAAATGGGGCACACTACCCATATGGTTGAATTACTATAAAGTCACAGAATTCTTTGTGGGAAAAGTTGAGCTGGAAGTAGAGGGACAGGTAGCATAGAAAAGGATTTTAATGATAATGATTTTAATGGGGTTGAAATAGGTACAATTAAAGGAGAAAAATAATGTTGCCATTTTTTGGCAGATAAAAAATGAGGGCAAAATGTCTTCAAGCTTTTGAATCTATAAGTATTTCAAAGTGATTTAATTTATAAAATTTGTATTTTGCATATGACATGCCAGATCATAAAAGAATTTAATATTTATAAATATTAATCCTTATTTTTTTAAAAAAATTCAAAGTATTTGTTTTAAAGAAAAACAAAGCAAGCAGATTTTAAATTTTAAAATATCACTGTACTTCAAAATAAAACTGGAGAACAAATGAGATACAGGGTTAAGATGAAAATTTCTAATCAACCAAAAATATTTTTTGAAGCTTTAATAGAAAGGTGTGCGAATGGATGCATATGAAGGTTAAAGAACTGGCATCACTGAAAACATATTAATCAATAGATAAGATATAGCATGCTGCACTCTACCCAATGGCCTTAGCTCTGACCCTTTTAAAGATAATGGGAATACTGTCCACTAAGAACTAGATTAAGACAATCAAATGCATTTCATCAGGGTTTTACTTGAACCCTGATCCCAGAGATAAGTATCCAGTCTCCATCCAAGTAAAATAGTTAAATTTATGTACAAGTAATAAATTAGGATAAATATTAAAAGAAAGCATATAGCTTAGCTAATGTTGACTAATTATGGATGATTGGGGCAGAATGGAAAACAACGAACAAAATCTTGAGAGGGTCCTATATAGTAGTCTCCTGAACTCACAATTATTCTATGAGAAAATTGTATTATATCTTAACTACATTTTTAAATTTATTTTACAGAAATTATCTTTTTCTTTTCTCTAGCAAATCCAGGGAAGATGTTTTGATGAAATTCTAGGTATGAGCAATTTAGATGCTTTCTACTATTGCTGGATCTCAGTCTTAATTAATGAAAACTATGGCAATGGCATTGTAAGAATTATAGACTTAGACTTCTGACAGACACCAGACACTCTACACCTGTCTTAAACTGCATAAACTCCTATAATACAGTAACATTAGTAAGGGCAACAGAGTTTTAATAGTGGCAACAGAAAAGTAAAATAAATCACTGATTTTTTTTAATTAAGTGACTACCTTGAGTAGTCAAAGACCAAGATTCTAGATTCAAATCCTATGGAGAGTGGGTAGATGAAGAAATATAGTCCAAGAAAAAAAGAGGTAACTTAATATAAGTTCATTTTTTATATAAATTCATTCAAAAAGTTCCAGGTTTAGTTCGCAGCTTTCTCTAATGATCCAGAAATTATGAAATGCCAGCCAGTTAGGAAAATGAACTTGATGGAGAAATATATGACTATAGTATCTTTTCCAGTTGTGCATATTAAAACTCTAGAAAAAATGAATAAGAAACAGTTAAACTTTAAAATATTCCTTATTCCTTCGGTAAGTGTGGAATTTTCCAAGTTGAGCATTTAATTATTATACATCAGTCTTACCCTGCATGGAGAAGATGGAAATAACATCTGAAAAGCCTTATTGTTCATCACTTATAATAAAAGCATAGTTATTTTTCTACTATACACTCAATCAGTGTATTATCATCATCATCATCAAGCTGATACCAAGGCTGCAAAACTGGTCACTCGATATTTTCTCTGTTGCTTTGCAAACAAAAATGTGCCAGCCAATATCTCTGAATTATGCAGGTCCCATTATTTTAATTGTCTATGAATACTTTTTGTGAGATTTCTTGAATATTTTGAAAGGTTTAAACCTTAATTTCCCAACCACAGCTGTGAATTCTCTTGTGGTTGCTGTAGATAGATTTGATAAATGCTGCTAATATCACCTCGTGATCTAACAGTGCTCTGGACTTTGGTCTGTAGGTCTTGATGAATAATTGCTGTTGTTCTACTCCAATGACTGAATTAAGTTGTTCTCTTGTATAGGGTTCATACTTTCATGATTTTAGCCAATCAGTTTATAATAGTAATATAACGGACAGTTTTCCCCTTTCTTTTTCAGCATACCTATTTTGCTTTGAGCAAATAATATTTTGCAGTTTCTTAATTTTTTACATATATTGTTCAACTGTATGAAGTGATGGAAAAAAGAATAACTAATCCATCTGCATGCCACCAAGAGACCCAATTATTTAACTTAGTTATTCTTAATATTTACTGTTCTATTAATCTGAGGTTCTTTTCATGATGGGCTCACATATATTCACTAAATAAGAAGTTTCTTATTTTCAGTTCTACATTGGACTTGTTTCCAATGTGATTAATTTCTAATAACTCAGTCTTTAATTGATTTGACAGATAAATGCAGTATAAGTTCTCCTGCAATATCTACCGTATTTTCCGGCGTATAAGACGACTGGGCGTATAAGACAACCCCCAACTTTTGAGAAGATTTTCATAGTTTAGAAAGTCGTCTTATACACTGGAAAATACGGTAATTTAAAAGGTATATACTGACCACCAGCCATGCAATTGTATTATAGCTATTATCTTTTTGGAATTTTGAAATATACTTTTTCACCATAGTTTCAATTTCTAATGCAATTAATGCTTTTTAGGAAAAAGGAAACACGGTAACCACAAAATACCAGTTAAAAAAATTAATATTTTCCAAAAATGGGTGACTCTTTGACACAGGTTTTATATAGTTTTTTTAATATCATCTTGTGTTGCCCCTTTTATTTGCATTTAATCTTAAAAGTGACAGGGAAAAAACCTGCATGCTGAATTGGAACTATATTTAATGGTTCTACCACAGCAGTGCCTATTGCTAAAGAAAAAACTTGCCTCCAGAAGTTGTGGGTACTCCACAACTTCTGTCCCTGTCCTGCCGCAGGGAGGACAGGGACAGCCAGGCGTCTCCCCCCCCCCCCCCGCAGCTCCTTCGTGGGATTCCCCGTCAGACAGAAGAGCAGCGGCGGCCTGGATGCCTGGATTCCCCGGCGGGGATGGAAGTGTTTCCAGGGCAACAGAAGCCTTGTTATATTGGCATGGGACACTTAAACTCTCATCCGGACAGCCAATCCCCGTGCCAAGGGGTGAGGAACATGGGGCGCAGGATACGGGGGAGCTTGCTTTGGTGTACTCGTAAGCGGTCGAGGGGGAGCTGCCACCTCTGCCCCCACAATGACATAGTTAATAACAATCCGATCAGGCTTCGCTGCATGGCTGCACCCTCCCCCCATGTACTTCGTTCTGGTGCCTTGGAGAGAGAGAGAGAAAGGAGAGAAAGCGCACATGCGTGTGTTTATGTGTGTGTGAGAGAGAGGGAGGGCTCCCCTTTTTGTAAGTTTGCTTTCTCCGTCTGTGAGGCTCTCTGTTCCCCACACTTTTGCTGGCCACCACCTCGCCTTCCTCCTCTTCCTCTTCCCTTTCCTTCCTGGCTCACCTTCCTGTGTCTGAGGTGGCCTATGCGTTGCCGTGCGAATTGGCAGCCCGGATGCTCATTTGAATGTACCCTGCAGCCAAATAGCCCTGGAAAACGCCGGGGAGAAAGAGGTGGAGCTAGAAGGCCCGCCTAGGGTGAGCCGCGGTAAGATGCCCGAGAAGAAGTGGGCACGTAAAGGCAGCCGGATTACCTCATCCCATTCCGCCCTGGGAAATATTTTTCCGTTTCTGGCGAAAACCGCTGCTCTGCGGCGCGAAAGGCTGCTGTGCTTTAAAATGAAATAATTTCTGGGGTTGTTTTTTGATATGCTAAGGTGGGGCTTTTTACCTCTGGACCTTTAAGCAAAATGTCATGTTACTTTTTCTTGTTCCTTTAATGGCCCCACTTGCAAAATTCTTGATTGCAAATCCAATTCTTATAACTGAACCGTTTGTGGCCAACCTCTTTGGTTTCTTTTGGTACCCGTATTTTCCAGCATATAAGACAACTGAGCATATAAGACGACCCCCAACTTTTGAGAAGATTTTCATGGTTTAGAAAATTGTCTTATACGCTGGAAAATATGGTAATCATGTTCCAGTAACACTATCAATTATTATAAGAAAAGAATTCACTTTTAAAAAAACAAATGAAGCATGATTGTAAAGAATTTTGCTTGTAATTATTGCATGTTTCATGGAAAAGAATAAAGAATAAAATAGACTAAAAGAATAAAAATTATAAAAAAGAAAAATTGGAATATATGTTTGCTAAATTAAAATTTAATTCCCTTTATATGTTAGGTACAGATATTCATTGAATCACATAAAACAAAGGTCATGGAAACATACTTGGAAGGGACCTTCTGGGGGAAGAATATTTATGTGTTTGTTTATTAAATTTATATGGCTGCCCACTCACTTTCATGACTCTAGGTATCAAAAAAATCAAAAACCTAATATAAAAAGAGTAAAAAGCATAACTCCCCACCCCCCCAATGACAACAATCAAGTAAGCCAGTTGATGGGCTCCATTCCACTCTGTGTTCCAGGTCTTCAGGGCCTTGTGAAAGAGTGTCAAAGTGGGGCCAGTCTAATCTCTGCAGGGATGAGATTCTAAAGGGAGGGAACCACCTCAGAGAAGGCCTTTATTCTGGGTCCTGCCAGATGCACCTCCTTAGGAGACGGGACCTGCAACATTCCTTGCCACCTTCTCTGGTGGATGGATTTAATTGGGAAGAGACGGTCCTTCAGATACCTTGGGCCCAAGCCATGTACACCTTTAAAGGTGATAAGTGACACCTTGAATTGCACCCAGAAGCAAATTGGCAGCCTATGCAGTTCCTGCAGAAGAGGTGGCATGTGTACAACTAGTTCTGCACAAATTCATGTGGGCTGCTACATTTTGCACCAACTGGAGTTTCTGGATGCTTTTCAATGGCAGCCCCATGTAGAGTGTGTTGCAATAGTCAAGACAAGAGGTGACTGGGGCATGAGTGACTGTGAGCAGGGATTGATCCAAGAAAGGGCATAACTGGCATACAACTCACAGTTCTGCAAAGGCTCTCCTGGCCATGACTGCCATCTGCTCCTCATTCAGGAGAACCCCCAGATTATGCACTGGGTCTGTCTGGGACAGTGCCATCCCATCCAAGACCAGAGATGGCAATTCTCTATGGATCAAAAAACCCAAAACCACTCAGTCTTCATGTAGATATTAAACAGAAATGGAGAGAGCACTGAGCCCTGTGAGACCCCACAAAGCAGGGGACAAGGGCTTTCTATCAACATTGAAGGAAGTGAATCAGGACAACACATTGCCCCCCCTTCAACCCCCAGAGCCACTCCAGAAGGACACCATGGTCAATGATATCAAAGACCACCAAGAGGTCAAGTAGAGCAAGGATGAACTTCCTTCCAGAGTTCATCAAAAAGTGTGACCAATGCTGTTTTTGTCCCATATTGAGGCTTGAGCCCTGACTGGAAAGAGTCTAGATTTCATCCAGGAACCTCTGGAGCTGACACGCACCACCTTCTCAACCACCTTCCCCAAAAAGGGAAGATTGGAGACTGGTTGAAAATTATCCAACAGGGTGGAGTCAAGTAATGGCTTTTTAAGAAGAGGGCAGATCATAACCTCCTTAAAATGCTGGGGCACAACCCCCTCCTGTAAGGGACCATTAATCACCACCAGAGTCACCTGTCAGCCTGTCACCTCCTGGAAAGCTTTCACTAGCCAAGAGGGACATGGGTCTAAAACACAGTTGCTTGTGCTCATACTCCCTAAGATCCTGTCCACTTCTTTAGGAGCAGTAGGGTCAAACCTTTCCCAGATAATTGGGCAAGCACCTGCTCCAGGTGCCTCCACCAGACCAGAAACCACACCAACATGTAATTGGAAACAAAGCCAAGCAATTTTGTCTTCCAGCAAATTCCTTAGCATGCCCCTTCAGGTGGATCTCTGTATCCTCTGTATCCTTGCAGTTATAACTCCCAGTTACTTCTGAAACTCATCCAGGTCTATTAGTCTCCAGGGATGGACAGACCTAATAGAACCTGCCTCCTTGCGAGGGTGTGTATGGCTCTTGAGAAACTCATTGCCACCAGATTCTGATCTGACTATGACATGGATACCAAAGACAGGTTTACCAATTTCAGGTCACATAAGCACTGCTTTGACAAGAACACCAAATCGGGTGCATGAGCACTATTCCCAGTCAGGCCCTGGATGACTAGGGCAGGTTCATGGAAGTATGTAAATATACTATTCTAGACAAATAGCTATCTAGAATTCTTTTAAAACGCAGAGATGGAGTGCACGTGACCAAAAGGTAGATTGTTCCACTGCCATCTAAATCTTTTTCCCTGTGACATGTTGGAAAACTTTATCACCCCTTGGTCTTCTTTTCTAAGCATACCCAGTTTCTTTAAATATTCTTCATAAGATTTAGCCTCTGAGCCGTTTATTATCTTTATCATTCTTCTCTGCACTCTTTCCTGGATGTCATTCTTGTACTGTGGGAACCTGTATTGAATACAGTATTCTAGTTGAAGTCTGATCAGTACAGCATGGAATAACCACTTAATGTGACCTTATCGCAATATTAGTTTATCGGCCTTTCACCTGAAATGGTAACAAAAAAACTGTTATTTTTGCTATTAAGGAGGCTCAAGGCAAAAATATATAATAACTCTATAAATAAATCAGCCTTTTTATTTTTGTCTTTGATTTTAAAATACTTTGTTGTTGTTAATCATGCTTTTTTGAATAAAGCTTTTCTAACCTTATTTAATGAGGCTTATATAACTTTGATCTTGAAAATTAATAATGATTCTGCTGAATGTGGAAGCTCTAGTCCAATTTCCTTAATAAATATTGATGTCAAAATGTTAATAGTGATCCTAGCATTTAGACTACAGACAAATTACCATCAATTCTTTGTCCAGATTAGTCTATGTTTATTAAAGGGAGACAAATATCAGATTATGTTAGTTTATCTATTGATATTTGAAATATACATTTAGAAAAAACTGGAATCAGCAGTGGCAGTTTTGTCGGATATGGAAAAGGCCTTTGATATAGTGAAATGGATAATTTTGGAGCAAATTTTGACCAAATAACAGATTTCCAGCTTTTCTTTATTAAAGAATTGAAATGGGGAGCTCTAATTCTTGGCCAGGGGGTACCTCAAATGGGATTATTTTCTCATCTGTCAACATGCCTTGAGGAAATTTTAAATGTGCCTTCTATTTCTTCATATTTAATGTAATATTGAAAATATTACTTCTCTTCTATCAAGCAAACAAAAACTGTTGTGAGCATAAAAGCAGCTAGAGTTGAACTCCTATTATGTATTTTTATTATTATTAAACTCATATGTCGCCCATCTCACCTAAAGGTGACTCTATTATTATTGCAAATTATCAGGCGGTTCAATTAACTGGAATAGATCTCATATACATTGAATAGTCAGGTAGTCTTCGATTTATGACTACAATTGGACCTGGAATTTTGGTCATAAGTCAGGGCAACCATTAAGTGAGTCACCACGTGAACTGACTCAGTTTTACAACCATTTTACAATGGTCATAAAGCAAGTTACTGCATCCATTAAGCAAACCACAACCATTGCAAATCATGTGGCCATAGGAAGCTATAAGCAGTTGTAAATGCAAACTGGTTGCCAAATGACCAAACTGTGGGTCACATAACTGGGGGAGGGTGGACCATGATGCTTTATGATGGTCAGAAATCATTTACAGGCCATAAAGCACCCTTTCTGAACTGATGTAAGTTCAAACAGTGATTAAATGACTGAGGACTATCTGTAATATAAGTATGAAAACCTGAAACCATTGAATTATTACCGGATGGTTGAATTCTTTTAAATACCTTGAAACAATCATCCCACAAAAAAATATGGTTAGTCTAAGATACTTCACATTGTTTTCTATTAATAATGATATAAATAAATGGTTAAAGCTTCCAGTGAGCTTATGGAAAGAAGTAAATATTACCATTACCGTTATTTTATATTTTTAATACTACAGAGACTCCTTTAAGATATTTTGTGCAGTTTGTGAGTTAAGAATTATTTTACGGAAAGGACAAACCACTTGATTTTTTAAATCCATGTTTTATCTCTTTCTTTGTTTATTTGTTTAAACAATTTATACAGCCACCAATCTCACAATTTATATGGCCACCAATCTTATAATTCCTCTGGGCATTGAACAAGAAATTAAGATCATAAAACAGCAAAACAATAAAAGAGAAATATCAGTCATAAACACTCAATATATCACATGCCAGTGGTCTGAAAAAAATGTTCCATTTTACAAATAATAAGAAAACAACAGCCAAATTAACCAGGAAGGGTTGTTTTACTTCCCACACAAATATCCAAGAGAACAGCCAGATCTTTAGCACTTGGCAGAAGGCAAAAACGTTTGGAGAAGGAATACTGTTCCATAGGGCAGGTGCTGTGACATGAGATGGCATTGCTTAATGTAAGAGACCTAGAGCACTTATGCGTTGGTGAGGACAGCAGAAACAGACAGTCAGGCAAATAACTAGACCCTGTGCCATGCAAAGCATGCCAAAAGCCTTTCTTAACAATTCCTGATACTAAATTTTCCTGACACTTTAAACTTTCCATCATGACTTCTACATCCTTTGTAAATCTCAGTTGCTATTTTATTGTCTATTAACTTGCTTTGGGAGATGTTATTTTCAGTGTTCTTCACTATCTTATTTGCTATTTGTTCCATTTGGAGGCGGGTACAGCAAAAAAAATATTAAAAAATAGAATGCAGTAATGATGAGCCACTAAGAAGTGAGAATGGTAAAATAAAAAAAAGAAATGGATTAAGAATGTAACTTCAGCTGAATCACCCCGTTCGTCTACTGCAGGAGTGTTAAACTGCTGGCCCGCGGGCCGGTTTCATCATACCGGAGCTGCGCCCTCCCCATTGTTGGCAACGGTGAAAAAGCTCCGATACGTTGTGCGACGTCACGTGACGTCACGAGTTTGACATGTCTGGTCTACTGCCTAAGATAAATCAGTGGTGAGGCAGGACTTCTTTTAATTCTTTCTCAACACTTCTTTGTGAGTGTGCGATTTCCTTATGTTTGTTTACAACTAACTCTATGTTGCCTAATCACTAGATCCTAGAAGAGATTTGCTACTAAAATTATAATTTCTTTATTCTTTTTTTTAAAAAAACAAAACAAAACCCTGGAATTCCTTTTAAAAATCTATTGCATTTACTATTTTTGTGCTTACTATTTTATTACAACTTGCATTGTTTTGTTAACAGTTCAAAACTTCCACATTGAACTACCATTACAACTCTTGCCTGATCCAAGTTAGTTGCTTAATTTTTAATTTAATTAGTTCAGAACTTCATTGACATAGCTATTCAAATAACCTTTCTGAAAGAAAGTATCCATGCATCATAGCTCCCTGGTAGACCACCCTCCTCCAAACAGGGTTAAAGCTACAAAATCAAAAGACCACACAGGGATTACATGAAAACAACATTTCTAGAGAAAAGCTTTTAACATTTTTAGACCCCAACTATGTCATAGTATCTATTGAACTGAACTTCAAAACATTTTCTTCTTTTTCTTTAGAAATCAGATGCTTTTGCCTGAGCAAGTAGTTAAAACTACAAAATAACAATAAAAGCAGAAATTGTTAATAACACCTCTACTGCAGCTGACACGAGATATCTTTAAGCAATTTTGCTTGCAGTTGCTTCCCCCAAAAAACTGTTACTGCTTAAAAATTTGGAAGGATCCAACAGCTGCCAGTACATTTTATTTCCGTTATTTGTCATCTGTATTGTAACAATATCAATAGCTTATATACAACATACAACACATTTATACAAGCAGCTATTCATAGTATATTAAAAATAGTGAAACTAGTTAAAAGCTTTATTGGTTAATATTTTCAATACTATCAGCCTTGGTTCTGTCAATTTTTGAATATTGTCATCAAGAAAACCAAACAAAAAGTGCATACTAAGAAGCTGGATGCATACACAGTAGATATTTTGAATTCATCCAGGAAGACAACGCTTCTATTTAACTTTCCATGTCCACTGGAATTCTTAATGAATATGTTTTACCATTGTATTCTGTGAAGCATTGTTTATTCTGTTTGCATTTTTTACATTTTACAAGCAACCTTGCTTTATCTAAATGTCACTTTTTCTGTCCGTTTTTTTAAAATATGCTTCAAAAGCCACTTATTTGAAATGTGTACTAAGCTACAATTTTCTCCAATATAATTATTCTGATGCTATTCAGTGTTATGCTAATTACAATTTATATTCACTAAGCAAAGACTGGAAAATTTTGCTGAAATTGCCATATGTATATGAACACAAATATATAAATTTATATTAGCAACAGTAACAGTACTTTATTATGTCTAGACTGACTAGAATTCAGCAAATTAACTACAGATGAAACAATAAAACAATATTGTTTTTAGCTACCTCATTAATAAATCAATATCTTTTTGGTTTTATAGTATAACAAAATTTGTCCACCTTTATGAAAACTGAATTCAGCTACGCACAGAAAAAATCAGAATTGCCTGGGTACTTGGTTAAATAAGAGTGATGAGGTAAACCTCACATCCTTATAAAAAATGCAGCATATTGAGATATAGATTACACCTTCTCCTCAAGGGTCTTACCTAACATGGAACTTTTTTCCCTTCTTAAGAATTGTCTTAAGGAGGACATTAAAATATGCTAAAGTTAGTACTCTCTGGAGTTTAGGGATAGTTATATAATCCAAGTATCTCCCTGGCCTACAAAAAGGAGAAGTGTATAGCAGTTTTCCATATATCCTGTGAAAGATTTTAATATTATGGATAATAATATTTCCTCCAAAATTTGGGAGAAAATAAATCTCCCGAATTTTTGTACTTTTGTACTCGTGGAGCCAGTGGAGGAAAATGCCTTAGAAGCTGGACTTCGGCACAACCAGAAGGCCAGAAGTTCCTTCCCATCCATTGTCAAGAATAAAAGCAAGGCACATATGTCTCGATATGGTGCATGTATGTATGTGTTGGAGATTTCCTTTCTATTTTTCCATCGTGTACATGACTTGATAATAAACCCTGATCACAGGGTTATGCTATGATAATACTAGTACTTAAATGCACAGCATATACCAGTGTACAGTGATTTACATGAAAGTGAACTAGGCTATTAAAAGACTTGATGCTCATCCATGTAACATAAATCTGACTTTAGTTCTCTTGTTCCAATGAGATTCGTTTTGCTCTTTCTGTCTTTAATAAAGCTTCATGTTTCATTATCCTCTTTGATTTGAACCACTGCTAATGTGAGTTAGATTCCTCTTAATACAGAAAGCAACCCAAATCTATTTTTCACATCATAGTTAAGAGAGAATATTAATTTTATTTATTAATATAATCTACATATCACTTCATTGTGATACATCTTTACTTAAAGCGGGCCAAATCAATTTGTGTCGTATATTTACTTGCTTATTTACTTACTTATATATTTAATTTCTATGCTGCACATCTCACTGATACAGTAACTCTGAGCTATATGATATGAGAGGAAGGAAACAACAATATAAATGTTTGTATTCATCTATTAGGCAATCGGTAGCATCTTGATTATAAACTGTTGTGTGTTTTTGTTAGCTTTAATTAAATTCAACTTGGGGTTTTTTCCCTCCTCTTTCTCTCCTTCTCTCTCATGGAGTCTGCTGTTATTTTTGCATAAACTATCATTGTAGAAAGGTGGGATGTCAATTAAATTATAATGTCACAGGGGATTTTGAATTGTTAAAATTAGATAATGCTTAGGTATCCTCAATTTTGATTCTCAAATATTGATTTAAAAGCATTTATGGGGCACACAACTTGCACTATTTTATTGTGTCCTTTGAGACATTTGATTGGGAATTTCATTATGGGTATTGGCATCTCACTTCAAACTTCTTATGACTTTTGATATTTCCACTTAGAAAATAGGAGTTTTGCTCACTGTGACAAGAAGTAATTCAAGAAAAAGAGGAATAGGTTTTAATGTTGGCATCTGTGCATAGCCACTGTTGGCAAACATCCACCTAGATTGGTGGCCAGGAACAATGCAGTTGGAGACTGAAAGCCACATAGGTGGGTCACAAGGGAGGGAGCTAATCAGTTGTGCAGGTGGTTCAGGTATCTGCTTTTCACACAGATAATTAATGTGTACAAGTAGTTGCTAATTGCACATTTCAGGAATGATTTATGAGGGAGCAGAGGGGAAAGAAGAACATAATCTAATTTCATTCGGAACCTCTGCCATTGATACAATGGTATCAGCACAGCTGTGAGTTGGGACATGATTAATGAACAGGGAGTAAACACACCAGTATTATAAGGAGTGTTGTTTTCAATGGCATGCATGCCAAAACTGAAAGTGGCTTAGACAGCAAAGGGCCAATTATGTTACACATTCATTTGCATGTCAGATTCACCACCAGTTGTTAGGTATGGAATAATGGGGAGGGTGGGGTTTATTGTCATTCAGGATATTTCCTGGATTGAAATATCCACTAATTTTGAATGCAAGCTTAGAGTATTTATCAGTTTTCTTAGTGGACAAAATATTTGTATGTATAAATATTAAAAATGGCTTACAATATATAATTCTGCTCTATTTTGGTGCCTTCCTGAGAATGCCATAATCTCCATATGAATGTAATGTTTTGCTCTCTTTACTTGGAGAAAACTGGTTAACTTTCCCAAAATAGCTGAATAGAAATATTTCCTGGGGATGGGGTTGTGAACAAAAAATTCAAGTTTCACATCTTCTTCCTCCTAACCTTTACGTTTATTACTAAATAATGAAATGACTGGGAGATTTTTTTATGAGAAAGTG
Organism: Crotalus tigris; assembly: GCF_016545835.1. NCBI lineage: Eukaryota > Metazoa > Chordata > Lepidosauria > Squamata > Viperidae > Crotalus > Crotalus tigris. The sequence goes on from NW_024096561.1 coordinate 1,458,642, forward strand.
TAATTTTTCTGAATATACTTTACTTTTAAAAATATTATCACTGAAGTTTTGCATTCTTAAAAACGTTTAACAGGGTAATTTTTGATGCTGAGGTTGTTGGGTTTTTTTTTCCAGCATATTAGAAAACTACACAGAATTTCCAGCAAATTTCATTATTTCTATGTTTTGTTTTATAGGTGATATTTTAAAATGCTTTCTGTGTACCATGAAATAATGAAGTATGGCACTAGCAAAATCTTGAAGAAAATTACAACATAGTAATTCAAAGTGCCCCAATTACCGGTATTCTTATTTTTAAGCAGAACAGAACTTGTATTTATTTTAATGTTGTCTTCTGTTTTTCTTCCATTAGCTTTTGGAATTTGACAAAGAGCTGTCAGTCTTTAAAGACAAATTATATGAACTGGACATTTCATTTCCTCCCAGGTAAGAAAGAGAGACAGAGAGATTGTTTATTTCTTAACATCCTGATCCTAAATAGCCTTGAAATATAGTAAACTAATTTCTTGGTCATTATAGAATTTTTGTTACTGGGTCTATGAAAGGATGGGATTCCATCTCAAGATTTCAACTTTTTTCAAATCAAAACCAGAATGTATTTTTATATATCTATATCTGTATATACCAGAATTGTAAACTTTCTTATGCAAATATAACTAAGAGTAAGTAGTATAGGACTTTTTGCTGAACGTAAATTACAAATGGCCCCATAGCATTCTTATAGTTTTCTTTTCTGGTTTGTTTATTGTACACTTTTGTTGTTTGGTTTTGTCTTGCTATCATATTCTTAGAATAGTATGATAATAGGATTGTTTGCTTCTGTGCCTTCAAGTCAGTGTTGACTCCTGACAACTGCCTGGATTAGTCTCTCCAATGTTATACTGCACATAAAAATATTGAACACCCATTTCTTGTTATTGAGAAAAAAAATAATTTCCAAATCACAGGGAACAATGGTTCTATTGTGTTCTGAATCAGTCATACCCTGCCCTGAGTATACCCTGTCTAATTCAAGGCACCATACTTTCAGATAAATTCCTGTAAACTGTTCAATAGAAGGGACTGGAAAAAAGTCCAAATTATATTAATGGAATTAGGAATTAGGAAGAAGACAGCGGAAAGAAATGAAAGCACTCTTGAAGTTTCTGGAAGGGATCACATATGGTCTCTTTTGTTTCAGAATCAAGACATGAAATAATGCTCTTGAATTAATGGAGAACAAATTCCAATCAAACATTAAGTGAAACTTCTTAACAGAGAAACCAATTATCAAATTAAACTTGTAGGCTCAACTATAAGTGTTCATGAAGGAGTGGAACAGCCACTTGATTGAGATGTTTCAGTAAGGAACTAAATTGTTATAAATGGCTGCTTTCATTTCTATGAACATATATGAAAGAATAAAAAGAACCTATTTTGTATCCAAGTTGAAGAGTAAATTCTGAAAACATTGTGAATATACTAACAGTTTTATAGTAATAATATTTCACTCATAGAGTGATCTGTCCCGTCAAAGTTCCATCATCAAGTTCTAACATTAAGGTTTAATTTAGCTTTATTTTTCAAGTACTTTATTTTATCTTCCTTTTTCCCTATATTTTTCAATTGTTATTTTTATTGTTTGAAATGTTAATATTGATCATCTTGAAAATGTAAATTGCTGGGTAATATATGTATAATATTAATAGATAAATAAATGATAGTATAAATAGATGATTAGTATATGATCTGCCTCCAGAAGCGGTGAATGCTCCAATACTGGAAGTTTTTAAGAAGAGACTGGACAGCCATTTGTCCGAAATGGTATAGGGTTTCCTGCCTGAGCAGGGGGTTGGACTTTATGACCTCCAAGGTCCCTTCCAACTTTACTACTACTACTACTACTACTACTACTTCCCAAAGTTCAAAGATAAGTTCATACAGAAGTTGTAACACTGTGAATAGCTTAAAATTCATCAAACTGATAGCTTAAACATTTTCTTTAATAAATAATTTTTAATATCAACTTACTAGTTTCCTTTCCTTCCAACTTATATGAATAGTTTTTTCAGGGGAGGGAGATATTTATAAACTATTTTTAAAATGATACATTAAAACAAACAAGAGATAAAAGCACGAAATACAAGTCAATAGAAAAGTGATTTAAAAATAATGTGGAGATTATAATTTTCCAACATAACATGGTTAATTATGAGTAACTGAATATATTGTATTGTTTTAAATGACTAAAAATTACTATTAAACTCAGAGTTAAGTATAGTCAGCACAGTGAAAGTCACCAAGTATAAAATATGATAAATTCAATCCATATTACCAAAATTCTGTTCTGATTTAGATATCCAATAAAATTGATGTATAGAATTTATACATAAAAATCTCAGTTTTTGAATGTGGCGCAAATCCATTTTTCAGTTTAAATTGAAGTCTGTTGGATTTACTTTTACAATACGAAGTTATTGTAGTCATCAAAACATATTCCCACAATTCAATTAGTTATTTTTCCATTACGAAAATAAAATAATTCGTATCTTGTGTTTGCATAATTCCTTATAACAGATATTCTTTCAGAAATAAATTTATGAAAACAATGCAAGACATGAATTGGATTTTTCAGAGATTTCCATTCATGTTTTCAATTTATTCTTTATGCAAAGGGTGTGCCTATGTGTATGAGAGAGAGAGAAAAAAAAGAGAGATTCTAAAGAGAAACCAGACAATAATAAAGTATGTGCTCACAAAAATATAGTTATTAACATCAATAAGTGTTATTGGATAGTTTACAGTCGCATCTGCTGTGTGCCTGACACATAGGAGCTAATAATCCCCAATGTCCATTCTTATGTTCACTTGAAAAGATCACCGTTGCCTTGTAAAGACTAGTAGTAGCAAGAATTTTCCTATCTCATATCTGTGTCTTGATAAGATATCCTACATTTTCTCTGGGAATTTTAATTGTAGGCAAAGTCACATCAGCATCAATTTGGTACTAACCAAATATACTATTAATTGGGATCTTCATTGTGGTATCTGAATTTGTGCAAAGCTTCATTTTTAACTATTCAAATTGGTGGTGAAATGCTCTTGGTTGTTAAGTCCATTTAATTTTTTAGATTCTGCTTTTTTAAAAAAATGTTCTATATACCTATGGTATCCTTGATATTGGCATTTTCTCCATGGTCTCTAATCTGCTGTCCTTCAGGAGAACCTTTAAAGACCCAGGGTAATTTGTGAACTTCCAAGTAGACTCTGAGTTTTAAATATTAAATGTTCTTATTTTCTAAATGATTGTCTATTGTTATACTGTGTTTTTAACCATCTCTATAGGCCTCCCTGTTATGGAACGGAGCAACTTGGCATGGCCAGCCCAGCACAGCCAGTTCACTGCCTCTAGCTTGCTACTGCCAAATTCCCTCTGCCAACTCACCATTGCCAAATCATTGCAGGACAACTCAACACTCCCAATTCCCCTCAGGGACAACTCACTACAGGCAGTCGGAGGCAGAGCTGGATGGGCAGATGAGCAAGCGGGTGGGCAGAGTGGCAGTGACAGTGGCTGGGGTTTCCCATTTTCACACAAACACACCGCCACCGTGCCAAGCTCAGGTTGTTCAGAGTTCGGGCCATTTGGCAATGGCAGCAGTGGGTGGGATGGGCAGCAGGGAGGCAGAAGAGGTCATATGCATCCCATTTTCATACTGGGACTGAAAATGGGATGCACCTGGCCTCTGCCACCTCCCTGTCAGCTGTTGCTATGGCTAAACCCCCTGAACTCTGAAAGGCCCAGAGCTCGATGTGGTGGTGGTTGCAGGGGTTGTGAAAATGGGAAGCCTCTAGCCACTAATGCACTGCACTTTGTCCACTCACTCACTCGCCCCCCCACCCGGCTCTCCCATTGGTGGGAAGTCCCCAGCTGCCACCGCCGCTCTGCACTCTGCCAACCCAGTCGCTTGCCCACCTGGCTTTCCCTCTGGCTATCTGCAGTGAGTTGTCCAAACAGCAAATTGGCCATATTGAGTTTGCTCCTCTGAATTTGTCTGTTGGTGGCGATGAGTTGGCAGAGATGAGCTGGCTGCGCCAAGTTCTAGACTTCCCTGTTAACTCACTAGGTAGACCAGAACAAAGAATCAACTTCACAGCAAAGCCCAAAATACTTGTATTGAGATTGGCAATGTTGTGTTGTACTTCTTCCTCCTTCTTATACTCCAGTGAATTGGGGAGACATGTGCCTGAGCCACTTTTCTAAAGTTATCTCACTCTTAAAAAAATGCTTCATCCTCCATTGTTTAAGCATAATCTGCATATCTCTTTCAAGGTCATCTTTTCTCTCTACATTCCCTGAGTAATGATATGGTTAGGCAGTCTTTGAAATCCAATTTAAAAACATATCTAAACAAATAAATGAATTTTAAATAGTAGAAACAAAAGAATTACAAGCTGGTATGACAGAAAAAGAGCATTGCCAATCCATCCATTGCTTCTTGTCCTGTCTTCCGCTGCTTTGGAGAATAGCTTGACTCCCTCTTCTTTGTGGCAACCCCTGAGATATTGGAACACTGCTGTCATGTCCCCCCTCGTCCTTCTCTTCATTAAAGTTATTTAGTTATGCTTAGTTAAAATGATTCAGTTATATTTTAATACATTGTGACAATAATCATTTATATGTTAATATGTTATAATCATTTTTTTATTTTGCAAAGTAAGTGAGTTAAAAAGGTTAAATGTGGTTTTCAGTAGGAAATGGGTTTGTCTTGCATGTTACACAAAGACATTTTCATATGCAAAAATTAGTTTATGAAAAATCCAAAGTTCCAAATGTAAACAAACATTAACACATTGTCTATAAAATAATACTAAACCAAGATTTTTAAATTCTGATGTTTAATAAGTTAAAATGACCTGTTTTGCACAAATTGTATTGGCTGTGTTGTACATCATGCTAAACATAACACACACACATACAATTTATAATGCAAAATAACAAAATGGTCAATGCCAAAAGAGCCTGTCAAATAGTTATCAAAGATCTTGCTTTCTTTAACTGCAAGGTTGTTGTTCTAGCAGGATTTATGTTTCCTAACTCATTTATGTATGTGAGAAACTGAGAGGAGTTTGGGTGACTGGGAGAGATTATCTCCACTAAATCTCATCAGTTTGCCTTTCTGTGAAATTAGATTTTTTGGGATACTTTCTCAAAATTTCAAATGTTCCTCTCAAGCTCAGGTGCATTATAAAGCTAGCCCACATAGCAATGCATCGCAATTTAAGGTTAATATATGAGTGATATAAAATGCATATGATATATATCCTATCACTCGTATATATTGTAGAAGATTGACAAAAATAGAACTGAAATTGAAATTCCAAATTTTCCTTCCTTCCTTCCTTCCTTCCTTCCTTCCTTCCTTCCTTCCTTCCTTCCTTCCTGGATATAAAATATTCAAATTTCTGAATACTGTATTGCTAACTATATGTTAAATACCCTCAAGATTTCATAGATTATTTCCCCAGAATAGCTCAGTGAACAAAAGTGGAAGAGCAAAGTGGAACAGAAGCCTCAGAAATAAATCACTCTTGGGGCTTAGAATGCCTCCCTTTATAAAGTGGTTATATTACTCCAAAATTAATCCTTTGATAAATATAAGGATGCATTTTAAAATTCTATTATATAAATGCTTTGGGCTTGTGGTCATTCTCCACCCAGAAGTTTATATTATTTTTGAAAAGAATTGTTGCATTGCATTATTGTCCAAAATTACCTTTGTTAATCACAGCAAATATGATAGTGGTGCAAGCCAAAAAGAACTTTCTTATCATATTCAGAAATTATTTTTCTTCCTCTGATGATTATGAAGTATAAAAAAGGATCTAAGTGTTTAATGTGCCACTTACAAAGTAATTTCTTTTCTCCAAAAACCATCTTTTCATATTAATGATGATAAACTTCTTTTTCACTTAATAACTAATTGGGAAAATATATGTAATTTGTAGCTGTCTTGTCGACAGTTGTTAAGGCAATATAAGGCAATCACATAATTAACATATGTAGTGAGCCCTAAACCAGTGGTCATTTGCATCCATTTTTATGTCTGGAAAAAAAATCAATTTTACAACATATTATTCCAAATGGCATATACTTGTTTATTTCTCTTTTTAATTATAAAATATAAAATCAGTAATAGATGTGTAGTAATTTATTTTTAGATGTAACAACTATTTGATTATCTAGGACATTGATTCATATATCAGTAACAATTCACAACCAATTGTACATTTTCTAGTCTGAACTTCAGATTCATCCAAAAATTGAAGCAGACATTAGCAACATTTTCATAAATTGAATTCTAATGCATATTTTTAGAAATAGTTTTAAATATTGGCCAATGTATTTACAGTTTAAAATAATATATTTTAAAGTTCCACAGTTCAAATGTTCCAATCGGGTTTAGATTTAGATTTGTAAGAGATAATTTAAAGTCACTTATACAAAACCCTATATTGTTCATAAGTTTTTCCCCAAATTATTATTCTGGCGTTTCCCTAATTGACATCCATCACACATGAATCTGTAACTTTTCTATACAATTGTTCAAATCCTAGTGTTCCATATGAAAGAAAAGAGAAATGCATAGATAAATAAACATCATATATATAGTGCTATTTCCATTATCTAAAAAAGAGTCAGTTACCACATCCTCTGAATCTCCCTATCATCCCATTTCTGGTTTATGGGGATGGGATTGGACTTGTTTTCTTTATTGGGTTTTTCAGGGTTACTTGATGTTAAGGAACAAAATAAAGCCTTAAGCTTTATAGAGAATTAGAAATAAGCTCATAAATGAACAAAAACTTGGACTATCTTTTTTTTTTTCCTCATTTGGGGCGTTTCAGACAATTTTGTTATTTTCTTGTCTCAGCTTTGTCCCATTTTGTCACTAATAACCCTCCCCAAAATGCAAAGAGAGAGAGAGAGAAAGAAACCCTGTCAGCTCTACCCGTTCAAGTGATGTCATGATCCACTAGACTCCCAAAGATGGCACTAATGCAACAGGTGGCCTTAAAATGAAAAAAAGGTGTCTGCTGCGACTTTAGACAAGTGGTCTAAAGGAACTTCTCTGGCTTCATTACACAAGTGGGATATAATGGTTTAATGGTTGCCTTTATATTAATCCAGAATAATGCAGTAATGTACATCATTATAGGTAGTCCTCGACCTACCACCACCATTTCTGTTGCTAAGTTGTTAAGTGAGTTTTGCCCCATTTTATGACCTTTCTTACCACAATTGTTAAGTGAATCTGGCTTCCCCATTGACTTTGCCTGTCAGAAGGTGACAAAAGATGTTCACATGACCTTGAGCCACTGCAACTGTCATAAATATGATTCAGGTTCCAAGGGTCTAAAGTTTGATCACATGAACATGGGAATGTTTTCAGTGCCGTTGTAACTTTGAACAGTTGTTAAGCTGAAGACTACCTGCAGTTGAAATGTAACTTAGCTTACTTCATATGACCAAATAGTGAACATTTTCAAAAATTCAGTGCTAAAACAGTGTATCTACATGGGTGTTCACAGAGGGACAAGTGACTTAAAGTGCATCATTATCATCATGCATATGACATAAAATATACAATAGCAGTAGCACTTAGACTTATATACCACTTCACAGTGCTTTTACAGCCCTCTAAGCCAGTGTTTCTCAACCTTGACAATTTTAAGGCATGTGGAATTCTGGGAGTTGAAGTCCACATGCCTTAAAATTGTCAAGGTTGAGAAACACTGCTCTAAGCGGTTTACAGAGTCAACCTATTGCCCCCAACCATCTGGGTACTAATTTTACCAACTTCGGAAGGATGGAAGTCTGAGTCAACCTTGAGCCACTCAGAATCGAACTCCTGGAGTGAGCAGTGAGTTAGCCTGCAATACTGCATTGTAACCACTGCACCAACACAGTTCATACCATTGACATGATACTTCTAATTTGTGCAATAAAGTCCTAATTTCTGTACACCTGTTGTGAACCTGCAATTTATGACAGCTGGCAAATAAACAATGAAGCTTCAATTAAATGTAATATAGTCTTGCTTGAAGAGTGAAACTATGATTAACAGCTTCAGAGCAAGATAGGATATCAAATTAATGTCAAGTTATGTCCTTGTTTTTTCAAAGGTATAAATCATCGTTCTTTACTATTTACTAATAGCTTTCTATTTTTATACCACTATGTATTAAAAAAGAAGCAAATGATACAATTGTTCAATTTTTCCCCTTATGTGCACTGAGGAATTCTCTCTTCTGCTGAAAGCTGGCACTCAACTAACAAAAGTGCTTGCTGGGCAAATCTTGATTACATTGCATTTACATTTTTGCCAGCCAGACAATTGGCACAGTCTACTTGTGGCTTGTTGGTGTCAGAACTAATTTGCCTGACACCTGAGAAGTTTTTCAGGAATCTTGTCTGCAGCAAAATTCAAGCCTTTTTTTGTTTCTAATATACTCTTATTTTGTACTATGCTAGTTATAACACACTGTCATTCTTTTGAACACTGTAGGTTCTATCAGCTGCCTGACACCTTGACATTCAGCAAACAGGAAGCTTAGGGTGAGCTAGAAATAGGTATTTGGTAGACTATAATCACTATGGAAAGGCAATAGGTGTGAAAAACAAAATAAGGACATTGTGGTTAGCCACGATACAGGTGGGCAATTGTTAACTTTATCACCTCTCTCCATTAATTATAATTATTCTTGTAGCTGTTGTATGAAGGAGATAGGAGCTGACTTACCAGGGGTTCACACCCACCTACAAGGTTTGCTTTAAGATAAGGGTGCATGCAAAGTAATCTCATGTATTAATCATTCTCTTAAAGTGACCTGTTCTTGTTTGTCATTGCATTAGGCTGTCATGTAATTTACTGCTTGGACATATGTTCGTGTCTTAGATATCTTCTCTCCTCTAATTTTTTTCCCTCTCTCTTTCCTCTCTCCTTCTGAGCTGACAGTTTCTTTACCCTGACACTTGGAAGAAAGAATAATAGGTCAGATCTCATCGTGCTAGGGGTTTTCTTCTCAGATTTGGTTTCTTTAGTTTGCTCTATAGCCTATGCACATTTTTGAATCATTAGACTTTCTCTCACAATCTTATTTCTATAAAACCTCTTCATTTTATTCAACTAAACACAGGGCATCTGAAGAGGAGGAGGGATCAAAAAAATCAAGATGGCTGCTGCAACCATACAGTTAAAGCACTGCCCTGATCACATGGTTGCAGCTGCCATCTTGACTTTTTCTGATTTCTCCTGCCGATGTCTCTTATTACAGAATAGCACAGGTTTTTTTGCTGTGTATCATGTTGAGCAACATCAAACAAGGTTACTCTGAAATACAGAAATTTGTTCTGTCCTTCTTAGAAGGCACTCATTATGTTACTTTAGTTTTCCACTGCTTCCATTACAGCATTGATAATTAAGAAGTACAAATTAGTTAAGTTTAATTCTAAACAGTATAAATCTCACTCCCATCATTGTCAGGATCTGAGTTATCAAGATTTATCCTGCATTTTGAACTACAGGCAGTCTTTGACTTAACAACCAGAACTGACCCCAAAATTTCCATTGCTAAACAAGATAGTTGCTAAGTGAGTTTTGCCCCATTTTACAACTTTTCTTGCCAAAGTTGTTAAGTGATCATTAAGTTAGTAAAGCAGTTGTTTAATGAATCTGGCTCCCCTGTTGACTTTGCTTGTCAGAAGATTCATAAAAGGTGAGCACATGACTCCAGGATACTGCAACCGTCATAAATACATGTGAATTTCCATGCATCTGAATTCTAATCATGTGACCATGATGGTCATAAGTCACTTTTTTCAGTGTCTTCATAACTTTGAATGCTGACTAAATGAATGATTGTAAGTCGAGGACTACCTGTAATCAACTTTGCAGTAACAAAGTAATGATGGAAAAAATGAGTATAACAAATTGTCCAGAGTTTATTTAACATGTAGATTGGCTGTATTGATGTTTACTATATTAGATTAAGAAAGTGTTTATTTCTTCTATAAGAGGTAGTATTGTAGTGATGTATCTAATGATATCTTAGTTACTTGTCTTACCATATATATATAAACCAGGAATTTTAGGTGCCAAAATACACCCGAAAACTTAGGATATACCAATGTATTGCATTAACACTCCCAAAATTCCATGTGTTAGTGGTAGATATATTTTTCAATCTGTTCAAGAATATTTTACTTTGGAACAAATAACCTGTTACTTGATAATAAAAATTATACTAGTTTTAGCCTGTTAGCGAAATAGAAACATTATCATTTCATCCATGATGCTAAAGCAGCTAACTCTGTAAGGGACTGCTGGATTGAGGTAATTGCAACATAGTAGAAGCCATATAACTTGAAATGGTAGAAAAATATTTACTACATCACCTATGCCACTTTCAAATTGAAGTTACAAGTCTATACAGATCTACTCAAAAGAATCACTTTCAATGTCTGTGAAAGAGTTTATTAAAATACAGTATATGGTCGTAAACCAAACAGGAAAGATTCACAGTGCATATCTTTTCTCCATTTTTGCATTAAGTACTGTATTCAGCTTTGACTGTGTTTACCCTAATTTCCCTTTGCTACTGAATTGTGTGGTTTATATATACACAGACCTTTTTTATGACCCTTGACTTTATTAGTTTAGTCACCATGGTGTTTTAATATTATGCAAGCAGCAGCTGTTTAAGACGTTGTACCTTAACTTCCATGTTTGCAGGCCATGTTTACCCTCCTGATTTTGATGAAATGAGATATATATCTTGACCAGTTGGTTCACAGAGCATTAGAAAGGGCTATTATAGTTTTCTATATGCAAACTAACCAATTTAATTCTACTAGCTTGGTATCCAGAGGGGAACCTCAACTATCAGGTGCATTGAATAGACAAATATGTGGATTGTGTGTCCATGATCTTTTTCTATGAAGGATATTTTTATACTCCAGCTGTTGGGAACTGCTTGGCCCAGACATCTGTTCAGAAAGGTCTATCTGTGAAACTATTTATCTGTAATAGCCATCATTTGGACTCGGAATACCAGGGTGGGTTGTTGATCAGTTTATAAATATTTATCAGATATATAGGTGTGTGTGTGTGTGTGTGTGTGTGTGTGTGTGTGTGTGTGTGTGTGTGTGTGTATTTGGCTTATGGATATTTTTATTTTGATGCTATAAAGCACCAGGAATTTTATGAAGTATAGCTATATTTCTGTGTGTATATTAGAATATATCTATTTATTCCATGGATAATATTTAATAGATCTCTCTTACAATTACTTTTCTATGGTTTTTCTATGGATTTTTAATATTTTCTTATTGAGATGTTCAGAATATATATTTTCAAGTATGCAGGCTACCCTAATACTTATCAAAAATTCAAGATAGATGGTTTTGTGCTCTGACCTAAATGTGGCTATCAAGGATCCTAGAAACATTATAAATCTTTTTTTTAAGGCTGCTTTTTGGTATTTTTAAACAATGAGGGAATAGTTCAAATAGTGATTAATCTACTTCTTGTCTGGAGAATCTTCCCTAGTGAGAAATTATTGCTGCCTCATAAAAATCAACTCAGAAATTTGGGTGTTATAACTGTGAATTGGCAGAGGTATACTTAAAACAAAAACATACGAGAAAAGAGAGGCATTTGAAATATTTTAAATTCATAACTTAATTTTTTTTAAAAATATTTTTCTAGATTTGTTTAAATGTCCTGCAGTCCATGCAGATAAATCCTATTATTGATGTATATATGTATATGTATCATTGATGTATATATGTATTATAAATTATTCAGGTCTTTCAATGTCACCTTATTTATATCCATAGGAAGAAAAAATGATTTTGAACAACTTTGCAGAGTAGTCCAGTGTCATTTTTTTTTTCAGGGAAGTCTAATAAGGAGAGGTCAAAGTTGATTTGACTAAGGAAAAAGCTAAAGATACCCTTGAGAAAAGTTCAACTTCTGGTGAATGCAAGGCACATCTGTACAACTTTTTTGGGCAGTATTAAGAGGGAATGGACATCTTTAGCAATGTGATTTATTAAAGGTTGAAGAGATTTCTGGTGAATGTTAAGTTATGAATTAAGAAAGACTGAAAATTTTCATTTTTTCTTTCTTCCAGATAGAACTGTTTATCTCAGAACAGGGCTTTATCATAATAGTGCACTCAAAAATGACAATTTTTCTCATGTGCTTTGAAGAATCCTATTGTGTTGAGAGAGTTGGGAAACAGAGAGATGTTGCAAGCTAAACCAAATGAAATTATATAGCTGAAGGAAGGCTGCGAAAGAGTATTTGTTTGCTTGTTCAATTGATATCCTGCATTTCCCTCTAAAGTGGCACTGAGAAATCCTCATCATTATTCCACGAATTTGTTCCAGTGAAGCCTGTCTTATATGGAACATAGCAATAGCAATAGCACTTAGACTTATTTACTGCCCCATAGTGTTTTACAGCACTCTCTGGTGGTTTACAATGTTAGCATATTGCTCCCAACAATCTGGATCTTTATTTATTGACCATGGAAGGATAGAAGGCTGAATCAACCTTGAGCTCCGTCAGGATCGAACTCTAGGTTGTGGGCAGAGTTTGCTAGCAATACTGCATTCTAACCATTGCGCAACCAGGGCTCCTAGAACAATTATTTTACAGAATTTGGTAAGTACAACAAATGATATCTTCTTCCCATGTCCCATTACTTATTTATAAACAAATCCATAAAACCTCATAATCAGCAAAAATCTATTAAAATTACCAGAGATAACAACATATTTATTTTAATATGGATCAAATAAACCAACTTTATATTTTTCCTTCTAACAATCTTGATCTTTAATCCTTTCAAATAGTGCCATATTTATTTTCATATTTTTTTCTTTGTCCCTTTTAACAAAATTCTTCAAAACTTTTAACTTTTTTGTAAATACAATGTAGGAAAGTTATCCAGATAACAAAGGTATCTCTTTATTATTTGTCTATGCCTTTTAATTATTAAGACATCAACCTGTTCCATTTATTTATCTAGTGTAGCATCTTCTTCTATATCATTCTTGTAACATGTCATTTTTAAATTCACTTTAGATCTGTATCAGTCTCGTCCGGTAAACTTGTTCTTCTTCTATCACATCATCTAAACACAATCTGTCTATAATGGCAGACAATGTTATAACTAATTTCTGGGTCCATGTCCACAAATATCCCTCAGTATATCCAATGTTAAAGCATTTTGCTTCATTCTGCATTGCTAAGTCACCTTTAAATATTCTTCTCCTTTAATTGTAATCTTAATTTTTTTCTGTGTTCCTTCACTTCACCAGGTGTCCAACCTTCAAAGTTCCATCCTATCATGTTTTTTAAAGAGTTCAAAACAATAACAGGAAGGATTTCGATAATTAATTTCAAAATCTTATTTCAAATCCGTTTGGATCTTTAAGTCCATTTGCAATTTTCCAAAACCATCGTCCAAGTCTTTGGCTGTTTATTAAAAAGTATAGTATTTTTAAGTTCTTAAACATGTATTTAAAACATCTTTTGCTAAGGATTGAAGGAAACTCATCCATAGCTACAGTTGTCCCAAAGGTTCCTAATACTGAAAATCAGTTAACAAATAATTTCCAAAAGTGATTAGAAAATAAAATATAACAGAATAACAGCTAGAAGGGGCTTGGACATCTTCTAGCCTAACCTTCCGCTCAAGCAGGAAACCCTATATCATTTCAGACAAATGGTTGTCCAATCTCTTCTTAAAAACCTCCAGTTTTGGAGCACCCACAACTTCTGGAGACCAGTCATTCCATTGATTAACTGTTCTAACAGTCAGGAAATTTCTCCTTAGTTCTAGTTTGGTTGTCTCCTTGATTAGTTTCCATCCATTGCTTCTTGCCCACCTTCAAGTGCTTTAGAGAATAGGTTGACCCCTATTAACATTACTGATAACATTACAAGATCATGTCCTAGCCAACTTATTTGCTTCTGCCCAGTCAGAGTCCAGCTCCGAGCAAACCCAGTGCAACTTTATCTGCTACATATTATTAGTAGTCCTCAGCATGGCCTGTAGGTAGATTTATGATCTGTCCTCCCCAGCAGACAACAGGCCACTCTAGACATGGCTGTGGTGTAATTCACAGAGAACAATGGTGGAAAAGATAATGTTTTGCCAGCTTTATCTCTACGATATAAACCAAATATGGACTCTTTATGTGTTCATTTGGATTCATTCTTTGTCTTCCTTTGGTGGTACTCCAGTTGTTGCTTCTGACATTTAATGTTCTGAAGGTGCACCCTGGGTTCAATGCATAGAAATAGACTACATAAAAACAATCCAGACCAAGGCCTTGGTAATCTTCCTAGTCCAGGTTGCAACCAAGGCATTGGCTGGACTGCACATTAGATCTTCGGGAAATATCCTAAGCTCTTTTTAGAAACCCAACAGGATCCATCAGTACTCTGGGACTGACCAATTGAACAGGCCCCAACTTCCCATAGCACCAGCAAGCAAGAGAACAACCAGAGAGTAATCTGTCTTCAGCAATGGTAATATCCTCCAACACCAGACCATATCACAGCTGCCCTGAAATAAACCACAGATCTAAAATTCAGTCCTCAGTATGCACAGGCTCTCTGTTATTTTGGATAAGTCCATGGTTGCCACAGAAATCACAAATCCTGTTCAACTGGTGACATTCATTCTATTTGTTATACCTATTTTCAATAATTCTATGTATGGCTATTGTTATTAGAAGATCTAAGGATGCATTAAGAATACCAATTTTACAAACCATATGAACATTAAAAGAAACTTCAGAATACCAATTTGCAGACTTTATATTAAATGCTTTACAGTTCTTGGCAGGCCTATGCACTATACCTGGAGCATAACACTAGCAAGCTTAGAAAGTTAGTGCTATGAAAAGGATGAGCAATATCAAATATGATGGATTTGAATAATTTCTCATAAAAGAATAGGCTTGTTATATCAGGTTCATGCACCACCTAAAAGCAGAACTATATTAATAGGCTCTCTGCAAAAGTCAAGCCTTAAATTGCAGACAAAGAGCTTCTGCTAGCAAGAATATTACATCATCAAATCCTCCCACGAACATTCAGAAAATAAGCTGTACTTCTGTATGGCAGTGAAGCAGCAAATTGAATTCTCATAATATGTTTTGAAAATGAGTCTTGTTAGGTTTGATGAGGTGGAAAAGGTATTGAGTTCACTGGTTTGTTCCAATACGTTCAGTACACTTTAGTTGGCTGTTTGCCACAACTAATCTTTTTAATGGCAGTGTAGCTTGTAAACCCATTTGGTAGAGAGCTATGCATCTCAGTTTTAGAATATCACACCAAGTAGGGTGGTAAATAAGTTTCTCTTCAAGCATGAAAGCATTTGCTTTCAATCCCACAAATCTTATTTTAAAACTTTTATCTTGAAAGCTTTGATTTCTTTTCAAATCCAGCAAAAACTAGAATACTTTTCCACATGTATTTAATCCTTATACTTTTATTGTTCTATTTTCCCAATTATCCTTAGTTTTTGTATAAATTTGCTGTGTAAACACTTGCTAATATAATATAAATAAGTAGTAGACTTATAGTACTGGGGGACTTTAACCTTCCATCACTCGGCGATCGCTCAGAGGCGGCGCAGGAGTTCATGGCTTCCATGGCAACCATGGACCTGACCCAGGTAATTCAGGATCCAACTCATAGGGGTGGTCACACACTCGACCTTGTGTTTCTCTCGGGGCAATGGAGACATGATCTAGAATTAAGGGGAATAGAGATCTCGCCCTTGTCATGGACAGATCATTTCCTATTGAGGCTGGACTTCAGAGCATCACTCCCCCATCGCAGGGAGAGGGAGCCGACTAGGTGGTTCCGCCCCAGGCGCCTAATGGACCCAGATCGGTTCCAGGAGGAGCTTGGGGAAATACCTGACTCCCTTGTCCACAACTCATCCAGGTCCCTGGTTGCGGCCTGGAATGAGGCGGCATCCGGGGCCCTGGATCGAATTGCGCCTTTGCGACCTCTCTGTGGTAGTGGTCCCCGGAGGGCGCCTTGGTTTACTGAGGAACTCCGGGAGATGAAGCGCCACAAGAGACGTCTAGAGCGACATTGGAGGGCCAGTAACTCTGAATCTGACCGATCACTATTAAGAGCCTATCTTAGGACTTATTTAGTGGCGATAAGGGCGGCAAAGTGTGTTCACTTTTCCGCACTTATTGCGTCCGCAGAATCTCGCCCGGCCGCCTTGTTTAGGGTGACCCGCTCCCTTCTTAAAGTGGAGGAGGCGGAGGAACCCTTGTAGGGGAGAGCTGAGGAGTTTGTTCAGTTTCTTTCGGACAAAATCGCTCAGATTCAGAGGGACCTGGACTCTGACTGGGCAGTGCCAGCCGAGTTGCCAGGGGCTGGTCTTAGTCATATTATCTGGAGCGAGATTGAGCCTGTGAAGTGGACAAGGCCGTGAGGGCAATGAATGCCGCCACCTGTTTATTGGACCCGTGCCCCTCCTGGCTGGTTTCTGCCAGTAGGGAGGTGACACGAGGCTGGCTCCAGGCAATAATCAATGCCTCCTTGATGGAGGGGTCTTTCCCGCAACCTTTAAAGGAAGCGGTGGTGAAGCCCCTCCTCAAGAAGCCTTCCCTGGACCCAGCTGTTTTGAAGAACTTTCGTCCCGTCTCCAACCTCCCCTTTGTGGGGAAGGTTGTAGAGAAGGTGGTGGCGTCTCAACTCTTGCGATCCTTGGATGAAACCAGTTATCTGGACCCTTTTCAATCTGGTTTCAGGCCCGGCTACAGCACTGAGACTGCTTTGGTCGCACTGACCGATGACCTCTGGCGAGCCTGGGATAGGGGTTATTCCTCTATCCTGGTGCTTCTTGACCTCTCAGCGGCTTTCGATACCATCGACCATGGTATCCTTTTGCGTCGTCTCGGAGAGGTGGGGGTGGGCGGCACCATATTGCGGTGGTTCTCCTCCTACCTCTCTGACAGGTCGCAGTTGGTGTTGGCGGGCGGACAGAGATCGACCCCTAGGCACCTCGATCATGGGGTGCCTCAGGGCTCAGTCCTGTCCCCCCTCCTTTTTAACATTACATGAAACCGCTGGGTGAGATCATTCGGCGACACGGGGTGAGGTATCATCAGTACGCGGATGATACCCAATTATATATCTCCACCCCGTGTCCTTTCAGTGAAGCAGTCAACTTGATGTGCCGGTGCCTGGAAGATGTGAGGGTCTGGATGGGGGTGAACAGGCTTAGACTCAACCCTGACAAGACCGAGTGCCTCTGGGTCTTGCCTCCCAAAGGCCAACTGGACGGTCCATCTTTAGTCCTGGGGGGGGGCAAATTTACCTCCCTCAGTGCAGGCACGCAACTTGGGTGTCCTCCTGGACTCACAGCTAAATCTGGAACAACATCTATCAGCTGTGGCCAGGGGGACCTTTGCACAGGTTCACCTAGTGCACCAGTTGCGGCCTTATTTGGACCAGGAGGCTTTATTCACAGTCACTCATGCCCTTGTCACCTCAAGACTGGATTACTGTAACGTGCTCTACATGGGGCTACCTTTGAAGGGCGTTCGGAGGCTGCAGTTGGTTCAGAACGCAGCCACGAGAGCGATTATGGGCACGCCAAGGTACGCCCACGTGTCACCTATCCTCCGCAAGCTGTACTGGCTTCCTGTGGGTCTCCGGACGCAATTCAAGGTGTTGGTTATCACCTTCAAAGCCCTTCATGGCATAGGGCCAGGTTACTTACAGGACCGCATTCTGCCACATAGTTCCCAGAGACCGGTGAGGTCCCATAGAGTGGGCCTCCTTCGGGTCCCGTCGGCCAGACAGTGTCGGCTGGTGGGCCCTCGGGGAAGGGCCTTTTCTGTGGTGGCTCCGACCTGGTGGAATCAACTTCCCCCCAAGGTTCGAACTACTCCCACCCTGCCGGCCTTTAAGAGAGCCATTAAAACTCTCCTGTTCCGACAGGCCTGGGGCTGATGTCCCCGGAGGGCCGGGATATGATCGGACTCGCGGTATGACTGTTTTATTTTATTGTTTTATCATTGTTTTAACTTTGTACGCCGCCCTGAGTCCTTTGGGATTGGGCGACATAAATATTTGAAAATAAATAAATAAATAAATAGCTAATATAAATAAGTAGCATTCCTTAATGTAAGCCCCAATTTAATTATTTATTTGAAATATTTAATTATTTTATTTAAAAAATTAAATTCCTCTAAGTGACAATTAAAACTGTGGCACTTTAAATAAAGCAATTCCATTATAAAACCTAATAACAGCAGAGTTTAAAATATAATAGACAGCATATAATTCAACTTGAAACCATTCACAAAAACGTAAGCCTTTTTTACGTACTGTTTGCAGATTTCTTTGAATTATTTTGCATCTTTCTGCTCATCTGTTCTTCTTGTGGTTAACTGAAGATAGTCTAAACTTGCATTACTCCTAAGAGTCATTGGTCCTCTGGGTGAAACCCACTGCATTCTTACCTGATAAGCAATGCCAGGCAGAACCATTTCCCTGCATTTTTTCTTATTGGCTCTCATTCATCCTGGTGAAAGAGAACTAACTGCAACATTTATTTTAAAGCAGAAGAAACATTCAGTTACATTCTCAGTGGAAGAATGTGCTGTTCTTGCACAATTGTATTAATAAGATGTTCAACAGATGCTTATAAGTGTCTAATCTTCCATTGTACATCCATCTTTCTAGCAGTCTACAGTATCCCTACCTTCCCACACTTTAGTTAAATGCTGGGGAAGTCATTATGAGGGACTACCTCACAATACCATTTTTCAAATTTTGTGGCATCAACACCATGGAGGTTTCAGCATTATGGAAAAAGGAACAAGAGAAAACAACAGCAATGATAACACTCACTGCCATTTCCAGCAATGAAGTTCAGAACAATCACCAAAAGAAATTCAAATGTGATTTGCCAAGAATTCTGAAAACTAGAAAAATTAACAGAAAAGGAGCCTTGCCTGGTTCCATTCGTGTAGATTCCATTTTTTAGTTTCTTATCTCAATAACAATCCCACTTTATCATAGAGCTTCATTTGGAGAAATACCAGGAGCACAGCAGCAAGAGAGGCTAATATCCTACGAAACAGCTTTTCAAGCAGCAAAGGGGGCATCTGGTTTCTTAATACGCTTTTTATATAGTATCTACTTTGATCTTGGGCAAAGTATATAGTTATTGCCTGAAACCAAAGCTCTTGCAAACCAATGTCATCAAGAAAAAATATGTTATGATTACATTAACTATTATTATAGGAATTATGTAGATTATTGTCCACATTAAACTAGAGCTTTGTCTGTATTTCTAATGGTTAAAGTTTATAGGGATTGGCAATATGGTACCTACCAGAACCTTAATATTTACTAAAAATAGTTTTGCAAAATGAAATCAGCTGCAGCTCTGGGACTGCTCTGACTTTTCTTTTTTCTTTTTAATAGCCAAAGAGCTGCTTCAGCCTGGCCCAGTCACCAGGCTGAGCACGCCTTGTCAACAGCAGGAACAACAAGAGGACAAATGTCAACTGGGGTGATAGAGCACTGGGTGGCAGGAGTCCAAAAGGTCATAGATGGAGGGAGATAGGTGGGTAGGCAGAACTGAAGAAACCCTGCAGTTGGAAGTGCAGGCAGGCTGCCAAATACCCTAATTTTGACAGTGTGACTGCAGGAGCGCTGCAACAGCCATAACCTGGAGGACAGTTGTAAGTCCCTGTGTTTAGTGTCATTGTAATTGCCAGTGTTCTGAGCTAATGTTCATAAATTGAGGACTACCCTTAAGTTTCTCTTTTAATCCTGATTCCTGCAATTCTCTCACCTTGTCTTATATCTCTGTTCAATATTTCAAGAACTAAATGAGGATCCTTGTCCTGTCACTTTTTTGTATCTCAGTGTTTTGTTAGTTCTTCAGTAATAATTATTTGTGCTCTCTTTCACATCTAAGTCTTACCTATTTAATAAAATTCTTTTCAAATTTCATGTTTCAAAACTTTAAACAGGAAAACCAATTCAAATTGTCAAAGGCATTCTCTGCATCTAAGAAAATTAATGTAGCTTGTTTTTTCATTATGTTGTTCTAAATATTCCAAAATTTCCCACAACATTTGTAATATTATCCTTAACTGTCTTTTAGATAAAACCCCACATTGATCTTCATAAATACATTCTTGCAAAATTATTTTCAACCTCTCAGCCAAAACCATTGTAAGCCACTTATAATCACTATTCCAGAATAATTTTGGCCAATAGTTTCTTGTTGAAAACAAATCTTGGCCTTCTTTAGATATTAATTGGTGCAAAACACCAGGTCCACATGTGAAGGTTCAGTTAAGCTGATTTATTGCTAAAAGCTTATGCATAAAAATCTTCTTACCTAATGGTTACCACCTGATTAAAGTTAGATAAGCGTCAACTGCACTCAAGGAGGCTAGGACTTTGCTTATGACTGTAGGGCAGTGTTTCTCAACCTTGACAATTTTAAGGCATGTGGACTTCAACTCCCAGAATTCCACAGCCAGCATTGCTGGCTGTGGAATTCTGGGAGTTGAAGTCCACATGCCTTAAAATTGTCAAGGTTGAGAAACACTGCTGTAGGGATTCTAGCTGATCTCCCTTTTCATGCCACCCTAGGTTTTGCCATTCTTAAATTAATGCTATATTGACCTCTTTTCAGCTGTCTGCCATCTTTAAAATTCTTTTAATTTCTCTTTACAGTCCGCTGCTTTTATTTCTTTTTGTAACAGCATTTCATTTGACTTCCATCTGAGGGAACTAATTTTCTTTGCACAAACTCACTGGATTATGGTCTGAAAAAGTCTTTGATAATATGTCTACTTTATGAACAAATTATTTAAAATTAGCCAAATTATTTAAAATTCAAATCATTTCTATTCTTGAAAAATATCTATGTCATTTCTATTCTTGAAAAATATCTATGTCTTTCAGAAAAATTAGTATACTCTTTTGAGTTGCCAATTTGTGTCTCCATATATTGACAAGCTATGTATCAACTCAAGTCACACCCAGTCAAATAAATTTTTCAGTAATTTATCCTGTGTAATTTTAATATTTCTCTCAGAAGTTCTCTCTTATTATGGGAAAACCACTCCACTCCAACCCCTCGTAAAACACCAAATGTCCATTAATCTATCCATAAATTCTTATAGAATGTTACTTGCCCTAAATATCAGAGCCTTAATTAACCCCATGCAAATTATCTTTCACCTCAATATACCAACCATATTCATAAGTCATTATAGGTTCTGATGTAGCTTAATGACTCTTCAAACCTACAACAGACCATCCCAAAATACTTATGATCTAGATATGAAGTTGGTACGATGGTTGCCTTCCCCCTATAGTCACATGACTGCATTTTGGGCATTTGGCAACTGTCTCACATTTGCAGCAGCGAAGGTCAATGATTGCAATTTATGTTGTTTTTGTCAGAAATCAGCATTTACTTCCAGTTTTTGGCAAAAAATGGATTTGTTTAATGACAGAAATGGAGTTGTTTTTTATGTTCACTCCCAGCTACATCAGAACCTATAATGACTTATGAATTATAAAATATGGATCACAACAAATTGTGGCAAGTTCTTAAAGAGATGGGAATACCAGACCATCTTATTTGTCTCTTGAGAAACCTATATGCCGGGTCAAGAAGCAACAGTGAGAACTGGACACGAAACCACTGATTGGTTCAAAATTGGAAAAGGAGTCCGGCAAGGCTGTATACTGTCGCCCTGCCTATTTAACTTATATGCAGAGCACATCATGAGAAAGGCAGGGCTAGATGAAACAAAAGTTGGAATTAAGATTGCCGGGAGAAATATCAACAACCTAAGATATGCAGATGATACCACTCTAATGGCAGAAAGTGAAGATGAACTAAAGAGCCTCTTGATGCGGGTGAAGAAAGAGAGTGCAAAAGTTGGCTTGAAACTCAACATTAAGAAAACCAAAATCATGGCATCCGGCCCTCTCAATTCCTGGCAAATAGATGGGGAAGAAATGGAGGTAGTGACAGATTTTATCTTCCTGGGCTCCAAGATCACCACAGATGGGGACTGCAGCCAAGAAATTAAAAGACGCTTGCTCCTGGGGAGGAAGGCTATGGCAAATCTAGACAGCATACTAAAAAGCAGAGACATCACCCTGCCAACAAAAGTGTGTATAGTCCAGGCCATGGTTTTCCCAGTTGCAATGTATGGTTGTGAAAGTTGGACCATAAGAAAGGCTGAGCGCCAAAGAATTGAGGCCTTTGAACTATGGTGCTGGAGAAGACTCCCGCGAGTCCCTTGGACTGCAAGGCGTTCAAACCGGTCAGTCCTAGAAGAGATCAACCCTGACTGCTCTTTAGAAGGCCAGATCCTGAAGTTGAAACTCAAATACTTTGGCCACCTAATGAGAAAGAAGGACTCACTGGAAAAGGGCCTAATGCTGGGAAAGATTGAGGGCAATAGAAGAAGGGGACGACAGAGAATGAGATGGCTGGATGGAGTCACTGAAGCAGTAGATGTGAACTTAAATGGACTCCAGAAGATGGTAGAGGACAGGAAGACCTGGAGGAATGTTGTCCATGGGGTCGCGATGGGTCGGACACAACTTCGCAATTAACAACAACAACAACAAATGTGCAATTGATTGTATATCCTGAAAATAAAGATGAGCAAAAATGTAAAAGAAACACAATAAGTCATAGTTGGTTGCTGTGTATGTGAATTCTGAATGATACTACCTGAGATCATAGACTCATCACTTGCAGCCACAAAACATCCTGCTTTGTGTGTGCATCCCCCCCATATACACATATAATCTTTGTGACCCCAACTTCTAAAACTCAACAGTATTATTTATTGAAGTACGAAGTACATGAAAATGATAACATTAGAGTTAATGCTTAAAAACTGGCTTAACATAGTTTAAAAAAAAAAAGAACTATCCAACCATCCCTCTCAATTTCAAGGCAAATCCAAAAATCTCTATTATGCCTATGTAATTTTACATAATAACAATGTTTCTTGTACTCCAGAGCCTTTCCAAAAATGTTTAAAAGCAGCCTTCAGTTACCACAAGATTTATCTTTTCTTACCTAAGAGATAAGAAAAAAATATTACTGCTACAGATAATGAGTGAAGGAACTTGTGGAAAGTCCTCTTGGCAAGGTTTGGGGGATTAGAAGTTGCCAAGATTCAGCAAATGTTCACATTCTTAAAATTACTTTCTGATTTTAAGCACTAGTTTCCAGTCCCTAGTCTCAAATTCAGGATAATAACCTCCCTCCAGCAATGTGCATGTGCGTACCTTCCTATAGAGAGGTAAGTGTTGCTGTCAGAAAGAAAGGAAAATGCATGCTCTCCAATGGCCCAGACCCAGCAGCTATATCCTGTCTGGCATGTTAAAATAGCCCTTTCTGTCTTACATGGATTATATTGGTATGTTGTATTTCCATAGCAGCAGACCTTTTGTTTATTTAAATAACCCCAAATAGTGCTGATCATTAAAAGAGTTTGAGGTTGGAGACTGAATAGTAAATACACTGGAAAATATTTGCATATTTGCTTGGTTTTTATAAAGTTTAATAGAATGAAGGGCTGATAAAGATGTCTTGCAATTAGATGTAAATTGCTAACAGATGTTCCATTTGTTTTTTCCCTATTTTCCAGCTATCCATATAGTGAAGATTGTAGCCAGGGAATGCAATATATGAACACTAGATGTCCAGCTTGGTGTGACAGAATCCTTATGTCACATTCTGCCAAAGAACTCATTTTGAAGGTAAAAATGTCCTTGAAACAATTGGGGATGCATGTATATGTGTGTGTGTGTGTGTGTGTGTGTGTGTATGTTCTTATACAATTAGTGTTTTCTATTCACTTCCATGGCCCCAGGGCAGTTTATAAATAAGGGAAATGGAGAATAAAAAAAAAAACCATGTATCAAGGCAGCCTAGCTCCATCAGCCACATCAAAAGCAGTTCAAGACAATATTTTTTAAAGCCTTCCAAAAACGTGAACCTCAGACAGGAAGATGTTTCATATAATGAGGAGTGTGATCAAGAAAAAACAGTTGTGGGCCTCTCTTCAAATTCATTCCTTTTATATCCTACTTTTTCACTGAGTGCTCAAGATAATTAACAAATAGAAAAGGTTGACTCATTCCCTTATCACAAGATGTATGAACTCTTGCAGTGCAGTGGGTCTGCCTCTGAAGACCACATAGAAGTTCCTATTGATGAGAAAACAATGGCCTGCATGCTGATTAGTGAAAGCTGCTACAGCTATATTTGTGTTGCAGACTGTGCAGTAGCTTTCAGATAGCTTCTGAGTGCAATTCAAAGTGTTGGTTTTAATCTTTAAGACACCATATAGCTTGACACCTAAATATCTTCTTGATCACTTTCCTCTGGAGGATATGCTCATCCCTGGTGTCGAAATTTAGGATACTCAATAGTTGTGAGGTACTGCTTTTGTGTGGTGGCCTCCACCTTATGGAGCACCTTTCCTTCAGAGATTTGGATAACACTGTCCTTGGCATCACTTACATAAGCCTTAAAAACAGAGCTCTCCCACCAGGCATTAGGAACTTCATAATGCAGTGCAACAGTGTTTACACTGTGTTTTCTGTTGTTTTGGTGCCAATTTTAATATAATTATAAGCTGATTAAAGTCAATCAAAGTCAACTACATCTTAGATGGAGAGAGGAAGAGCATACAAGTGAAAAATCTGATTTAAAAAGTTACAGAACGCCAAGTTGTACTCGAAAGGCCTGACTAAAGAAGGCATTGACTCTCATCCTAGAAGTGAACATAGCACCATTTGATTTCAAAGCACATCTCAAATCCTAAGCATTTGGAAATAATAGCAGAGAACAAATGAATGATGTGATTGTTTGTTAAGACTAGAACATCATAAGCACCATATAGTGCAGGACATTTTTGAATGCAGCTCTGTGACAAGGAATTTCTAGTACTCTGAAGATCAAGAGGTGGCAACTATGATTTCTTGTCAAAATGAGACATCAAAACATATTACTATTTATTAAGTATCATTCATCCAAGACTTTTATAAGAAATTTACAGGCACCTGAGGTGGGTAGCTGCGTTTCTTTCCTTTTCCAGGTTCATTTGCTAAAGCCCCAATGATAACAATCATTTCCTTTGATTAGGGTATTATTCTTTGTTCAGTAATTTAAACAAAGCCTGGAATTCAAGCTGTCTGTGTTTACTTGAAAAAAGAGTTCTTGATTTTAAACACCTACTACTTTCAGAACTCCATTGTTTAGAAGGGATCTTGGGCTATTCTGTATAACATTCCTTGTATATGACTCTATGTTGGACTCTGTGTCAGCACAGTCTTATGTAAATAATATATCTACATTTTTTCAGATAGTCCAAATACCTATTCAAGTAATTAAAATACATGAAATTGAGCTGAACTTTCCCTTCCTGTTCTCCTTCACCTAATCTACACATACACACACAAATAATTTTCCTCTCCTGTAACCACAAGGTGCATTCTGGACATTCAATTCTAGAATTCTGATTACCAGATCTTGCCATTACCATGTGAACTTTTTTCCAGAGAAATATATTCATGGGGATTACTGGCTATCCCATTTCCACAAGAATTGTTACTCAAACATTTTACAATTTATATACTGTAGATTGCAAATTTCTTTCACTCTCAGTAGAAGGATTAATCAAATGGAAAATATCTTTGCTTATGCTATTTAAAATATTCCTAGGCAACTTTTAAATAAAAATATCAAGGAGGTCGACATATAAAAATTAATATTAATAAAACCAATAATAAACTTCACAAGAAAGATATATTATGGTTTGGAGAAGATGGATTGATAATATTCAGAAGAAATATGAAGTTGAAAAGTATTACCTTTTGAGTAGATTTTAGATAATTATTAATAGTTTTAATTATATTATTATTTTTGACTTAATTTGTTAATATTTGTATTGAGAAGGAGTTAAAGTGTCTTATGGTTTTGATTGAAAGTATAGTTGGTTTATGTTAGTTGGATTATATTTGTTCATTATTTTATTTTACCCTGTAATCAGCTCTGGGAAGTGGGGGGGAAGGGGTGGGGGAGTTTATATTGTAATAAATTTATAAAACTTTTAATTAAAAAAAACAATAATAAACATGGATTATGCATTTGGGGGCAAAGGTCACTATTTTTGGTCTTAACGTGTTGAAACATTTGATACAGATGAAGGCAGTTTGACGCAGGCTTTAACAATCACTTGGATTGGCTCAGAAACAAACAGGTAACCACTGTAGTAGGTGTCTCAAAGGTGCTTTTTCAAAAGGCAACTAATGTCAGCGCTGCAAATACTGTATATTCTTGCTTTGGCAAAATATGCAGAACTGTCTGGTATTTTTAGAGTTAATGTAGAGCAGAGAAGGGAGGAGGGAAAACTGAAAGGAAGGGAACCTTTGCCTTTCACGCTAATTTATTATGACAGCAAAGTAGGGAGTGGAAATGCTAGCAAAATACTACTCAGTGGGTGGGAATTTTAGATCTTAGCTTAGCATCTTCGTTATGCCGTGCCAACATTTTGTAACATAATAAATGACTTTTGGGAAAGCCAATGCCTGGAAGTTCTTTGAAGTGTTTCATTAGCCGGAACCATAACAACTGGATTTTCTTTGTTTTTCCTTGAAGACATTTCACTTCTCATCCAAGAAGCTTCTTCAGTTCTGAGCAACTGAAGAAGTTCCTTGGATGAGAAGCAAAATGTCCTCAAGGAAAAACAAAGAAAATCCAGTTGCCTTTTGAAAAAGCACTTTTGGGACAATCATGACCTGGATGACTGAGAATCTCCATAGATACTGCAGCAGGTAGCGTTATAAAGATCACATTGCAACCACCTTACTTCAACAATATGTGGTTGTACTCTGTACCAGCTGAACTTCTAATTAATTGATATTTGTACTTATTTCTACCCTCTGTTTTGAAGCTCAAAATTTAACTGCTCCCTTTTTTAATGAGATAACTTTCTGTTTTTCATTTCTTCTTGCATTAGTATTTAATATGGCAGCAATATATGATTAAGATGCTGGAATGATTCAGGATATAGCTAGAGCTGCTAATTTAGTCCAGGGGCAGATCTGTGTGTATTGGGCAGATCTGACGTTTTTCTTTTCTTGGAACTAATGCATAGAATGGATTTCTTTTTCCAGAAGCACCCCTTTTAAGTGCTGGGGCTAGATAAAAAATTATCATGGAGAATTTTCCCAGATTTGTACACATAATCCTCGATTTATGACTGCAATTGAGCCTTAGATTTCTGTTACTAGGACAGTGGATTTTATCCCATTTTACTACCTTTCTTTCCACAGTTGTTAAGTGAATCACTGCCGTTATTATTAACACGGTTGTTAAGGGAATCTGGCTCCCCCATTGACTTTGCTTGTCAGAAGGTCGCAAAAAGTGATCACATGACCCCAGGACCTTGCAACCATCATAAACATGAGTCAGTTGCCAAGCATCTGAATTTTGATCATGTGACCATGGGGATGCTGCAATTCTATGAAAAACAGTCAGAAGTCCCTAAATGAACTGTTATAAGGTGAGGACTATCTGTACTGGTCAAAAGTTTCACTTGCTAAATTTCTTGTCTGTAGAGAAATCTACTATTAAAACCTTACCATACGAATGCTGATTCTAAAATTTAGGGAAAATCACTGTTCTCAGTTTGAATTTCAAATTTCTAAATTGAAATAAATTGGGATCTGGTGATTTATGAACAAACAAGCTTTAAAGCACTTTCCTAGCTTTGAAATACTACATGGAAGTAGTGAAAATAAGATTTTGCAACTGCAATGTGAGCCCTGCTGCTTTGTTTCATATTTGTTTGTTGAGGGCCAGGGTTTTTATCTATGCCCAAATTAGCTGACAGCCATAACCATCAGCTCCACACAGTGGGCTTTACAGATTGTACAGACATGGGCTGTAAACAGCTTTAGCACAGCCTCATTTATCATGCCATGGTCCGTTACCTCCCTAGCATGTTATTTTATGCTTGCTGAGCCCTAACACGCCAAAGGTTGCCCGCTCTTTTGGAGTCACAGAACTGCCTGAGAGCATAGCGTAATGAATGCTCAGCTGAGTGGAGCGTGTTTCTGTTCATGCGCTGGTGTAATTTGTTTATCTGTCTAAAGATTATGCACTTGAAAATCTACAATTTGATGCTGCCTTTGTAAATTATCAAGTCATTTTTGATGAATGTATCTCCACTTCCGATAGCAGTGGCATTATGAGCTTGAAATATTAGAAAGTGTTCATGCATGCAACGCAGAAGGTTAAGGTTGTGTATGTGTGTGCGCACGCGCGTGTAGATAGATAAAGATACAGATTTCTAGGCAAGCATGCTAGGAAGCAAATGTGACCTTAAGCTTCCTTACTGCATTAAAAATAATTCAGTTTTAACTTTATAGTCTAAAATGTGGCTGTTTATATATAAAGTTCTTACCCAGTCAAACTTGACTTGATTACAGATGAGGGAAAGCTTGACCATTTTTCATTTGAAATAAATTAGGGTGGTAAACCAATTGCAAGCACAGCTGCGCATGGCATGTACGTATGTATGAAAGATCTGGGGAGAGACTGTGGGTTACAGATTTAATTATCTCCCAGTTTAACCAGCCTGAGAAATTGCAAGCCTCTCTCTTAAGTCATTGCTTTAGCAAGGTCATTAAGCTGGATAAACAAAGCAGACGTTGGAGTGGTCGATGCAGTAGCAAAAGCTGTGTCAATGTAATTATTTGTTTGAAAGGAAGAAGGGAATAAAAATGCCAGTACCAAATGGAAATAAAGCTGGTTAGGGGAAAAATAATGTTCGGCTGCTACTCATTTTGAGATAGAGACATGTGTATAAAAATTTTAAACTCTACTAAAGTCAGTGGCACAATTGTCATTGATGTTAATGTTTTTACTCTTCACTCTGAAGTTTGTAGTTGTGTTAACATCTAGTTGAAAGCTAGAACCATAAAAATCAAAACTTAATTCCAAATAACTTTATTTAGAAATAGATCTTGATGAAGAAATATGATATGTGTCTGTGTGTGTGTGTGTGTGTGTGTGTGTGTGTGTGTCACATTGTTCCTTTTCTCCTGCTTCTATGTTATTTCCATTTTTTTCTTCAATAGAGATTTAACCAAGGTTACATTTAAATTTAACCAAATTTAATCAAATTTAATAGGTAAATATATATTGTGGTAAAAGGTTTAAACTGGAAGCATAAAACAATTTTATGAGTGTCCTAATTAATTAAGTTTTTTTAAAATTTATTTATTTACTGAAATTTCTACACCACCCATCTGACTTAAGTTGCTGCACTTGTGTCAGAAGCACTAAGACACTTCCTGTTTAAAAGGATTAGCTGGTGACATCACTGTTGCTCTGGGGGTCCTAGCTCACTCACCTAAGTAACTGCTTTAATAATGAATGAATAATTGGAGTTTAAAAATCTAAGATTGACAGATGTTTCAGATACAGTCAACAGGATTGAAAATACTTTAGATCAGCGGTCCCCAACCTTTCCAACTCTGCAGCCTGGCAGTAGTGGCAGTGAGGGGGGAGGGGGGATGGTTTTTATGTGTGCGCCACTTGTACAAATGCAGTTTCACATGCTTACCTGCCGCTTGCATGGCCTGGTTCCCAATGGGTCACAGCCTGGCCCAGCCTGGACTAGGGTTTAGGAAACCCAGCTCTACATGACCGTGTCAATTTAAACATTATGTTAAAATTAATCCATTCAAACCAGTTGAACTCAATAAGTTTTTCTACTTGGTTTCAATGGAGGTGGATGTCTTTATGCTAAAGTAAATTCAATTTATTGTGTATTGTGTATGAAATTTCATTCTTAATTCACATGCTAAGCAGAGTTACCCGGATTAAGATAACAACCTATTTATTTTAATTAATTCACCAGTAAAAATCTAAAAGATAATTAATAGATTTGATCTGTTGACAGTGTCTTATAGAATATTAATTAATGACTGTGTCCTTAGAGGCATGACCATTTCCAATTATGATTTCAATTTAGCTAATTTTAACAGTTTTAAGTCCAATCATTTTAAAAACTCACTCTGTGAAATAACATTGAAATGGGCTTCTGACTGGATGCTCCAATAATCTTTGCTAATTTTGGCGAAAGCACGGAATGCAGGAGGAGTTGCTGAAATCCCCAGTTCTACACCTTTTCATTGTTTGCATTTGCTGACTTAAGTCAAATAATAATGATAAGTAGAGATTGTTTGCAATGCAGTAACAGAACTGAAGGTGTTTTAAGTTTATGCTCTGTAGACTTTGGAAGAATAATGGGTGCATTGAGGAACTTCTTTGAATGCAGCATGTTTCTTTGTTTCATTTTGAAGTTTGGAAGTGTATCATTTTTAATATTAGCAGTCCAAAGTTGTCTGTGCCTCTTTAGAAGTAAATATTCAGTTCCAGAGTCAAATTTCCAGGATTGCAGTCAAAATATGACCTACCCTCTTAAGTTGCTAAATAGTAGTAAATTAATATCCAGACCCAGATCTTGAAAAAAATTCACCAACCTATATAGCTAAAGTAATATTTAAGTCAAATAATAGTGTCAGAGTGCTGCATTCTAATGATGCTGTTAATTTTGATGAACCTTATTTGCAAATGAATATATATTGTAAATAAGTAAAAAAAACTATTTTTCAATTAATTTGGTTTACTGATTTACGTAACTCTGTTTCTGAACCTTGGGCAAATGATTTTCACGAAATATCAGTAATGACTAGAAGCTTCTTTTATGTTTTCACTCAGTCTGAAAATGATGAGCGGCAAGTGGTGTATGACCACATAGGACCAAATGTCTGCATGGGGGACCACAAGGTAATCTTTTCTACTTCTGTTATGGACATCCCAGTGCATCTATGGCAGATCGGGTGGGGTGGGCAGCTACTGGTAAAGGTTTTTAAGTTGGAGCTGAAAAGACACTGACCTCTGGAATTAACCAAAATACTGATTACTCTGGCAGAATATGTGCGACAAGGAAAGCCGAGCAGGATTCTTGGCAGGGATTTGTGCAGTTGCCCAGCCTCGCTCATAAATTATCTGCAGATACATTTATTTTCATGAGAATTATTCTACATAAACTATTTTCATAGCTTTTATGAAAAAACGCAAGTAATATTGTCCTGAATATGCAAACAACTTTTTATTTTTTTTAAAACAGAAAATAAACGGGGGGGGGGAGAGTCTAGTTATGCTATGGCTTTTCTGTAGTAGTTGTTGTTAGTACAGTATTAGAAACTAGCCCATGGAATTTTACAGATAGTGCAAATTTTACAAGAGATCAAGGATTTCTTCCTCCTTCTTTCTTTTCTTCCATTAAGCATTAATTCA
Organism: Crotalus tigris; assembly: GCF_016545835.1. NCBI lineage: Eukaryota > Metazoa > Chordata > Lepidosauria > Squamata > Viperidae > Crotalus > Crotalus tigris. Next base: position 1,490,127 of record NW_024096561.1, read on the forward strand.
TGTGAACTACAAGTTCTAGGCTGCCGTTTGATCAGAACTGCCACTCTAGAAGCAGTCTAGGGCTGTTGTGAAGAGTACATCCTTGTAAAAAGAAATAAAACCCAGGGAATGAATTGGGACTTATTTGAGGGTATATTTCAATACGATCTGGATAGAAAAAATCGAGGGAACCTGTAGGGTGAAAAAAAAGGGGTGAGGCAAAAATACTTCACTTTTCAGAGAACAGGAAAGGGAGAGAAGAGGGTGAAGAAACATGATAAAAACAGCCTAGTGGAAACTATTCTCCCAGTTCCGAAAAGCATTGGTTTTTCTGAAGCATCTGGGAAAGCAATAAAAATAGAGTTACCTGCATCCTTGAATGTGTTTCCACTTGGCAAAAAGCCCCTTGGCACTTTTTACCTAAAACTGCCTAGGGACAGAAAGCAGCCTTATGTGCTTCAAAAGACACCTTTTGATAAGGTATTACAGGTATTTGAAAGAGAATCCTAGGGAGATAATGAGGGCAGGGAACAGAAACCCAGAAGGCAGCCGTGGTAAACCACTTCCCTATTGTTGCCAAGGATGAACCTGAACATTCCATGAAGTCACCAATAGTGGTCCTTACTTCAAAGGAGACTTTTTCCTTATTGGAAAATTCTGGTTTAAACGAATAACAGAATGACGTCTCCTCCCGTGATGTTAAACAGTCTGGGAATTTCTTTCCTTCGCCTCAGAGGGTAGAGGCCAAACCAGAAACTGGACCCAGGCTCAGGAATGTCTAGAGTGGACCCACTACAGTCCTTGATTTCAGAGGGCCTGAGCTTAGTAGCCCCCTTCTCCTGAATCCTGACCCAATAGCAGGACTGCAGGCCCCAACAGCCTCCTGGGGACCAGCTAGGGAGAAGCCATCTAGCACAGTGTTTCTCAACCTTGACAATTTTAAGGCATGTGGACTTCAACTCCCAGAATTCCACAGCCAGCATTGCTGGCTGTGGAATTCTGGGAGTTGAAGTCCACATGCCTTAAAATTGTCAAGGTTGAGAAACACTGAAATTCTAGCACCTCACCTCAGGAAGGGCCATCCTCTAGATTTGTATTCAAGTGTGCTTGCAGCCTGTGGCAGCTTTACCTTTTAACCTCCTCCTTTTTCCTCTGCAGCCTGTGTTCCTGTCCTTTCGAATACCCGCTGGGGCAGGTAAACCTATTGCCAATATGCACAAGTGTTGTGTCGTGCAGTGACGTGGTGGTAAATATCACGTTAGATTTTTCTTATCTGCTCTTTCCTCTCCCTTCCCTCCCTTTGATGGTCTGGTTTCTTCAAGGCTTCCTTTCCCCTTTCTCACCCACCCCTCTTTTTTGTGGGGCTTGTTTGCTTTTCTTTTAATCTTTTTGGTTTTGAAAACAAAACAATAGCTGTTCATCAATTCTACAACAGGAAAAAGATGCCTCCGACACGAGAAGATATTTCGGGAAAGTTCATTATAGCGAGGAGGAAGAGGAGGAGGAAGGCTTCAAACTCCCACCCATCGCTTAAAATCGTGACAGCTCTACCATCCATCCAAGTCCTGCGTGCCCTGTTCTTCTTTTATTATTACTGTTCTTGTTATTTTAGGCTGTTTATGCTCCACTAGCTTATTTCTGGCGTGGACACAAGTCCCCACCACCCCCAAAAATCTCTTATACCTCACTGTCTTGTATATTCTCGTGACATCAAAAGTGGACTTTTTATTTTTATATGGCTATGCCTATATTATGCTACAGTCTGGTTGCCAAAACATACCAACAAAAAAAAAATCCTCACATTAATTTTTTTTTTTACAATGTTTTGCGTCTTGGATTTCACTGTGAGGTTTGTGTTTTTAGTTGGTCAATGTGAAATGAGTGTGTGTATATGTAGACACACCTTCAGCATTAAGACCGTTTTTTTTCATCACCCTTCCCTAGCTTAAAGCCAGGTTGGGATTTTATATATTGCCTTGTATAAAGGTCCTGCTGTGTTGTTGTTGTTTGATCCTGTGATATTTAGGGGTGGGAAAGAGGATCCAAGATTGTTTTGTTTTTTTTGTTTTGTTGTCTTTTTTATAGACTTGTTTTCTCATGTTATTTACTATACTGCCATGTTCCATGGTTTCTGAATCACACAACAGCAGCTGCTTTCTATACTTGTATATATTTATATATATATTGTATGTAAGTGTGTGTGTGTATATATATAAATATATACACACAGAGAGATATAGAAATAATTTATAATTACAAACGGCCTGTCTTTCCTGATACAAATAGACTTTTCCAGCAAGCCCAAATAATATCACTGTTGCTCGGCAGGAAATTCTGCCACCGGTTATTCAACTCGGGATTAACTTGCAAACCGAGGAAAGGGAGGCAGAGTTCACGATGGGGAGAGGCTGTCGGACGCTTCACACCCCTTCTGAAACACGTTTCTTTCCGCGTGGAAAGCTACAACTTTCGAGGAGACACGGAGATCCCACTGGGCGCGCGTGGCGACTCATCCCGAGTTCCTTGCAAGCCTGCTTCCACTCGCTTCGGAGCAAACCTGCAGCGTGGACACGCGTTTCAGAAGGCGAGTGTGTGAATCCCCTCCCCCCGTGCGCGCAGACTGTGGTGCCAGTTAACAGCTGCTCGGCCGACGGGCCTTCTCCTCCCGTGGTAGGTGCGACGAGGGCGCTCCACAGCCCAGCGCTACGACCGCACAGCTAAGCAGCAGCTCAGGTGCCCAAGCACGTTCGTGAAGAGGAGACACAAGAATCGGGGATGGGGGGGGGAGGAGGGACCAGCCTCTCGCCGGGGAGCACTTGTTGACTCGGACTCGAGGAGGGTCGGGAAAGCTGGAGCTTCATTGAGAGCTCTCCTCCCCCCCTCCGGAGTACAGCATTAAAAGGTGATTAGCGAGTCTGTTGAAGAAACACGCGGGGAGAGTTATTGATTTTATTGAGAACACTACCCAGCTCAGGGAACGGGCGGGAGTCGGAAGATGCCTTTGGAGAACAAATCCAGCTTTGCGGTGGGTGGGGTGGGAAGAGGGAGAGGAAAACGAGGGGAGGGAGAGAAATTCCCAAAGGGAGAGAGAGAGGAAGGAAGGAACGTCTCCTCTGTCCCTGATCCTACAGGACGCGGAGCCGCCCAAGGCTTGGCGGGGTTTGTGTGTGGCGCGTTCACTGCGAAATGATCATTCTGGTTCTCAAGCAATAAAAAAAAAATGATCATGATTAAATAGCTGCCTGGCTTTTTCTGCGCGTCTCTTGGGGTGGAAAAATAATCGATTTGCAAAAGGGCGCCGAAGCCTTCCTTTCAAAGCACTCTGCCGGGCCCGGTGCTTCCTCCTCTGTGCAAGCTGATCGTCGCCCTGCACCGATTGGGGAACGTTCAAGACCCAAACTCGGATCGGCGGCAGGTGGCACAAGCCTAAGGAAAGCAGCTTCCTGCGAGACCGCGTGGCTGGGTTTTTTTTAAGGCGTTTCCTATCTTTTTAAACACAATCCACAAACTGACTAGCGTTACCCGGTAGTCTGGCTGGGATGAAAAAAATGCACCTCTGTTTTGCTAATCCCATGGCTAAAGTTACCGATTGCTCCCAGATTCTTCCTGAATGTAAGTGCCGCTGCGTTAGACTCCCTCCCGATCTTTACCCCTATCTCTGATCGAAAGCAGTGCCCAATTTTAGAGGGTACGACTGTCCACGGGGGAGAAGGGCTACAGCCTAAATGCTTTCAGCCTGCGGGTTTCCCATTAAAGCTGTAGAAAAATTAAAGTCTGCCAATCATATTAACTCCCCTTTATGGATTAGCAATGGCTATCTTCACACGGTATGCTGATTAGTCCAAATTTAGCAGACTTTAGCATGCGTGAATACGTTTGTGCTTGGACTTTACCAGATTTTCTCAAGTCTCGATTCGGGCAGTGCAAAACTTTCAGTGCAGAAATGATGAGTAAATCTCATTCTGCATTTATATTCCGCTGCGGGCTGACTCCGCCCTGTTATGGAAGGTAGATGAAAGCAGCCGCCTGTGAACGACACGAAGCCAAAGAGGACTTGCAGGCCACTTGCCGCCTGCCGGCTGCGCTAGAAGGAACCATGCTGAAGCCAAAGAGCATTGGGGATGTCAAAAACAGGTCAGGTCCCCCAAAAGTAATACCGAACCCGAAACGCCCTTTTCCCCAGGACTTGAGTGATCTAGATGCGCTGCTTCTTTTGTTCCTGGTTTCCACTGCAAGGACCTGCCTGAGTCCTGTTTAAGTCGGTTTATATCGATTGAATTGGTCACCGGCCAGTTCAATTGATCAACAGTGAATGCGAATTAGCACAGATCTTTTGGAAAGGAAGCTGCAGTAAAGTCGATGGGACAAGTACACAACCGCAGTCTTCATTATTCGAGGCCAAGGAGAAGTTGCTGCTTCAATGTATATAAAATCTTTTACTTTTTGATTTGCACTCAATTTCCCCTTCCTTCCTTCCTTCCTTCCTTCCTTCCTTCCTTCCTTCTCTACAAATTGTCTCTGGGAGTCATAGCCCAAGAAAATGGGGAAGGGGAGATATCTCCTACATCACCTCCGGTGACCTCTCTGCTAATTTGACACTGCGACCATTACACCAGATTCAGTAATTGTGAATGATGTCCTTAGAAGTTTTGTTTTTCGGAGTCTATCAAGCATTTCCTTGATGGAACTCATTCTCTTGGAAGAGAGAAAGCAATGGCAAACTGTCTACATGCGTATTACATACTCTTCCAGAGAAAGTTTGCATTGGATTGAAAGGACAGGTCTACCCCAAAGGAAGCCTAAGGCCTGACGCTCACTTTAATCGCGTCAATATAAAACTACCGCCTCCTCGTTTGTCGCACTGGGTTGGGCTGAGGGGATTCCGGTTTCGAACCTGCGCCCCGCGTGTCCTGGAATTATCAGCCCGTTCAGCTACCAAATATGAGCGAAAAGGCGAAGCCAAAAAGCGTTCCGCCCAGCCGCCTCTAGATCCCGATTAGCCATCATCACATAGGGACTGATGTCGCGGTAAGCCCGAGTGGTTGAGAAGGGATTGCCTTCTAAGTCGGTTTTTGGAATGGCGAGGAAACGGTCCCGCTTCCTGCCAAAGGGGAAGCGATTAAGCACAGCCACCTTTGGGGGGAAGGGGCGGGGGAAAGAGTTCACAAAAGCTTCTCTCTCTTTGATTCTCGTCGGGAATAAACGAATCTGGCTCCCAACCCTTTGGAAGCGCGGGAAATAAAAGCCAGTGCTAAGATGCGGACACAGAACAACGAGGGCCACTTTCCTCCGCTTCGTCAACGCAAACGAGGCCAAGGGCTGAAGGCCGAATCTATCCGGATTTCAAAACGTGCGGAGTCTGGATTTCCGCGGCCCGTCTCTGCCTTACTGGTCATCAGAATTTACCCAGCTTGGGACGTGGCTGGCTTGTCTGGACGTTTAAGTCATGTGTTTCATTTTAGCCTGTGTCTTTCAGGGGTGTTCAGAGTTCAAGAAAAGTAAATGCTGGCCGCGACGGTGCGATTGAATCCCGTTGTTTTTAAGAGCTTTGCTCGCAGTGTCACGACTGCCAATTATTTTTTTTTTTAACCATACTGTACCTTGCCAATACCTATCCGTTGATGTATGGATAATCGTTATGTGTGAGTCAGGCCATTACGGCCTATGACACAAGATCTTGGCTAAAAGCAACGCCTCCTTGGCTTAGCAGGGTCTTTGAACCCAGGCACGGATTGCCCTATTACAGAGAAGCAAATTCCTTCCTTCCTACCTACCTTTTTACTTTTTGCACATGAGGTTCGCGGCATTCCATTTTTAAGGAAGCCGAAGGGCCTCCGTCGGCACTGTTGGTACCTCTCCTTGGGGTGAATGGCCTGAGCCCGAGGAAAGCGCCCCCGGGCTAGCAAGCGGGCGGGGGAGGGGGGAAACGTGAGCGTCGTTCTTCTCCGGAGCCAGGCCTGAGCAACCCTGGTTCTCCCAGCCAATGTTGCAAAATCCAAAGTCCCATCAATCTCGGCCACCCTGAGAGATGATGCCGAGGCAGCCAGCCCACCCGGTGCTGCTCCCATCGTCGACATCAAGGTGGCCGGGAAAGAGGGGAGCTGTAGTCTAGCAGCTCTGACGGACGCGGGGACGCAGCTGACAGAGCCGCTGGATGTAAGCCGTTTCAGCTGATGTGGACACGGACCCATCCCACCCGTCGACCCTGCAGTCCTCGGGAATGACCGCCGCTGGAGGCTTACTCCCAAGGAGAGTGGCTGATCCTTTGAGCAACTAAGCTTGCGCTCCAGGCCGAGGTCTTTATCCTGCCCCGGTGCTTTGAAAGGGGCTCGCTCCAAACTGACGCGCCCACATCACTGCTTACATTTCTTCGCTTTCCTTCCCCCCACCCCCCCTCCCCGTTTACCCAGCCTTATAAGCCCCCTAAGGATAATCACCGTCCAGGGATCGGGTGGCTTTGCGGCGCTCTTGGATTTCAGCGAGAGGAGGCAGCCGGTCCCGACGCGTCTCTGACCTCCCCCCCCCCCCTCCTGCGTAATCACGGATAAGAGCGGGGGAGGCTCCTTCTGGAATAGAAAGCGTTAATGGCACCGCTGGCCCTTCAAGCTGCCCGGCCAGCCTTTCTCACCACGAGGAGAGACGCTCATGAGAACAACTGAAACGGCGGCAGGAAGAATCTCTGCTCCTTTCATTTCCTTTTGCACGTTTCCGCAGGAGGCAGCTTTGGATAACCCCTTGATCTGCCCGGACCACTATTGCTCTACTGCGCTCCCTCCCAGGTGCATTGGATTTCATTTCCCCGGGATGGCCGAAGACTGGCTGAGAATTCTGGGAGTTGTAGTCCCAACACCCCTGAAAGATTCAACGATTGGGGGAGGCTGCTCTACTACACCACCTAAACCGGCGCCCTTTACGCACGTCAGGTCACAGCTCCATCTTCCTCTGCAATGGATAGAAATCCAAGTTAACGGGTCCGGCCAAGAAGCTCCCGACCGAAGAGGCGATCTTGATGCTGAATGAGAAACCCCCGCGTCTTCCTAAGCAGGTTTCCCTCGGCTCTCTCCAGTTCACCATCGGGGGCACCGGACCAGGCCTCGAGGGAATGCTTTGCCCCGGAGATGCCCATTTTCTCCCTCCCCTTAAGTCTCAGCCCCCCTCCGCTCGCGCAGCAGCTTCCCCTCTTCCAGGAGAGGCCGGGAGCAAAGTACACCAGCGCGTCCCTGGAAGTGGAGCCCTCCCAGAAGACCTGTAGCGCTGCACTGTCAGGTTTTCCGGAAGGGGCGGGCTCTCAGCCTTTGAAAAGGGCCAGAAAGACTGAAACTAGTTTGTAGGTTGACTAATATTGAGACTAATGCTAGAGGCTTGGGTTAGACCTGGTCGACTCTGGGAAAAGGAGTGGTAATTGTTGCAAAATTGTATTTTAAATGAGGAAGATGAGGATGGGCTTGGCCAAGGAGTTCTGCCTATCCAGGCCTGCTCAGGCCTAAAGTTTGATTAAAATTTCCATTGCTTAAACCAGTGGTGGCGAACCTATGGCACGCGTGCCAGAAGCGGCACTCAGAGCCCTCTCTGTGGGCATGAGCGCCATCGCCCCAGCCCCACCTCCCCTGCAGCCCCCTCACCAGCAGCCCCTCGGGAGGAGAGTCGCCCCTGGGCGCAGCCTGCACGGAGTAGTGCAGCCAAGGACATAGCTGGGCAGCAGGGACAACACTCTGCCCTCGCGCCTCATAGCATGCAGATTATGCTGTGGCATGTGGGCAGAGGGCATGGCTGCCATGGCACTGAAGGGCTGCCTGGGCGATTGGCGGGCCATGGAGGCGGTGTGTGGCTGGGCAGGGTGGGGGCGCAGCAGGCAGGGTGGGAGGTGGAGTGGGGGGGCAGTTTTGGGGCACTCTGTCTCTAAAAGGTTCGCCATTATTGGCTTAAACCAACAACCAAAGCAATCCTCCCAACTTGGATGTTGAGCTACAAAGTCCAGCAATGTGTGCCGCATATTCAGAGTTGAATAACTAAAAAACAGTAACTTCTAGAGGAGCCAAATACTAGTTTTAGGATGACTTATAAAATTGGGCTTTCCTGCCGGACAGGGGCTGTATTGTTTTTAGATCTTCTGAGGAATCATTAATTGCTGGAGAGCTAAGTGCCAATTTGTTTCCATGTTTTAGCTTCAAAATATAGGAAGATATAAAAAGTGTTTCCCTTCTTGCTTTACAGCTCATATTTGTACATTAAAGAGAAGGTAGCCTAAGTTAGCTTCTGCTAGTATAATATGGTGTTGGTTCAAACTTACGAGTAATATTACTGTAAGTCCCAATGCTGCACTGTATAGGAGCAGCCTTGGGTGCTCTTGAGCCCTAGTGTTAAAGAGACATTTAGATACAGTCTGTTTGCATAGTTACCTTGAAAAATATCCCAACCTATACAGAGCAATGAAGGTATATCAGGCTGTTGATTCACCTAGTGCAGGGGTGTCACGTGATGTGTCACAAGGTATGGTGACATTTTTCCCCTTGAGCTGGGGTGGGCGGGGCTTCCGCGTGACACATGCAGCCCATGGGGCGGCATTTTGACACCTCTGACCTAGTGCAAAATAGCTTGTACTAATTGGAAGATGTTCTGCTTGTTTTTAGATAGGGCTGGAAAATAGGAATTTCTACCTGTCAATGTTGTGCCACCCCACGCTACTAAACTACCATCCTGGCAATTGTCTCATTGGAATCTAGATAAGATAGATAACTTTTATTGTCATTTGTATACTGTGGGCACAATGGCACACATCAAAAATGAAATTTAGTTGCCCGTTCTCAAAGTGAAACACATACATGACACACACCTAAACATACTAAGAACAACGTATGTATAGACCCACATCCCTACATATATGTATCAATAAATATTAAATATTGTCCATCTTGAATATATAACGGAAGGAGGAAGCTTGAGAGTTCGCAAGGTTAATGCGGTATGGAATGAAACTCTGGCTGAATCTGGATGTTCTGCTTCGGCTACCACAGAGCCTCCTCCCAGAAGGTAACAAGGAAAACAGGTTGTGAGGAGGATGTGTAGTCTAATGCCAAAGGAATTATATGTGGCCTGAACTGTGGCTATTGTGAATTGGAAAAAGAAAAGAAATCTCCTATATCATATACTGATATCACTTGTAATATTCAGTCTAATAATTTATTTCTTGCAAAATAAATTTTCTCTTTTAAAGGGAGGAAGGGGCCTTTTAAAATACTGTATATGCGTACTGTAGTGCTGAGTATTGGGCTACAATTGGGGAGATTCAGGTACTTGTCCATAGTCAGCCACAAAGCCTTTGGGCCATATGCCAGTGTAGTTATTGTCTTGCAATCCAACCAAATTCATAAGTTTGTTGATAAAACTAGAGCTTATGGAAAAACATTAGGAAGAGTTTCTGGAAGAAATGTAACACACACAATTTCCAATGAGTGCTGCATAAAATCTTCCTCTGAAGTGTGATTCCCCCCCCCTCCCGTCTAAAAAAGTTACTGGAGGTGAAAATATTTTCATTTTGTGCAGAAATAATGAACATGTGGGCTGTCTCCTTCTGTTTAATTCAGTGCTTTTACACAGTCCAAACAGCATTGCATCTTTGCCCCTTCGTCTAGAATAATTACCCCTCCCAAGGGCCATATTTGCATTCATTACTTCAAATACAGCAGAAAAGAAACAAAAAAGAAAACTAGCCTCTTAGATATTATAAGGCAATTATGAATCTTAAAGAGAGCTTCATTAGGGAAAAGAATTTTTTAATATATTTGACATCCAGCAGATGCTTAAAATGTAGCTTTCTCATTAAAAAAAAACCAGCACTTTCAGCATGAAATTTAGCACTATTCCTGAGCCACATACATAGCCATTGTGGGAGAACGGAGCATTTTATTTTAGTTTATTTTAGCCTGAAAAATATAGTGATCTCCAGGATGTGACAGTCCCCAAAGACTGGATAGGTGGGAAAATGTTTAAACTTTTTATCACAATACAGCTCAGCCTAAGACATCTTTCTGGAGTCCATGAAGCCACATATTTTTAGAGGAGGCAGCAGTTGGCTGAAGTTGGCCCCATGCATGTACAGTAGGTGAGGGACTAGAAACATCACTGAATTTTGTAATAGTTACAACTTGCATTACTTACTGGTTACTTCACCAGTTTTTAGCAGTTGCTAGATGTTGGTGATGCTTTTTGGTAGGAAGGGAAGGGGAGGAAGGAAGGAAGGAAGGAAGGAAGGAAGGAAGGAAGGAAGGAAGGAAGGAAGGAAGGAAGGAAGGAAGGAAGGAAGGAAGGAGTGGGAATAAGTGATTCTAGAAGTTTCAAAAGGCCATTCTGATCTAAATTACGGTAAGATAAGGATTATGATGACTAGAATTGAAACTATTAGTAAGCCACCATAAGACAATCACAAAATATCAACCATAATAATAATTATCAAATTTATTGTCCACATATCTTACCACAGGTTGCTTTAGTGGAGTTCATGTCAGATCCCTGTCTGCTTTCAAAGATGGAGCCACCACCTAAACTAGCTGTCCCAGTAGTGACATTCCAGCTATGCTATTGTTCTTCACTATAGCATCTTTCCTTGTCCCCTTTCCAACTTGCTTTCAAAATTTAGCCTGATGAAGACATCGATATATCTGAAAAGCTTGCATATTTTACAACATATTTTAGATGGGTGGATTTTTTTCCTTAAACAAAATTCTCACAATTACGAGAAAGGTTCATTGTGTTCCTATTTATTCAGATAAAAATGATATTCTGCTTTTATAATACATATGTATTATTTAGAGTCAGGCAGATATAAATAAAACTATGTCATTTTTGTATGAGATCAATCTTCATTTTCACTGCCTTTTAAAAATAACATTTTAATCTTGCACCTTACTTTGCATAGACTTTATGATATTTTTGTATTCCTTTAATTTATTATGTTACGGTATATTTCAATGATTTCTTCCCAATTGTGCCCGGTATATGCTTCACTGTTGCTATAAAAATACCTCAAGCAAACAAACTCTGTTCTTTAGAAATGTATCTGTTCAGCTTAATGGTGTTATATATTTAAAACCTTGTGAAATGAATAATTAAAACTACTATCCATCAGAGCTCCTTTTTAGCCTCTGGATCTTACTTCTGAATAAGCATGAATAGGTTCAATTTAAATAGCTCTCTGTGTTAGAAATGCATAGGCATGAGTGCTCTTGAAAAAACAAGGGAAATAAACATCATCTGTTGTTGATAGCATTATTAGAAATTATCAAAATGGAACCGCAACAAATATTAACTGCTTTTTTCATGCAAATCTTTAACTAAAACTAGGCTTGAACTGAGCAAAAATGCTCATGTTTTGCCCCACTTTTCCACCAAGAAGGGTGAAATGGGCTACCTTAGGCAGCAGTGCTTGGGGAAAATAATTTATTATTGGTTTCACCACTCTTATTGGAATTACCACTTTGGATTTTCTGCCTCCAACATGAAACTGTTTTTGACACTGTATTGGCCATGATTTGTTATATTGGTTCTGTATTATATTTACATTTTGACTTTGAAAAAAAATCATTAATGTAACCTGCCTAAAGTCACAAATTATGGAAGGCAGTTTATCAAATGCTGAAATAAACCAACTTTGTTTCCGCTGAAAACTGATCTGGCTTATCTGCTATCATGCATTCTGCCCACTGCTAAGTGTGCTAACTCAGAAAACAGCTACACTCTGATAGGCCTTAACTCTATTTTTTTGTTTGCAATTTCTAACTTTTTCTTAAGTCTACGCACTTTCCACCAAAGAACTGATTATGCACCCTACATGTAACTTATTCAGAAGTTAGTTTCTCATATTTTAAGGGGACATATTCCCATATAAGCATGTTCAGCACTGCAACCCAAAACCTCCAAGTATCATTTCTCTCATATTATTTGTAGGTATACATAAAACCCTGTAGCAACATGTTTGAAGCTATAGCTCTAAAGTAGCTTAAAGTCAGAAAATGTATTCACATTTCATTCCATTCCTATTTGTGCTTTGTTGTCTAATCAAACAGCATTAATAGTTCTGCATTATGACTAAAGGGCTATATTGTTTTGGAATTACCTGCATGAAAACTACCTGTATTTCTCATAGAACCTGATGCTGCCTCTTCGATTATAATAAGATTCATATTACAGCAACATTGCAATTTAAGATGACTGGATCATACAGCAGTGTTTGTCTCTTTGAAACATGCATTGTTTGACTTGTTCTTCTAACGGATCCCATCAAAATATTCGAACTCCCTGTGGACGTCAAGCCAGATTAAGAATGATAGTTAGCCTGAATTACAGAGTTGTTTACATAGAGTTGTTTACACTGACTGAAATCTCCTGGGAGATTTCCTGCTTCATGTGTTCTTTATGTGTCTCCTGAAAACCCTGGGTGTAGATCCCAGCATTTAAAGTTAAATTAATTTGAGATAATCCAACTTTGGTTTTTGTCTTGATCCTGTTCCCTTTTCTATCCTGGTCCACTGATATTATGTAAAGTGGCTAGCCAAAGACCAGATCATACTATCAAACTGAAAATAGTTCTGACTAAAACAGCTGTGTCTGTCATAATTATGGAATAAGTGAGAGATTCAGCATGATAAATGTTTTCTAATAGCTGATATTATCATGGAAATCCCATCTCTCATTAGGATGGTCCTATATTTAGCCATCCTGAATTTCCCCAAAAGGAAAAAAAAAGGTTTCATCTGGCAATACTTTTGAACAACAATTTACAGACTCACTAAGGATGATAGATTGTGATATAAGCATGGCTTCCCAATGGTAATATATTACACCTAAAAGTTTCCTTCTTTTGTATGGCTTTGATCTGAGAAATATGTCAAATATTCAAGTACCCAAATAACTTATTCTCCATTATTCTCCCCATTATTTTCTAATGGGAAGTTGTTTAAAAGTAGCATCTAATCACGGGGAAAGTGTCCAGAAAAGTTTCCTTTCACAGCAAACAAGCTTCTAGGACTGAATTTAACAAATAAAATGTCTGAAAAGCCTATAGTTTTATGTGGAACTATCCACTGAAATGGAAGTTAAGGCTTTAAAACTATCTGGTACTGTATTCTTTATTTCTATTTCTAAAATAGAAAAGTGTTCTGCCTATTAACAAGACCAATTCTATGCTTCTTGTTCTATAAAAATAATCCAAGTCAAAAATCTTTCCACTAAAATAGCAAATCTTACAAATAAGTGATGTTTGTACATAAGAAAGAGTTGGGCCCACAAACCTCCAGTGAAGTAAGCCCAAGACAGTCATCATTCCATCACACTCCAAGGGCAGATATTTTCCAGAGGAAAAGCTTGTTAAATAATTTATTGATTTATACAAAGTCTTTCCAACTGGAGAAGTCAGAAAGCAACTGAAAATCAAGTGAAGCAGTTCTCTCTCCCTTTACATTCTCTTAGAACAAACAAAACAAAATCAAAGGAAGTGAAGCCATCCAAAACCAACATTTAAAAAAGAGAAAGAAACCTTTTCATTTTTACACTAGAAATATACATGACAAAAATCTGTAATTTTCTATATACACAGCTGAGCTGGTATCCTCCAATCATATACAAAACAGTAACAACAGCTTGATTGTTAGGAGCAGGAAAGGTGGGAGGGATGGAGGAGTGGAAATCACAATTTCAAAGGCAGCAGCTACTCCATCCTTAGGCCATTGACATCCCAGCAGCATTTACAGACCCCCCTCTTTCCAAAAGACTAGAATCCAATGGGATGAAAGTTTTAGGCTATGGTTGACATTTAAAGCAGTTACTTTGCACAGGACATCCCAGGAATTAAACAGGCTTCAACTAAGTGCAGATACACCTAGACCACAGGTCTTCAAACTTGGCAACTTTAAGACTTGTGGACTTCAACTTCCAGAATTCCTCAGCCAACCCTGGCTGAGGAATTCTGGGAGCTGAAGTCCACAAGTCTTAAAGTTGCCAAGTTTGAAGACCCCTGACCTAGACCAAAGTTATGCAGCCTGGGTCTCTTCTGGGATAGGTGAGGCTCAACCTCCTAACTATTTAGTCAGCGGTGATGGAGCCTCCAATGCATAACCCTGCAATCAAGTTTGGCTAAAATCAATTATGTTAATCATCTGCAACCCTACATTCCTTTTGAACTGGAGACAAGTCCCCTTAAGGGAGGCGGGTTTGCTCTCTACTCAGGTGTCTAGGGTGACACTAGTGCAGGGGTTTAAGACTTGTGGACTTCAACTCCCAGAATTCCTCAGCTCCTTTGCTGGGAGTTGAAGTCCACAAGTCTTAAAGTTGCCACGGTTGAGGACTCCTGCACTGGAGAGCCGGTTCTCAGCAGCAAGTCCCGGATAGAAGGGGCCGCCCTTTGCCTGGCGGTTAGGCCTGAGGTAAGCCTCTGCCCTTTGGCTACACGCGCTGCGGAGCCCTCGCGAATCCCGCTTAAAGGCCACGTGGCCCGGCTGCAGCCCAGCCCGGCTTGCTTTGAGCGTTACTTTCTTTCGAGTTGCACCGACAGCTCCGGTTTCCGAGGTCAGGAGAGGGTGCGTAGGAAGGGGCTGGGCTGGGGCGAGAGGCGGAACGGCAGAGAAACCCAGAGGTTACCCCACGGAGGCCGGAATAAGCTTCCTTCTTTCCTTCCTGCGCAACGGACAGCGGCGAAGAGAAAGGGCGGCCATTCATGGCCATAACTTATTCGGTAAAAATAGATATATATACATATACAGAAAGGACTTTCCCGACGTGCGGGCTGTACACGACGTGGCGGCGGCCAGTCCCGGGGCTGGCGTCGACTACCCTGCTTGGCCGGCGGCGGAGAGGAGAGGAGGGGCGGGCGGGCCCCAGTCACGAGGGGTCCGAGGCGTTGCTGCAGGGGCTGAGCAGGGCCAGGGGAGCGGCGGCCGCGGCCGCTTTGTGCTTCTTGAGGAGCCGCGTGATCTTCTCGTCGTCCGAATTGGGGTCCAGCGGCTTGTTGTACTCGTCGTCGTCCTCGTTCTCCGAACTCTCCTTCAGCTTCTCCGTCTCCGAGTCGTGCTTCTTCTTGGCCGAGGCCATTTCGGCCGCGTGCCGTTTCCGCCATTTCGTCCTCCGGTTCTGGAACCAGACCTGGGCCGGCCAGAGAGAAAGAGACGGTCAGAGTCAGCCGCCTGTTGTCTCCCGAGGACGGGGACGATCCGGAGACGTCCTTCCCCTAGGCTTCAACCCCCTAGGCTTCAACCAAGTCCAGTCGGAAGCCCCGCTCCCCCCCGCCCCGCATTTTCTGGAAGTGCTGAGGAGCCGTCGGTGGCATCTCCCCCGCCCGGCCTCCCTTCGCCTCCCGCTCTTTCTCGCGCACGAAGCCGGGGGGGGGGAAGAGAGCCCTTAAGTGACCCAGAAGGCCCCTCCCCGCCCCCTCTGAGATGGCAAAGGAGGCCCCACGGCAGCTGAAGGGAGCCGCGCTAAAGTTTGCCGCTACGAGCGCCTCCGTCCTTCGGGAAGACTTAAGCCTTGAAGTCGCTCCGCAGCAAAAGTGGCCTTGGTGGCAGGGTGGGGAGCGGGGAAGGGAGACGCGAGTCCCTAAAGAAAGGGAGGAGGGAGACGTCGACCTTTGCTAGCCATCCTATTTCCAGCCTCACTTTCTGGTGTTTGCAGTGGGATCCTGTGAATTGGCAATAATCCGGAGAATAATGGGAGGAAAGTCCTCGGCGGTGCTATTCGGGTTCTCCGGATTTCAGTGTCTTCAACAGCGACACAGATATTTGGTATAAAGACTGGCCAATAGAATTGTTTTTTTTTTAAAAAAAGCAACCTAAATGGCTAGGAATGAACGAACTCCTAAAAATGTAAATGAAATTATTTTAAATTTTAGTAAGGGAGGGTATGGATAGAGAAAAACTCAAGGTATGACTTTTACTAAACGTTTATTAAAAGTTTTTTTCAATGTGCAAACCGTTTTAGATTTTTTTTTTTTTTAAAAAAAACAACTTTTCACCCAGCCAAGATTCCGGGAGAGAAAGAAGATTGGAGCTGACATCCTCAAAGTAGAATTGCACATACCCCATCCTTCTGAAATTTTTGCCATTTTATGAGTTGTGGTTTCTTTTGTTTCTTTGTTTTTAAAACAGCATGCTTTAAAAAAAAAAACCTCTAATCTGAGCTATTATTTCTTTAGTTTGGAATTTGGATTTCCAATCTGAAAATTGTCGATTTCCCAAAACTGTAAATAGGGCACAATTAGAATATCAGAATATGAGTGGGATTTAGATATATGAGCAACAGGGCTTGCTTTGCATAAATAAATCTGAGCAATACATTTTATTCCTAAATAGGTTTCAAATACTTAAGAAGAACATAAGGCAAAGGATGCCACTTAATATCCTGCTTATTCCAATATATATATATGCTATTTAAATCCCTCACCAGTATGACCAGTTGCACTCTAAGGCCGCAAAAATAGGCATTTCAATGCAAATATGCTCCTGGAGAGCCACCTAAAATAGGTTCCCTACATCCCACTTTGAGTGCCCTAACATTAAGGATTCTGCTAAATAGTGCAGCAGTCTGAAGATCAAAACAATTCAGGGCAGATGTTGGTATACACAAAAAAACTTGTCAATATCACTTTTGTGCAGCTATGTTTTTTTTCTGAGTCCTTGCACAATTCCAAGAAAATTTAGTTTAGGGTCTTATGGTTAGGTGGAAGCTCGTGTACATTAAAAAATTCACATTTTGCCTTTGGAATCTGGAACTTGGTATAATTATTTTTCAACTGACTGCCTTGCAATCCTTCTGCAGAAGACACCTGCAGAACAATTTGTCTATGTGCAGGTGCATAGGCACAGGCCTCTAAACCAGGTCACACCATTCACTCATTCCACCACCAATTAGTCATTTGTAGAAAGGAAATTTCCAAGAACCCTGCTTTCAAGTAGGAGGGCTTTCAATTGTGCCATGAGCAGATTTACTCCAAAATAAAGTCCCCTTTGATTTAAGGAGCACTCCCAGCAAGCAGCTTTGAAATACAGATGAACCACTTTCACCAGAAACAAAAGCCAGCTGAACTGAATAGAGATTACTTTCCCAAAAGTCCCTTTGGAATTAATTGCTGACTTTGCCATCCTAGGTTTTGTTTTGTTTTTTGTTTAAATTCTTTGGATATCTTGGTATTAATCACTGGCTTGGTGCTAATACTATCTAAATATCTTCCAACTGAAAATTTAAACTTTATTTAAACTTAGCTTTTCTTTCTTCCTCCTAAATAAATTAAATAAGAAAAAACTCACTCAGAATATGGATATTCTGGGTGAGGTCCACCCAGAATAAATGTGCATCAAGATGTTAGCCACACATTAAGCAAATCCCTCAGCCTCTTAAAAGCATAGGACATGTTAGTATCAATATATCTTTCTGGCCTTCTGTAACACTAGAAACTAAGGCAACCTTTAAGACTATTTCTCTTGTTTTCAAGACAATTAATTCACAGAAAAAACATAGTACAGAGTCGTGAGAGAAATTCCAGCCTTCTAGAAAGACTAATACTCATAGCCACTAACTTTGCTTTAAAAAGAGGCTTTCTATATTCAGGAAGAGATAATCTTTAAATTTGTAAAGCATCTGGTTCCAATCCATATTTTAGGTTTGGCATATGACTTTTTTATTTTCAGTTCAACAGATTCTTATTGCAAAATCCTGCGTTAAGCAAAAATATTTCTGAATTCCTTGCTTCCTGAGAAAATGGTGAAATTGCCTTTCTGAACCATCTAAAGAAAAGCTCTGAGAGGATTTATAATGCAAAAGGTGTCTCAAACTTGGCAATGGGCAAATATTCAATTAATTAGCTTAGCTTTTATTTCCAAAAAAGGTTCTCTCATTTTTAAATAATTTGCATCTTGCCAGGAATATCTTTTTTTCCCTCCAGACCTTAAACATTTCAGATTACCTCATTGCTAGAACCCTGAAATGAGTGAAAAGGTAAAACAGGCACCGGTGGGGGAGCAGCAGAGGTAAGTTTGGAGCCAAAAAGAAAGGCTGAAAATAGTGTCCTTGCATTTAACCTCTTCATAATATTTTATTTCTTATTTAATAGTAGCAATGGACATTTGTTTTATTTTAGTATGCTAGGAAGAACTTGATCTGTGGTAAGTATCAAAGTTTCCCAAAGTTCAAGATTTGCTTTGGTTTGTGGGTTTTTTTTTTTTTACATCCAGGAATGAACTGTGTGTGCATTAATATGAGCTGTCTGACTAACAGGAAACCTAAGGTTTTGACAGGAAACCTAATTTTGTTCTAAGGAACCTGTAGCTTGCCTTCACTCACATCAAGTACAGCAGCAAGGCAAAGAGGTATCGCCAAGCAAACTGGCACAACCCGAATAAAACCTAAACCAGGCTTTGAATCCTAGCTAGTGCTAATCTGGGCACACTTTCTCTGGGCTAACTTCTAAGAGGCTGCCGGCTTCCTTGGAGACCATCCGCCCTAGTTCCCCGCGGCTGACACCAGCGGCTCCGGAGATTTAGGATTTTGCAACTTGCTGTGCCCTTTGGCCCTCCCTCCCTCCCTCCTCGGGCTGAACCTGCGCTGGAGTCGCTACGACGGAAAGCCGAGCTCGGCGCCCCGCTGGCCGAGAGCGTCCTACCTTGACTTGACTTTCCGTCATCCCCAGCGAGTAGGCGAGGCGCGCTCTTTCCGGGCCGGCCAAATATTTCGTCTGCTCGAAGGTCTTCTCCAGCGCAAAAATCTGCTGGCCCGAGAAGGTCGGTCGGGAGTGTTTTTTCTTGCCATCCTTGTCCAAAACCATCCCAGCCTGGGCTGAAAACGAGGGGGGGGAGGGAGAGGAAGAGCCCCATCAGCGCCTCGAGAAGCTCCGAAAGGGGAGCGCTACGCAGGAAAACCGCGCCGCTTGCTCAGCTCTGCCTTTCGGCCTCGACCGGAATCCTGAAGCGGCAACTTGGGACCTACGCTAGTGCGACAGCCCCCTTCCATCCCCACGGCGGGGAAACCCAAGGAAACGGAACCGCCGTCTCCACGGGCGGACGAAGGCCGAGTAGCTCGGTCGCGCGAGTCGGAAAGAAACCTTTGCCCGCAGCCTCGGGAAAGGCCGCCTCCCCGCCGCCACCCCCTTCGCTTTCCCCGCCTGGCTCAACGGACGGCGGAGGTAACAGCAAGAGAAGCCCAAGCGGCGGGCCTCGGAGCGGGGTGGGACTCTCGAGGGAATCCGCTACGGGCGATCCCGGCGACTTCCCGTCCGAGAGGGATGGCTCTGAGCCACTTTTTGTTCAAATGTCCTAGAAACCGCCGCAGCAACTGGACAATCGCTCAAGGCGAGGTGGAGCCGAGCATGGGCAGAGCGCTGATGGAGAGCCCTCGCTAAGCAGGGAGCTGGCGTTTGTAAAGCGAGCCTCTACCCTGAATGGGCGCTCGAATCAATGGGCGGTAAACATCGAAAGGGACCCCGGTACAAACGGTCCCTCGGTATTTCTGCCTGCTCGCGCCGTCTCCGCTCCTTTGCGCCCTCCCCCCCCGTCCCCCGCGCTCCGAAATTCGCCTTACCGGGACAGGCGAGCCGGGGATCCCTCCAGGGCGATCCCTGCATAACTCCGGGCCAGAAAATTGGAGGCCGGCCGGGCAGCTCGGCCAAGGGCTTGGGGTATCTGGAGACGGCGGCCGGATTGAAGTACATCCCCGCGGCGGCCAGTCCGTTCAGGCGGGGCAGGCCGGAGAGCAGGTTGGCGGCGGCGGCGGTGGTGCCGGCCACGGGTCTCCCCAGGATGTCGCTGATGCCGTGCGGCGTGCCCAGCGGGATCTGCGCATTGAGGCCGCCCAACGCGGGCGCTTTGAAGCCGGCCGGGCTCTGCAAGGCGTAGGGGAAGAGGGAGGTCTTCATCTCGGCCATGTTGTGCAGCGCGGCCAGCGGCGTACTGCTGAGCACGAAGGCGCCCTGGCGGTTAGCCTCCATCTGCCCCACGGCTAACATTGGGGAGCATCAAACGGGGGCGGCGGCGGGGGGGGGAGAGACCGGGCGGAGGGAGGGAGGGAGGGAGGAGAAGGGAGCCGCCGCCGCCGCCCGTCCTCCAACTCAGAGAAAGCGAAGGCGGCACGCTCGGCCTCTCCGCCGGCGCGGAGAAAGTAGCAGCCGAGAACCAAGACAAGTCGCCCAAGTTGGGCACTCCCCGCTTCGAGGCCGCGATCGTCCCAGGTCCCGCTCGTGTGCCGAGGAGGGCCCCCAGCCGCGATCGCCCGGGGTGGGACGTTCTCGGGCTCGGGGTGAAGGAAGAACAGGGCGTGGCGGTGGCCGAGAAAGAAGGCGCGGGAGAAAGCCCAGCGGCCCGCTCCAGTGTTCTGGCGGCCGCGGCTTTTCTGCTTTTAAAAAAGCACCGACGGCGCCCCGCTTGGAAATCCTGCAGCGGGGGGAGGGTGGGGGAGCCGGAGCCCTTTCCTCCACTTGGCCCCGGCTGGCTTTGGCCGCGCGGCCCCTTCCTTCTTCCCGGCCTCCGCGGAGCTTCCCCGCCTGCGAAAACGCCTCGGCGAAGGAGAGTCCCCGGTTGGGACAAGATGCGCTGATAACCTCGCAGCCACCTGCCAGCCGCGCTCCTCGATTGGCCGGGATCTCTTCCGAGGCCGCTGCTCTCAGCCAATGGCTTGGCAGCCTGCTCTCCCGCTTTGCATCCGCCGCCCGCCCAGCGTCTCTTTCGGCCCGGACGGAGGCGGGGAAAGACGCGCCAGGGCTGGGAGGGGGCGGGGCCGGAGCGACGCTGCTTGAAGGTTTTGTGATAAAGTCGGTCAAGGTACTTTAAATGGCTGTAAATTTACCAGCTGATTTATCTTGCCAACGATTAAATAAATCCCGCGGAATGGGAGTTTAGTTAGGCGTAAGCTTCTCTTTTTCCCTCCCCCCTTTCTGGGTTTAAGCAATAAATTTTGGAAAAATTAATAAAGTAGGGCGTTTATGTCACTGAAGTCCTCCAGACCTTTTCGCACCATTATTCAAAGCCACTTTTACCAAGGAAAGCTCCTTTTTCGCACGGCGGCTCATTTCGCTTTTCTGCTTTTCTGAGACCGCTAAAAAAACCGTCAACGCGTCTTTTTCCACGGCAGAAGAAACGGAGCGACATAAACGGATTCTGTGAATTTGCCGTTTCCTTTTTTTTCCCCTTCATTTTTGTTTCCATTTCCAGACAAAATTGTCTTCTGTTTGATCTGGGGGGGTTTCTGAGTCTGTCTCTGTCTCTCGCTTCCGAGGGTGCTTAATCTTATCCTCCAAAAATTTCGTGTCCCTGTTGATTACATTGGAACCGCCGCCTCCCGCGCTCGATTTTTCAGCCTGACTGTCCAAAAGCAAGCCAGGGAGAGCGGGCGAGAGGTTTTCCGAAGCTCCTCTTGGTCGGTCCTTTGAGTCAAGAGTTTATTTTACTGCTTAGTATGAATCTCTCCTTGGCCGTTACTTTTTTTATTAAAAAAATAAAATAAGGTCACAAATGATCTCAGTCGAGCGAACTTTCCGATCCAGCTTGAAGCATATCTCGAATTGGTGCACCCGACGACGCCTGATGTTTGGGGAAACCTCCGATAGTTTGACTTTTTAAAGAAATTTTGTTTTGTTCTTCCTAGGCAAGGAGTAGTTTCTTAGGCCAGTTCTGAAACTAACTAATATTTCCTCTTTTACTCAGAAATGATCCTTGCTGGTTTCTTGGGAGGTTTTCTGCCAGAGTTTTGTAACCAACTGCGTTCAGCTGGCGCTCCCGATTAGAGGCTGGATCCTGAAGCGGCCTAATAACACTTAAACCATCCAGGATGGCGCAACCAGCAATAATAGGGGCACTTATTTAAAATGAACTGATTTGAATCCGAAACATATCAGGGTCCAAAAGGCACTCACCCCCCCTCCCCACCAAAGTTCTGGGAAACAGACCTTGGCTTCTAGGCCTGAAGAGAAAAACCACCGAATTATGGTGAGAGCCCCACACCGGGATCAACAAAGCCTTGCTTTTTATAAGTGGAACGTTAAAACTCAGCAGCTTCTACTGACCCTTCTGGGATATTTAAGAGTTGTGATTGCTAGGAAAGGACTTGAGAAGAGGAGACCAAGACGAAGCAGAAGCCAAAAAGCAAAAAACAAACAAACAAACAAAAGCTGCACCAATAAAAAAAAAAAGATTGTGCAAAGGCGACAGTGACGTAAAACCAGATCTATTTGGAGATCTAGTCTGGGTCGGTCACCGGAACCAGAGGTTTTGTCTTCCGAGCTCTTGGACTAGTGCTCAGGGATCTTCTCTGTAGCAGACCTATCTGGACTTGCTGGTGGTCTTCAGCGCAGAGGAAAACAAGCCCATGACCATAGTTGTATCCCGACTGTGGGCGAGTGGGAGCATTAAACCTGTTGCCTTCCACGGCCGGTCTCGGAAGCAAATATTATAACCTGTGATGCTGAGATCCAATTGCTACAAAATCTGGGATAGTAAATATGCGCAAGGTTTTTTTTTCCCCTTGCCTGGAAAAGAGCATTTTCTAGATACGTGTCTCACATAATAGAGAACTCATTTTTGCTATAATTTCCTCAGAGTTATTGGTTCTAAGTGCCATTCAGCTTTCTGGAGTCTACCTCCCCTTCTCCTAATAATATTTTCTTTAGATCAGACCAATAGGTGACTATAGTACTTGGGCCAATATTTTAGTTGGTTCCTTTTCTCTCCGTTTCTCCCACAGTATCCCAACTATTCCAGCTCAGAAAGTTGTATTTGTATCCTAGGTGTCCTCGTCTCCAAAATCCGAATTTTTTTTTTCCCCAAAACGCAGCTGCCTGCATAGAATGAGTCCTTGCAAGGAGCAACGTTGGGAAGCCACTGTTCTGGTGACCTTAAGGTTATACATTTTCTTGGAGTTTAAATCCTGGGGCGTGAGTGGTGGTGAGAAAGAAAAATTCCTCTGGGAAAAGAAAAGAAAAGGAAAAGGAAAGAAAAGAAAGACAAATTGCTTCTCTGGAGCAGGGGTCCTCAAGCTCAGCAACTTTAAGACTTGTGGACTTCAACTCCCAGAATTCCTCAGGGGTCCTCCACTTCGGCAACTTTAAGACTTGTGGACTTCAACTCCCAGAATTCCTCAGGGGTCCTCCACTTCGGCAACTTTAAGACTTGTGGACTTCAACTCCCAGAATTCCTCAGCCAGCAACTTTAAGACTTGTGGACTTCAACTCCCAGAATTCCTCAGCCAGCTTTGCTGGCTGAAATTCTGGGAGTTTAAGTCCACAAGTCTTAAAGTTGCCGAGGTTGAGGACCTCTGCTCTAGAGAGTGTCCGTTTTCCCCTTAGTTTTAACACTCTTCCAACGCACATTCATACTTCCAATGAAATGCTATTCACAGGTGTTTTGGGATCAACTTCAGTGGAGCTGATTTTCCAATAGAAGACCCTGCCATCTATTGAATTATTCGTTTAGCTGGAATCTTGAAGAAGAATTTGGGGCGAGGGGCGGGGCGGGGCGGGGCGGCTTTTATGAGCCCTGACTGGCCCGAGGCAAACTCAGAATCAGAGGAAGTTCCGCGATTTCAGCTACTGGGCGCCAACGGGGGTGATCAGTTTTGGGGAAATATCGAAAGAGGACCCCGGACGATTCCCCGGGACTTCCAACCAATAAAATCAATGGGGCTCTGCCAGGAAAAAATTCAAAGGAAACGTGGCCGTACGTTTTCCTATTAGCTCATGCCTTTCCGATGCACATTCTCAGTTACAACATAATGCTATTCACGCGTGTGGAACAGAGGTTAGACCGTACAGCAAACAAGTACGCATTTTTAAGCCAAAGCTTGCTTGGAAATGACTTCTTCTCTCTTTTAAAAAGATCTTTTTTTTTTGTTCCTTCTCCCTCCGCCCCATTCTTTCCCGAGTTCTTCCTTTTACAGAACCAGGTTACAGCAGCAAACAACGCCTCTCTTATGCATAAGAATAAGATAAGAGAAGAAAGAGTAAGAATAAGAAAAATACGCGCCTATACGAAGTTCTATAAAATGCCTACAACAGGCCAACCCAAACAGGCACAAGCCAGACCTAAAGAGAATAGATTTCTAGGTGTGTTTTATCAGGCAAATCGTGGCAAATCAAGCAAAAGAGGACGGGGGCTCACTGCTCAGGAATCTCGGTACTTCGTTAGAAAAGAAAGTATTTTTGGGGTGGGGGCGGGAGACTTCGAAGGCGACTTTCACTTTGGCCTGCGGGGTTCCTGCGACAGCCCCCCCCCAACCTTCTGCCCTTGCGTGGCATGCTGGGCTGCAATCCTCATGATCCCTAAACAGGACCAAGGAATGGCTGAGAAGGGGGCGCAATTCTTCTCGGGAAGACTAAAATTCGTCGACCTCACCCATAGCCGCCTCGCTTGTGTAGGGCGTGCCCACCAGAAAGGGGCTCCGTATCTTCTCTGGCAATTCATTTGCCCGGAGAGGTTTTCTTCGTTGGGGGCATGCAATCCCGAGAGCAAAGAAGGGGGGGCGCCTAGTTCTCCGTCGTTTTTAAAGTGCCCCCCCCCCGGACGCCGCGCCTCGTTTTCAGACGCCACCAATTTTGCGCTTTTAGCTGCAGCAGATACAGAGGGTCTCCTGCCGCTTCCCGCCAGCTACGCCGGCCGGAACCTCCCCCCCCTCCCCGATCCTCGCGATTGCTCCGAAGAGGCCGAAGGAAGAGGGAGGCGGAGGCGTCCCACGAGGAGAGACGGTGAAGGGAAGAATTGCTGGAGAATCCAACGGCTTGGACTGGTCAGGACCGAAGGGGGGGGGGGAGAGCAGACCCAGGAAGGATTCAGATTTGGGGGACCCATGCATGCCTCTCAGTTGACCAGCGGTTGGAGTGGAGGTAAATTTGTATCCCAGCTCTGGACGCCCAAGGATGAAGTCCTTTAGCCATCTTGAGGGATCCTTACCGTCCCAGAAGGACAGCCGAGACATGCGTTTGAGGGAGAAAGACACCACTTATCCTCTTCCTGGGATACCTAATCGTATCATTCAGCAAGCAGGAGATGGAGGATGTCATGGTCAAGCCACGTGAAGAGTGCTTAGAGGGAAAGTCAAAGGGGTCCTCTGTTTGTGACCCAGGAAAAGATGGAGTCACCTTCTGCCTTTCCCCAAGGAGTGTTGGAGAGCAGGGCCAGGAGGGGAGCGTGGCCACTTTATTGTGCGAATTGGAAGATGAGAGACCAGCAAGCCACAGGTTGGTTTCCCAAGAGTGGAGTGGATGGAAAGCTCTCTAATCCACAGCCGTGGCCAGGCAGGCAATTCTTGAGAAGTCATCCTGGAGTTTAAAGCTCAAAAGTATCCCAGGAAGGTCTGCAGAACTTTTCAGGCACTTCAACTACTGAGTTTTGTGATATATTTTTACAGTCTCCAGGAGGATTATTTGCTTCCTGCTCTAAACATCTCTGGTAAAGTGTTGGTCCTTCTTTGTGGAAGTAAAATTGGGGTTTAACTGTTTGCAGTAAATTTAATGGAAATCCTTGTTCAAACGGCCTTGTGTATTAGTTGCAAAGCACCTAACACAATCAGCATTCCCTTCTCCCTCATAAATTCCACAATTCTATGTTCTTAAGGATATTACTTCCCTGGTAATTCAATTCCTGTAAAAGTCAAGAAATAAGAAAAAACAGCAAAAAGAAAAAGATTTCCACATCAATAGTGGTTTTTTTTAAAAAAAAGTGTATTTAAAAATCACTTACATTATACAAACACTATTAATGCAGGACTAACACACAGTTTATGTGAAAGCAAGTGCCATTTTCTTATAGGAAATGTAGGAAAAGGAATACATAAACAATAAGACTATCTCTTATGGAAGAAAAGATAGTTCTGTGCTATACTGAATTACAGCCCGTCCTTGTTTAGCAACTGCAATTGGGACCAGCAACTCAGCTGTTAAACAAAGCAGTTACTAAGTGAGGATCTCATGACTGTGCTTAGGATTTTACCTCAGCTTTTCTTTACTTCTTGCTACTTCCTTATGTTCCTCCTTACTCCTTTTTCCCTCCGAGGACGTCTTGGCGTGGAATAAATAAATAAGCAAGAGAAAATAAGAGTAGAAGGACACAGGGAAGTTGCCAAGATTGAGGACCTCTGCCTTAAGGCACTAAGAATAAGTGGTTCAGGGTCAGGAGAAAGAGTTTTGTCTGGACAAAGCAAAAACAATCCATTTTCACCGAAGCTGCGTTTTCTTAAAATTATTAAAAATAATATTGTAATATTAACATATTTGTTCTTTGTAAAAGTACTTTTAGCTGCTCACCACTTGAGTGGTTTATGTGTTCAAAAACCCAACATGCCAATAAAAGAACTGCAGTGAATAAAAATAGATGCTGGAGTCAAGCTATTCTCCAAAGCACCAGAAGGAAGGACAAGAAGCAAAAGGTAGAAACTAAGCAAGGAGAGAAGCAACCTAGAACTAAAGAGAAACTTCCTGACAGTAAGAACAGTTAACCAGTGGAACAACCTGCCTCCAGAAGTGGTGAATGTTCCAATACGGAAGTTTTAAGAAGAGACTGGACAGCCATTTGTCTGAAATGGTATAGCAGGGGGTTGGACTAGATGACTAGCAGGGGGTTGGACTAGATGACCTCCAAGGTCCCTTCCAACTTTATTATTATTATTAATAATAAGAAGAAAAAATCTACCTTAGGGAATGCCTATGATTATTACACCTAAAATCCACTAAGCCAGTGGTTCTCAACCTTCCTAATGCCATGACCCCCAAACATGTGGTCGTAAGTCAAGGACTACCTGTATTTCCCTGCGGGCGGGGCAGGAGGAGGCGCGCACGCTCCGCCTCCTCTCCTGTGGCTGGAGCGCACACTGGGCAGGCCAAGGGTGCACGCAGGCCGTTACTCAGCAACCGCCTCGGCCCGGGAGCGCCGCACATGCGTGGTGCTGCCCCCTGCGCCAGCCAAGGCATAGCTGGCAAGCGGCAGTGACAGCGCAGGCCGACCACAGGCTGGCCCACCAGCTGGCCCAGCCCAAGGGAGGTAAGCCACCTGCCGGGCCCCATGCGCGCCAGCAACCCTCCCTGTGCCCGCCGCTGCCCCGCTAGCCTTACCTTGGCCACCGCACATTCGGTGCGGCGGCAGGCAGGCCCAGGCACTCCTCGGTGGCCATGGCACATGGCAGTGAGGGCGCAGGGCGACCACCCACTAGGCCACCAGCTGGTCCAGCCCAAGAGAAGTAAGGCACCCGCCGGGCCCCACGTGCACCAGCAACCCTGCCTGCACCCGCTGGCCTCCCACCTCCCACCCCTGGCCCTCTTTTACTTACATTTAGTAGTTGCTCAGCAGGGAGGGGTGGAAACGTCCAGAAAGCTCGCCTTAGCTGCAGACAACTTGCAGCACCATTTGCAGACTCGGACTTTTGGTGGGCTCAGCAGGGCAGAGATAGCCTGGACAATTCCTATTGGCTTTTGAAAGCCAATAGAATTAGACTCTATTCAAGAGAGTCTATTCTATTGGCTTTCAAACGTCAATAGAATAGTCTCTTGAATAGAGTCTATTCTATTGGCTTTCAAAAGCCAATAGAATAAGAGGGAGTAGCACAGCTAAGGAAAAGGGGAAAAAATGGCGGACTGCGTTGTTTGGCGACTCCCGTGAAATGTTCGTTCGACCCCAAATGGGGTCGCGACCCACAGGTTGAGAACCGCTGCACTAAGCCTAAGGTAAAACAAACTTGTGAAAACACAGACATATCCAATGCATCTTCAGCGAGGAAGATACTTCTGGATGGGCCACAGATGGCATCTTATTGCAGAGAAATTAAAATATAAATTTAGTTTCACATGGGTTTCAATTTCACTGAGTTACAGAAAGGTTTTAAGGATACAGTACCAAATGCCATATGTCCTGTAATTATTTCTGTGATCTTCTGCTCTAATTCTCTCTTAATAACATCAATCAAAAATGCACAGACATGCATATAATAATTTTAGTAGGTCTATCATCCACCTTAAGATTTTCGATGGGTTGACCTTCAGCTGATTAGTTAATCACTGACATTTAAATAAATACAGCTGCCATACAAATCTAGTAAAAGTACCTTTTGGAAGGTCTTGAGAGAAGGTGGAGTTATTTTCTGTTGTGAACCCCCACCCACCCGCCCTGCAATATAGGAAACCAAATTAGTTCTCCTTGCTAGAAATACAGGCCTTATTGAAAATTGTGATGCCTTCCGCTATATGTCTTGTCCTGCATATTCAGTTTTCCAGTCCTACCTAGACATTTTCTCCAGATGCTGCATTGGAATATGGAACAGTTCTGACAAAGCTGCACCTTGAAGGCTTCAAAACAAGTAACTGTTCAAAAAATGTTGCTGTTGATTTGGGCTGCTGGCCACAGTGCTACTATGAGCACAAGAAGCAATTTGGTACTTTTAAGAAGGCAGAATGACAAGAGAAACACACTAGAAAAAGTTCCTGTCATTTATACCAGGGGTAGTCAACCTTGGCTCTTTTATGACTCGTGGACTTCAATTCCCAGAATTCCTGAGCCAGCTTAGCTGGCTCAGGAATTCTGGGAGTTGAAGTCCACGAGTCATAAAAGAGCCAAGGTTGACCACCCCTGATTTATACGATGACATCATAAGGGCTTGTACCAGAGTTGCACATAGCACCCCTTTCTCCCACTTCACTAGAATAAAATAAACTCATCACAAGAGATGCTGGTAGCATTTTTAAATAATTTTAAAGAGGCTACAAAATACATGTTGCAGAGATTGCAAGGCAGTATTAACTAAGACTGGAAGAAGTATTTTGTTAGCCACTTTTCTGTGTCTCTAAATTCATGAGGGGAAAAAAGAAGCAACAGGTTTCTTTCTCCCGCCTTAATCAGTTTTTTAATTTTTTTCTTACTGAATTTTTGGCAAAGGGAATAAAATATTTCCTGACTGAATTAAAGCTGATGTTCCTATTTCTAACAATTTGGGCTATTAAAGGCCTCAGGTTAGTATACTAGTCTCTTTTCGTTTGGGAGCTATAGATACCAATTTCATCCCATCTTTATTTTTCATTTTCTCTTTTATGATAAAGGACAAAGTTCTGATATTGCTAAACCTGGTGGTCTAGAGATGTTATTTAATTCCCTAAAAACTGATTCCCAATCCAATCCAATGGCCAGTTGGATTGTTCCAGGATCATATTTCTTGCAGAAGTTTACAAATACAATCTTCACATTTTTTTTGCTAAAAGAATTTAGGCATGCTACCACTGATGTATTAAGTTCTGTGAATTCGCTCTAGTTCTTCCAGAGAGGGCTCTTAATAGTTTCTGTTTCCATAAAATATTCTATATTTTATCTCCGAGTTCCTGTTCCATTGATATAAGAACTGAGTTTACATTCCAGAGACTTCTTTGTTCATCTTATACTTTCTGATTGTAGAACAGATGAAATAAACTATGGCAGTTTGTACAGAACGCAGGAATTCAATATTCTTCTCCTAAAGAAGGAATATTGAGGCTTAAAGCTCAATATTCTCTGACCTAGAAATCTTTCACCCAAATGTATCATTGGGCAGAAGAGGAGACCAACCACGTTTGTCCTTGGAACTGTGCCAGTTCAATAGCATAGCCTAGCATGAGAACATGGTTGGAGGAAATGCTTTAGCCAACTGGGTCCAGCAATCAGCCATGAAGAGTCTGCAGGACTCCTGACCTTGGGCCAATGTTCCATGGAGTCCACATTCCTGCTGCCATCTCCCATCCAGTCCACCTACAATGCTGTAATGAAAATTTTCTTCTCCCTTTTCTTTTGTTTTTGTATTAAATGGAAAAATTAGTCCCGCTTTTTAATAAATCTGATTTGGAGTCAGTCCCCAAGGCCTTCTGGGAAAAGCAGGTTTTGATCAGTTTCCAAAAGTCCACAGTCACACAGAAGAGGGGCTTTACCTATTCTCCAAAAGTACTTGAGGGCAGGAGATGAAGTAATAGGTGAAAGACCATTAAAGAGAAATCCAATCTAGAACTAAGAATAAATTTCTTTTCTTTTTTTTTAATTTTTAAAAACTTTTTTACTTACAATACAGTTAAAAAAGAAAACATTGGACATGACGTAACATTCCAATATAAACCTTTCTGTCAAGTTATTTCTCTTCTTACATTTAGTTCTTTATCTCTATAGATACATATGGGTTTTTTACACAATACTTAATTCATTTCTCTATTTGCTAGCCTAAAATTATATACATTTCCATATTGACACTAATCTATAACCCCAACAGTCCTCCTCGACTCCCACCAATAGTAAAATTTATCCCAGATTTCATACTATTCAGATCCACTTTTATCCTTCATTTCCATCGTAAGCCTGTCCATTTCAGCACAAGATAGTATTTTGTATAGTATTTCTCTAAGAAGAAATTTCTTGATTGAGAACAATTAATCGGTGGAATACTTACTTCTGGATGTTGTAGGGGCTGCACCTCTGGAGGTTTTCAAGAAAAGACTGGACAGTCATTTGTCTGGAACGATATAGGGCTGCCTGCTTAAGCAGGAGATTGGATTAGAACAGGGGTAGTCAACCTTGGCTCTTTTATGACTCGTGGACTTCAACTCCCAGAATTCCTGAGCCAGCTAAGCTGGCTCAGGAATTCTGGGAATTGAAGTCCACGAGTCATAAAAGAGCCAAGGTTGACTACCCATGGATTAGAAGAACGCCAAGGTCCCTTCCAAGTCTATTATTCAATGTTCTAAAGTATGGGCCATTTTTGCTTCACAGAGTAAGTTGTTCTGCAGGAGGCCCATAATAAGTGCTTTTTAACTCTGGGAAAGATAGCCTCTTAGGTGCCCAAGCCCTAAACTACTGTATGTTGGACTTTAAAAGTAATGATCAGCATTTGACTGAAGCTTCAATTTTGCCTTTGGAAACCCTTTCTGAGTAGACATGAACAGCTTGAAGTATAACGTTTTAACAGCTGCAGTTCTCAACACATTTACTGTCAATGGATAATTTACTATGATAGGGATAAACTTGAACAGGACCATATTTTATATTATGTTGATGAATATTGTGTTATATGTATAAAAGCGCAGAAATTACTTTAATTTATTATAGAAACATATTGTATTTTATGATTAAAAATATTATATGGTTCTGCATACTTCACTGCATTTTTTCTGTTTGCTTCTATATATCTTAGAAGTGAAGGAGGCTTATAAAAATCACAAGTTTGTCTGCTCCTAGGTTAAAAATCAGAGACATAACGCTCAGTACAATGTAATAAAACCTCAAGAAATGAAAGGATCAACTACTGTATTCCTAAAGTGTGAATTTACATCATTAGCATGAATTTATGTCATTTATTTATTTAACTAGGCTTATATGCCACTCCAGTTTTTGCCAACTCTGAATAATGCTCTTAAATAGGATTAAAAGAGGAAAAATACTGATCGTCCTCAATTTACGACTGTAATTGAGCCCAGAATTATAGGGGTAAGTTTTGCCAGTCATTAAGTGGGTCACCATGTGACTGTGACTGCTTTGACATCCGTTTTTGCAGTGATTGTTAAGATAATCCATTGTCCACAATGGGCATTTTAGCCAGAAACCAGAAATAAACACTGATTTCTGGCAAAAATTGGGATGGTCCCACAACGACAGGATGCTGTAAACTATCCTAAATGGGGGCCAGTTGCCGGGTGCCCTTAAATGTGACCCTGATCAGAAATCACTCTTCTGATTCATCAAGGGCCTTCCTGCTTTTTCCCAGGAATGTAATGTACCGCCATTCTTTGTAGCAAAAGAATACCAGCAGGACTTCATTGCTTCCTCCCTATTGGA
This sequence comes from Crotalus tigris, assembly GCF_016545835.1. NCBI lineage: Eukaryota > Metazoa > Chordata > Lepidosauria > Squamata > Viperidae > Crotalus > Crotalus tigris. Next base: position 1,521,890 of record NW_024096561.1, read on the forward strand.
CAAGTAAGTAGCTGACTTGCCTTACTTGTCTTTTTTTTAATTGTGGTAATATAAGATTTAGCTACTATACCAACATGGGTAGTTTCATATCTGAAAGAAGGAGATTTGTGTAATAATTATTCGTTCTTCATGGATATTGCTACAACAAGAGCAATATATAACTAATTTAATTATTCCTAGTATCTACACAAGATATGTAGTAGTACTAGCATCTGGTCTAATCTCCTGGGATAGCTGGTGGGAATTTAAAGTTCCTACTCTGAAGGAGTAAGTGAAAAAGAGATGCTGTGTCTGCCTCCCCTTCTCATATCTTTTTTTTTTTCATGAGAAAAGGTAAGCTGGCTAAAATATTTAGTAGACCCCCAAGCATTCTTTGCAGCACATGTTGCTCTGTGAATGCTTAATATATACTTAATATATAATGTATGCAATATATACAAACCTTCAATCTGATGGTTGTAAAAAGCCTTTAAAAATAACTTATGCAATGTGAAATATCAATTTAAGTAAAAAAAATGCAAAGTTTAAATTGAGTCAATGTTTTACATTATTTCTGGATTCAGTGTTGGATTACTTTTCATAGTTACCCCTTTTTATACGAAGCAGTGAAAAGATGCACCATGATATCCTTTCTACAACCTTTTTTAAAAATAGCATTTTCCTGGGATTTTGGCAGAGAAGGGAAAACGTAAAGTTTCTTTCCCTGCATCTTGTAGTCCAATTAAGACTAACTTTGCACTAAGTATTAAACAAAAAAAATAAACAAATCCTTTGTTGCATATGATGCATTTCAAGTAACTTGTAGTTGGGTCCTTATTCTGCCCTTTTTGTTAATGATTTTATTCCAGATTGCTGTCATTTGCAGTTGCAACTCTGTTGATTACACACTTGAAAACTTCCAGTTAAGAGATTCTGATCCTGAATTCTGGAGAAAAAGTGGAATCAATAGAAGAGGAAGGTACTGCCACCTGCTGATTATCATTCTAAATTGCAGAAACCTCACCAAAAAACAATAATTTAATAACCTTCCTACAGAGGTTTTGTGAGATTGCTTGCTGTGTATCATATCATATATCAGGTATCTCAAACCTCCCATCAAATGGCATTTTCTTGGTCTCACTATTGTTTTGCAGCTTTTAGTAAGTGGTCTATTTCCACTAAATTAAAGGAGAACAAAAGAGTTGCTTATGTTCTATTCCTTTTATGCAGTAGATTATTTTTATGAATAAAAGGAATACAGGTCTGCCCCCTTTTCCTACAAAAGAATACTACAATGTTAATCTCTTGAAGGGAGAAATTAATCAGCTGTAGTTTCTTGACATTAATTTTGTTTGTTTTTAACAGTATGTTCTTTTTGTTAAAGAAAAATGTGTTAATCTAACACAAATTATTTCTTTCAGTCTTTGCATAACATTCAGTGTGTTGGTTAGTAGTTTATTATTTTTAAATACCTACACAGTTTGATCTTGGAGGTTTTCTACTGAAATGTGAAATACAATAATAATTATTACAAGTTAAGTTCCTGTATGGCAAAATATTGCTATGCAAAATGCTTCTTTTTCCTATTCCAATCAATCAATTAATTTTGCTCAATTCTGGGCTGCAAAGATCTAGACCAGGGTGTCAAACTGCCGGCATGCGGGCCAGTTGCATCATATGGAGACTGTGCTCACCCCAGCTCCGGCAATGCAAAAAAGTTGTGATACATCGCGACACGTCACGTGACATGGCGAGTTTGACACCTATGATATTCTAGACCAGCGGTTCTCAACCTGTGGGCTGGGACCCCATTTGGGGTCGAACGACCATTTCACGGGGGTCGCCAAACAACGCAGTCCGCCATTTTCCCCCCTTTTCCTTAGCTATGCTACTCCCTTTTATTCTATTGGCTTTTGAAAGCCAATAGAATAGACTCTCTTGAATAGAGTCTAATTCTATTGGCTTTCAAAAGCCAATAGGAATTGTCCAGGCTGTCTCTGCCCTGCTGAGCCCGCCAAAAGTCCCATTCTGCAAACGATGCTGCAAGTTGTCTGCAGCGAAGGCGAGCTGTCTGGAAGTTTCCACCCCTCCCTGCTGAGCAACTACTAAAAATGTAAGTAAAAGAGGGCCAGGGGTGGGAGGTGGGAGGCCGGCGGGCGCAGGGAGGGTTGCTGGCATGCGTGGGGCCCAGCGGGTGCCTTACCTCCCTTGGGCTGGGCCAGTTGGTGGCCCTGCCGGTGGTCGGCCTGCACCGTCTCTGCCGCTTGCCAGCTATGCCTCGGCCGGTGCAGGGGGCAGCACCATGCATGCACGGCACTCCCGGGCAGGGAAAGTCCTCGACTTACGACTGGTTGGGGGTCGCGGCATTAAAAAGGTTGAGAACCACTATTCTAGACGATCAGATCAAACTTTTAGCAATTGCCTTTTCTAAGAATGATTCTCAGAGTTTTTAGCAAGATTTATTAAGGTGAATAGGATAGAGTTACAAGAATTCTAGTAGCTAAACTATCTTTGGTTTAGAACCATTATATCTTTATATAAACTATGGCAGCCTTATGACAGCCTTATGACAATCTGGTGGAGAGGTGGTTCTCTTCACTTATAATGAGGAAGTTTACAGTTGGTTTTTTTTTACTATGTTTCTTTTTTTTTTAATTGAAAAGTTTTATAAAAGTTACAATATATGCCCCAAAGCCCACCCACCCTAAACCCCCCTCTCCCTCCCCCACTTCCCAGAGCTGAGTACAGGGTTAAAAATATAATAATCATACTCTAAATAACATTAACCAACTATATAAATAACCAAGTCCATAATGCGCTTTAACTCCCCTTTAACATAATTATAAACAAATTAAAAGTAAACATAATAATATAAAAAAGTTAATATACTAATTATTAAACAATACAGTATCCAAATGGTTAAACAATACTAATACTAAAAATAATAAAACTAATAAAATTTTACTATAATAACTATTAATAATAATAATACTCTAAAATTTACTCATAAACTAGATAGAAATTTTTAGTCCAATAATTATTCTGAATATAATCTATCCATCTTCTCCAGACCAAAATGTATCTTTCTTGTGAGTGATCCTTCAGATAAGCAGAAATCTTAGCCATTTCTGCTAAATTTGACACCTTAAGCGTCCCCTACCAATAACCTTGCAGCTGTTATCAAATTCAACATCAAGTTAGTTTCTTTAGTATCACAATCTACAATAACACCCAATAAAAATAATTGTGGAGTAAACTTTATCCTTCTCCTGAAAATCTTTTGAATGTTCTACCAAATCTTAATCCAGAAAAAGCTTTTATATTTCTACAAGTCCACCAGATATGAAAATAAGTAGCTTCCAAGCTACCACATCTCCAACATTTGGGCTGTAAATTAGGATACATACAAGACAACTTTTTAGGATCCAGATGCCATCTATAAAACATTTTGTAAAAATTTTCTCTTAAATTTTGGGCCTGGGTAAATTTTACATTTCTAATCCAAATTACGTCCCATATATCCAATGGAATCGGTTTTTGAATATTTTGAGCCCATTTTACCATACAATCTTTAACTAACTCCATTTCCGAATCCAATTCTATTAAAACATTATAAATTCTCTTTATATGCGCTCAATTTTGATCTTTAATCTGTTTTACCACTATGTTTCTTTAATTTCTATCAGCATAGGAATTGCCTTCATGAAGAAAATATTTGAACCCATTCTGAGGTGCAAATGTGAATTACATATTTTAATATATAAAAAGGAAGAGCAGAAAAATATGAGTTTGGGGGAAGAGTATGGGGAGGTTATATATATTTTTCTTTTAAAGAGGAAAATACAGTACAATATCTGAAAAGCTTGTTATTATTGTTATTTAAGATACAAGTCACATTGAAGGGATTATGTCTGGTGCATCTGTAGGTCACTTCCACCCAAATCTACCCTCCACAATATCATATCTGAAACAATATATTTCACATGTTAGAGGAACACCTGGCTGGTGCATGGAGTTCACCTATCCTGATCAATTAAAGTTAGATGTTCCCTGTTTAGGAAGTCTTCAGCAACTCATGAAGACCAGAATTGAATATGTATTGCTTTGCCTAGCCATCATTATAAGCTGCCACAGCAGCACACCACTTTAAAAAAAATTGTCCAAGATCAAAGATCAGTCAGATGCTACCTTTGAGAATTCAGGACCAGTGAAAATCTCACTGTGTTGTTTATCCATCTTGACTGGATGAAAATTTTCAAACGTAGGAACTAATTAGCTTATTTGTCCTCTGCTTAGATTTTAATCTCCTCATTAGTGATTTGTAATATTTTAGAATATCCAGCATAGCTTTGTAAATATTATAGTAATGCTGTTTCCCCAATGGCTGGATGATGTTAGAAGAGTGTAGAACAGTGGTTCTCAACCTTTTTAATGCCGCGACCCCCCAACTGGTCGTAAGTCGAGGACTACTCAACCGGTCGTAAGTCGAGGACTACTCAACTGGTGCAGCACCGTTTTCAGAATGGGACTTTTGGCGGGCTCAGCAGGGCAGAGACAGCCTGCACAATTCCTATTGGCTTTTGAAAGCCAATAGAATTAGATTCTATTCGAGAGAGTCTATTCTATCGGCTTTCAAAAGCCAATAGAATAAAAGGGAGTAGCACAGCTAAGGAAAAGGGGAAAAAAATGGCGGACTGCGTTGTTTGGTGACCCCCGTGAAATGGTCGTTCAACCCCAAATGGTGTCCCGACCCACAGGTTGAGAACCACTGGTGTAGAAGTTACTACTACTGAAGAAATGGTCAAGATTTTATTTTAGAACTAGCTGACTTTAAAGTTGCTGGAAGTTCAAGTCTGTGGCAGTGAACTCTTCAGTATTTCGTGACCTACTAGTCACAAGGAGGCCACAGGATGTTGATGGAGAGTTAGGGATTTACTCTTCTTTGAATATCTGCCTGCAAGCTCTTTATCTGATAGATTGCTAATCTGAGTTCACTTTCTTCTGTCTTTCTTCTTAGGTGTGCATGCATGAATTCCATCCAGCTGGTAACTAGCTAGGTATCAAGCTTAGCCCATCTCTATAAACTATTTCCTGTAAAAATATCTTCTTTGAGGCTATAATTATAAAATCTGCTTCACTTGTCATTGCTTAGGTCAAACTCCTGGTCTTGGGAATGTCTTGTCTTACATATAGAATGCTTCAGTCTCCAATAAAGGTGCATGAGTTGCGGAGAAAGTCTTGATGGAGAGGGAAGCAGAGGCAGCAGGAGGATTGTGGAGGAAAAAGAAGCAGTGATGGCAGGGAATCGGCAGCCGGTGGATGGCCTTCTAAGCTTGTTTGAATACATGATGTATATTCAACAACTGGTCTTTTGCCAACTGACTTGGTAAATTGGTTTTACGTAATATCCCGAAATCAACAGAATGAAGGACAGTTCTGACACGTATTAAGACAGAGCTGCAATAGTCACAGATATCCATAGGTGTATTGACCAATATGTGATCCCAGGGAGCACCCTAAAATTATAAGAATTCAGTAAACGCAAAAAGAAATAGGATGCTTTTTTTTAACAGTGCTCCATTAAGTACGGTAAATATTTCAGTGCTTTTTTTATATAACACACAAATGCACACACACATATGAAAAACATTCAGTAGCAATTTGGAAATTGTCCAGACAAGAAACACTGTTCATTTTGTTTGCTTTAGAGATTTGTGAATTATGAAAAGCAGATCAAAAAAGAATTAGGTGTGAAATTGCTTTTGTCATTCTATAATTTAATTCTTTAATTCTATAATTATCCACTAGGGGGCTCTCTGTCCCAGCCAGAGACAAATATAGTCTGTTGAAATGAAACTTGTTGACATTATTTTTTTTAAAAAAAGTCAAATGCCATAAACTTTTTTGGCCAACCATCCACTTGAGGAAATGGGACTCAGTAACCGATGTGAGTTAATGAAGTGGATCATTGCCTAAAAAGTTTATCACTTAATTCCAACCAGTTTCTACTTGTTCTCATACTTTTTTTATATCATTTATAACACTCTCAAATCTTTTCTTATGTCTAATTTCTCTTCATTCTTCATTCCTAAGCTTTTTTCAATTACTCAGGATTTTGCACATTTTTTCCCTTAAAAACTCATTTTTATTCTTCTATTTTTGTTCTTCCGTTAAGATGAAGAGGTGAAGGTGAACGGCTACGAGATCACCATGAAAGTTCAGCCGAGTGCCAAAAGGAGGAAGCAAGGCAGGAGACCTGGTGTGTGTGTAATTCAGTGCTGGAACACACCTTACTGCACAAAGCTAAGATTTTAGCAGTATCTCTTCACTGCGTACCCCAACAGCCAATGGGAAAAAAGTGATCTTTCTGTCCCCAATCAGTAGTAAATAATCACTTTTTACATTTACTACTAAGAGTGAAACACTTTGAACGCATACCATCCCTTTAATACAAAGATTAATAATGTAATCTAATATGTTTCTGATCACAAACACTGTAAGTTCTTTTGAAATTAATGGGACTTAGACCAAATTAATAAATTACAATGAAACAGTGTGGGGAAGTTGCATTTCAAAATCAAATTTTCCTTAAAATATTGGGTCAATTTCAGTTTAAAAAATACATCACTTCAGAATAATGGTTTTGTAATAAATTAGAGCTTTAGAGGACTATCTGCAAATAAAAACTCTATGCCCTGTCTTAGTATAGCCTCTTCCTATGAAATTTAGCTTTTCTTCATTAAGTTTTGTCTTACAGCTGTAATAAGCAAGAACATTATATTGTTATTCTCTTCAGTTGTAAACATTACTATTTATAATCTGTTCACTGACAGTATGTTGCTGTCCTATTCAGATGACCTTTAATCAGACATCCAGAATCAACAGATACATGTACAAAGTTGGCTCTTGAAAATGGGATAGACTAAACTGTCTATTAATCTGTTGATCAATGAACAAGGACCTTATAGATTCTTATTATTGAGGACATTACTGGAGGGTAGACAATCAGGAATTATTTGTACCCAAAATGTGAAGCCTTTATTCCACAAAGTATGAGCGAGTATGTATGTCCTGGATTTTACTAGTGGAGCAAGGACATAATGTCATGTCATGTAACTCAATCCATCCATGCATCCATCCAGAGATCAGCCAAGTGAGGATAAGATGTAGGGGTTTTTGTGAAAACGAACAATAAAAAATAAAGAGAAACTGAAAGCTCCATCAGAATGTTCTATTTATTGCTGCCATTGTATGAAATTAATTCAAAATTAGCTTTATCTTCAGGCTGATGAGATTCAGCAGCCTTAAGAGAGGATACTAAAGAAGGTGATTAGGTAGCACTCTGCACATGAACTCAGCTATGTTCATATTGCTTCTGTAGAAGAAAACAAGCTTCCTTCATCCCTGCTCAACCAATACAACATCCTGTTTGTCTAGATTGGCTTCTCTGCTCCCTGTGAATGCTGAAGTTTTCTACTTTGTGCAGACCAATGAATGCTGAGAGCCATTCCCTTCTCATACTCATTGCCCTTCCCTGTTGGACCTCAGCTGCAGCTTTTTGCTAATCTTTTCATCCAGTTGTTTACAGACAGAGCATTTCTGTCTGTCAACTTTCTTTTATACTGCTTATGCTGTGTTGAGTGAGTTTACAGAAGGAATCCCATCTGTATTTCCTTATGACACTTTAAAATCTGAACTAGGACTTCCCTGTTAGGATCATTGGCTGTAAATGATAAATAAACTCCATCAGATTATATTGTTGCCTTTTTGAAAAGTTCGGGTTTGTTCCAGCTAAAATATAACATTGTAAAGACATACACTACAACTGATGAATGTTTGAAACTCTTAAATGGACTTGATGTTCGGTGGATTTAGCTGCAACCCAATGTGCCCTTACCCAAGCTTGGTGAAGTGGAAATGACAGTTCTCCATGCAATGAGCAACCAAAGGCATCATCATCTGTCATTTTTGGCACAGAGCCCTTCTCTTGATATGCTTCTGAGCTTGTCATTTCCATGACAAGTGAACCAAATATTCCCTTGGTAGATTGCTTCCTTTGTTTCTGAGAGGTGATTCAGATAATATTAAGAGCCATCATTACAAGGCCACATATCCACTCCAGAAAAATTTCAAGAGAGAAGATCTTGATTTGTTGAAGACACTTCCATCCTGTACTGTCCCTTCAGAGAAGATGGACTGCATGGAGTGCATTTACTAGCAAGTACTTGGTTAATGTGGGAATGAGCAGCATCTTTTGTTTCAGCCATGTGACAAATTTTCTAGTATTATTGAGCATCGTAGGAAGGTGTGCAAGAATCTAAAATACATACCTTTGAAATATGTTTGAAAGTAGCATTGCAACTAGGAATAGTTTAACCTTTAAAATGTGTATCATACATATCCTTGAAAAATCAGTCATCTTAATGACTACTACAGCTAACTTTACAATTTTTAATACAATTACTGCAGCATAGTCGCATGGTTAATGAAGGCAGAGAAAAAGATGGTGCTTCTCTAATTTGTCTGTAAAAAACAACTGGGTTGTCAAAGCTCTATGAGGTTAGTTTCTAACCCCCATGGCCCCAACCCCCTCCATAACTGGGAGTCCCATCTGAGATGTAAAGGTCACATCGGGGAGTAGAGGCTCCTGGTAGCACCCAAGGTTGTCCATATCTGCCACTTGGATTTCTTTTCTCTAAAACAAACATGGGGTCAAGAAGAAGTTCCTCAAATCCATATTGTTTTGGAGACACATACTGCCCCAGATGTGATTTGTTTCAGTGTTTTGATTTTTTTTTAACTGCTTGATTTTTGTCAACCAGAATTAGGTGCGAAGTAAGTAATTCTACAAATGGAACAAATAAACAAACAAAATGTAAATTATTCTGAAAGTATTTTGGGACATCTATATTGCAATTAATGTTTAAAATGGTTGATTTAAGGAATGTGCTGCTTTAGATTCTTGTGCTTCTTTGCCTGAGATCAAACTCCTCATCTTCAGAGGCTAATTTTATGAGTCCAAAAACTGCCCTTGAATAAGAATGCAACTTTTAAATAGAAAAGTTGGAGGAATCTCCTTATATTACATGGGTCAGAAGGAAGCCTGAGAAAATATACAGACCCCTCACATCCTGGACATAAACTGTTTCAACTCCTTCTCTCAGGATGCCAATACAAGTCACGGCATGCCAAAACAATTAGATACAGAGACAATTTTTTCCCCTCATGCAATCACTCTGCTGAACACTTTATTCCCACAGTACTCTCTTATGTCTAAGCATATCTACCCATTTAGTATGGCTGTAGTATTAATATCTTCTCATTGTCTCTACTACTACCTCTTATTGATGCCATTATGATTATTATTACTTTGTTTTATATGTATATTGAAAGCTTCTGTATGGGAGACAAATTCCTTGTGTGTCTAATCACACTTTGCCAATTAAAATAGTGTATTCTATTATGTTGATTGAAATGAGGATGGATGGATTATATATATGAAACAACCTCAAACTTCCAGAATAATTTTATTAGTTAGAACTACTTGCCTACAGGACTGGAGAAAAAGACGATAGAAAATATGAGAAATGCAGCCATTTCTACTTTGATGATCCATTAAAAACTACAGCTGCAGTAGAGCTGGGAGCATTTGGTGTTCATGTATTAACAGTACCAGAGTTTAAAACTATAAAAGCAATCGGGTCTTTGCGATTTGGAGGAGAAGCAGGATGAGAGACCCAGGAAGGATTATTGCCCCCTTCTGTCTGTGGTTTGTCTGTCTCCATCGGATTAGATGCTGGTGGGGACATCCCTGCATTGCTATGCCTGGCATGAAAGAGTCAGATGCAGGAACCCCACTGATCTTTCAATCTCCACTGGTTGGGAGGCAGCACAGTTGAAAGAGAGAAGACGAAGGAGACCAGGCTGTTTTCTTCTGCTTCTTTGAGTTGAATCCCCTGGAAGTGCCAAACATCTTTTCATGTGGAACTTTGTTTTGCCAGTGTACTAGATTTGAGGTTTTTTTTTTTTTTAAATGAAGAAGTAAGCTTCTAATGCTGGGAGGAATTATTTATTTTAGGAATAAAATCTGAATGGACTACTAGTTTCCTAATATTATTTGCTCTTCTAAGGTGAAAGATAGAAATGGATGGAGTGAGGAGAGAATCTGAAAATGGATCTTCACTGATAGATACCTCCTCGAGTTTGTCATCGGTGGATCCCTTCTCACAACCATTGCACTCCATTGAATCCTGGAATTTCCATCTACTCTCTGCTCTGATGTTCTTGGTGACCTCCTTGTCCCTATTTGAAAATTTTACTGTCATCCTCATTACTGTTAAATTCAAACAGTTGAGGCAACCTCTCAATTATGTCATTGTGAATCTCTCTGTGGCTGACTTCTTTGTATCTCTGGTTGGGGGAACAATCAGTTTTCTAACTAATCTGAAGGGTTATTTTTATATGGGCCATTGGGCATGTGTCCTGGAAGGATTTGCAGTCACCTTCTTTGGTAAGTGGAAAGTTTGTTTCTTCACAACCTTTACAACAAATGACACTTGCATTTTTAGCACCCGTAGTTTGTGTGGTTATGGGCTGGGTAAAAGGAATCTGTGTGCACAATCTACAAAACTTCACAGTGTGTATATAGTTGGCATTGGCTAATGCTGATGTTGATTATTAAATAATACACAAATGATTTCTTAGTAACTGCTTTCATTTCTGAAGCCAGAGAAAAATACATAAGCAGCCCTTTTTAATATATAGATGTGTTTAAAGAGATGTCTCTCTTAAAAGACTGAGGGAAAACTGGTTTTTTAAAAGAGGGCTGGGATTAAAACCCACTTTCATAACAATATAATTTGAAGTGATCATGATGAAGTGTGTCTCCCTGTCAAATAATGATATTGTATTCCAAGATAATGTTTTTAGCCGATCAAGTATTGATCATTTAGTTTGCATCTAAGGTTACACATAAAAAAGCCTTTTGGTATCAGATGGATCGTACACATTTCCCAATCAGCTTAATATCTTTTCAGCAACTGCAGTTACTTCCATTTAGTAAGCTATTCTACTTCACTGTTCATAGTACAATTTTAATAAAATTATATTTGTTTACGATTAAACATTAGGCTATCCTTAGTTGTTTGCTTAGCTAGTACTCTATGACTATTACTGTTGCATCTTATGATTTATGATGGTTGTATTTCACAATTTATGATGAATGTATTTTCATGTTGTATATGATCACAATTATCACTATTACTTGTATGTACACTAAGAGCTTATGCACTGGAAACAAATAAATCTTTTAAAAATCTACAACTCTATGTAAGGTGAGCAAGTTATAAAGGAAGCCTACTGAATTCAGCACATTCAATTTCTATGGAAGATACTTCACCATCTAATCCTGGAGCCAATTTTGCCAACAACTGAGGGAGGAAGAAGCTCCAGAGATCTCATGTCAACATTGGGAAGAAGGACACACAATTTCTCCTGTTGGTATCCATTGGAACAGGGCTAGGCAGTGATGAAACATTACATTGTTTTGATGTAAATTGTTCCCCCTTGTAAATTTTTATGTGTCATCACAAAATAAGCATAAAATAATGCAGTTTTTGTGGTGATGTCAAAATGCATGGTTTATCATTTTGGAGTCATCACAGTTAGTTAGGGATCCCTATGATCTTCTCCATGTTCTCTTATCAATAACATACTCAGCTACATCAATATCATTTGATGTCATCAGACAGGACAGTTGATAAGGGCAATGATGTAAGTAAACAGGGAAGTGTGTCTAAATAGTATGGAGGGAGGTAGAGAAATTCAAAATAAAGATTCCATTTCCAGTGTCCTTACAATCATTACTGTACTACTATACTCAATCCTTGAAGTAAAGCCTCTGTGCCTGCACTTCATCTCTATATCAGTGTTGCACTCTGGGTGTCATGAAGGACCAGGCAGATAGGTTATACTCTACACCTTCAAACACTTCACATTCCAGACAGTTACACTGTTTTGGACTGAACAACGAGACTATTCGAATGCTCTGATGTTTGCTTTCAGTCTTTGGATATTGTAAACTGATTTGTGTCACAACTTTCCATGATGAAAATCAAGATGGGTTCCATTTTCTTCCATTGATTGTAATGATCTTAGGACAAATTTGTCCCCAAATTGCCCAGAGAGCTTGATGGCCAAGAAACCTGGATCAGTGTCAAGGCAGTCGCTTGTATTAGTTTTGGGGAAAAGCCAAGGCTCAAGACTAAAGAAACATGCTTTGGGTGGCCAAAGTTACAGTATTACTGCTGATGTATTCTAGAAAATCATAGCTATCAGTCTAAACAATGTATTGCTACACCAGGAAGAGAGCTTTAGAGTAGATGGTCCTATAAGTGGAATTCTGGACTTAGGTTTCCTTGCTGAAAAACCTGGCCTTAGTGAATAAACTATGATCGATTCTCTTGTTCTGTAATATCTCTTATTCTTATTGCAGGAATAGTTGCCCTTTGGTCACTTGCTCTGCTTGCGTTTGAGCGCTATGTTGTCATTTGCCGTCCCCTGGGAAATGGGCACTTCAAGGGCAAGCATGCTGCTCTAGGAATAGCCTTTGTGTGGGTTTTCTCCTTGATATGGACCATCCCTCCAACAATGGGCTGGAGCAGCTATACTCCCAGCAAGATTGGGACCACGTGTGAACCCAATTGGTAAGGCGATTCAGAGAAGTAGCCTTTTTCTGATCACTTTTCATCTAACAGAACCTAGCAGGTTTACATGCATCTGTATTTTATAGGTATTCTGGAGAATATAACGACCACACTTTCATTATTACCTTCTTCACCACTTGTTTCATAATGCCTTTATTGGTCATTTTGGTATCCTATGGAAAACTGATGCGGAAACTTAGAAAGGTAGGTGCAAATGTTTATCAGAAATATGCTTTGTAATATATTTTGCGAATTATATTAAATATAAATTAAATATAAATTAAATATAATTTATTTTATTTATATTACATTTATACGCCACCCATCTCGCTACTGAATGGCAGAAGGGTTCTGGGCAGCTTACAAAATAATGGACTTCAAGCCATGGCATTTTGTGTTAAGGGGAAATGTTTTAGCAATGGTAAATATGTAATCTTTAATATGTCATCCTTAGAAACTAGGATGTCTACTGTGCCCTGGATAGCAATAACATTAACAAAGTTAAATATGAAATTCATTTTATAAATGCCATCTTAGGCAAGTATCAAATCAATGGACAATTACAGTGACTTCACTGAAACATTCTAATATTATTTTCTGTTTCATTTCCTTTGGTCTCTGGAAAATAATTAGAATATTTAATTTAATATTCTTTATTGCAGAATAAATGCACTCAGCTATTTTTAAAAAACCTAGAAACCAAATGACATAGCCTGGAAAGCTCTACGTTGTTGGCTTTAATAAAGAACTTGATGCTTTTCAGGTTATGTCATTTGGTTGATAATCTGATAGAAACCAAATCTGCTTTCAAATAGGCTTCTATTTCAGCAGCAGAGTAAAGCAAAATTTCCTACAATTGTACAATCCTGTGCAGCTAAATGGATTGACTAGTGAAAGACAGAGGGGCTTCTCCATACTTCTTTCCTTCAAATTGCTTTGGCTCTGTGGCTGAACTTGGGGCTGAACAGCAAGATAAATTTAGTCTTCCCGATGTCTTCCCAATAGTCCTTGCTCAAATGGCTCAGTAACACACCCACCCATCACACCCACCCACCCCAAACATACATAAATATACATACACACACACACATACTATATATGTATATGTTTATACATATATATGTTTATACACAGACAGCAAAGCAGCTACTAATAGTGTACATATATTATGTTGATGGATGATGCATATTTTCTCTGTGGCAATAATGGAAATGCTGAATATGAATCCTTTTATATTCCACTTTTTTCAGGCTAGTAAGACAAGAACAATCATCCCCTTCCTCTTCCCCAGCTGGATGAGCCCAGTGAGGGACTATGGTTGGTGGTGAGCCTCTCATTGCTTTCAAATAATGCACAAATTTGCTGATAAAATCTGAACTGAGGCAGCTGCTAGAATCCTGTGATACCTTTATTGTGGCATCTCCCCATTGCCAGGGGGGGACGCTGTTTGACACCTAAGCAGAGCAGCCTCATCTGCGCGATGGGACTGCTCTGATCTTGAAGCAAATTCTCAGGCTTGGTGTTGCTATGAATCACTAACATTTCAAATAATACAGTACGGGTAGTCCTCAACTTACGACCACAATTCAGCCTCAAATTTCAGTTGCTAAATGAGGCTGTGAGTTTTGCCCCATTTTACGACCTTTCTTGCCACAGTTGTTAAGTGCATCACTGCAGTTAAGTTAGTGCTACAATTGTTAAGTGAATCTGGCTCCCCCATTGACTTTGCTTTTCAGAAGGTCGCAAACGGTGATCACATGACCCTGGGACATATAAATATGTGGCAGTTGCCATGAGTCTGAATTTTGATCATGTGACCATGAAGATGGTGCAACAGACATAAATGTGAAAAATGGTCATGACACTTTTTTCAGTGCTGTTATAACGGTCACTAAATGAACTTTTGTACAGGACTACCTGTACCATATTTTACTTCCATGGACTTAAGTGGCTTTTATTACCCATATTAATATCCTTTTAATATACTTAACAGAAGAGAAATCAGTTGCCATCCAAATCTTGCTGAATTACAGCCCTAGCATTCCTTACCATTGACCAAGGTAACTAAGACACCTGGGTATTTGTAGTTCAGCAAAGTTAAGGCTAACTGCATCCTTAATTGCTGGTAAAATGGAAGGCCAAAAGATTGAAATAAAAAATGATTGGATGCATTTGAAAGTGCCTTGCATTTCCTTCCTTCCTTCCTTCCTTCCTTCCTTCCTTCCTTCCTTCCTTCCTTCCTTCCTTCCTTCCTTCCTTCCTTCCTTCCTTCTTTTGATTCCCTCCCTTTTTTTGATTTTATAAAACTCTGATGCTATCTGATGGATTTATGCCTGAAGCTATACAACGGTTTAGTAAAAATATAAACCTGGGCCTTCACAATTTTTGCTTGACATTTTAAGCACTAAGTATTACAAATTCTGATACATTTTTTCCAAAGCTCTTGTGAAGTCTAAAATCACATGCCAAGGATTCTTCAGTTTATTATCTTAAATTTGAAAAGGACCCTGGAAATATCTAGTTTTGCTGGAAGAAGTCTCAGCCCTACTTAATCTTCTCATAGGCTTATTAAGAATTAATCCTGATTTGCCTTTATGCATTCTGGCTGATTTATGAAAAGTAACATGAGGACTTGCAAATTTCAATCATTTATTATTTTTAATCGTATTAGAATTGAAGCTAAATTATTGATTGTTTTGCATTTAGTGCTTTTGTTGATTTGCCTTTGTTGATGATAGCCATTATATCCTTCACTTGATCTGTTCTGACTCTTCTTAAATTTTGACATGTAGGCCACAGTCTAATTTAGGTTTTGCAAGTAAAGGGGATCTAATTTTCACTTGTGCTGTTTAATCCACATTTACAGAAGGATGCTGGGCAAAAGCCATCACTTTGCTGACCCACTAGATGTTTCTCTTTTATTTCTAGGTTTCAGACGCTCAAGGCAGATTAGGGTCTGTACAGAAGCCAGAAAGACAAGTTGCCAGAATGGCGGTGATTATGATTCTTGCTTTTTTAATCTGCTGGAGTCCGTATGCAGCCTTTTCCATCTTGGTCACCACCTGTCCCTCGATTGAGCTGGATCCTCGCCTTGCTGCAATCCCAGCCTTTTTTTCTAAAACAGCTACAGTTTATAATCCAGTTATCTATGTCTTTATGAACAAGCAGGTACTGCTGATTAAAAACTCAAACCCTTATGAATCCATGAAAAAAAGTTCCTACTTGGTTTTACTATGTATTCTTTAAATTAATGAATCTGACTGCCTATATATTAGCTTGGAGCTCTAAAGGAAACAATTGTTATTTAAAGAGGCTTATAAATGGACCAGGGGCTACTGGACCTTGTTCAGTTTTACCCATTTATTTTCTGTAACACATTTAGTTGTATCCATTTTTATTCTGAACATATTTGAGCCACCCATGGCTGTTGCCATGTTGCAGTGCTCCCTAATCCGGTGCCATTTCAATGCATACATCTATTATGCTCTTATTCCCTTTTGAAGCAAGCAATATTATGCAAAGCACAGAAAAAGAAGAAGGAGTAATAAGCCAAAGAGATTAAAGCTATGTGATAGGAAAAGGAAATATAGCTAAATCTAATTCACATTAACATCCTTTACTACATTCATACCTTCCTGTCATTGCAAAGCATCATTAGTTAAATTATATGCATCCTCCAGTTTTATTTTTATGTATTTATTTAATTTGTTTCCCACCTTTATTATTTTTACAAACAACCCAATGTGGCAAACATATCCAACATATCTTCCTCTTCCTATTTTCCTAACAATGACTACCTTGTGAGGTGGGTTGGGCTGAGAAAGTGACTGGCACAAAGTCACCCATCTGGCTTTCAGGTCTAAGGCAGGATTGGAATTCACAGTTTCTTGCTTTCTTCATGATGAGACCAAGCTATCTCTCTATTATTTATTTCTCATACTTGTAAGATACAAACTTCTCTATGTGCTCTGTGTGCAAAATGAGAAGTTCCCTGAGGCAACCAAAGCACACAGAGAAGCCCCCTGAGGACAGGACTCCAGTACGAGTCCAAAAACTGGGAAGACAAAACTTCTCGTCCTGGTGACCGACCCAGATTGGATCCTGCAACGTTATCCTGGGACATGTATATTTGTCTTCATTTGCTCACTTCTGTTGTATACTTGCTCTTATTTGGCAACCGATCTTCAACCAACTAACTAATGCACAGTTAACTCACACAGACTTCCATGATTGAAGCCTATTCAATTTATCACGTGCTTTTGCTAAATCAACAAGTATACTCTTTATAATTCATACTTTTTCGTCCTATATATTGTACTTCCTGCCCAGCATAAAACCACACTGAACTTTCTAAATGTTGGTCCTCAATGTCTACTTTATCCTTTCACTGTGTCATTCACAACTTATTAGGCCTACTTCACAAATTAACCCTACAATAGTTCTGCATTCACTCTTGCAGTCACTCTTGCATTCACTCTCTCTTTACACACTTTTAATAAATTGCACAGCCATTCCGTAAGCAAATGCACACATATTTTAACATCATCCAATTACATGATCTGCACCTGCAACTTTACTATTTTTTAACTTCTCATAATTTCCCTCTTGAACGTTTTGAACATATTTCTCATGTAATTTCAACATTTTCCCCTATCCTGTTTTAGCTTTTAATTCCATTATTTTTGCTGGAATGTCCTTGCTTAGCATTCTTCCAAACTTCCATTTCCAAACTTTTTTTTTAAAAAAAGAATCCATTAAAATACTCCATGGCAATCTGTAACATAATTATTTCAACTTTCTTCCAAATAGATTTCACTCATGTCCATTTTCCTTTTCTTCTCTGAGGGATTAATCTAATACTTCTCATAGTTTCTTTTCCTTAGTCATTCTATTTTCACTCTAGTTCCTTTCATTAGCTTTTTTCCCATGGAGTAAAGATGGAGTAAAGTTGCAACAGTATAATCTGAAATCATGGAAATAATTTTCTAGCCAAGAGTTGCTTCAAATGAGGCAGTAGCTTTATCTGGTTGAAGATGCTCCATATTGTGGAAATCCCTGAACTTCCAGAGATGGATTTGGTTCCATAAGTATCTAGATATTATGGATCATTTTGGCAGCTATGAACTATACTTTAGAAAGCTAACTTCTCTTTAGAATAATCCAGTGTTTCTCAGTTTTGCCAGATTTAAATTTTGGATTTAAATTCTGGCTGAGAAATTCTAAGAGCTGAAGTCCATGCTTGTGAAGTTGGAAAGGTTGAGAAACATTGGAATACAGTAGACCAGTGTTTCCCAAACTTGACAATTTTAAGGCATGTGGACTTCAACTCCCAGAATTCCACAGCCAGCGTTGCTGGCTGTGGAATTCTGGGAGTTGAAGTCCTCATGCCTTAAAATTGTCAAGTTTGGGAAACACTGCAGTAGAGTGTTGGGCCTGCATCGCCTTGAAACTTAAATCACGTAGTGCAATGGACCACATATTTCCTCCTTCTGCTATCCCTTTCTTTTTGAACAACTTCTTCCTTCTCTCTCTTTCCCTTTTTATCTCTCCTAAGTATAGTGCTAAGAAAGGCACAATCACTCCTTTTAGGTCTATATCAATTCTAATAAAGGGCTTCTGGAACAAGGCTGAGGACTTCAACTTACCCGTACCTGTTTTAATAAGAGAAACTGGTATGGATTTTTAAAGGTATCATAAACATTGATCTATTGATAACCATTTGTTATTTCATTTTAAGTTCCGGAAATGTCTAATCCAGCTGTTCCAGTGCAGTGGACAAGAAACTGCAGACACCAACATGAATCAGATCTCAAAGAGAAGAGTGCGAACACGTACCAAAATGTGTGGTGATGTCTCCACAGTCACAGCAGGTGTTACTGTCTTCAACCAGAGAAACGAAGAGGAGAGAAGTAGCTGACAATCTTTTGCTCAGCTCTCCATTTTGGAAAGCGAAATCTGTCCAACGTGGCCATCTCACTTTCTGAGAGGATGGAGTCAGAACTCTACCCTCCTTTGTCATTTCCATCCATAAGTGGCAGGCAAAAAGAAAACAGATAAGAAATAACTTTCTAACAGGATTTATTACAGAATTTAATTGACATCCACTTGAGCTCTTATCTATTCCCAGGTTGTTACTACCAGACTAAGTCCAGCTATATAGCCAGCCAGCTTTCTGTAGTGGTTAAGATGCTGGTCTAAAAGCCAGGAGACTGTGAGTTCTAGTCTGACTTAAGGCATGAAAGCTGGCTGGCTGTGCTCGTGACTGTCTTTCAGCCCAACCCACCTCAAAGGGTTGTTGTGGGAAAAGTAGAAGGAGGAAGGAGTATTATGTATGTTCAATGCCTTGAGTTACTTATAAAGTAATGAAGGTGGGAGAAAAATCTAATAAGTAAATAAATAATAAGCTTCAGTACTCAAAAGAAAATCCTCTATGAAGAGCACTGATTGGGAAAGACTGCAAACACATAGAATTGGACAATTGCCATTTCTCGAGGTAGCATAATTTATTTGTTCTTGTAATAGTTGAATCTGTCCTTGGCATTTAGAAAATGTACCCTGGGTTAGAGAACTTGAGATCATTTCTCAGATGCTTCGGTCCTTGTCTGGCTGAAGCTGAATTAGCAGAATGAAATAGTCCGTGTGTGTTGACCTTATTAAGCAAAAGAGAAAACTAGTCAACCTCTAAACCAGAGTATCTTCAGTTATTTCAAAGCAGAAGACTCCAAAAGAATCTACTGGAGGAAAGTCAAATAAATTATATGAAAGATATTTCTCAATTATTATTCAAAGAAAATAGATCAGATGTTCTCAAGCAACTGTTTTCATTTCCCCCCATTTTCTAGTCTTTATTCTAATTCAAAGTAATCATTTATTTCATCAAATGAGGCAGTGTCTCCAGCCATGTCATTTCCTAGTCAATTACTGTCACCAGTTTTTGAAAGTGTGATATCAACTGGCTGTAAATTATTGTTCTGTCAGGAATGTATTTGTGCATGTATCTGTACATTTATGTTTGTGATCAATAATTTTTGTGGTTTTGATCATATGCGCCTTCTCTGTTTATGAATCTGAAATCATTTCTGCAAAGTTCAGCCGTAAAGTTGAATGAAATCGAACATTGCAAATTTAAATAGCAATATATATATTATATTTCAGTTCTACCCAGCCATTCACTTTTCTTGTTTCTATTTTTTTCCCTGCACAATTGTAGCTTTAGTTTAGAAAATACAAAACAGAATAAATAGAAAGAAAAGTGGGGGAACTGATAACAGTACTAAGATTTTCAATCATGTAAAATACTTTTCTTATTAGGTGCCCACAAAATTGTTTCTTAACCCTTTGGCTAACATCGTGTGCTATTGTCCCCAAAAAGTAAAATAGAGGAAGATGTTTTCATTATATTACTATTGTTGTTATTCAGTTATTCTGTGGCAAAGTTTTCACAACTGTCATTCACACCCTTATTACCCCAGAAACTCTTTACATGAAACTGTTTTTAAGGACCATTTGAAAGCTGCAATTAGTCCAGAATCCAGGAGCTTGAGTGTTAATTGGCAGCAAATTATGGCTTTGCACCTGGCACTGGCTATCAGTTGACTTTGGAATGTAATTTCAAATTCTGGATTTGACCAATAAACCTCTGGGCATGGTGACCCACTTAATGACGAGCAATAAGACCATATTTCCAGGCTTAGTTATGGTAATAAGGACTATTTGTATTAGATTCCCCAGGTCAGTGTTTTTCAATCTTAGCAACTTCAAGTTATGTGGACTTCAACTCCCAGAATTCCAAACTGTCTGTGGCATTCTGGGCATTGAAGTACACACATTTTAAAGTTGCTGAGGTTGAAAAACACCGATCCAGGGAGATATTATTCTTAGTTCCCCAATTTTGAGAAGAATGAGGAGCTGAGGTCAGAAGGAATTGCTTTTTGGTAGCCTCCTGGTAGCAGATCCAACTCTTTGCTCTCAGCTCAAGTTCAAGAAGATACTGAAAATTGGCTTTTCCAGAAAGGTGTCTAATTAAACATCTTTTATTTTCTTGGTTTGTTTTTTATTTTCATTTAGATTTATGAATTTGTTTGGCTTTTGTTTTTACTTTTCTGCTTAAAGTAAATGTTTTAAAATTTTCATATCATGTAAACCATCAGATCTGAACTGATTGTAGTAGGATATAAATGTAAATAATACATCGGTGAATAAAATGCATCTTGTGTTTTTTAGCTGCATTATTCTTTACAAGGCTTAAGAATGATAAAAAAGAGCACAATTATTTGTATGTAATGCATGTGCATAAGTAAGAGGAACTTCTGTGAGCCCCATGGTTGGAGAGAGTTTTGAATCTTCTACCCAGAGCCACAAAGTAGGAGAATTGGGACCAGAATGGGTAGAGGATTTGCAGGTATCTCACCCTTGATCAAGAAGGAAAAGCGACTCACTGTGATCCTGGATGATAACAGAAATGCCTTCTGTTAGTAGAACTCACTAATACAAACTGGCTTATAAAGCCTGTGGAGATTCTCAGTCATCCAGGCCACAGTTGTCTCGCAGGTGTTTTTTTCAAAAGGCAACTGGACTGTTCTTTCCGTGAGGAGGAGGAAGAAAACATTTCACTTCTCATCCAAGAAGCTTCATCAGTTCTGATGGTGGGGGAAATGGAAGGATGGGTACTGACAGTTGAGATTGGATGGTAGGGGGAATGGAAGGGGGGGATGGAAGGATTGTATTTCTTTGCAGTCATCTGGTTGTTAGTACTCTGAGAGCTGTTGTGGCCACTTGGAGTTTATCTGTGCCCTCAAGGACACCTGAATCAGGGTTTGATTGGTTGTGCAATCTTCTTGGAACTCTCATATTTTGGCTCAGCTGTCCAATGCTATTTGAAGTGAGGAATTTGCAACACCTCCCAAATTTAATTTATGGCTTCTACACAGACTATTTCAAATTACCATTTACAAAGAACCAAAAAACCACCACAAACTTTTCTCACCATTATACTTTATTGTACTCTTCTTCAATATCACACAAGGAATGACGATTAAAAAAAGTACTAGAATTAAAATATTAGAAGTCCTCTTGTGACCACTTTATTTAGGCATTTGTGACTCAATGCTTTGCCAGCTTAATAAATCAGCCGTTATAGGAATCCAGTTATGATATGTGATTAAAAATAATACTAGTTGCCTTATGTGAGCACATTTTGACTATTTTGGAAGCAACAGCTGGATTTTTAGCTTTTGATGAATGAAGAGAGTAATGGGCTATTTGGAGAAGCAACAGATTAGAAATTGGGAGACTGTGAGTTCTAGTCTCATCTTAGGTACAAAGCCAGTTGTGTGGCCTTGGGCCAGTGGATTTCTCTCAACCTTAGGAAGGAAGAAAAGGCAAATGACTTCTGAAAAACCTTACCAAGAAAATTCAGGGATTTGTCCAGGCAAGGCTGGAAATAAAGTACCATATATACGTGTATAAGCCAAAAATTCTTTTCTCAAAAATACACACACACCTCCAGTTGTGTTTGGCTTATTGACAAGATCAGAACTCAACCTTTAAAAAAAAAGTCAGCTTTAAATGATACTGTAAAAAATTGCGTATCTGGAAATTGCTAACTGGTATCATATGATACAGACTTTAAACCAGCAGTTCTCAACCTGTGGGTCGCACGAGTCTTTCACAGGGGTCGCCTAAGACCATTGGAAAACACATATTTCCGATGATCTAGGCAGGGCTTGTCATCCGCCTTCTCTCCCTCCCCCCCCCTCCGCTCCACCTCACTTGTTTGTGGAAAATATGCTGCTTGGCAGCAGTCTGCACGAACTCTACTAAATGTGCCCTGCAGGGGGTTCATGAAGAGCGCAGGCGCAGAGCAAGGACCCGCCCTCCCCAGAGACTCATTGTGCAGCAACCAGATTGACTTCTTCTCGTGCACGCAGGTTAGCAAAGGGGAGGCCGCCCCAGCACCCAACTCCTGCGCCTGTCAGCTGGCAACCCCCGAACTTGCGCTTGTCAGCCGGGAGGTCTGGCAATGGCCGCCAGTCCCCTTTGCCACACTGCCCGTCCTCGACTCCTCCTCCTCCCGTTCATGTCGAGCCCACCGGTGCTTGACAGGGAGAGAGGGAGGGAAGGAGGAAGGGACTCCTCCTCAAGCTTCAAAGCATGATCAGCTTCCCAAGGGCGCCACAATCCTCATGAAAGCAGGGGGAGAAGCAAAGGGGGTGAGAAAGCTCGCAATGGGCTTGAAGGAGCACTTGTTAGCGTTGGTGACGAGAGATTCCCCACAAACCCAGGAAAGGGGTGGCGAAAAGGAGCCCACTTTGGGAGGAAACCGCCACCTTCTTCTCCTTGGCTTTGTGCTCTTCTGTTCCTTGGCAGCCAGGCTGCCAAGCCTCTGCTGGCTGGAACTTCCTTTCCTTCCCTCCCTCTTGGTCTCTTCCTCCTTCCCTCCCTCTCCCATTGTCCCTTCCTTCCTTCCTTCCTTCCTTCCTTCCTTCCTTCCTTCCTCCTTTGCCTCCCTCTTTGTCTTTCCTTCCCTCCCTCTCTCCCCTTGTCCCTTCCTTCCTTCCTTCCTTCCTTCCTTCCTTCCTTCCTTCCTTCCTTCCTTCCTTCCTTCCTTCCTTCTTGTCCAGGATTGGGGCGAACATCTACAACTGATCCGTGCTTCTGCAGAGCAGCCAAGAAGCAGGTCAGCTGTAGCAGCTCTCCTTGGCTCCTGCCCAGCAAACTTGCTCGAGCTTTGCTAGAAAACATGCCGCTTGCTAATTTAGCAGAAGCGCGAATCAGCTGTAGCCCGGCGCTGATCCTGGGGCTTCTGCTAACTTAGCAAGCGGCATGTTTTCTGGTGAAGCTGAGCAAGTAAGCTGGGCGGAGCTCTCCTCTGCCTCTGACAGCCTGTCCTCCTCCCCTTGTCCCTTCCTGGGCATGGAGGGGGGAGGAAGGAAGGGACGAAGAGGGAGGGAAGTAA
Organism: Crotalus tigris; assembly: GCF_016545835.1. Lineage (NCBI taxonomy): Eukaryota > Metazoa > Chordata > Lepidosauria > Squamata > Viperidae > Crotalus > Crotalus tigris. Next base: position 1,545,530 of record NW_024096561.1, read on the forward strand.
GGGACAATGAGAGAGGGAAGGAAGGAAGGAACAATGGAAGGGAGGGAAGGAAGGGACAAAGAGGGAAGGAAGGAAGGAAGGATGGAAGGAAGAGACTAAAAGGGAGGGGGAAGGAAAGGAAGGAAAGAAGGAAGGGATAATGGGACAGAGGAAGGGAAGGAGGAAGAGACTAAGGGAGGTGAAGGAAAGGAAGGAAAGAAGGAAGGGAAAATGGGAAAGAGGGAGAGAAGGAGGAAGAGACTAAGGGAGGTGAAGGAAAGGAAAGAAAGCAGGAAGGAAGGGACAATGGGAGAGAGGGAGGGAAGGAGGAAGAGACTAAGAAGGAGGTGAAGGAAAGGAAGGAAAGAAGGAAGGGACAATGGGAAAGAGGGAGGGAAGGCGGAAGAGACTAAGGGAGGTGAAGGAAAGGAAGGAAAGAAGGAAGGGACAATGGGAAAGAGGGAGAGAAGGAGGAAGAGACTAAGGGAGGTGAAGGAAAGGAAAGAAAGAAGGAAGGAAGGGACAATGGGAGAGAGGGAGGGAAGGAGGAAGAGACTAAGAAGGAGGTGAAGGAAAGGAAGGAAAGAAGGAAGGAAGGGACAATGGGAAAGATGAAGGGAAGGAAGACGAGACTAAGAAGGAGGTGAAGGAAAGGAAGGAAAGAAGGAAGGGACAATGGGAGAGAGGGAGGGAAGGAGGAAGAGACTAAGAAGGAGGTGAAGGAAAGGAAGGAAAGAAGGAAGGGATAATGGGAAAGAGGGAGGGAAGGCGGAAGAGACTAAGGGAGGTGAAGGAAAGGAAGGAAAGAAGGAAGGAAGGGACAAGGGGAGAGAAGGGAGGGAAGGAAGGCAAGCACCCACCCCAGTCCCATGCCAGAGACCCACAGATTCCCCCCCACAGGCACTCTGCAACCTGAGTGATCAGCTGGCCACGCCCCTGGCCATTGATCACGTGACCCTGGGACACTGTGAACGTCATAAGTATGAATCAGTTGTCAAGCATCCGAATGTAAATCACATGACCTGGGGATGCTGCAATAATCATAAGTGTTAAAAATGATCACAATTCGCTTTTTCAGTGCTGTTGTAACTTCAAACAGTCACTAAGCGAATTGTTGTAAGTCGAGGACTACCTATACTTTCCCATTTTTTCCTTTTTTGGGGGGGGGGTCAAGTTTTTGATAAACCCCGGCCAGCTGGATGGGGGGTTGGGGGTCACCACAACATGAGGAACTGTATTAAAAGGTTGTGGCATTATGAAGGTTGAGAACCACTGCTTTAAACTAAAAGTTACTAGCTGAGCACAGGAGAGGAGCAATTCCTTTGCTGCCAGAGAAAGTACATGAAAAAAAAATCTCATAAAAGTTCTTTTCCAGTACAGATTCCATTTTTTCTGGTAGTTAGGCTGCAGTTTTGGAGGTTGGCTTATACATTTCTATTATGTGCAAATATACTCTAAATAAATTCCATGATTTATTAAAACCATTTTGCATTATGTATATTGTCTTCGAAGCCAATCATTATTATATCCACATCAGTTGGTTTGCAATTGCTTTCTTTCAAGATTTTTTTAAAATAATCTTAATCTTTCTTTTGGCCCTAGTTTGTGTTTCCTGTATCCAAATCAAGTATTAACCAGACTCAACCTGACTTAGTTTCCTACTCCAGACAAAGTTGGCCGGGGGCTGCCAACTACAATTTGCTAAATTAGAGTTGTGGAGCCACAGCCTTTCTTTCAATTTCTCAGTCAGTTATTTAATTTTAATGATGCAGCTTAGACAAACCAACTGACCTCTTATAAATCTTCCTTGACATTGGAGGATAATTACTTTGTGTTTGTCTTTAAAGAACATGCCAGCGATAATCCATCACACTGATGGTTTATAAGAAAAATACAAATCTTATTCTATACAAACAAGCTGTAACTGTTCTTTGCACTAACTCTGCCTCAAAAGTATGGCAGCCTTTACATTTGATTGTCCTTATTTTCAGATGGAAGAAGCTGGCTAGAGGTACTCTTCAACTTATGGCCACAACTGAGCCCAAAATTTGGGTTGCTAAGTGAGAAATTTGTTAAGAGAGTTTTCCCCCATTTTATGACTTTTCTCACATTTGTTAAATGAATCACTGAAGGTCTTAAATTAGTAACATGGTTGTTAAGGAAATCTGGCTTCCCCATTGACTTTGCTTGTCAGAAAGTCACAAAAGGGGATCACATCACTCCAGGACACTGCAATCGTCATAAATTTGAGTTGTCAGGTATCCAAATGTAAATCATGTGACCCTGGGGATGTGCCAACGGTCCTAAGTGTGTGAAATGGTTGTAAGTCACTTTTTTCAGTGCCATTGTAACTGAATGGTCACTAAATGAACTTTTGTAGGTTGAGGACTACCTGTATTTTAGCTGTCCCAGAAAAGTGACAAGAACAATCATCCCCTTCCTCTTCCCCAGCTGGATGAGCCCAGTGAGGGACTATGGTTTGGTGGTGAGCCTCTCATTGCTTTCAAATGATGCGCAAATTTGCTGATAAAATCTGAACTGAGGCAACGACTAGAATCGTACGATATCTTTATTGTGACATCTCCCCATTGTCAGGGCTTTTCCTCTGGTATGATTAAGACACTGTTTGATACCTAAGCAGAGCAGCCTCATCTGCGCAATGGGACTGCTCTGATCTTGAAGCAAATTCTCAGGCTTGGTGTTACTATGAATCACTAATGTTTCAAATAATACAGTATGGGTAGTCCTCAACTTACGACCATAATTCAGCCTCAAATTTCAGTTGCTAAACGAGGCTGTGAGTTTTGCCCCATTTTACGACCTTTCTTGCCACAGTTGTTAAGTGCATCACTGCAGTTAAGTTAGTGCTACAATTGTTAAGTGAATCTGGCTCCCCCATTGACTTTGCTTTTCAGAAGATCGCAAACGGTGATCACATGACCCTGGGACACATAAATATGTGGCAGTTGCCAAGAGTCTGAATTTTGATCATGTGACCATGGGGATGCTGCAATGGTTGTGAAGTGTGAAAAATGGTTATAAGTTACTTTATTTATTCAGTGCCATTGTAACCTTGTTCACTAAAGAACTGTTGTAAGCTGAGGACTACTTATATGTACTTATTTGCAGCAGAGATTACTTCCTAAAAGTACATTCCTTTAACTTATACCTGAACAGGCCATGAAAAACGTCTTGGCTAAATGATCTCTTTTTCAGAATAAGGACATTTGCACCAATGCAGCATGAAAATACTCAGATCACTGTTCCAGTCTGGCACAGTTCAAACTTCGGCATTTTGCAATCTATTCTGGGAAGACCACTTCTCACACAAATGACAAATAATGGCCTTCTCCCTTAATATTATTAATAAAATTCAATCATGAGTCCCTTTGTTCACTTTTTTTAAAAGGTTACGCAGGTTTAAGTAGGGCATTTTTTTTTCTTTTATTGAAATGTATTAGGCAAATGCCATTCCTGTCATAAAAGCTAATTGATAATGTGATTTGTTGTGTTGCTAATACATAATTCAGAAAGCTTTTTTAAAGGCTTTAATACATGAACAGAACTGTTTAATATTTATTGTGTTAACAGAGAAAACATCAGGTTTAAAAAAATAACAGAGCTGGGTAAATAAAATATTTCTGGAAGCTTTTATTCTTGTTTTGGGATTTTGCCAATGGTTTTCTAATGGAAAGGTCATTATTTCATAAATAATTTTTACCAGAACGTATTTCTTTAACATGTGCACATATGTTTTTATTAAGAAAGAACAAGGATTATGTACATTTTAGAAAAAAATAGTTTCACTAGTAAATCAAAATAGGTTATTTAAGTACCCAGTTTTAAAGCCCAAGTAAAATTTGTTAATTATATATATATTGGGAGACATATTTTGTTCTGTATAAAGTATTTGGTTTTTAAAATGCAGATTAAAGGCATTCATCAGAAAGGTGTTATTAACAGCTACTGTAATTTATTTAAAGTGAAGAATCAGACATTTTTATGCTTTGGAGCACTTCTAGGAGTTGTCATTTCTGAAGCTTTAAAATATTTTTGGGAGCCAGAGATTAAGGATAATTTGAGGAGACCATTATGCAGTCTACCTAGCTTTATTAATAATGAATAGTGATAACTACATAACATTCATATCATTCCCGATCCCTACCCATTTGTAAATATTGTTGTCTTTCTCTGTAATTTTTTGTCCAAATAAATGATTTTCCCCACTACCTTTCTATTTGCATCTTATACTTGTTTATGTAAACTATACTTCTCAATTGTTTATCACTTCAAGTGCTTACTGAATTATTCTTATTTCCTATCATTTCTGAATTCAGAAGGCAAACTTGTTATTTCCTCCCCAAATGCTTGAGAAAAGCTATTTCTTTGAAAAGCAAAACCAAAGTGCATAAATATACCTATTGCATGCAAACTGACATGTTTGCATGCACATATTCACACAAGTTTACATAGACATAAGATCTCCACAGCCACTACTGACTTTCTGATAATGTCCTCAGGCATGTAGTAGCTCTGGATTGCTTGCCCTAGAATAGGCAACTCCTGCCACCCCATCCTTGGTACACCACTAATAGGAACAGAGGAAGCCCAAGGTCACAAGACTGTCTTAAATAGAATAATGATGATGACAGAGTGGTGGTTGCCATTGTTCTTGCTGTTCTTGTGTTGTTGCTATATAACAGCAAAGTTTGCAGTTGTGGCAGGAATTTTAGCCCTGAGAACCATTCTGGAACTATCTATCCCATATAGTACTGTTCCTTCAGATTCTAAATATTAATAGTGATCCTCTATGGGTTTGATCCTAAAAGCAATTTATTGAGGCAAAAGCTGGAAGAAATGTTCACTTCCTAGAGAAACGGATTTGCTCGATTTAATTCTTCTCTTTATGCAAGTCTGCTTATCCTCCAAGATTTTCCAGCTTTAACAACAATACTAAAGGGTATAGAGCAGAATAAGTGCAAATAGTATGCATTTCCAAATGTTCCTAAATGTATTATTGATAAATGTTTCCTGGAATCTAGACTCCAAAATTCGAGATTCCAAGTTGGCTGTTTCCTGGATCTCAGCATAACTCTTTATCAATGCTTTATGATAAAGTAGGCCTGTCAGACTGTAAAGAAATTCTTGGTTTTTCTCATCCATCTTTCTGACAGAAGACAACGGTGTAGTTGCCAAGGCTAAAACATCTATTAAACATGGCAACATTTTGGGGGGAAACACTCTGGAAGATTAAACATTTTGCATCAGCTGCATCAAGAAAATGAACTTTTGTAAACTATCAAATTAGCTTCTAATACTTTGATGCCCGACACAGATGGATAATCATTGTTCATCTTGATTGCCCAATGCCAGCTGGCTTTAGCACTGACACATGCTTTTTAAAGAAACATTAATAGCTGCATATGATAAATTTTTGCCTGTCACCTGTTGCTAAAAATAAATGTTTGAACTTTCTAATGTCATTTGCTAAAACAATTATTGCTAAACTCCATGCTGTATTAAAGCAGCAGAAAAAAAGCCAGGGTTGAGCTTACATTTTAAAAGAACATTGCTTATTGTTCTAAGAAATAGATAAACATATCTCTCCTTTTGAGTTAAAGAATAACCACATGCCTTTGTTTTTAATCTGTTAACAATTATGCTGAAGATATCTAAAGCTTGATTTAAAATGGTACAAAATGAAAAGCTGTTAAAAATGGAGCAGGTTGAAATGGGAGATCTATCTGGAAAATGCAACTGGAGGTAGTAGACTAGAGAAAAAAGAAAAAAAAAGTCTTACCTAAATTATCAGACATTTCTGAAAACTGCTTCTGCACCAAGAAACTATTTCCTTAACACTGAAAATTAATTTCTATCTATAAATGTTGCTTAAAGTATTTTCTAGTTATCAGCATGATCATCATCCAGATTATAAAGTAGGGTTTCTCACCCTTGCAACTTTAAGATGAGACAACAGAGTCCTTTCAGCAGTTCCAAAAAGATTCCACAGCTCTTTGCACTATTCGGGTAATCAATCCCAAGGGCACAGATAAACCTCCACGTGGCCTCAATGACTCTCAGAAAGAATGATAACGACCAGATGAGTGCAAGGAATATAAATTCTTCCATTCCCCATTATTCAACCAGAACTTAAGAAGCTTCTTGGATGAGAAGTGAAATGTCTTCAAGGAAAAACAAAGAAAGTCTAGTTGCCTCTTGAAAAAGCACCTTTGGGAACAATCATGACCTGGATGACTATCTCCATAGGCTTGAAGATGAAAGTACAACTCCCAGAATTCCCCAACCAGGGAATGAGACTTTAAGTCCAAATACCTGAAAGTTGCCAAAGCAACTAATGTTATATAATGTTATAAAGGAACGTCCAGAAAAATATATGGTTTATCTGTTACAAATATAGTGTTGTATTATGGGTCAGTTCAAACACTTTGAAGTAGATTAGGGAGAGAAACTGGGCAAAGATCACTTAGTGAAAGGGATTTACATCTTTAGCAATGGTAGGATTACATTAAACAGAATCTCAAAGCCAGCTTGAAAGCACCACTCCTGTCCCTCATGTATACTCTCCCAAAAATTAGGGAGGTCCGTTTTTGAGATGCTTTATTCCCCTACCCCTCCTTTGAACTTAGATTTCATTTATCAGACAGTTGTTGAGGTTGCGGCTCTTCCTGCTGTCTCCCAAGGTCACTCTCACATACCATCACATATGTTAACACACATATGTTGTAGCCCAATTGATCAATCAAAAGCTAATTAAATGAATATTGTAATGTGCACACTTCCAGAAAGAGAATCTGCAACCCTCCCCCCCTCCACCCTTTAGCTTGTCTCTGCCTCCTGTCCAAATCTATAGACGAATTCGGACTTCAGTGAAGGTGTTCTCGTCTCCAGTTTAAATGAACTTAAAAATTATCCTATGGATTGAAACCACAGCATCCAACAGCTTAAAGTTTGATGGAAGCAGGTATCAGGCATCACGGTGACTTTCGGGACAAGAGTCACAATAATTTCAATGTTCTTTTTGTTCCTCAAATGAGCCCCGCTTTTCCTCAAATTTTCCAGAGGTCTGCAAAACTTCAATTGCCCTAAAATTCAATTAATGTTACAGCTTAAGAATATATAAGAATGAAATGGAACAAATATGAAAGGAATCAAGGGGGCTTTCAAGTAAGTAATTTGATGAGAGAAACATGGTTGACATAGTTATCTGATCAATCAGGCTGGGCAGGCAGAAAGGGGAAATTCCATTTATTTCTATCCACAGATAAACCCTCAAACATCAAAATATTACAGATGTCATAATATTTATACTCCTGTGAAACAGACCTCTTAAATTTCTATCATGTTCTAATTAACTTTAGCACAGCAGGGGAACCTCCAGTAGCATTTTCTTAAAAGGAATACAAATAATTTATCGTAGCAAACAGACATGTCTAACTTGGTGAGAAAGAAATATTCTAAAACTTTGAGAGATGTGGGCATGATTGGTTTGGGGAAATTTATTTGATATTATTTTTTCTATTAACCAGAAGCAAGAAGATGATAACATGCAATATAGTTATGTAATGTGTGGGCATAACATGTCTAAATGTTTCATTTAGCTTGCTTAAGATGGCTGAAATGTTATGTGGCTGTAGAAATCCTTGCCAGGCCAATAACTCCATATGGAAAACTGGGATCATAGTCATACCGTCATACATGTCCTTAAAAGGGCATAATCATGTACTGCTCTCTAAGACTAGAATGGAAATTTGACATTGTACCAAGCATAAAAAAACACGATACATTTAGGAAAAAAATAGATATGAATGAAAACAGTGAGATAACTCCAGCAGCATGAATTCATTCATATGTATATATGTATATGCATGCAATTTATTGGCAGTGTGGCTCTCAAAAACTCTAGGTGGTTTATATTTAAAACTTTCAAAAGGACAAAACCCCAAAAGGACATAATAGCCAAAAGACAAACATATTAAACACCCCCTCCCTCCCATGGAACAGGGACTCAATCTTCACCCCATCACAAGGTCCAAGAGAATAGCCAGATCATTAAAAGCTTGCTGAATATCATCAGGGTGGGAACCATCTGGATCAATGGGAAATAGCATCCCGGAGGCAGGCGCCAAGATAAGGACTGACCATGACACTGCATTTTGGATCTACTGAAGCTTCTAGTGGTCTTCAAAGGCAATCCCATATAGAGTGCATTAATCCATTGGTAGAGTGACAAAGTCAGGAGCCATTATCTGAAGGAAACTGTCTAAATGGGACAAATGCACACTAGATTTACCTGTGCAAAAGTCCTCTTGGCCATAGCTGCCACCTGCTCTTTAAGTAGAAGCCATGAGTCCAAGATAACTCCCCTCTCAAAAAATTGGGTACCCATTCTTGATTAAGGAAATGCAACCCCATCCAAGACCAAACATGAAAATTTTCCAATCAGGGGCCCAGGTATCCATGCTACTCAGTCTTGCCATGACTGAGCCTGAGTTTTTTTCTCACCATCCATATTGCCAGATATTGAGACTTCAATATCATTGTTTGGTTAGCCCAGGACCAAGATATTTACTTGAGCACAGTCTATTTATAGATGATATCTGATCTCAGACTGATGGATGACTTCATCTGACAGTTACATGTGGATGTCAAACAGGAGGAGAGATAGTGTTGAAACATTCAGCATCCTATAGGTTAGGGGTTCCCAACTGGGGGTTCAAAACGATATTCCAGGGGGTGCGAAAACTTGGGTTTTCAAAATTATAGTGTATATGCATGATTCGTTGCCGTTGTTTTGAACTTTTGTAAGGGGTGTGAGAATATATCAGAAGTGTTCTAGGGGTGCGGGGTGTAGAAAAGGTTGGGAGCTGCTGCTATAGGTGATGGGCTGCGGACTTTTTTCTTTAACCCCTCCTCAACACCAATAGAAACTGGCCACAAAGAAAGAACAACCACAGAACAGTGTCCCTCCTCCCAAACCTTGCAGCTGGTTCAGAAGAATACCATGATTGACAGTAATGAAAACTTCAGAGAGATCAAGAAGCACAAGGAAGGATACATTATCCCCATCTGGTTTCTGCTACAAGTCATCAAGTGTAACAGATCGGTCTCTGTACTGTAAGCCAGCCTGAAACCCAATAGAAAGGAGTCCAGATCATCTCCTGGATCTCACAACTTACATCCTGAAATGATACTTTTAACACCACCAATCAAAATCAGTCAATCTTTTTGGAAGGACTCGAAAGGTGGATTAGAAATGCCAAATCCAGTCTAAACATTGGCTGACTATGCGGCTATCCATAATAATAATACTTTATTGATTAGCCATAAGGCCATATCAAAATACAAAACAATAATAACACCATACAAACATAACAAAATAAACTAAAAATAAAACTAGAAGAGAATACAATTTACATTTTTGAATCACCTCAGCAATTTATCCTACTAGAAATAAATGCAGTGACCATTTGAACGGTATCACTGGTAGATTCAGTTCTTCTTCTTTTTCTTCTTATTTATTTATTTATTTATTTTTGCATATTTGCAAGTCCTTGAAGTAAAGAAAAGGAACAAGTGGTGGTGATGGTGGTTACACCTGACTTATATGAAGTGTTAACCTGCTGAAAGTTTGGTTTGTTAACCTGCTGAAAGTTTGGCCTGATCAATTAGAATAGTAGATAGAATTTTAAGAACTGTAATTTTAAGAGTTTAATAGGTATGATTTCTTCAGGCATATCAAGTAATCTTGTTTAATTAGCGGGCTTAGGTTTTTTAACAACCATCTTGTATTTTTTAAAAATATACTAAATCTGTGTTTCTATGAACTGTTAAATATTACTATTTTATCACTTATGCCATTCAAGCAATTAACTACAACAGCCTTGTCTCAGACACCCAATGTAAAAAACAAAAAACAAAACCAGGCCTCCATATACTGCAATCCAACTTTAAAAAAATTTAATCCTGTAACTGAAACATCTGATGGAAATCAGAATAACAAAACCATCAAGTTAAAAAAACAAGAGTTTAAGATAAATGTCAGTGCTAAACTTTAAAAGAACCATCAAGTCTTGGCTTCTTAAAAACAACATCAAATGCCATGAAAACCTGTTCCCTTCACACTCCAAGTACACTTAAAGAAACATATTGCTAATCATGTAAACATGGTGTTAGGCAAGCCATACAAAATGGCATCAACAACCGAAGGATGAATTGGAGTCTGGCTTGGCTGACTGGGAGTTTTGCTGTGGTCTTCTTTCTCAACTCCAGGAGAATCAGGTGATCCTGTTAGAACAGAGCAAAATTTGAGTTACATGCTAAGACTGCAAGATTTCAAGAGCACAGGCAAGAAGTAGATTGAGATTTTTCTATTTGTATTTGGTGGAATTGAGTTCAGAAAGTTCACTTTTGCTTGCTTCAACAGTCAGCCAGTGTGGTACAGGGATTAAGATGTTGGACTGGCAGATATGAGTCTCCCTTCAATCACAGAAGGATGCTGGGCCACTGGTTCTCTCAATCTAATGTATCTTATGGGTTGTTGTGAGATAGTGCTATGTATATCTATGTCAGTGTTTCTCAACTTTGACAATTTTAAGGCATGTGGACTTCAACTCCCAGAATTCCACATGCCTTAAAATTGTCAAGATTGAGAAACACTGATCTATGTATACTTATAAGAGGAAGTTGTGCTACCTTATGCATGTTTCCCTGAGCTCCAGAAGGAAAGGTAGGATAGATATTAAATAATAAATAAATGTTCAGACCCAGTCAAGCATTTTATTATATACTGCTCACAAAAAAAAGGGAACACAAACGTATAGGATCCTATAAGTTTGTGTTCCCTTTATTTTTTTGAGCAGTATATTTAAAGCCCCAATTCCACTTCCTGTTCAGGCAATACTCGATTAATAAGCATCTACCTAGGAAAGAAGTGTCATTTAAAGAACTATTATTAGTAATCAAAGAACTATTGGGTTTTTTTTTTAGAAAATAAGGCAGTGCCTGTTTCCTTGGAAAAGAAACACTTGCTTTTGCTGTATGAATAGGGATCTGTGGCCAACAGCTCCCTGACAAGTTTATCAGCAGACAGTTGTGAGCACATGTGTTACATTATTTTTCTATGTTTCAGTGCCATGTGTATAAAGGCACTGAGCCCCTTCTGACAGGCCATTGTTTCTTCATTCAGGATTAGCTCTACATTTCGACATTTCACTGGTATTTAAAAATCACTGAAATAAAAAAGAATTGCATGCATTAAACTCCAAAATCAGCTCATAGAATAACCTGTGACCTGAAACTGTGTTATTGCAAAGGTTAAAGTAGTGTCAAAATTCAATACTAAAAGCTAGAAAATATCAAAGGCCAGCTAACGGTAAGGCTACCTGTCAGGAAATTCTGCCTTCTAGCTAATTGCCAGAAATTGTCCTGACAAACAAGACCTATTCTGAATATACAGAAATTTCTGATTTCTGGTGAAACCAGGTAACATTTATGTGACTGAGTAATGCATTTCAAGTATGAAGCTGGTAATGTAAACATAATGCTCATTTGCATTACAAATAGCAGAATTAGAGTTGGAAGGGATCTTGGAGATCTTCTAGCCCAACCCCCTGCTCAAGCAGGAAACCCTATAGCAGTGGTTCTCAACCTGTGGGTTGGGACCCCATTTGGGGTCGAACGACCATTTCATGGGGGTCGCCAAACAAGGCTGTCCGCCATTTCCCCCCCTTTTCTTTGGCCATGCCCCTGGCACCCGGTGATGTATAAGTGGTTGGGGGTCATCACAACATGGGAAACTGTATTATGGGGTCGCGGCATTAGAAAGGTTGAGAACCACTGCCCTAAAGCATTTCAGAGAAATGGTTGTCCAATCTCTTCTTAAAAACCTACAGTGTTGGAGCACCCACAACTTCTGGAGGCAAGTCATTTCACCGATTAATTATTCTGTTAGGAAATTTCTCCTTAATTGGTTCTCTCCTTCATTAGTTTCCATCCATTGCTTCTTGTCCTGCCTTCAGCTGCTTTGGAGAATAGGTTGGCGCCCTCTTCTTTGTGGCAGCCCCTTAAATACTAGAACATTGCTATCATATCACCCCTAGTCCTTATTTTCATTAAGCTAGACATACTAAATTCTTGCAACAGTTCTTTGAATGTTTTATCCTCCAGGCCCCTAATCATCTTTGTTGCTCTTCTCTGTATTCTTTTTAGAATCTCAACATCTTTTTTATATTGTGGCAACCAAAACTGAGTGGAATATTCCAAGTGTGGCCTTACCAAGGCATTATAAAGTGGTGTTAACAATGCACATGATCTTGATTCTATCCCTCTATTAAGGCAGCCTAGGATTGTATTGTTTTTTTTGGTAGTTGCAGCACACTGCTGGCTCATATTTAAGTGATTGTCCACTAGGACACCAAGATCCCTCTCACAGTTGCTACTGTGAGCCAGGTACTACTTATTCTATACCTGTGCATTTGATTTTTCTTGTCTAAATGTAAAACCTTACTTTTTGTACATTGAATTTCATTTTCTTAGATAGGGCATAGTGTTCAAGTCTGTCAAGATCTTTCTGTATCTTGAGCCTATCTTCTGGAGTGTTGGCTGTTCCTGCCAGCTTGGTATTGTCTGCCAATTTGATGAGTTTTCCTTCTATCACCTCGTCTAAGTCATTGATAAAGGTATTGAATAGTACTGGGCCTAAGACAAAGCCTTGGGGTACCCCACTGCATACCTCCCTCCATATAGATGCAGTTCCATTAAGGACTACACGTTGAGTGCAGTTGGTCAGACAATTACAAATCCATCTGGTGGTGATGCAGTCTAACCCACATTTTTCTATCTTAACAATAACACTTAGACTTATATACTTATATACCCCTTCATAGTGCTTTACAACCCTCTCTAAGTCATTTACAGAGTCAATATATTGCCCCCAACAATCTGGGTCCTCATTTTACTGACCTTGGAAGGATGGGAGGCTGAGTCAACCTTGAGCCCCAGTCAGGATTGAACTGCTGGCAGTTAGCAGAGTTAGCCAGCAATACTGCATCCTAACCACTGTGCCACCGTGACTTTCTTATCAAGTGAACTTGATCAAATGCCTTACTGAAGTCCAACTAAATAATACCCACAGTATTTCCTTGGTCCACTAATTTTGTCACTTTGTCAAAGAGTGTGATAAGATTTGTCTGGCATGATCATTTTTTGGCAAACCCATGTTTGCCTCTAAGTGTTCGCAGATTTGTTGCTTATCTTTTCCAGAATCTTTTCAGGTATTGTTGTCAGGCTGACAGGTTTGTAGTTTCCAGGATCCATTTTTTCCCTTTTTGAAGATGGGAACTACATAAGCTCTTTCCCAGTCCTCTGGTAGTTCCTGGGTGTTCCAGGACCTTTGAAAGATATAGTTCAGTGGTTCTGTGAGCTCTTCTGCCAATTCCTTCAGAACCTTGGGGTGTAATCCATCTGGTCCTGGTGATTTGATGTCTAGAGTGGATCGGTGTTCTTTCTTATTTTGGCTTATATTCCTAATCTTCATTTTATAGTATATTTTTTATGGGTTGGTCTGTTTTTTTCTTTTTGTGTAAAGACAGATGCAGTATTTTTTGCTCATATTATTTTGCAATTAGCTTCTTTAGTCCCTATCTCCCAGTTGCTACTTTCTACGTGGATGAAACTGTATATTTTCTTCACTAAGACAAACAGTACAATTCAAGTATACACTTTTATATTATAAAAAAATAAAAAATATATATAAAAATAAACAATTTACTTTCTGGTGGCTCATCCCAAAGTGTTTTTTTCCTCTGAAGAATGCGAACAGCCTGTCCAGTTGTTTTGCCTACTTTTATGAAATCTGTAAAACAAGAGCAGTTGCTTAATTAAGGCTCACATATATACACAATAAAACATATGCAGATTCAACATATAGTGTTACATCCCCAAAGAAATGTATTACTCCTCTTTCTATCGTATACATGCTTTTGTAACCATTTTTTGGGGCCTGCCATTGTGTTGGGAGTGGGGATGCTTTCCACTGTCTTGGCTGCCACGCTGCCCTTCCTCCAGAAGCTGGAATACAGCTGAATAACATCACCCTTATCTAAGAGACAGTTGGGTGTCAACGCTGTTAACATCGGATGTTCTTGCTTTGACAACAGATGGAAATGTAGCCATCTTTTCTCTTTCGCTTTTAGAGTTAGATGATGCTTGGAGGGAGGATGTGGATGAGAGCCCAGTTAGTCATAACAATAGTAACTCAGCCGTGGGAATCAAGGTTATTGTTCCCAGAGCTGATAAAGATTTGGCGGGCTGGAGAGCTGGGGAGAAAGCCCGTGTTTCAAGCTAATTGGGGAATGTAATTTATGACTGTTAATTGGAGGAGAGAATTGTGCTTTGCTACTTTGTGCCCAACTATATAGTGCTGATACTTTGCTTCTCGAATAAAAGATTCTTTAAGGTAAACAATGCCTCAAAGTTCTTTGAAGAGTTTCATCTGTCGGAACCATGACATGGAGCCAGAGAGAAACAAAAGCGAGAGAGACCTTGAAGAGCGTGCCAAAGGGGCCAGTTACCAAAAACAATATGCCACTTGTGGATTGGCTAGGATTCAAATGGACCCTGGGAGGAGTAACGCATACTGCTTTTGATACACTGCTTACGTGGGTTTTTCCTCAGACCTCGCTTTGTTTTCCCTGCTAGTCCCTAATAAAAGTTATTTTTTTCATCATGTTATACTTATGAACAGTTGTTGTACAAGGCAGTCACTAAGTGTGGATTACCTGCATTGCAGCCTTACTAGGGCAAGCAGCAGTTGTGGGCAATGGTAATTTCCTTCAAAGCTAGCTCAGAGCTCTCACCTGCATTGTGATTATTCTCTGCCTTTGATTTTAAACGCAAAATCAATATTTGATTCAAGCATTTTTGAAAGTACAAATTTGATTGGAGAAATGGCTGTCCAGAGTTGTTTGGACATAATCAAGACTTGCTGGACATACAGGAACCACTTTTCACAATGAACCAAACCCTGAATTTGTGTTGCTATTCATTATCTATTCTCTAAGGTCATGGATCTTAGATTCAAAATGGCTACACTTTGGCTGGCATGGGCCCACATTCATGGCAGTTGTTTCTGCCTGTGCACTCATGCTACAAAAGTATAAATAATGATTTGTTCAAACTTAATACTTTATACTTTATTTGAACTAACAGGCCAAATCTACATTGAGTCCGGACTAGTGAAAATGCATTGATTTCTGAATTTAATTTTATGTAGCAATGCTAATTTCCTAATAAGCATACTTAAGTTTGCAGCCTACATTCAGGGAAAACAAAGTAAGATTCTGGCTTGAGCTTTAACAGGGGAGCCTCCCTACATACTGTAGCTATGTGATTAGTTAGGGATCTGCCCTTAAAGATTTGTTATCAGAATGTTCTACAATTGCTGGTAGCAATAGGCAAGTACGTGCTTGTCCCAGCATCTCTTTCTTTGGAAAACTAGCATTTAACAATGGCAGGTGCACTTCTCTTTTGCAAGATCTACTGACAATGGATTTGTTCCTGCCTTGCCAGCCCATTCAGGCTTTAAGTACACTAGAACAGGGAACCAGTCATATATTCTTCTAGGAAGATAGGTGGGAAACAAGATGTTAAATTCCCAACTTATTCCAAAGGTCAAATCTTCACAAAAGTTGTATGCCTCTCCTATATTATCTTCTTGGAATCCACTAAACAAAAAAGCAGCATACAAATAATGCAATTGTCTTCAGTAATAGTATCTTAATGTTTTTTCATAAGCTACTGTATGTAAATTACTGTATATAAACAAATATTTAACAAAATTATCTACTGCACAAAGAGCTGGGATGACCTAGCTACAGGACAGAGACACTATTTATAGTTAATTCAAATCTATACATGCTGTTTGCCTAGATTCACCACTTTTACTATACAAAGCATAATTTGATATAGGCAACTGTTAAGCAAATGTGTAAAGCACCATAAAACCCTTTTATTTTTCCTAAGTTCCGACTGGATTTTATTTTTCATGGTTCAAACATTTCTGGAAACGTTACAGATTACATATAATTCACAGTTACAGAAAACAGCGGGTATGTGATTTTACTTGTCAATTACAGTTCTACTTGCTTAACAAGTGCCCTGCATGGATTTAGGGAATACAAGGACTTCCACAATTCTTGGTAGCACACAGAGATCCACGGCAAACACGTAGAGAGTTTTAAGAAAAAGATCACATGATGCAAGAAAATCTTTAAGAGTCTAGATCAGGGGTGTCAAACTCGGCATGTCACGTGATGTGTCGTGACATATCGTGACTTTTTCCTCATTGCTGGAGCTGGGGTGGGTGTGATTTCGGCGTGACGCATATGGCAGTTTGACACCCCTGGTCTAGATGCTTCACTTTCTAAAATTAGAGATATTAATCAAAACAAAATGACATGAGTAGAATAATGTTTTTAATTGAGATTGCTTCTACATACTTTCGCATAAATGTTCTAATCGTATTGTATTTTGCTCCAGGGTAGTAAACCATTGGTTGATTATGACAGAACGCACTCCAATAAGGCTTAGAATGATTGCAGTTGCAGTTGTCTTCTCCAGAGATAAGCGTAAAGAACTAAAAAAAAGTTATCAAAAAACTTAAAATATAAAATTACAAGTATTCTTGAATAACTTGAATACAACAGGCAAAAACAAGTGCATTCAAATTGTGTCATCACAGCTAGACTGCCAAGATGCAACTGTAATTTTCTTATTTGCTCCTCATCAGTAAACTGGGAATTAAATATGGGATATGCAAGCTATGAAAAGCTGTAACATGCTATGTAGATGTTAAGGACATGAGTGAAACATGTAGTTTTGTTCAGAATAAAATGTTCCAACAAAATATTTTGAGTTGGCAAATGCTGTATCAGAACAAAATTTAGACAGTTCAAGTGCTTTTTTAAAAATTTA